>NC_090647.1:481983621-482583621 GCF_040937935.1 Hyperolius riggenbachi | reverse complement strand
ACTTGCTGCAGTGTGTGCTGATCTCTGCTACCTCCAGTATAAGCTGTTACTCTGTGCCTGTACTGATAATAAACTAGCTGCAGTGTGTGCTGATCTCTGCTACCTCCAATATGCACAGTATGGGTTCTTTTCCACTAACTAGCGCTTGCGCTAAACGCTAATGATTGCGATTCAGCAAGTCCCTAATTTTTTTGAGATTTTGCTGTGCAATGCACTGCGTAGCAAAAACATAGTAAAGATTGCTCTTCAGCACGTTTTCACTTTTGTAAAAATCAAATTGCGGTAGAGGAAAATACCTACCGCAATTCCTATGTTATTTAGCAAACCATAGCGATTTAAAAATCGCTAGCAATTTGCAATTTAGCATCGCAAACGCTCCTAGTGGAAAAGGGCCCTATAAGCTACTTTATGCCTGCACTGATAGTATACTAGCTGCAGTGTGCTGACCGTTGCTTCCTCCAGTATGTGCAGTATTAGCGGTTACTCTGTGCCTGTACTGAAAGTAAACTAGCTGCAGTGTGTTCTGATCTCTGCTTCCTCCAGTATGTGCAGTACTGAGGAAGAAGGGGGTGGGGTCAGTTATGGGGAGAAGGGGTGGGGTCGGTTATCTGGAGGAGGAGTGGGGTCGGTTATGGGGAGGAGGAGTGGGGTCGGTTATGGGGAGGAGGAGTGGGGTCGGTTATGGGGAGGAGGAGTGGGGTCGGTTATGGGGAGGAGGAGTGGGGTCGGTTATGGGGAGGAGGAGTGGGGTCGGTTATGGGGAGGAGGGGTGGGGTCGGTTATGGGGAGATGGGGAGGAGGAGTGGGGTCGGTTATGGGGAGGAGGGGTGGGGTCGGTTATGGGGAGGAGGGGTGGGGTCGGTTATGGGGAGGAGGGGTGGGGTCGGTTATGGGGAGGAGGGGTGGGGTCGGTTATGGGGAGGGGGGGTGGGGTCGGTTATGGGGAGGGGGGGTGGGGTCGGTTATGGGGAGGGGGGTGGGGTCAGTTATGGGGAGGGGGGGTGGGGTCAGTTATGGGGAGGGGGGGTGGGGTCGGTTATGGGGAGAGGGGTCGGTTATGGGGAGGGGGAGAGGGGTCGGTTATGGGGAGGGGGAGAGGACAACCACAAAATTTGCTATGGGGCCCAGTGAATTGTAGCTACGCCCCTGACATAAATGTAACCCACTAGAATCTAATCACATTCATTTTGTGATAAGCCAATTACATGTCATGGAAGCACAAGCCTATTCCCTTTCCCTGAAATGATTAGCTCCCTATTGCCTGAACACAACCAAGTTCCACGCACATCGTTCCACAGCCATCGCAGTAGCTCCAGCCTCCAGGTAATTCTAATAAGGCATGCCTCATGATAGCAGCCAGAAATAAGGCAGGTCCTCCTTATGGTTACTCACCCCCCACACAGGCCAGGGCCGCCTTGAAGCCGCAGCTCTCCATCACCCGCTCTATCATCTTCTGCTCGTCAGGCTTGATGGGGGTAGGCATGCCGCCGAGCCCCCCCGGGACCGTTTGTCGAGGCCTCCTCTTCTCCCCCACTAGGTGATCCAGGATCATGCTGTACTGCAGGGTGACATCCCCAGGGGGGGGCGGCGGCGAGCTCTGGCCATCCATCCCGGGGGTCAGCACGGAGCTGCTGGGCGCCGCCATGACACTCACACGTGACTGCTTCAGCTCTGCACTTTCCACGCTGGAGGTTGTAGGGGGGGCTCCCAAGCAGCCAATGGCAAATAAACTCCTGCTCAGATATTATAGCTATTTATTACAGCGCGCATTGCACGTGGGGCACGGTACACAGTCAGTGACAGTCAGAGGTCGTCTTTGGAAATTATTCTGAAAAGCAGATTCACCACTACAGACCGCAATCACGTGACTGCTTGCGACTGTTTGTCCAATAGAATGTGTTTCCAACTGTATGACGTCACCCGCTTTTACAGCAAGTGGGCTGGTGACTGGTCTTGTAGCAGAGTGTCTGTTTTTGTACAGAGCTTTTATGCCTCTAATTCTTATTGCACTGAGATAACAGATTATCCAGCAAGCTCAATGTGAACCAGAACTCCTGGAGTGTGTAATGGCCCATACTCACGGGCAACTTTTCTTCTCTGTCGCTAGAACACGGGAGCGTGTGCGTGACAGTTCGCCGACACCTCGTTGCCACGTCCCTCCGCGTACACACGCGGAAGAGGGACCAGCGGCGCGACGGAAGCTGTCGCTGACGTTCCTCCTCTCCCCGACGGAAGCTCCGTGTTCTTTATGGAGGTTGCTGTCGCTAGTCCGAATACTCACGCGGACTAGCGACAGACTTGCGGCGGCAACTATCGCCAGGCGATTGACCGCGCCAATCTCCTGGTGACAGCAGCGACGGTTCGGGGTGCGCGCCCGTGCAACGCCTCATACTCACGGGCGACCTGCCGCCGCAACACGCGCGTGCCTCGTGTTGTGCCGACAATTGTAGCCCGTGAGTATGCACCATAAGGGGCTCGGGCTCCGTTCACACTTGCAAAACGCTAGCGTTTTGCTGTGGCGATTTTTGGCGATTAACGCAAAAAAATTGCCATTCACACTGTGATTTTTTTCGATTAGCGCTTCTATAGCACTAAACACTATCGCCGGGAAATAGTGCAGGATACAAATTTGCATTTGCCGATTTGCGTTAATCGCCGGCAATTAACGCAAATCGCCCAAGTGAGAACGGGCTTATAGGGTATTATGGCACTAGAGCTTTAAAAAACGTTAGCGCTTGAGCGGTTTGCCAAAATCGCCGGCAAAACGCTCAGATATGAACGGGGCCTTAGGGCTCGTTCACACTAGGGGCGTTTTTGGTCTTTTTTCAAGCGCAGGCAATTTTTAAAATTGTCCCCAAAAAGCTTGTGCAATGAATGCCTATGAGAAGGATTATATCAGCGCGGTTCGTGCGTTCAGCAAAGCGATGCCTGGACCATTTTTGAGGCGATTCCGCCTCAATGGAAGGTATAGGCAAAATGCTCACAAAATCGCTTTGTGCAGCGATTGCGTTTGTGTTTATAAAAGCGCTTTTCACAAAAACGCAACGCCCACCCAAGCGCCCGGAATAGAGAAAAAAACTTGTCAAAAAGGCCCAACGCAAATGGAACGCAATGTAAACGAGCCCTAAAAGAGACCAAAAAGCCCTCTTACTAACATGTTTTCCTTAAAGGAATGATCCGCGCAAAAAAAAGTTCCACTTACCCGGGGCTTCCTCCAGCATCTCCCGGTCCTCTTCGCCGGTGGAGCCGACCTCGCCAGGTCGGGTTCCGGGTCGGCCTCCTCTGCGCTCCACCGCGGGGGTCACGTGGTCCGGCCGACGTCATCTGGACGCTACTGCGCAGGCGCAGTTCTGCACCTGCGCAGTAGCGTCCAGATGACATCGGCCGGACCACGTGACCCGCGCTGTGGAGCGCAGAGGAGGCCGACCCGGAACCCGACCTGGCGAGGTCGGACCGGGAGACGTAGGAGCTGCGGCGGGGGCACAGGACGGCTGCCCCGGGCTGGAGGAAGCCCCGGGTAAGTGGAACTTTTTTTTTTTGCGCGGATCATTCCTTTAAAGTATTTGCTAATATTCAGGTTGAAGTGAGCATATGATGTCTCCCACGATGCATCACTGCTGCATATGAAAATCATAATTTGTTGTCCCTGTTTGCTTACAGGGACAACAAATGACGATTTGCATATTCAGCAGTGATGCATCGTGGGAGACATCATATGCTCACTCCAAGCTGAATAATCGCAAATACCTTACTTTGTACAGTGCCACGGAATAGGTTAGCGCTTTCTAAATCAATACTAATAATCCCTTCTGTTTCAAGAAGGCAAACTTTTGTTTTACACTGAAATTATAAAGCGACCCTGTCACAAACCGAATGCAGCCCATCTTATGCATACGTACCTGCTATCTAGTGTAGCATACTATATGAATGCACTTCTCCCACCAATACTGGCATAATTGCACATGCTTTTCTGAGCAGAGGCGTCGTTTTATCTTTATCACAGCTTGCAAATTAAAGGTGGCCATGCACTTCTAGATTTGCAACAGATTCGACCATCAGATAGATTTCTGTTAGATGCCTGTCAAGTTGAATCTGACAGGAATCTATCTGATGTGTGCTACACACTAGGAACAGATTTCCAATAGATTTCAGAATGAAATCTATTGGAAATCCCTCTAAATGCATTATTGGACCATTAGATCCAATGCAACTCCATGGGCCATTGATCTGCTGCCAGCAGCAGATCGACCTAGATTTCGCATCCTGTCAGATAGATCATATCGATCGAAATCAGCTGCAAATCGATCGATCTGGGAATTGGATAGAATCGATTTCTGATCGATCGATTCTATAGAATCAATCCATCGTTTGATGGCTGAAATCGACCAGTGTATGGGCCCCTTAAGAGACCCACTGATTTGTTCCCCGAGGGTATTTGGATTGTGTCTGCATGCCTGATCTCACGATAATGTTTATAGGACCAGTTCACACGGACGCTCGGGGATGTCGTGCTTGGCCAATGTTGAACTCTTTTCTGCAAACAAGTAGAGAAGTGTCGCATTTTGACCCCTACAGAGGGACATGGAAGCACTGCACTTAGCCTATCCTGGACATGTAGCGTCCAGGACAAAACAAGATGACGGGATCAAGCACAGCGTTTGCATGAGCTACAGGAAAAGCCAGTACCAATGATTAAACAGTTCTGTTCATTGATGTCAATGGGCAGTGCTTTAGCGACGAACAAAAAGCTCAGTGAATAACACCATTGTCACGCACATCTGAATTGGCCTTAAAGGTGGCCACTCACAGTTATAACTGAGCATACACTTTTTTGCTAGAAACTGATGACCCAACGCGCTAGCCTGATCAATAATTTGATTCATTTCGGCCAAGAATTTGTCAATGGAGCCAGATGGAAGATATCAATTGGTGTTGGATCAAGAGCGTCAGCAGAATGACAGCCCATAGTGCTTCACCTCATCGAGCAATGCAACACTGGGGTTTGATTGATTTTTAATAGATTTCATGCTGAAATCTATTAGAAATCTTCGTCTAGTGTGTGGAAGAATTTGATCCCTCGCTGGTAAAATTTGATCTGAGAGGGATCGATCTTTTGGCCACATCTATAAGTGTATGGGCACCTTTAAGCTAGTGACACTCCAATAGACTAAATCAAAGTGGCAAACACGATTGATCCCTCTCTGATTAGCGAGGGATCAGTTCCTACCACACACTGCACATCAATTTTCAGTAGATTTCAGTGGGAAATCTATTGAAAAACGATTGAACTACAGCGTTGCCATGTTCGGTGTAGTGCTATGCCTACGACCATCGATCGAACTGTCAGTAAGACATTTTGGAGCAGAGTTTTCTGGCAGAATTGATTAGAATGACACTAGAGTGGTACAGGAAGATCAACCAGTGAGTCAGAGCAATGCACTTTCACAGTTCTACACTACAATATGAAATATGCTTAAAGTGACCCAGAGATGAAGAAATCTGCCATTTTTTTTTACTTATCCGGGGCTTCCTCCAGCCCCATAAGCATGACTGTGTCCCTCGCCGTCCTCCTGCGATCTCCCGTTCAGCCTCAATCTTCCCCCGGTAAGCGGCTCAGCAAATGCAGAAGGCCCCGACTGACCTCACTCAGTCAGGCTGAGTCTGACTGAGCCGCGTACCGGGGTTTGATTGTGGCTGAACGGAGGATTGCGGGAGGACTGCTGAAGGACTGTGGGAGGACAGCGAGAGACACATCCATACTTATGGGTCTGGAGGAAGCCCTGGGTAAGTAAAAAACAGCAGATTCCTTAATCTCTGGTTAAGTGCATGCTATCAGAATGACAGTACTGCATTCTACTTTTCAAAGGCTCTGTCTCAACTCCGTAGTGGAGATAGAAAGAAAAGAGGGACGCTCTAAGTCCACTGCACCACTATACTATGCATCAATAGGACAGGTCTCACCTGTTTACGATGGGGCTGGCACAGCGTACACAGCCCGGATTCGCCTTGTCCCTCTTAGCCGAGCCGGGGACTGAGCTCTAGCGCGGGGCGGAAGTGACGTCACTCGCTCCAGGAAGTGGTGGATCAATAGCCAGACGACGCTAGGCAGCTCTATACAGAGCTTCTGGTGCTGGAAAGCGTGTGAAGTTTATAACTCGGTGTCACCACAGTGTTTTCAACGGGAGCAGCCGAGTTCAGACTGCGGGGGCCTGATCGCTATTTAGGGGCACACACTAGCTCCAAATTTCCTTGGACTGTCTGAACTCTGTCAGTCCCCATGGAGAAGAAGAAGAGTATGGACACACACACACACACACACACACACACACACACACCTCCCCCCCCCCTCTCTGATCAGATTTGATCAGAGTCAGAGAGGGATCTATCTGTTGGTCGATCTGATGGCAAATCGGCCAGTGTATGGCCACCTTTAGGATGACAGTTGTTTAGGCCCTCAGATTGTCCCCTTCATCAGAATATAGTGCTGACAAATATTTGTCTGCACTATATAATATAGATGGTTAAACCCTAAAGTAAACTAAAGTGATGAAATGGCCATTGAGAACAATTGTTTTATACATTTTCATAGTAAGTGAAAGGGTACCTATTGGAAGAGCTGGTTTGTAGGAAAGCTTTAGTTTTGCTTTAACCACTTGACGCCTACAGTACTAACCCCCCCTTAAGACCAGGCTTTTCAGCCTCCTGCACAGCCCAGCTTGGGAGCCTCGCGATCGGACTCACCTTTTTTTTGTCCCTAAGGGGACATGCCGCCGGAGGGGTCCGATCGCTGCAGCACTTTGTTTTTTTTTTTTTTCTTTCAGCCTCTACGAGGCTTTCTCTCCCTTCCTCCCTCCCCTTCCCTCCTCCCCTCTGGTATCTGATTTGGAACAGGACGGTGATCCGTCCTGTCCCGCCTCTCATAGGCAGGCCAGGGATCGCCGATCACGTACAGCGCTGCCGGGGACCGCAGCGCTGTACGCATGTAAACAAATTGGATTTCTTTCCCCTTTGGTTTTTTTACAAGCAGCCTGCTAGCCGTGATCGGCGGTCCCCAGGAGGTTAAAGTGAACCCAAGGTGAAAATAAACTGATAAGATAAACAATTATATTTATACTCCTAAAAATGACCTTTTTAAGTATCTCAGGGTTTTGTTTTATATTTAAACATTCACAAAGAAGGTTGAATGCTTTACTGTCTCTAATCAGTGACAGCCTATTAAGTGTCCCAGAGTTAAAAGGTCATTAGTTCATGTATTGTATCTCACCCTGCCCTCAGAACTTGTGTTAAGCCCCATCTACATGGAGCGATCCGGCGGCTCGATTAGCCGCCGAATTGACTCTTCCGCATCCCCGCGCGTACCTGCCGCGTCCCCGCTCCTCCGCGCGTGCGTCAGATTCGATACCCGCTCGTCCCCGCCGGCGCCGCTTATCTTCCGCTCGATTCCCCGCTATTGTCCGCTCGCGGGGGTCGAGCGGGGAATCGGCCACGACGAGATCGGACCTGTCGGATCTTATCAATCGAGCGGCATCAGCGGCTCAATTGATAAGTAAGATCGGCACGTGTAGACCCAGCTTTATGGCTGTAATTTGCTTATCAGTGATGTGTACTATATTTCCGACAAGGTACTGACAAGACAGAAGCTGTCACTTCCATGCCTAGAAAAGAACACTTTCAGGCAACAAAATAAATCAAGTAAAACAGCCTGATTAATAATGTTTTGTACTGTACATACACATGTTTATCTCATCATGTCACATGTTGCCTCGGATACACTTTAACTCTTCCTGGAGCAGGGTTGAACAGCCCACCCCATGCGAGAACGCGCCCACACAGAAGACACAAATTACTTCTAGGGGCTGGAAGAAGTCCCAGGTAAGTAAAGCTAGATTCAATTGCTTGCCTAGGAAGTCCCTTGAAAGGAAATAAATATGGCAGCCTCCATATACCTCTGACTTCAGTTGTCCTTTAAAGGAAATCAGTGACGTAATAAAAAGTTTTATCACTCCCACGCCGCCGTCTTCTGCTGCCTGCAGCTCCGGTACTTGGTCCCGTAATTTCCTCCAGTTACAGCAGTCTGCGCAAGAGGAAGTTCACTCTCCACATATATCTCCGGTGGCCACTGGAGGGATATATAGAGAGCGCACTTCCTCTTGAGCAGACTGGCTGTGAGTGACTGGAGGAAGTTACGGGACCCAGTACAGGAGCTGCAGGCAGTGGAGGACGGCGGCGTGGGAGTGAACCCGTGCACATGGGGCTGGAGGAAGCCCCAGGTATGTATAAAACTTTTTTTTCATCTCTGGTACACTTTAAACAGAAACAAATGCACTGAGGACTATATTATTACAAGCATGATACCATAAAACAGTATCAATTCTGTAGCTGTAATAACAGAGAATACCCTCATTCTGAACTGCATTGCACTGGCCCATAGCTCCCAACTGTCCCTCTTTCGGAGGGACAGTCCCTTTTTGAAAGCCCTGTCCCTCTTTCCTCCTCATTTGTCCCTCTTTCAGGACTTTGTCCCTCTTTCTATTTAAATATATATATTTCTCTACTAAAAAATGTGTTTGGCTCTAAACTTTATTCCAATCTTTTATATTGATATATTACTAATTTTAAAATGTTAATATGAAGGAAAATGAACCAGAATAGAAAGGACCAGTGTGATTTGAATTATAAAACAACATATTTTTCTTATGAAAGCTTTATGATATGCGTGACTAGGGTTGTGATGGGGGCATGATCAGGGGTGTGGCAGGGGCGTGGATTAAGTGTCCCTCTTTTTGATCTCAAAAAGTTGGGAGGTATGCTGGCCATGTATGTAATAAATAAGCTACCCTCACTAGGATATTCCTTTTCCTTCAATAATGCCATACATAAGATCCTATCTCATCTTATAGCAGACACAAGCTCAGCAGGACTCCTCTCCTCTGATTGCTGCTGTCAGAAAGTAGGGGCTCCATGAACGAGTTAAACAGAAGAACTGCATTGTATATCTGCAAGGACATGTGGGGGCGCAGGTCGTTGTCATGGCAAAGACTACAGCCCCCAGTATGTTTCTACTCCGTTGGCCCATACGAGTTCTGGGAACTGAAGTTTTCACCACCCAAGCGACAGCTACAAGCTCAAGGCGCACTGACTACATTTCCCGTCATGCAGTTAGGGGGGGTTGCTGTGTATAGAAGGGAGGAGTTGTTCATATGTGCGTCGGATGCCCTCTAGTGCTTTTATGTGAGTACTACAGCTAGTACCTGTCAGCTGCAGAAGAGATCGGGGCACTAGGAGAGCGAGGTAAGGCAATTAGTGGGTGGCTCAGGCTGGTAGTAGGAAACTGCAGTGTTTCTGATTACTGTGGGATTTCTGCATGAAGTAGAAGAAAAGCTCTCTGTGGGAGTCTTATAGCTCCAGCTGGCATCACCTGTTCAGTGATTATGGCACATATATATATATTATAATCCATGTGCTGCACAGTGCACACGTCAATCTCTTAATATAAATAATACATGGCGAGAAAATGATATTAATCCCAGTGGCTGTGTGTAGGGATATTGATTTTCCCTTAGCCTGCTTGTGTTGGGTTTGATGATGATATACACTTGTTCCTGCTCTCCTCACTGCTGCTAGGGAGACTCTGCAGTGAGCTGCCAGCCACTCTCACTACTGTCTCTCTTGCTTTGCTATAGGGGGGGAAATAATGCAATATTGACCTTAGCAGAGTACATGATTTACAGTTGCTGAATTGGTGGGACATGACACACAGGCATCTGTAGTGTTGATTGATTCCTATTATCAACATTCAAAACATGTTGTCCTATTTTCTTTCAGTCATATACATAAAGATGTCACCTGTGTGACTTTGAGCATTGATTGTATGCAGGCTACTGATGTTTAATGTTCTTTTTTTTTTCTTTGAAAAGGTTTTGGCTTTTTATGTTGGGTAGTCAGTTGCGCCAATCTATCTGCACTCAGGGCAGTGGCAACAGCAATCCACCAATAAACTTGAATGATTGTCTTAGCTGTGCATGTACATTTATCTGCATGGTATGGGGTCCGAGTTCTGCAACCTCTGATAGTGCTGCTTAACTTTGCAGAGGATAAGATCAAGTGTGGTAGGTAAAACAATACTTATCACACACAGGTCGATAACGGGTTCATGTGGCAGGCAATTCATAGCTGGCCAATCGAAAATCAACCAGATAGTAGTGATCAACTACGACCTTGTCCACTCGATCTCAAATAGAAATCTGGTCAAGGATGGATAAAAGCTAGATTATACCGCTGCAGTATGATACCTTGTGGCCCTCGATACCCGGCTGTTCCCTCCCACACCCGCTGAACTGAGAATTTCTTACATTCCAAAACCCTTTTTTGATCAATAAGCTTCCTGAAATAGATCAAAAGGTGACTGGACATGATGGGGGGAATAGTTTCCTATCAGATTTAATCAAGGTGATTGAACTGGCTGTAAGCAGGGCTGGCCCTTCCATAGGGACAAACTTTCCACAGTCCCCCAAGAGCTGCTGTGCCCTCCAGGTCATCTTTGCCCCAGGGGCCCCTGCAGAGTTTTCAGCAGAATTGTGACTCACCTGTCCTGGCGGGCGAGTTCCTCTATTAGTCTGTGCGCTCCTGTCTTCATGCTTACATGGGCATCTCTCCTCCGTGACCCGCCGCATGTATTTGGGGCCCAGCAGCCAGCTGGGGGGCCCTGGGAGGTAAATATGCAAAGGTGACACTAATGCTGCTTGGGGGAAGGGGATCGCCAGGGGGGGCCCTGGTTAATTTTGCCCTGGGGACACACTGTGAAGATAACCAGCCCTGGCTATAAATTCCCGTACCCACTATGCAATTTTACAGTAATTTTTCCAATGACCGGCAATTTTTTGATCGACTAGCGATCGTTTCCAAAATCTTGCGACGTGTTAGGCGATAACAACCATCACAACAGATCGGATATCCCAGATGACTCCTGTGCAAAGTACTGCCCATTTGCAACCATCGTGTACCGTCACGTGATGTCCTGTGTTCCTGCGTGCAGGAAGATGGATTGGAGAACCTCATTCATTGGGAGACATCACTGTGAGGTTCCATTTTCAGGTGTGTATTCCAGGGCTGTGGGGTCGATACAAAAATCTTCCGACTCCTCAGTTTATGAAACCACGACTCCGACTCCGGGTACCCAAAATGGCTCAGACTCCTCGACTCCGACTCCTTAGTCTAATACTTAACAGGGCTGTGGATTTTGTACAAAGATCAGACGACTCCCGACTCCGACGCCTCAGTTTATGAAATCAACGACTCCGACTCCGGGTACCCAAAATTGCCCTGACTTCTCGACTCCAACTCTGACTCCACAGCCCCGGTGTATTCAGCTAAAGATTCAATATTTTTATGGCCATCCTTAGACATTGAAGCATAATTATTTATGGTAGTACAGTCCTCCTACACTCAAGGCAGTGGGATCAGCAATCGTCTGTAATCATGAATGCTTGTAGTAGCTGAGCAGGTCTGGGGTGTCTAATGCTACATACACACGAGGCACGGATGTCTGCAGTTGCATGGAGACAAGCAACAGTTGAAAGTCTCCAGCAACGACAGTTTGATGGCCCATACTCAATTGCCGCGTGTTGCGGCGACAGGTCGCCCATGAGTATGCGGCGTTGCATGGGATCGCACCCCGAACTGTCGCTTGTCGCTGATGTCGCCAGGCGATTGAACCGCTCAATCGCCTGGCGACAGTTGCCACCGCAACTCCGCCGCAACTGTTGCTAGTCCGTGTGAGTACGCGGACTAGCGAGAGCAACAAGAAAGGAATACATTGGGCTTCCGGCGGGGGGAGGAGCAACAGCGACAGCTTCCGCCGCATCAGTTGCCAGGTCCCTCCGCCGTGTGTATGCGGAGGGACCTGGCGACGAGCTGTCGCCGGCCTGTCGCGCACACGCTCACGTGTGCTGGCGACAGGCCAAAAAAAGTTGCCCGTGAGTATGGGCCATTATATAAGCGACGATTGTATATACACGTCAACAACCTGTCTGCGACATAGCGGAAACTGTTGCTCAGCAACTTCTGTCGCAGGTTCACTGAACTGTCGGACTCACAAGAGTTGGTAGAGACTAGCATACACATGACCGCACCGACTTGAGACTAGCGACGGTTCCTTCAACAACTGTTGCCGGCGATTGGCCAAGTCAATCGCCCGGCGACAGCTCTGATTAGCAACAGTTCCTTGCGCGCGCCTCATACACATGGAGGACCTGTCGCCGCAACATGCGCGCGCCATGTCTTTCCAGCAACAGTTGTAGCCTGAGTGTATGGGCCTTTAAAGGCAGACAATACTGTCAGGACTGATTATCTAGGCAGAGAATCATATTTCTAGCTTTTCTCACCTGCTCGTTGCAGCATTTCTTGC
Organism: Hyperolius riggenbachi; assembly: GCF_040937935.1. NCBI lineage: Eukaryota > Metazoa > Chordata > Amphibia > Anura > Hyperoliidae > Hyperolius > Hyperolius riggenbachi. The sequence goes on along the minus strand of NC_090647.1, from coordinate 482,571,215 downwards.
TGAAGATGCATTCTGCACCCAGATGGTGCCCACATGTGTGGCAATTGTTCAAGCAATTTTGATCATTTTCAGTGATGCCAACGTAAAATTATGTAAAGTAAGCAGAATATTTCTGCCATGTACTCTGTAAATCCCTGCGTAAGAGGTCAGCGCTATATACATACTAAATAGTAATAACAATAATACCTATCCAGTTGTTTGCCTTTGAGAGACTGAGATGTAGATTGAGACAAAGAGAAACAGTTGTTATTATAACGTTCCATTTTCAGGTCATTTAATTGGCCCGGCTTCGCCAGAGACAGTTTAGTTGCCCATCAACGGTGCAATGTTTAGCAAATTACCAGTATCTTATTTTGGATAAGATCATTTAGATTGGAAGATTGTATTTAATCATTCCACATTGTTAAAGCAGTACGATCAGCCATACTATGCCAGGGAAAAAAAACACATATATAAGTAGATAAATACTTACATAACACATGTATTATACTGTCCACGTTTTGATTTCAGTGAATGTTATATAGTAAATGACGAGAATTCTGTTCCTGGTGGGAATCATGTCTTTTGCCCACAGTTATCATTTCTGCCGTTTACTTTTTTTCTTGTCTCCTCCAATCGCTTAGTCACCCCTGCCTTGCTTGTAAACACAAGTGAGTAGAGGATTAGGTTTCAGATAAGCAGCTGGCAAAGAAATAAAGGGAAGAGGAGGAATAGATTATAGATAAAAGAACCCCCAGCATGCAATTCTTTGGCACCGACTACTAAAGGGCCAGTGCTCCTTAACCACTTTACCCCCGGCGGTACGAATTTCTCCGTCCCTTTTTTCTCTCCTAAAAAACCAGGGACGGAGAAATCCGTACCTTCCGCGCTACCGCCGCTGTCCGCGCTACCGCCGCTCGTGCGCTCGTGCACGCCGCCGCCCGCTCGCCCGGAGATCAATGAACGGGAAAATCCATTCCCGTTCGTTGATCTAAGCTCCCGCAATGATCTGCTGCTTCTTTCAGAAACAGCGCAATCATTGTGAGTCTCCTAGCCTCCTACTGCTTCCTGTAAGCGTCCTTCCGGTCGCTTACAGGTCGCATGTAAACATACTCACTGTGGCCATCTTGTGTCCAAATAGTAAACTACACCCGAATGCATTTTACACATAAAAATAAATTGTTTTACATAATAAATTAACTCATTACCTCCCACACTCCCAATTTTTTTTTTTTTTGTAATTAAAAAAAAAAAAAAAATACAATTAAAAAAAAAACATAAATAGTTACCTTAGGGACTGAACTTTTTAAATATTTATGTCAAGAGGGTATAACACTGTTACTTTATAAACTACGGGCTTGTAATTAGGGATGGACGCAAAACTGAAAAAAATGCACCTTTATTTCCAAATAAAATATTGGGGCCAAACATTGTGATAGGGACATAGTTTAAACGGTTTTATAACCGGGAATAATGGGCAAATACATTTCATGGGTTTTAATTACAGTAGCATGCATTATTTAAAAACTATAAAGGCCGAAAACTGAAAAATAATATTTTTTTCCCACATTTTTTCCTATTTTCCCATTAAAACACATTTAGAATAAAATAATTCTTGTCATAATGTCCCACCTAAAGAAAGCCTAATTGGTGGCGGAAAAAACAAGATATAGTTCATTTCATTGCGATAAGTAATAATAAAGTTATAGACGAATGAATGGACGGAGCGCTGAAAGGTGAAAATTGCTCTGGTGTTCAAGGGGTAAAACCCCTCAGTGGTGAAGTGGTTAAGTATCTGATAACTCCAAATCATAACAGCAGAAAAAGTTTTGAAAGTTTTGAATGCAGGATTAGCATCTTTATCACTTAATACACTTAGACCAGTTGCTGTTAAAATTTGATTTTTATGGTGACGATACCGCTTTAAAGAAAAACTGTTGCGAAAATCTTACAATTTAAAACACCTTCAAATAAGAAGTACGTTTCTTCAAGTAAAATGAGCCACAAATTACTTCTCTCCTATGTTGCTGTCACTTACAGTAGGTAGTAAAAATCTGACAGAACCAACAGATTTTGTACTAGCCCATCTCTCCATAGGGGATTTTCAGCATGGCCTTTATTCTTTATAAAGACACTCTCTAAAAAAGATTTATACAAAGAAGCTGGTCAGCCTCCCTGCTAACCATACACTTTTTGGCAGTTGGATGGAGCAACTGCCATTCACTAACTGCATTTTGAAAATGAAGAAATCCTTGTGAACCCCCCATTAGGAGATGGGCTAGTCCAAAACCTGTTGGTTCTGTCAGATTTCTACTACCTGCTGTAAGTGACAGCAACATAGGAGAAAAGTAATTTATGGCTCATTTTACTCTGGAAGAAAGGTACTTAAAATATATGTTTACATATATTTTACATTTTAAGATTTTCGTGACAGAGGTCCTTTAAAGAAACCAACAGGGTTTAGCAGCAGCATAACATTACCCCTCTGCCCCCCTAGCAAACACAATGATCCTTCTGGTGCGCAGAGTGGCAAGTAAAAATCACCCCCTGCAGCACACCCCATCCTCACACTCCCCCATTCCCCCACTCAGCAGAATTCAGCAGCAAAGCTGTATACAAATATTTACCTGCTCCCTTTGCGTCTGGTCTCCTCTTCCTCCCAGCAGCCACATGCTTGGAGCCAAAAGGGGGCAGCATAGAGTGTGCGGCTGTCGGTAGGAAGAGGAGACCCATCGCAAAGGGTGCAGGTAAGTATTCTTACACAGCTTCGCTGCGCTTACTCTGCAAAGGGTAAGGGAGAAGGAGCGGACCCCCATTGCTATTATTACGCACCTGTAAAGCAGTTATTATTATTATTATTATTTATTGTATTTATAAAGCGCCAACATATTACGCAGCGCTGGACAATAAATATATACAATGATACAAGGATGACATACATAGGGTTATACACATAGAACAAAGTTATACATACAAATTGTACAAAATACATGATCATGCAATATGGGCTGGCTAGGTAGGCCCAGTAATACAAGTACAGGCTGTCATAGGACAGGAGCACATGGTCCTGTAGATTACACTAGGGAGTGGAGGACCCTGCCAGAGGCTTACAATCTAAAGGGAGGGGTGGAAACACTAGGTGGGGCTGTTAAATATTCCTTAGAGAGTTACTGTGTGGTAGGAGGTGGGTAGGCCATCATAAAGAGGTGGGTTTTGAGGGCTTGCTTGAAGTTATGATCGTGTCTGTGAAAAAAAACCTCCATGTAGATCGACCATTTCCTTAGGGAAATGATCAACGGTAATTGTTCAGGATCGATTGGACCCACCTGCTTCTCTTTCTTCATACAATATGATCTAAATAAACTGATTCAAAATATCATTCATTAAAAAATGTACCTAATAGGCTCCATAGAGTATGTGCCAATACAGCGCTGATGAGTAGAGAATGCTCATCCAGCACTGACTTTTGTTTCCATGGATATGTGACAATTACTTAACAGTCGTGAAAAACAATCTATTGAGATTTCAGCTCGCACTGGTTGTTCACTCACTGAGTGTGGTGAGGATTTGTTTTAGGGGCCACTGGCCAGCTGAACATGACATAAAAGACTTGTTGGCTAGTCATGGTTTAATGTCTGCTGTTGCCTTAAAGAGACTCTGTAATAATAATAAAAAAAACCTCTGGGGGGGATACTTACCTCGGGGTGGGGTTGAAGCCTCTGGATCCTAACAAGGCTCCCCGACCGCTGAAGCCTGCAGGAATCCAGCAATGGCTCCCCCGAAACCACCCCTGATCTTCCACCTGACAAGCTTGACAAGGCTTTATATATTTACCTTGCCGGGATCCAGCGCTGGTGCAGTAGCAGCTCTTCCTTCAGGTAAGGCAGAAATAGCCGAGCCCAATTGTATCCGCTCTACTGCGCAGACGCAAAGGACTCACACCTGCACATTAGAGCAGATCGTTTGGGTTTCGGCTATTTCCGCCTTACCTGAAGGAAGACTGGCTAGTGCACCTGTGCAAGATTGCGGTTGGTAAACCTTTACCTCGCCGCGATTTGGGGGGTCCCGACAGGGTAACAGAGAGACAGAGGAGGACGGGGGAACTCTCGTTAGGATCCAGAGGCTTCCCCCTCCCAAGCTAAGTACCCCCCAAGGGACTTTTTTTTTTATATACAGAAAGTGTACTGGAGCCAAGCTCAGGTACAAAATCACATACTTACCTAAGGAGAAGGAAGCCTCTGCATCTTAATGAGGCTTCTCATGGCATCCGCTGGTTCTCCAGAGATTACAGACAAGGGCTTGTGGGTAATCTGATCGAGGCAGCGCTCCTCTTCAAGCACTCATGTGGCTGCAGCACCGCTGTGCCCGGCCGATCAGCTACAGCCTGGGAAGCCTCTGGACAATCCTGAGGCTTCCCTCTCTTTAGGGATGTCATGCATAGTAGTCACGGCATCCAGTGATGTCCAGAGTGATGTCATCTGTAACATGTATGGGGCCATTCTACTGTGTCTGCACGTGATTTCCTGCATGCATGAATCTGACTCCGCACATGCGCATCTGAACAAATGTCCACGCATGTACAAACCTTCTTTCACGGTAAACGTGAATGAGATGTAATGCCATAGGGAGTGATACGTCTGACGTATAGCATAGCCAAGCATTGACCGCCTCTGGCAACGCTCAATGCTTTTCTGTAGGTGCTCATTGCTCGGCTGTATACGGCTGGCACCGACATTTGGCCTGAGGAAAATGTTGCTATGCCCCCATGAAATGCATTTGCTATTGTCCAAATAAAATTCTTCTTCGTATTGATTAATTTCCGTGTCATCTCTGAGGTAATCCACCTCCTAGCATTGTTATTAATGTATTTCATTTTACGTGGCGCAGTGGCATAACTAAAATTCATGGGGTCCCCCAATGTTTGATGGGGCCCCCCAGTGTTCACTTCCCTTCACTTGCTTCCCCTTGGGGCCCTTCACTGCCTTGGGGCCCATCTCACAAGGGTAATAAAATTAGTGTGGCCACCACGATCCTCCCATCTATAACAAGAGTAGCCACAAAAACACCTGATATGAAGTATAGTCCCCTGTATCGAAGGAAGGAAATTTTAGTTGTTGGGGCCCCCACAGCTCTGGGTTCCCCTGCTATTGTAGAGACTGCTACCCCCCCCCTCCCCCCCCCCCTAGTTCTGCCCCTGCCTGGGCTCCTCTTTTCCCCTATTATTTTTAGAAAATTCCTCAGAGGTTATCTCGCGGACAGTAAGATTTCCTTTAGCGGGCCCTTTTAGCAACCATTTATAGTGTAGATCTGCTGTTTCACATCAGTCCAGATCATTGGCGGCCAACTGCTGCTGGCTGACATCATGAGGTGATCCTGCTGCTACAAGCACAGGCGATGCGTGTGTGTTTGATCCGATCACCTGCCAGCATTTATGAAGAACATAAACAGTGAGGAGGTATCAACTGCAGTGTTGATATGCTGCTAGCTGCGGAATATTTATCTAATAATCAGCCAGAAGCTGGAGAAGGGATTGGATACATTTACTGGTAAAGCAAAATGAAAAAGAAAATCTTGTAAAACGTTTAGACTGCGTCGTGCATTAAGTGCGGTACTGCCGGTGGACACAGTCTCCGGTGAAACCCCTGCCTGCAGTGACAATGACATGTTGCAGTTACAGGTTTACCTTCGCCAGTTCCCCCTGGCTGTGAAATTGTGATGGAGGAGTTTAAGCTGCGTGATCCCAAACAGAGCCGGGAAGGGAGCAATTTCAATCCTCCCACTCCTTTTCCGCCATCAGGTTTATTTTCCAGCTCGGCGTTCAAAAAAGTCATTCAGTTCAGATAAGTGTATTTTATTATGGATTCACATAATCCGTAACAAATGGCCTATTTAAATACAAAATTATAGCTGTGGAGAAAAGCGTATGCAGTCTAATCCTTATGTAACCCAAAAGAATGCTCAATACTAAACACGTGTAAAGGGGGAAAAAACATAATGACTAATAAGTTTATTATTCGGCTATTGTTCATAGCAGCAACCTATTCATTGATGTGTATTGTGTTGATGTGTGTTGTTGACAGTCGTCGTGTGTTTCTGAATATTCCAGGCATAGAGCTAAATATGCCCTCTGAAGCCATGTTAGTTGGAGCGTCAACTATTTTGTGTGAGGTGAGGCTCCCGCCACTGAAATGCTGCTTGAATTTATGAGCATGAGACTTGACGCAGCCAATGGAAGGAGGCATCCTATAAGTCCTGCTTGGCTTGTGTTATCTTCCTGCTCAGACTAAAGGTGGGGCTTGGACTAAACTTTTTTATCAGAATGTTGCCTACCCCACTGGAAGACTGTACTGTAGGAAGTGCCTAATATCTGGTGCTTTCTTAAAGTGGGATTCGATTCCCAAAACGAACATTTTAGTAACTACTCTTAGGTACATAAAAGAACATTTGAAAACATTCCGTGTGTAAAAATGTTTACTTTCACTGCAGAGAGCAGTACAGGCTTGCTTATCTATGGCTAATTGGCAAATGTAATAATTGCCGGTAAGAATCTCTCTGCCTGCGTCTTTACTCTTCCCCCCTCCTTTTCTGCTGAAGCGACTCAGCTGTTGCCAAGGTGATTTGTCTTTTCAGCAGAGGTGGGTAAGGGGGAGCAGAATCAAGACACAGGCAGAGAGTGTCTCCTGGCCAGCAATGATTACATTTGCAGATTAGCTAGAGATATGCAAGCCTGTACTGCTCTCTGCTGTGAAAGTAAACATTTTTACGCACAGAGAATGCTTTCAGATGTTCTTTTATGTACTAAAGGCTGCCATACTCTGGTCGATTGCCACCAGATCGACCAGCAGATAGATCCCTCTGTGATCGAATCTGATCAAAGAGGGATCTATTGGCTGCCTACACTGCAAACAGATTTTTAATCGACTTCACTATGGAACCAATTCACAATCTGTGGAGCTGCCACTGCCGCCGCCCCCCCCCCCCCCCCCTGCATACATTACCTGATCCAGCCGGCACGAGTCCCCCGGTCTCCGCTGTCTTCTTCTCCACTCTGGGCTCCAGCTTCACTTTACTTTCTTTCGGGGAAGTTTAAACAGTAGAGTGCGCTCTACTGTTTAAACTTCCTGTGGAACAGGAAGTAAGTGAAGCCAGCCGGAGCCCAGCGCGGAGAAGGGACAGCGCGCCGGCTGAACAGGTAATGTATTGCCGCTAGTGTCGGTCGTCGGGCATTCGAACGCCGCTATCGACGCACTCCCGACCCGCCGGCAATCAAACGAAATCTTCCGCGCTAACAGATCGATGGGAACTATCGATTTCGTCCGGAAATCGATCATTCGGTCAGCGTTTGCGCAACGATTTCACAGCAGATTCGATCACAATGATCGAATCTGCTGTATATCGGCGGGAAATCTTGTAAGTGTATGGGCCCCTTTAGAGTAGTTACTGAAATTTAAGTTTCACTTTAACCAGATATTGTGAAGTGTGCCTGAACTGGAGAAGTAGCAAGAGGACACTATGGTTATGCTCCAATCAAAAGTTTGTATCTACACAAACGTTTGGTTTCCCCAGATGCAGCTCTGTTCAGTGGGCAGAATACACAGCATTATCTGACACAACTTCAGGCAGGAGAGCTGTAACTCTTACTAAGAAACCCCTCGCTGCATTGAATAGAATCAAGATGGCAGCCCTCATGAAACAGGGAGATTTGCAGTTCCAGACTAACACACTGGAAAACTGCAAAAAAAAAAAAAAAAACACCCTCCACCAGTTATTTGCTCCATTCTGTTGCATGCAAAATAAAATGCTTAGCCCCCTCCTTCAGATTCTCTTTATCACCACTGTGCTTGCTCCCTGCCTCTGGCCCTCACATATGACCACTTTCTTCGCCATTCATGTGCAATCCCAGTGGAATAGCAATAGGAGATGCAGTGGTTGGGACCACACCAAGGTCCCTGGACTAGAGGGGTCCTCCTTAAACTGCTGTATTAGCTCTTCATTGTGGCTATGCTGGTAATGATCATCTCTGTACCTGCTTTAAATAATGGTAATCATTAACAAACTGTTTTTGTCCCCCTGCTTTCACCTCTCTAACGCTGCAGCTGTTTTTGGAAGGTTTTGGTGCTCCATATCAATTGCTTGAAAATAGCCCAATGTAAAACTCACACTGGGGCCCCTAGGCTTGTCAATAGCCTAAAGTCCTCACAATCTTGTCATCACTCAGATGAGGTAATCAAAAAGGAGCTGGGAGAGGAAACCAGCCAGTCTTTCACTGTGAACACAACACTGACACTGCCCATCTCTTCTCTGCTGTTGCTGAAAAATGAACTCTTTGTGGCCAGTACTGCAGCTCAGCAGAGTCTCAGCCTTATTTCCTGTCTAGCTCTTCCCTGCCAAATTTATAATTAAGCATTTAGTCGTCTCACACCCTTCTCAGTGTGTTTATTAAAAAAAAAAAACCTTAACCAAGGATCAATTTATTGCTAGTAGGGCAGGGTGATGATTAGAACATGGCTTTACCATCTCACTGGGAAGATCTAGGAAGGGCTAAATGTTTCATATTGCCCTGACCAGGTAGCAACTGCAGAGCTGTAGTGCTGCAGTGGGAGGAGGTGGACTGAGTCAGGTGATCTATTGTGTGCTGTGGAGGGAACTCCCACTCTACTGACTACTTTTTTATTTTGCAAAAACGTAAAGTTCACAATGTAACCCAGTGAATCCTTAAAGGGGCACTACAGTGAAAAACTATAAAATTTAAAATATGTGCAAACATATACAAATAAGAATTCCTTTTTTTCCAGAGTAAAATGAGCCATACATTTTTCTCCTATGTTGCTGTCACTTACAGTAGGTAGTAGAAATCTGACAGAAGTGACAGGTTTTGGACTAGTCCATCTCTTTATAGAGGATTCTCAGGGATATATTTATTTTCAAAAGCACTTAATGAATGGCAGTTGCTGTGTCCAACTACCAAAAACTGTGTAGGGAGCAGGGAAGCTGGCCAGCATCATCGTTTAAATCATTTTTAGGGAATATCTTTATAAAGAATTAATTAAAGCCTTGCTAAGAATCCCCTATGAAGACATGGACTAGTCCAAAACCTGTCACTTCTGTCAGATTTCTACAACCTACTGTAAGTTACAGCAACTTAGGAGAAAAGAAATTTATGGCTCATTTTACACTGGAAAAAATGTACTTCTTATTTGTATATGTTTGCACATATTTTAAATTTTACAGTTTTTTAATGTAGTGCCCCTTTAAAACATAACTTTTAATGTTTTGCTTAAAATCCACATGCTTCCAGCAGATTAAACAGTGACATCATTGTACATAGCAGGCTGCTCACTGCCCCAGAACGAGCATCAGGAGGCACACGGCTGACATATATTTTGTGCCAGGAGGACAGCACTTTTCAAAACCACTTGTACAATAGTTGCAGACAGCTATAAATATTCCCACCACACATAAAAAACATCCTACTAGCAAGTCAAAAAAATCCCACCATATAAGGGAGCATTGGCCCAGGCATGACATTTTTTTCTGGGGTGGGGGTTGATTTAAGGTCACAACTTCGAAGATGTACAAGGCTTGTATTTCTGAAATGACATCGCATATATTGTTAATTCAGAGGCACTTTTGTTTGCCTGTTTGTAGCATTCTTATTTAGCTTGTTAGAAAATATCTGTAATGCCTAGTACACGATGCAATTTTCCATCAGATTGACGGTCAAATCAATTTCTTAGGTCTGATCCCATGTCACCTGCCTGTGTCCCCCTATGTGATCAGTGTAATGATTGGTTGTTCTTGTTCCTGTGTCCCCCTATGTGGTCAGTGTAATTATTGGCTGTTCCTGTGTCCCCCTATGTGGTCAGTGTAATTATTGCCTGTTGCTGTGTCCCCCTATGTGATCAGTGTAATTATTGGTTGTTCCTGTGTCCCCCTATGTGCTCATTGTAATGATTGGTTGTTCCTGTGTTCCCTATGTGGTCAGTGTAATGATTGGCTGTTCCTGTGTCCCCCTATGTGATCAGTGTAATGATTGGTTGTTCCTGTGTCCCCCTATGTGATCAGTGTAATTATTGGTTGTTCCTGTGTCCCCCTATGTGCTCATTGTAATGATTGGTTGTTCCTGTGTTCCCTATGTGGTCAGTGTAATGATTGGCTGTTCCTGTGTCCCCCTATGTGATCAGTGTAATGATTGGTTGTTCCTGTGTCCCCCTATGTGGTCAGTGTAATGATTGGCTGTTCCTGTGTCCCCCTATGTGATCAGTGTAATGATTGGTTGTTCCTGTGTCCCCCTATGTGGTCAGTGTAATGATTGGTTGTTCCTGTTCCCCCCTATGTGGTCAGTGTAATGATTGGTTGTTCCTGTGTTCCCTATGTGGTCAGTGTAATGATTGGCTGTTCCTGTGTCCCCCTATGTGATCAGTGTAATGATTGGTTGTTCCTGTGTCCCCCTATGTGGTCAGTGTAATGATTGGTTGTTCCTGTGTCCCCCTATGTGGTCAGTGTAATTATTGGCTGTTCCTGTGTCCCCCTATGTGGTCAGTGTAATGATTGGCTGTTCCTGTGTCCCACTATGTGATCAGTATAATGATTGGCTGTTCCTGTGTCCCCCTATGTGCTCATTGTAACGATTGGTTGTTCCTGTGTCCCCCCTATGTGGTCAGTGTATTTGAGATGATTATTTGTGATTGCCTCGGTCCAAAATCTGGCGTCGGGTGTTGCACAATATTATTTAGCAATTTGCAGTGACAGATGATCACTAAGCAACCATCAATGTACGGATAACGGTTGCATGATGTCACCCTCCCTGCAGCAGTGCGCCTCCTGCTCATGCAACACTCCTCTGCTGCTAGAATAAAACAGGCTGCATGGCAGTAACCGAGCATCACGTCTGTATGGTGAGCATTCATAAAACTGTTACCCAAAATTATTACTTAAACTTTACTAAATATAACTTCCTGAATACAAATGCTTATTTTTTTTTTCCAGTTTTTGCTTTTACAGGAGCAAGCACTAATTGATTTATCTTTCACCACCCTAATTTACATTCTTAAGTTTGTCACAGGTGCAACATCTTTACTGCTGACAGGTGCATCACTGCAGAATGTTTGTTGTGTGTTCACCAGTGAACAGAAAAAAACAGCTGGTATCCCAGAGTGCACTGGGAGGAGAAGGCTTGGAGACTAGGGATGACCATTGAGATGCAAATATTTCCGAGTTCATGCAGCATTATGTACATTTTGTATGGAACTTGAAAATGGACCAATCAAGTCCCATGAAGGTGTAAATTGATTGGTCCGCTTTCACCTCCATAATTTGCATATACAATTTACATAATCCTGCATGAACTGGGAATTATTTGCATCTCATCGATCATTCCTATTGGGGACATTATAGCCTAGGCTAAACATCCCTGGAAGGGCAGGATTACTTACCAATGTACAATTATATATAGATGTGGAAAAGTGATACTTTGCTGAGTGCAAAAAGGTTGGCACTAGATGCTAGCTTGCAGTATGGACATACGGCTGATTCAGTGTGAGGGATGCATGCACACTTCAGCCAAGATCAATATCTAGTGTGCAGGAAGATAGTGGCACTGCGTAGAGGCTGACATAGGCATGTGCAGGCCGTGCAGCTGCACAGGGGCCCCATGCCTCTAGGGCTCATGCTGCTGCACCACAGTCAGGACATGATTATTCTGTAGGCTCTTCTCTGTAAATTTCTCTCTGAAACGCAGGAGGAACAGTGATATTTGCTTATGGCCCAGTCACACTCAAGTATGAAATGTGTGCTACATTACACAGTGCCTACAGGATGTAACCTAGATTCATGTACTTTTATGTTCTCCACATTATTTGGATCCAACCATAATCTAATATGATTATGGCCACTCGCTGGGGCTCCTTTATTTATTCTGCACAGGAGCCCATTGTTGGATTTGTCCGCCACTGGCACTGCGGCTCAATAGCACACATTTTTTTGCAAAAAGCTGATAATAGATACCGTGGTAGACAGTCGAGGTGGGCGGATCCTGACAGCCGTTTTGCATTTACCCACTTCCTCAGAGGGTACGACACACCTGTCAGGCTCCACCCACCCCCACTGTCTACCATGGTGTCTATTATTGGCTTTTTGCAATAAATGTGTGATATTGAGCTGCAGTTCCACTATCTTCTTTCACACTAGATATAGGAAGTGTTTTGATGCTGAAACCAGGACAATTAAAGTAAAATTATCCTGACCAACGCATTACAATCTACTATATGGTGTTACGGTTCCTCTTTGATTGTAATTTTATGTGACAATAATTAAGCAAGAGTACAGGCCTTCAGGAAAGCAGGATAATTCCATTGAATATTAACACCTCTCTCTTTAGATTCATGTGCTTCTGATATAAGGGATATGAATAGTGTACATAGAGAAGATGTTGAAAAAAAGCATTAATCCACGAATGAAGTGGTCATTTTCCAGCCTCATTCGTTGTACACGTCACAAACACAGTCATTGCTTTGGCTTTGCATGTGTTGCCTATTGATCTGCTTGTGTGTGTTGGCTATTGATCCTGTTCCATGCTTGACAGGTTCAGGCCAGTAATATAAATCACCTCATGATCACAAAGGTGCACTCCAGCAATTGCTAAGAGGCTAAGTCGTGCGGCTTCCTGCTTTAAAACAATGCAAGCATACATGGAGTGAAACAGATGAATATCCACAAAGCTTAGTACCCCACGGACAGATGGATTGGGGAACTCCGCCGACGAACAATTGTTCCCCAATCCATCAGGCAACATCAGGCTGCACAGAAAATCAATGACTGACATGAAGAATCGTTGAAATGATTGTTCACATTTTCGTGAAATGTATATTGACTTTAGTGAAAATTTAAGTGATCGTCATCGATATTTTATGGTTAAACATTTACAAAGTAGATTTAATGTTTTATTGTCTCTGCTCAATAGCAATGTATTAAGTGTCCCAGAGCTAAAATACATGAATGTTTGACCTTTTTTTATCTATACACTGCAGTCAGAAGCTCTTCTCTGCCAGGGGACAGCTTTCTAGCAGCGTTTCTTGATCTTTGAGGGGTAAGCTATAATTTGACAAGGGTCTGACGAAAGAGAAACTGTCACTTGCATGGGCATAACAATAGCCCCTGCGGTTCCCATTGCCGCAGAAGGGCCCGGGGGCATATGGGACCTGATCTTCATTAGGTGCAGAGTACGGTAGCAGAGCATGATACATTACCGGCTTCCAGCAGAGCCACTCATCCCCCTCCCTTCTGTCTTCAGCCACGCTGTAAACTTATCATGTCACATGCCACCTCAGGTGATTTACATGTGCTCAATAGCGGTCTCATTCCAATTTCTGTGTCCCTGTACTATGCTGCTCTTTGGGAGAGCAGGCATGGCCAAGCTGCAGCTCACCATCCATCCCAAACAGGACATGGAAACAGCTACTTCATCACCTCTTGTAGGGGTCAGTGGAAGGGGGGGGGGGGGGTGATCCAGCTAGTGGGGGTGGGGCCATGTATGAATATTTCTGCCAAGGAGAGCCTTCCTGTCATTATGGGAGTACAAGGAGCTACTACTGTTCACATCAGAATTGTACTGTTCGTAAATTTGGTTAATTCAATGAAACTCTGTCAGGTCAATATGCTAGTGTGTGGTCAGTATCATACTAGAGATTAGAGACCACATTGATGACCTCCTAACACTTGTAAGGATAGCCAATTCCCCTGATGCCCTCACAGTACCTGACCACTTCTCCTTCCCCTCAGGCCTAATGCCTGAAAATAACATTTATTATAGTGACTAACGTCAACCCCCCATCCAGGTACCTAACTTTACTGCAACCTTCCTTGGTACCAAACACGTCACATGCCTGGATTCCAATCTCATCATCAAGTCCTTGTACCAAACATCAATGCTTCCCATGGTGCCTCACATGATCCGTACATCCTGGTATCTAATATTAGTTTCAGTTTATGGTTCCTAAACGTAATCCCCTCCTTGATAGTTACTCTAACTTCTTCCCATCTGCCCACTTTGCTCTGAATCTAAACCCCTTCTGCTGGTGTCTGATATGATGTCATCTGTGTGTTACCCAGCTTTAACACCTCATTTAGTGACACAGGCCAATATCCAATGAAAAATGTTTTACCTTCTAATAAAATCACAAAATAATTGCAGGACATGATCTCCATGTATCTAAGTTCAGCCCTCTGGTGATAAAGAGAACATATTAATCCCAAGAGACTTACAGACAACCACAAGGAAAACTATCAAACATAGCTCACAAAAATCTTTGAACTCAGTCGGGATAAATTAAATGCTACAAAATTAACTGAAGCATTTTTAATACTTTAATATAAGAGCAATAATATCTTTAACAGTCATAGTAGTCACATGGCTGATAATTTTACACTGGCTTTTAGGTTAATGGAGAATTTTAAATGAATTACCTTGGGCTATTGCAGAGAGTGGAGCTTTGGATGCTTGGAATAAAATTTTAATGAAAATACAAGGTGTGTGTGCGCATGCGTGCACGTAAATTGTGCAACATAATTGGCTTTTACATTTGCACAGTGCACGTTCCTTGCTTACCTGACGTCAGATAATTTCATTTTTAAAATAGCCCAGTCATCATTGCCTTAAGCTACCCACTATAAAAAGATGTTGTGAATCACAAAACGATTGTTCCACTTTCTATTTTTCACGATATCTACGAGTTGTGATGTAAACAGTGGGATGCGTTGACGGGCGATACAGTAAACGGCCTGATCGCAGCGGCGTAGCAATAGGGGGTGCAGAGGTAGGGACCGCATCGGGGCCCTTGGGCCAAAGGGCCCTCCCACAGCTACAGTATTAGCTCTCTATTGGTCCTGTTCTCATAATAATCACTTCTATAGATACTTTGAATAGTAGTAATCATTAACAAACTGCTCCCCATTCCCTTCTTGCACCTCTGCTACTGTAGTTGCCATTGGCAGGTTTTGGTGCGCCGTATCAATTGTTATGTATAGAGTGCTTGGGGGCCCCATTGTAAACCATGCATCGGGGCCCACAGATCCTTAGCTATGCCACTGCTGATCGTTAAATGATGCGGAATTTGCGATAAGCGCCGTACAGTTCATGGAAACATCGTTTAATAATCGTTGACAGCTCTTTACATGCTGCTGACTATAAACGATTATCTGCCGCTTTGATCCATTATGATGGTCGTTCTTAAGGGCCGGTTCACACGGACGCTTGGCGGTGTCCTCCAGCCTTCCGTTCTGCATCGTGGTGTTGGGGGGAGTCGCTGGGCTTTCTGCGACGATCGTCGGCATCCCGTCGCGAATAGTGTTTTTCATCCCCACAAGGGTAAATGAAGACGCGGCGGTGTATCGACCCTAGAAGCCGCATGAGGCTTCTAGGGTCGCCTGAAATGGCGCAGTAAATCGGGATCGAAATGCTGCGTTTGTGCAAGCAACGGTAATAGACGGTAACCATGTGATGTTAAATACTCCCATTCACTTGAATGGGAGCATTTAACCGACGAGTCCTGGAACCTTGGCGGTAAACGCCGCCAAGCGTCCGTGTGAACCGGCCCTTACACATGAGAATCGTCACAGATTATTTGTCTAAACACACTGTTAACTACATTTTTTTTCCTTGTGCAATTGTCCATACAGCACTCACACCCCACAGTCACAGAGAAAAAGTCACAAAAAGAGGTTGAAAAGATAGCAGTTCCAGTGTCTCCAGCAATAAACTCCACCGTATGACTGTAATATACACTCTCACCAACGTTTAGTGGCTGATGTGTCACAGATCAGCAGTATTCGCTTTTTTCAAATAGATTCTCTTGTCGTCTTCCTTCCACCTGTTAACACTCAGGTGAAACACAAACAGCTAGACATAGCGTAATATAGTTTCAAAATCAGGTCTCCTGTACCAGTCACCCGATCTGTGCCCAGTGTTAAATAGATAAATTTCAAGCTCACCAGATGGCGCGGCTGATTATACCATAAACCAGCATACAGGCTTGGATACGATTTTGTCACTGGGCACGGATCGGGTGACTGGTACAGGAGACCTGATTTTGAAACTCGATTACACTATGTCTGGCTGTTTGTGTTTCCCCCGAGTGTCAACATAGGTGGAGGGAAAACAACAAAAAGAGAATCTATTTGAAAAAAAGTTAATACTGCTGATCTGTGACACATCAGCTACTAAACGTTGGTGAGAGTGTATATTACAGTCATACAGTGGTGTTTATTCCTGGAGACACTGCTATCTTTTGAACCTCTTTTTGTGACTTTTTCTCTGTGACTGTGGGGTGTGAGCGCTGTACAGACAATTGCACATAGTCTTTAGGGAAGGTGATACCCCCATTCTGTATAGCGATCCAGTCAACGGTTTTGCCTTAACTGTCTATATAGGGTGGAGGAGCGCCCATACCATTTTTAATATTACATTTTTTTTCCTGCCGATAATGGAACGATCAGTCATTCGATTCGCTCTGACGAGACTTAATTCTACATTCCTAAGCATTGCTTTACTAATGGATAGTGTCATCTCACCTTGCTGGCTACAGATGCAGAATGTGCTGTTTCCATTTCATGGGGCTGCCATCTTGTTTGCTGAGGTATCTGGGTAATATTTGACACTTTCTTCAGAGACTGAGCACAGTAGACAGTGCAAAAAAACATGCAATTTCTACACTGTTTGGTTTATCTTTCACGCTTGAAATTTTGGTGCATTTGCGTGTTTTAATATCTTCCCTCTATCAATGGAGTAATACTGTTTAAGATTTAAAAAAACAAAAAACAAACACGTGTAAAAATGCATTTCTCTGTGTTTCCATTGATTTACATTCTGTGCATTTTACATGCGTTTTAGAAAATTATGCAGCAAGCTGTGCATTTTCAAAAACGTACACAGAGGTGCAATCCGCTTACCACAAGGGATCTCACGGGTCCATTGCAGAGTGACAAGTGTGAACTGCACCAGTCGTTCACTGTCAGTTTAGAAATGAGCGGAGAGTGAATAAAAAATGTCCATTATAAGCTCAAGTGGGAACAGCCTTAGCGACAAAAACACATGCATTTTTTGCAACGCTAGCGTTTCGGCCCACTGAGAGGAGCATGTTTACACCAGGGAATTATATCAAGATAAATCTACCAGTCGGGACAAGGTTCTCCAGCACCCACAGCTGAAACACCAAAGTGCGCCCACCCATCCCTCCCACCCCAGCTGTCACACACTGATTGCTATTAGAGTAAGAGGCGCCCCAGGGCCCCCAACCCCCCTAACACCTTAATCTCTAGTTATCTGGCTTGCAGTCACTGCCATGTATCCCCTTTTCTTATTTCTCTCTGCTTCAAACACAATAGGGGAATGATAGCTGAGTGAGTTGTGCGCCCCCTCCTACACTGCACCCTGAGACTGGAGCCTCTTTGGCCTCTGCCTCAGTATGGCCCTGCCAGTCAGTGGCTTGGCCGTCTTCTTGGGTTTGCTCTGACAGTGAAAATCAACGGGCCTTGAAGACATCAAATGTGCAAACAATGAACTGAAATTATCTATCTGTGAGGAGAGCTCTCCTATAGCTTTTGTTTACAGGGGACATGTATTCTTATTACTGGTTTCTGAATAAACATGCTTTTTTAGATAATTCTAACAATGTTAGTTGATACAACTTTATCTTCTGATTGTTGTAAGACTCTTGGGCAAATAATGTAGATACTGGCTACTACCAAGGTCTTTATCATTGAATTATAGGGTTGAAAATGAATATGGATTAGTTTATAGCAAACCGTTATTTCACAATTCATCTGCTCTGAGATTTTTCTGTAACCGGACAGGATTTTCACAGCAGTTTCAAAATAAAACGGGGCCTGAAACCTCTGGGAAGCTTATTCTTACTTTGTGATCCGTGATCTGATTGTTTTTGTGGAGAGTTGGCCTGAGAGGACCTCCGATGTACAGCTTAAATCTCAGTTTCAGGAAGCGGCGGGCTCCTACTGCGCACAATACAGCCTCCTGTTATCCCCGGCTTTTAACACCGCTAGTGTTGCAGGATGCACAGATTGCTTCCCGTCAGCCTGCCTGTGACAAGAGGTATATTGTGTGTTTACTTTCTCAATGTTTTTTCATTTCAGGTTTGTAATTTGATGTGGTGGCCCGAAGTTAGTGCTGAGTCGTCTGGCACTGGGCCCTGGTTCTTGTAATTCTATTGGTAATCCTCTGGGCACGGGAAAGTTGACAGTGAGACTGGCTGTGGCTTGTGACAGGACAAATTTGCCTGATGCTGACTAGATTAGAGAGGCTACGGCCATAACCCTAATTCCATCCACACACAAGTCAGCTACTATTATCGACAATAAATACTGTATAAGGAATCAATTTATTAAACTGATGCCTCGCTGTACTATGTATTTTTTCTTTTTGTAAACTGTATGTATCAATACAGTGGCGTTGTAAGGGGGTTGTAGGCAGTGCGGCCCGCACTGTGGTGTCAGCTGGGAAGGGGTGACCTCACTCCACACAGTCTGAGACCTGAACAGTGGCTCTGCCACACGGCCCCAGATGTGATTCTCAATCATGCTCTGCAATAGTCATATTCTTATTAAAACAAAGTTTTGCCCTGGTTCACAAAGTAAAACTAAAGTCACCTAAAAAAATGTAGTTAGATACTTCCCTAAGAAGACCAACTCTATTAGTGAACGAACAAGAAAATTAATATAACATAAATATACACCATGATAAGTGCCTCTATGGATGATAATATAACAAACCTGACATCGAGTTAAAGACATCCATATCAGAAAAGAATCAAAAAACCAGATCAATGCCGACAGTTATCAAACAATATATAAACTCTATTAGGGTAATCAATATAAAAACACTTAAGGGCCCTTTTCCACTCGCAATCGCAATTGCTAAATGCTAGCGATTGTGTCATGTCACTAATTTTTACATGCGATCGTGATTTCATATAACCGCGGTAAAAATCAATCCCGCTTTTGTAAAAATTGAATCACGGTAGTGGAAAATAACTACCGCGATTCCTATGTTTAAGTGGCAACCCTAGTGATTCAAAAATCACTAGCGATTTGCGATTTTGCGATTCAGCATCGCAATCGCTGCAATGGAAAAAGGCCCAAAGTGTTTTTTTATTTCTGTAGACAATTTTTTGCATTCTTTGCACTTTTTTTTACCATAGACGTTCACCATAGACTGCCGGCACCTGCTACCAGTCTATGGGAATCGTACGGGCATTGCGATTTCATGCAGCCAGGTGTGAGTTTTTGTTATGTCTGCAAATCGCGGCCAGAAAATGATGAACACGCACATCGCCATTGAAAAGCATTACATGCGATTTTGCGTTGCGCGAAATTGCTCACACATTTCAACAAAGCCTTACAATTTACTTAACATTGTTATTTGTGTTTTTGAATGATGACTGTTACTGACTGTAACAGTCATCATTTAAGTATAAGATAAGTACCCTCCTGAAGTCGGATCGGGATTAGCGGTCACCAGCGATTGTGCCCAGACCCATCTTCACTACCGCGGTAATGACAGTGCAAACGATCGTTTAAAGTTATTATTGTGGGCAATTGAGATCCAAGCGATTTGTCACTCAGTGATTTGTCATGATGGCTGCGATCACCGCACACCGCTTTACATCATTTAACTAATTTTGATTAAGTGTTACACAAATATTGGGAAAACGATCATTCGTCGTGAAAAATGTAGGGTAGATCTTATTACCAAATTAGTAATCATCAAACTTAAAAGTACAACTGCTTTTTGACATCCTCAAACTACCCATAGTCATTATGTATTCATTATGATTATTCTGATTTTTGGTTTTCAGGCATGGCTTTCTGTACATGCTACATCTAATACCTATGAGTTGCAGAGCTAAGAATTCACCTGTCAGATTAATATAGCTGGATATTTCTGAATTTCTTATGAATGTTTATTTATTTATTTATTGGTTATATATGTTACTCATCCTATTATGGCTACTAAAAATTGTTGAATATTTTAAGATTATGTTTATGAAATATGGAAATTTTTTGGATAATTTGTTAATTAGGATTTTTAATATTTTAATGGTCTATGTATTAAGGAGCTCCTGTATTGTTTCATTGCAAACACTTTTTTTATTGATCTGACGAAGCGGAACAAAGTTCCGCGAAACGCATTATCTCTCAAGTGCCTACATTTGCAAATAAATGTCACTTAGCTCATACAGGTTTTGTCCTTTTTTCAGAGGTAAGCTGTCTTATTCATTATTTTAATTGCTATTATATCCAGCCACCACCCTAGAATACGGGGCACCCTCCCAGTTGTACTCCTCACACTCGGAATGCCCCTAGGAAATAGATGAAGTCAGGGTGATGGCTGTCTGTAGCCTTATCAACATAAGACAAAACATTTGGGGGGGGGGGGGGGGTCATGACATGACAGCTTTATGGAAGTAAAAAATAACAGGGCATGTAAAGAAAGGATCACATGTTACACATTAGCATAAAAATACTACAGAAATGCAGCTTACAGTAGCAATTTGTATAACAGTTACAAAGTGGGCCGAAATTGAACACTGGAACCAAGTCGTGGGCCACCCTGAATGTCTACTGGTCACCTTCCTCCCTTATAAAGTTCTCCGGTGTCTAATGCCCCCTCCAGCCCCTATACCACCCCAGTATCTAGTGGTCCTGCTCCCTCCCCTATATACTTCCCAGGTGTCAAGTGGTCCTCCCTCCCCTATAAAGTTCCGTGATGTCTAGTGTCTCCCACCTTCCCCTATACAGTTCCCTGGTGTCTTGTGCTTTCCTCTATCTCCCCCATATGGCTTCCGTGGTGTTCTAGGGCTCCACTATAACTTCCCTGGTGGTCTACAGTGGGCCAAACCCAATGCAAACTGGGGAAACCACTTAGGGGCCAAATTGAATGGCTCTGAGGGCCAGATTTGACCTGCAGGCCGGAGTTTGACATGTATGTCCTTCAACAAGCAATAATGGAAAGGATAGAGAACCTGAGTAGTGCCAACAGAAAAGTAAACATTATCAATAAGGGGCATGTCAACAGTGTACATACAGCAGGATATTGATTCCTGAACAACAATTAAAATAAAACATGTGGGGTGTAAACTAAACCCCTGGCCCCGTAGTATTAGTATTAAACTATGGACTACCAGTAACAAATATAACCATGGACTAAAATCAAGGGCGATACAGTTAGCAATGTTAGGTATGAGGTGAGGAGATCCATGTACCTCAGATTAGTGTATGCTTAGTTGCGGCACGCCTACGTTGCTTTTTGTACACAAACTTAAAGCCCATTTACAGTTTTAATTTTTGCTTCTTTTATTCCCACTACACCCAAACATCACTAAGGTGGGTGGCTTCTGGCCAGGTAATGCTGAGTTTCCATGGGCAGGCAAGGTGGGTCGCTGCCCCGGGGTGCAGTGTCGGAGGTGGGAGCAACAGGGGCACAGAGGGAGGAAAATCGAGGACTATGCAGAAACAGTGAAGCAAAGCGAGAGGTAAGCAACGTATCATCCATGATAGGGAGAGACACACACAATCTGTCTTCCTCTTCTGCATCCTGGTTTCCATAGCTGCAGGATGTCAGTCGTCATGTGACCTACCGCAACCAGTGGTTTACATGATGATTGACGCCACTGCAGCTATTGAGGTGCAGGAGCCCGAAGAAGAAGATGGATCATGTGGGTCACTTACCTCCACTGCGCTGCCCATGATGTTGGGATCTGTCTGCCTGTACTTGGGTCTCCTCTGGCTATACTGGGGGAGGGCTACATATAGCTACCTATACGGCGGGGGTCATCTGGCTACCTATAATGCGAAGGGAGGGTGGGGGCTATAGCACTAATTGTAGCTAGCTTGGGTAGGAGGGGTGTTTCTCTTGGAATGGGGTTAAAATGTTCAGAAAGATAATACACATATCTCGAATTGTGATTTTTCTTCCCAAACAAATGATTTGCTAAATCTAGTTGCTATCTGCTTCTGTCTGTCTTCTTCACTATCCTATAATCTTCTGGTCACTGTGTGAGAAAAGAGAACTCTGTATTCTGGACGGTATTTTGCAGAGATCTGTAGAGATAGGAAAGCCCCGATGAGCAGAATGCTGGCTTCTGCTCAAGTGACGTCTGCTGTGGTGGTCATACGCTTTATTCACTGTACGACAGATGGGCTGATTGGTTGTTGGAGGTGCCATTGTCACTGTGTCCTTGGAATATTGCAATGAGTAAGCTAAGCATAGACAGCATTCCTGAGAAGTCCACATCTGAAACCAATTTCCTGTTCGCTCACAAGAGTTCATGTCAGCAGTGTTTGGTCTGGAATCAGCTGCTTTCTGCAAGGTATTTTTGTTCCCCCCAGATTTATATATCTCTGACATATTGCACGGTGTTTACCAAAGTACACGGGACCATTTACATCTGTCCTTGTCCCAATCTAACACATCTACTGCAAACACTATTGCTAGTTTAGACCCGTGCCTGCTACATAGCTAACTACAGTCCCTCTTTTGGAAACAAATACCTCTGTCCATTTGTTTTCCCCAAAAAATGTTTTATTTAAAATTTCACATAATAAAAACAAATAAAAGCTCACATAAGATGGATTACCATCATCATTGTATGTTTCAGCCCCCCCCCCCCCCAAAAAAAATTACATTGTAACCCCCCCTCCCTACAAGCACATTCTCCTCATTCTATGCCAGAAAAGTCCAAATTCTTTATCTGGTAGTTAGGTCCACTGAGTCACCACTGAGCCATTTGTACCTAGATCAAAGTGTCCCAGGGCATCTTTGGGGTATTCCTTTACAATCTGACACTATGGTGGCCCCGAATATGTTTATTTTTAAGGTGTGATGATCCTGTATATAACGGTGAAGACAGCAGGTCTGAGAGGCAGGGGACAGCCAGATGATCCCATAAGCACTGTGGAACCATCTAGCTGAGGGTCATTAAATAACGGTGAGTGCCCACTGCTTGGGGTGTGGTGGTGGTGGTGTCTCACAGAAGTAGGAAGTTGGACGACCTCCAGCTGAAAGAAACGTATTTGGACTGTTTTTCTTCCCGTATTGTTCACATTGCCTGTAAAGGAAAGGAAGTTCTGGATTGCAGGATTAATTGTGTGCAGCTAGTTTTGAAATTTGTGATATAAATAAGTGCATCTACCTAAAGTAAAAGTGGCCACATTGTGCTAAATTTTATGTCCCAGAGCCATATAGGGACGTGGACTTGGAGATGACCCATACTCCTACCTTTTTTCACATTACCCTTCTTGGTTGCGCGAGGCCCCCTCCCCACCAAGCAGAGTAATGCAGAGATGGTAGAAGTATATTCCCTTCTTACTGCAGCTGGCTGCTGTCACTCATACACATACTGGATCTGACTAGGGGAGTTTAATGGCACACTTTCGCAAGATATTTTCATTCGATCGATGTCATGTTCCGTGGATGCTCCATGCAGCGTGTTTTGGTCATCTCATGAATGCCTCATGGTAATTTCCATTTGGGAAATGTCGGGGAAACAACAATGGCGATATGGTGTCTCTTCCCGACATTTGTGAACACTAGTGGCGATCTAGCTGTCACCCATTTACTGTCATGGCTGTGGGGTACTCTTTGTTACCAATTAGAAGTAGATCCTGAAACCATCTACCGCAACATCCCTGTAATTTACCACCCGCAGGGACTTCTAGCCTTTGGGACAATGTAGAAACATAATTTATGTTGTGGTCCTTGCAAATGCCTAGATAGACAATAGCTAAATGCAAGCATTACCTCTGGTCAAGGAATGGGGTCTGTACTAGTAGTACAAGTGCTCTAATCTCCACAGGGACACCACCTCCTATAATCCACTTAAAGCAATTTTAATAAAGAGATGGAACACCTTGCTGTTTTAAGTTGGCCATACACTTATAGGTTTGCAGCAGATTCGACCATCAGATAGATTTCTAGCAGATGCCTGTCAAATCTGACAGGACTCTATCTGATGTGTGTCTCACACTAGGAACAGATTTCCAATAGATTTCAGAATGAAATCCATTGGAAATCTATTGAAAATCAATCTAAATGTATTTTTGGACCATTAGATCCAATGCAACTCAGTGGGTCATCGATCTGCTGCCAGCAGCAGATCGCCTAGATTTTCCATCCAGTCAGATAGATCAAATTGATCGAAATCGGCCGCAAATCGATCGATCGTCTGATTCGATAGAATCGATTTCCGATCGATCGATTCGATAGATGGCTGAAATTGATCAGTGTATAGGCCCTTAAGGTGGCCATACACTGGTCGATTTGCCATCAGATTCGACCAACAGATAGATCCCTCTCTGATCGAATCTGATCAGAGAGGGATCGTATGGCCACCTTTACAGCAAACAGATTGTGAACCGATTTCAGCCTGAAACCGTTCACAATCTGTTGTGGTGGTGCTGCTGCTGCCGCCCCCGCCCGCCCGCCCGCATACATTACCTGCTCCGCCGGCGCGACTGCAGTCTCCCGGTCACCGCTGCTCTGTCTGCGCTCTGGTCTCCAGGTCCGGCATGCCTCACTTCTTCTAGCCCGGCAGGAAGTTTAAACAGTAGAGGGCGCTCTACTGTTTAAACTTCCTGCCGGGCTAGAAGAAGTGAGGCATGCCGGACCTGGAGACCAGAGCGCAGACAGAGCAGCGGTGACCGGGAGACTGCAGTCGCGCCGGCGGAGCAGGTAATGTATGCGGGCTCTATTGCGTCGGTCGTCGGGCACTCGAACGCCGCTAGCGATGCGCTCTTTACCCGCGGGCGATCGACGGTTATTTTCCGCACGGCACGATCGACGGGATCGGACGAAATGGATCGAAATTCGGCGTGTAGCGTGAACGATTGGCAGCAGATTCGATCCCAGTGATCGAATCTGCTGTCGAAACGGGCGCAAATCGGGCCAGTGTATGGCCTGCTTTAGAGTATGTCAAAGAAGTTCACTACTACTTTAGTGCAGACTGTGGTGATGAAGGACTCTGCTCAAAACTATTAGTGCACTTCCTTGACATAATCTAATACCCGTTGTGTGCTGAAATCAGCTAGCAGTAGGTTGAGCTTGAGTGAGGTACCAGCTGTCACATAATCATTAGCTTAGTATTCTAGGAGAACTCTTTACACTCACTGCCAATCAGTGGTGGGGCTGACATGCAGTGGAATACCTATTCTTAATATCAACCAGCTGGTGATGTGTGCACCTAGCACCCCTATAGGATACTGATTATTAGAAGGATGCAAATAAACCAGAGCAACAGTGAGAGCCGGGTAGCCAAACAAATATTAGACAGAGAGATCAGGACAACAGAGAGGTGCAGATCAGCCAGGGCAGCATGGAGGCCAGTCTGTGAGGTTTATAGAGTTGATCGGCTGACAGCACAGTGTCATTACAATAGTATAGTATCCCACTAACACATTAAAATAACATGCTTGCTAGCTCCATCCTGGCTTTGCTCATGTGACCGTATTACTTCCTGTTACTACTTTGCTCAGTGTGTGGGATGGAAGTGTAGTTGTGAATTATAGTAAACAGAGTGCACAGTAAGATGGAAGGATGTGGTTGCAGAGCTGCTGTCAGTGCATGTTTGGATAACGGGAGGAGTGGAGGAGAAGGCTTCATGAGATACCAAACCATGGCCAGCAGAAATGGAAGCCTGTCGCAAGTAACACTCCATCATTGCTGATTTTCTGAAGATGTTCTCACCTGCCTATAATGCTAATCTTCTTACTAAACAGTTTTAGGAGGCCAATAATGGTAGTTGCCATATATTTAAGGGGATCCATAAACACTAATAGGGGTATGTCCAATAAAGATTGTTACAGATGCAAAGTAAAATGTCATCTTTCACAGTAAAACGATGCACTTCACAGCCTCATAAAGTGTGAAATGGGACTCTGCAAGAACAGTCATGATATTATTATTTGAACAAAGGAAATGCTGTTCATCTTTCATTGTGAACCTCTGTTGGGGTCTGAAGGACCTCTTAGCAATTCACAAAAGAGCCTTTTGTTTGCAGGGGAATTAATCCTCCCGCATATCATTAGATCATTAGTTACTCTTCTGCAATTATGCAATGAAAAGAGAAATCACAGATTGGATGCTGAAAGAATTAAGTACAAATCTTATTTTAAAATGTTAATGCAACCACTATATTATCAAACAGTGGCAGAGCAAATTATTCCAGCATCATATCACCACAGTGGCAGAGCCAATGAAATCAGCATCATATCAGACAGTGGCAGAGCAGATTAATCCAGCATCATATCACAGAGTGGCAAAGCCAATTAAACCAGCGTCATATCAGACAGTGGCAGAGCCAATAAAACCAGCATCACATCAGACAGTGACAGAGCAGATGAAACCAGCATTATATCAGATAGCGGCAGAGCAGATGAATCCAGCATCATATCAGACAGTGGCAGAGCAGATGAAACCAGCATCATATCAGACAGTGGCAGAGCAGATGAAACCAGCATCATGTCAGACAGTGGCAAAGCAGATGAAACCAGCATCATGTCAGACAGTGGCAGAACCAATGAAACCAGCATCATGTCAGACAATGGCAGAACCAATGAAACCAGCATCATGTCAGACAGTGGCAGAGCCAATGAAACCAGCATCATGTCAGACAGTGGCAGAGCCAATGAATCCAGCATCACATCAGACAGTGACAGAGCAGATGAAACCAGCACCATAGCAGATAGCGGCAGAGCAGATTAATCCAACATCATTTGCAGAGCAACAGTGGCAGAGCAGCTTAATTTAACTTAGTATCAGACAGTGGTAGAACAAATGATTCCAATGTCACATCAGACAGTGGTAGAGCAGATTAATCCAGCATCATAATCCAGCATCATTCATCTGTTCTGCCACTGTCTGAACAAGTGGCAGGGCTGATGAATCCGGTGTCATATAAGAAAGTGGCAGAGCAGATGAATCCAGTGTCATATAAGAAAGTGGCAGAGCAGATTAATCCAACATCATACCAGACAGAATCTCCAAGAGAAGAGACCCAGCACCAAGCGTATTATAAGCTCTTTTATTTATTTAAAGCATTAAAAAGACATAAAAGGGCAAGTCTTGTGTGACGTTTCGAGAGGAGGCTTCTCTCTTTCTCAAGCTTGAGAAAGAGAGGAGCCTCCTCTCGAAACGTCGCTGTAACGATTGCGGAATTATTTCCATGGTCAGCGCACAAGATGCGCGCTGACACTGCGGAAATCCTCCACAAGCGTGTAATTAAACAGAACCCAGCTATGGTGCTATGCACCTGTAAAGGGAAATTCCCACCGGCAGATGAAGCTGTGGAGTGCAGAGGAACACAGCCTCTGCACTGCCACAGATGCCAGATGGGAATTGTACAAGTTGAAGCAATGCAGGGCAAGATAGCCCTTGGAGAGAGAGAGAGAGAGCACAGAGACAGAATGTATGTGTGTCCACCAATCTAGTCGCCACCCAGCGACGGTGAACACATAACAACGGAAACGAAGTGGGAACGCTATCGCAAGAGTGGTGATTGCCAATGTATGTGTGTCCACCAATCTAGTCGCCACCCAGCGACGGTGAACACATAACAGTGGAAACGAAGTGGGAACGCAATCGCAAGAGTGGCGATTACCAATAGTGACACAAGACCGAATTAGACAGAGCACAAGTGTAGCAAGAAAGACATAGCAAATAACAATGATCAGAACGTCAAAGAAAATAACAAACGCTAGCTAAACGCGGACTCCGCACTCATTCGCAACAGCAAATGCATTAAAGACACGATCACCGTG
Organism: Hyperolius riggenbachi; assembly: GCF_040937935.1. Lineage (NCBI taxonomy): Eukaryota > Metazoa > Chordata > Amphibia > Anura > Hyperoliidae > Hyperolius > Hyperolius riggenbachi. The sequence goes on along the minus strand of NC_090647.1, from coordinate 482,543,414 downwards.
CGTTAGGCGCCCAATGATAAGCGTGCCACCCTAACTAACCAATGTAACACAAACACGAAATAGAGAACGCGAACGCTTGCTAAATGGATACCTCACCAAGCCTACAGCAAGCGTTCATACCAGACAAGACAGAGAGAAGGAGTAGCCAGCAGCCACCGCAGCTCTGTCCTACACTCCCAGAAAGAGCACAGAAGGAACCACTACCGCTAGAGCGGATGCGATCCAGACAGACAAACAGATGAATCAACCAGTAGCAATCGCTGCTCTGGCTTGCACCCCTAAGACGGAGTACAGACAGAACGATTTCCTGTCGACCGCCGCTGGCGACAAGACAATCGCAACAGATAGACAGTACAAGGCAAAACAGATAATACAACCTGACTACACTAGAAGGGATGCCTAGTGCAGTCCCAAGGAATTACTCTAAGATAATATTAGCAAACAATAGCAAAGGCTGATACTCCAGGTGAGTTAGCAAGAACAAACCATCATGGCCAGCAGGGAATTCTGGGAAGAAATGTTTTTTATACTGCAAGAATTCAGAGGAAGCAGCTAAGCAATTTGCATGACAAGTGGATGCAAATTCCTCCCCAGAACAGCAACTCTGCAGCTTGCAGAGTGGAGACAGGTCTCTTTTCCAGGGACTTGCCACACACAGATTTACAAAATGGTCTAAGAGCTGTCTGCCTGTGCAGACAGCAGAGCAAATCATTACAGTCGCACAAGACTTGCCCTTTTATGTCTTTTTAATGCTTTAAATAAATAAAAGAGCTTATAATACGCTTGAAGACGGTGCTGGGTCTCTTCTCTTGGAGTTTCTGCTTGCTGTTCCTGGAGACAGAGGGACAACGACCAAAAGCACGTCGCATCTAGATGGTTGGGTGCTGCCTGTAACCACTTGTCCACATCATATCAGACAGTGGAAGAGCAGATAAATCCAACTTCATTTCGGTGCATGGTTCCCCACTGGGAGATTGCAGTTTATTGATTTGATTGGTGCAGCAAACTCAGCTGTGCCAAGACTATCCGAGTGCTGGAAAAGCAACTGGCACTGGAATTACACATTAATCCTGGCCTTTTTCATTTTGCCTCCTGGTGGTTTTGTTGCAAGCCAATGCACGTGCATGGGCAGGCCTTGCATGCACGACAGACAGCAGCTGAGCCAAGTTACCGGGACGGCTAGCAGACCACCCAAGCAGCCCGAGGAGACAACATGGGAGCCCACGGCCTGAAGGGGGCTGGAGGAAGCCCCAGGTATGTATCAATACTTTTAGTCCTTTCTTCTCAGCTTTCCTTTAAGGCAAGTGATTGGGAGCCAGACCAGTGCTGTGCTCCGCTGCCATTGTTATGCTTCAGTGTTCTCCCCAGGCTCTTTTAGCCGGGTGCTCCACCCGGCTAGTTTTGGTGACCACCCGGCTGTCCTCGGCTCATTTCCTCCTCTGCTATAAGCAGAGTTGTAGACAGAAGCACTGGTCCTGCATTCTCTCATCTTGCTCCACCCGTCTACTTTTCATGCCACCCGGCTTGAAAAAATCTCTGGGGAGAACACTGTGCTTTGCAGTAAAAAAGGCACTTTTCATCACTTTAGACCTGATTGTTTATGCACACTTTCTGAGGTGCAACCCCTGGCACCGCCAGCTATTTTGCTGCCAGGACTTAGTTTGGCTTTAAACATTTCACCCTTCCTGTTAGGCAGCTGATAACTATTAGAGAAGTGGGTTATAACTGCACTTATCTTGAAATCGGGAATCATTTTTTGTTTAGTGTCTATAATGACACTTGTGGCCTCTTGAACCTTCTCTTACCATTCTGCAGAGTAACTGATGAGGCTAATAATGCAGCTCTTATCAATCTCTCCTTCCTTCCTGTATTTCCCATGCTGAGCTTGAAGTCTCTTACAGTAATCATATTCACTTGAATGTTGTAGAGGTTTGGTGCTCTACAAGTCAGTGATACATTATCTCCTTATAGCAAAGAGTCAGAAGTTGCACTTTCTAGGTATGGACAGCATCTACCCATGCTAAACGTATGTACGTAAAATGTACTCTGCAACTCAATTTTATTTTACAGGCTATTGCTGAAATCATCTAGTCTAGTTCAGTAACAGACTACCTTGATGTGCAGAGCATAATATTGAACCACCACAGTAACCAAATGTCAGTTTACAGGTTTACCATCACAGACAAGATATTTTCTGGAGTGTAGATAAAAGCCACTGCATCATACACATCAACTTAAAGTGAACCTGAACTGAGTAAAATTATTTAAAATAAATGCATGAAGTACCTGCAAATAAATATTACATACTTACCTCGCTGTCAATTCCTCTCAGAAGCTCACCATTTTCTTCTTTCAAAGATTCCATACATTTCTGACAAGATTTTGTCAGAACTATATCAGTTGCTGTCAGTTATATATAAGTGCTGTCAGTTATAACTGAAAGGACAACTGATGTGCAAGGTAATGTCCACATTTTCCTACGGCTCACGTGGGGGCGATATTACAGTTTAACAGTGTGCTGACCAGGAAGCTGTTATAGGGTAATGGCTATTTTCAAAATGGAGGACGGAGAATTCCATTGATTACAGTGAACAAACAGGACGTGGTAGAGGAGAAAGAGATTGATAAGCAGACTACACAGGAGGTAAGTATGACATGTGTATGTTCATTTTGACTTTTCAGTTTCATTTTCAGTTCAGGTTTGCTTTAGGGCTTGTTCACACTACAAGAGCTTTTCTAAGTGCTTTGTGATTTTAAAGGGGAACTGAAGTAAGAGGTATACGGAGGCTAACATATTTATTTCCTTTTAATCAATACGAGTTGTCTGGCAGCCCTGCTGGTCTATTTCTCTGAAGTAGTATCTGAATAACACCAGAAACAAGCATTCAGCTAGTCTTGTCAGATCTAACTTTAAAGTCAGAAATACCTGATCTGCTGTATGCTTGATCAGGGGCTATGGCTAATAGTATTAGAGGCTGAGGATCAGCAGGGCTGCCAGGCAACTGGTATTGATTAAAAGGAAATAAATATGGCAGCCATAAATATTTTAGAATTAATATATAACAGTTTTATAGGAAATTACTTTGAGGCTTGCATATGACTGTGTGCGCCAACTGAAGAGATTCGGCATGCCACGGGAACTGCTGGTCAGCTTCTATACTGCCACCATAGAATCCATCCTCTGCTCCTCAGTCATTGTTTGGTACGCGGGCGCAACGGCCAGTGATAAACATAAACTGCAGAGGGTCATAGCTGATGCAGAGAGAATCATCGGGTCCCCTCTTTCACCTCTTGATCTCCTCCACTCCGCTAGATTGAGGAAGAGAGCCACCATGATCTTCCGTGACCCCTCTCACCCTGGCAGCCACTACTTCAAGCTCCTCCCGTTGGGCCGCCGTTTCAGGACTATAGCATCCAAAACCACCAGGCGGAAGAACACCTTCTTCCCCCAAGCCGTTCGGTCACTGAACTCTGACCTTCCCCGGTCCGGCTTGCACTCGTAATTGACGGGTCGGTCAGCTGGTCCCCGTCGCTGCCTCCCTCGGTTCTTATCCAGAAACTGAGGCCTTCTACTAGCGTTTACCGTCATCACTGTCTGTATATCTGATTACTGCATTTCAAACTGTATGTGTTGTATGTCTTTACTATGTCTTCACTCTGTCTATGCCATGTGTACCACAAATAATTCCGATTATGGCTCTTGCTGTACTTGGCGAAATAAAAATTGATTCTGATTCTGACTGTGCCATGAGCAAGCACCAGGAGCGCAAAATGGCCGTCTAGCCCAGGCATGGGCAAACTCGGCCCTCTAGCTGTTACAGAACTACAAGTCCCACAATGCATTGCAGGAGTCTGACAGCCAGAGTCATGACTCATAAAGGCAAATGCATTGTGGGACTTGTAGTTCCGTTACAGCTAGAGGGCCGAGTTTGCCCATGCCTGGTCTAGCCAGTCCATCAGTCTCGATGCTGATGAGCAAGGTAAAGTCCATGTTTGGTTCAAGTGGGCGATATTACAGTTTAACAGTGCACTGACCAGGTAGCTGTTATAGGGTAATGTCCATTTTCAAAATGGAGGAAGGAGAAAGAGATTTCCGAGTAGATTACACGGGAAGTAAGTATGACGTATGTTTATTTTGGCTTTAAATATTCAGTTCAGGTTTGCTTTAAAACTTCGTACACACGTCCAACAAGCGTACGACCAACACAGCGACATGACCAACCGCATGACAACACATTGACCTGACCTGTATTTCCACACGACCAAACCAACAAAACGGGCACAAGCAGAATGACGAACTGCACGATATGGCCGTATTCAAAACAAGTACAAGTTGTTCAAATGGCTTGTACACACATGGCCAACTGCACAATATCAGCCTATCATCAAAAGTTATTGAAACCGCTCAGCGTATATCTAAATCTGTATGCTTTATTCAGTATCAAACATGCGCACAAATGTAAATAACCTCGCCATAAAAACACATTAAAATTAAATGCGGATCGCTCCTCATGCATACCCCAACACTCAGATTCATATCACATCCACTCTGGCACCGGTACCAATGTCCACCATTTTTCTCTTGCACGATATCAGCACAACAGTCATGTGAGTAGATCGGATGGTTGGATCAGGCAAACCACCTGTTATCAGTTTGTTATCTAGTCGTTTGCACGCGTATACATGCCTAATTGTGGTCCAGCAGACCATAGTCAGATGACAATCAGGCAGTTTGGTTAAGCCTGTGTATGGGCCTTCAGGCTTGATGCTGATTTACATAACAATCCTCAGATTAACATCTTAGAGGTAAAAGTAGCTAAGGACCTGATTCGTTGCGCTGCACTCAGGCCTGGAGGGCAGCATGTGGCAAAATAGCTGAATTGCTAGACAATATGTGCGCAAATCAGTATTCATTTTGTATTCCCAGTGCTGGGTGTTTGGACACAGAATGCATGGTCTGATTTTGTAACTCTAGATAATCTGGTTACTACCTTCCCCTATTTGACCCGCCCTAACCTTAAAGCATAACTGTCATTTTAGGGGTGGGAAAAGTCAGATACTTACCTCAAAGGGAAGCCTCCAGGGGCTTCCAACATCCTCTTTTGGCTTTTGCTCTCTGCCCAATCTATTTTACATTCTACCCAACTCCTCATAAAGTAGGAAAGTAAGCAGCAGTGCTCAGTTTCAATCATTTCAAACAGATAGCACATGTTGTACAATTTGCATGACCCACAAGTAGCATAGTGTTTGGTAACCTGGCAATGTGCATGTTACCTAGGTAACTCGGGTTGTGCTAATTGCACACTGCCTGCTACCTGTCGGAGGTACTGGTAAAATAAATGTGCTCCCTGCGCATGGCAATTTTATTGGCCATTTTTCCATGTGCCTGGCGTGCATCTCTGAATCGCATGCCAGCACTTGTTTCAATGCGTGTAAGCATGTGATTCCCTCTAGCTGTACCATGCACGGCTATGGGGAATCAAGTGCATGATGAGAAATTATGCTGAATGTCGTCCGTTTTTCCTGCGCATGCAAATCAGATGGCAGCTTATTGATACATTTTAGAGTCTCATTTATGTGTGCTTGCCAGTTACTTGAGAAATTAAGCAACAGGCATTAAAAATAACACTAACCTCCCACTGTGGATTAACTGTACAGCAGTGTGTAGCAGAAACTGTTTCTTGGCGCTGTCCTTTTCACTTCTTGCAGCTCCCAGCTTCTCCATGAACGGCCCTGAAAAGGACGGTGCCCAGAGGATGCATAAGTAGTTTATTGTGCACACCGCTGCATAAAGTTAGTTAGGAACATTGGGCCTGATTCACAAAGCGGTGCAAACACTTTGCACGCCTGTAAAAAGCCCTTTATCACGCCTAAACTTAGTTTAGGCGTGATCTGAAGGAATTCGCGCGAACTCCCGCGCGCAAAGTTTTGCTCGCGGTGCGCTACGCGCGCAGCGCACCGTGCTTCGCGCGAAGTGCCCATTAAGCCCTATGGGACTTTGCACGCGCGCGTACGCGTGCAAAACTTTACGCGCGGGAGCTTCGCGCGAGTTAGAGCACAAAGCGGTGATAACTTTGCTAGTGCAAAGGTTATCACGCCTAAAGTCTTTGTGAATCAGGCCCATTGTGTCCCACCAGACATGCCGGTTAGATGAGACTGCCAGATGCCTGAGCTCTGGTTAATCAGAACTCTACTGTAGTTTTCTCCTAAACCTAAACAGAACTGTTTTGCATCCATATTCCTTATTACTTCTCATATACTGTACTTCTCAGTTATTTTATCTTCATTCCTGGATGGGAATAAGATATCGGCTATTCGGAAGTGCTGATCATTTAGAATTCTAAGCAATTCTGCTCAAGTTCATGAGGACAAAGACAGTAAACCTTACAAATGCCTCCTGTTTTTTTGTGAATTGAGTTATGAGAAACCTTCATTTTTTTATTTATTTTTTCCATAAAACAGTGAAAAGGAATGTACCTCTCCACCCAACCTCTTTATTACAGGCCAGCCTTGTGAAGTTGCCCACATTATCTCCAATCTGTAATTAAATCCTGTTATGAGGGTTGTAATCTTAAAGGCGGAATATCAGCTTCTACAAGAGAACCCGCTTGAAACCGAGCCGTACTATTTCAGAGAAATGATATGGAAAGCAGAGCTTATCCGGCCACAGATTTTCCCCCAGAAGCCTGTTTTCATGAAAGTGCAGATGTGGCCCGCTGGCTGCTGCCAGCCTAGCCGTCCCAGGATATGATGGAATCCCAACTAAATAAACTATGCAGAAACGCAGAGCGGTCTGGTGGTCTTTGCTTATAGACTGGAAAGGGCACATTTAGAAGAGTCAGTTCACATGCAAAGTCAAGTGGTGTGTCATCAGATCTGCACAGAACGGTCTGTGAAACGCGGCCTAATGAAAGGGCTGTCTGTTGCGCAGTGGCCAAACACAGAATGCTTTATTTCCACAGTGTGATCTGAGGCTCCTGGCATTCACACACAGAACCTTGTATAGGCTAAAAGTTCTTTCAAAGCTAGTGTGATGTCCAGAATCTTAAAGAGTACAGCTATAGCCTAAACATCTCATTAAGACTAAGCGACACCGAAGGCAGGACAATGAGGGGATTGCCTACAGTCTTAAATGAATGAGATCTGTGTGTTACTTTTGGCAGTGCTGTTTGTTTTGTTTCACACAACATTTAGCTACTACTGTGATGCGCGAAGAGCTGAGGAATCTCCTGAGGGGCATATAAACAGAAAGTTTCTCCTCAACTTTCCCCCAGGTGTTTCCATTTTCCCCTTATTCAGTGTTCAAAACCTCATCCCCCCAGACAAGCCTGGCTACTGAACAGCTACTCAAATCTCATGGCTAACATACAACATCATACTTTACAACTTTTTGAGAATGAAAGGCACTTTGTTGCATAAACATTTGCGTGAAAGAGACTTCTCCAACATACCTTTAGTCATGCCTCCAACACATGATAAATCATACCCCCTCCACATTTACATTCATACCCCTCCAATCATACCCCTCTGCACATACAGTCATACCCCCACCACCCATTTAATCATTCACCCACTACACACAGGTTATCACCCCATTACACCGCCAATCATACACCCACCACGACTCCAGTCATACCCCACCTCACCTCCAATCATACCCCTACCACCTCTCCAATCATACCCCCACCACAACTCCAGTCATACCCTTGCCACGCCTCCAATTATACCCCTCTACACCTCATACACCAGATACACCATCAATCATACCACCGCAAAACCTCCAATCAAACCACCACACATTCAGTTATACCCCCACCACACCTTAAATTATACACCAATCACACCTCCAATCGTACCCTTGCCACACCTCCAATCATTCCCCCACCACACCTCCAATCGCACCCCCACCTCACCTCCAATTATACCCCACCCACCTTTAATTATATACCAACCACACCTAGAATCATACCCCACCACACCTTTAATCATACACCCCTGCAAGGACTGCAAACACACTCCCACCGCACCTCCAATCACATCCCAAACACATTTACAATAAAACCACCACAACATCCTCCAGTCCCACCCTTATCACACTTCCAGTCAAATAACCACCACAACTTCAATCACACCTCCACCACACCTTAAATAAGAACTTCCATTACCCCACTGATCACATGCCACCTCCAGTTATACCCCACCACATCTCCAAACATGCGCCACAACTCCTCCTGTCATACCCCACTATAACTTCCAACTCTCCCCCACTGTACCTCCAATCATATCTCCCCCACATCCCCAAATATACCCTCACCACACTTCCATTCACACAGTGCTCAGACACCCAGCTACACCTTCATCACACCCCAATCACGCTTCCATCAAACCTCCAAACCACACTACCAGTCATACTACCACCACACCCCCAATTATATCTATATCGTATCTCCAATCACAAAACCACCACACCTATAAGTGCACCTCCAATCACACCCCTAATTACACAACCACACTTCCAGCTACAACTTTAACACACTCCCAATCATATTACCACCAAACCCTAGTTACACCTTCACTATACCTACAATTACACAACCATCAGACCCCCAATCACACCAAACACCTCTAATCACGCAGCCGCCACACCTTTAACCACACCCCCAATCACGCAACTACCACACCTCTAACCACACCCCCAATCACACAACCACCACAAAGCTAATCACACCCACAGCCCCCTCCCCACAAGTCTCCATCCACACCCCCATCACATCTCTCATCCCTCTACACCACATCATCTAATTAAGCCTTCATCATGCTTCCAATCATACTCCAACCACTCCTCCAATTGCACCTTCATTGCATCTACAGTCAGGCATGCCTTGAAGATGTTATGGAATTTATGTGCAAAAGACATATTTCCATTTTTCAAATCACACTGAGGTCCCACTAATCTCTTATATTAGCATATGGACATAAGTAAAGCAATAATTTAAACATCAGATATAAAAGTTAGCAGTCAGTTTTTGGTAGATAAATATATTTATTTATACCGATCTGTATTTGTACATCAAGTCAAAAAGATGGATATCACAGGAGGTAAAAGGACAGAGTTGATCTACAGAATGCAATGCAACAACGCACCTATCTACACTGTGATAACCAACATAGAATAACTTACCTCAGCAAAAACAAGCATGTTCAAATGGTAGGAAATACATCATTTCTTATTATATACAGTATATTATTACTTCACGTTTTTTTCTGAAGTCCATGGGCTCGATTCACAAAGCGGTGATAACCCAGTTAAAGACTTTAGGCGTGATAACCATTTTATCATGCCTAAACTCAGTTTAGGCATGATAAGTTTTGGCATGATAAGTTTAGGCATGATAAGTTTAGGTGTGATAAGTTTAGGCATGATAAGTTTAGATAAGTTTAGATCGCGCGCAAAGTCCCGCACGCAAAGCAGCGCCATTAAACTCTATGCGAAGTGCACCAGACTTTGCTAGCGCAAAACTTTTGATCAGCTGTGCACTGCGGTGCTAACCCAGTTGGTGCTTAAACTTATCACGCCTAAGAACTTATCATGCCTAAACTTATCATGCCTAAACTTATCACACCTAAACTTATCACACCGAAACTTATCATGCCTAAACAGAGTTTAGGCGTGATAAAGGGCTTTCACTAGCGTGCTAACTGTTAGCACCGCTTTGTGAATCAGGCCCCATGTGTCATGTTTGATTTTTGAGTTCACTATTACACACTTCCTGTGCAATCTCCATAGCTTTGAACTCTGCACATTTGGCTAGATAGAAAAGAGTTTTAAAAGTACTATTTCTTCTTCTCCTTTTTAAAGTAAGCTTGTTGAAGTTGTTGTTGCCTTCCTAAAACCAAGGAAAGATTTGCACTGTAAAGAGCACACTTCCTGCATACTTCAAATGTTATTCTTATTTTAACAGCGGCATCTGGGACCAAGATAGTTCTAGATGATTAGTTTATACATCATGTCATTTGTGGGAAAATGGCTAACACATTTGCTTCTGTTTTTTGAGGCAAAGATGCTGTCCCATCCTCACTTGTTTCCAGTGGCTGCTCATTTGCTTGTGTAACTGTCTTCAGAGCTATGAGAGACCGCAGATTTCCCTCACAGTAGAGCTTGCTGTCTCTTTTTCCTTAAAGCGTACCTAAAATTAAGACCTTAGTAGATGTAAACCTCTGAATTGTCCAGAGGCTTCCCTGATCATCATGCGGTCCACCATTTTAACCCAGTGTTATCCTAAGCAAATTCGATTTGTCGAATATGCTTTAGTGGCTGCCCTCTTGTTCGTGTATAAGCGCAACCACACTGCACAGGCACAAGCACGATCCACGCTTTCCCAGTATCACAAAGCCACTCATGCACGGCTTTTTCCTCCTCGCACGTGTAGCTTTATGATGCTTGGGTATGCGTGGATCATACTCATGCCTGAGCAGTATGGTGTTGCACCCGTACATGAATGGGAGTGTGAACATGGCGGTGAAGAGGGGCCCAGCCAGAAACAGTGCACTCCTGGAACATCTGGGAAACCTTTTGGGGAGTCCAGAGGTTTCCCGCTACTTAGATAAGTTGCCAACTAACAAACTTTTTCTCCTCACAGGTTTGCTTTTAAGGTGAGCCTGTGGTGGATCCATGCATATGAATCCACTGTTATATCCTGAAACAGATGGGTTTAATAACAACACAGATACAGATTTGTACCAAACATCTTTTTTAGTATCTTCAGTGTTTTTGTCTGTGTTCAGTTATGCTGTATGAAAATCCTGCACTTCAAATCACTGCTGGGTAGTCAAGTCACAGCTCAACCTGCTGACTTCCATGTGAGCAATCCTCGACTCCTCCTTCTGATGACATACAGTATGCTGTGGATGGAGAGAAGACAGCATGAGCCATATGCAATTCAATTTTTCACCTGAGTTTTCTCTTAGGATATAATTTTTCATCTGCAATTGAAAATAACTTTCCAGCACTTTTCAACTAAAAAAGTAGTTGAAAAGTACAATCAAATCTATTTTTAGTATTTTCTTGCTTTCTGGTGGCTTAAAAAGCATTTTATTGACTTTCAAAAATATCAACTAGGAGAAGACGCAGGAGAAATAGTTAATTGCATATGGGCCCATGAGTCATCAGTAGTGAGCAGATGAGAAGTGCGTGACTGAGCTGTAGGATTTTCATTATTCTTTATATGGCTGGAAAAGACAGAAGAAAATGTCTTCAGGGTTTTATTAGACATTTCTGTGTCAGGATTCCCTAAAGGGTCACTTTAAGCCAATACAAAAATTGCCCTCAGGATACCCACATTTAAAGCGGACCTGAACTCTTGCAGATGGGACAAGGAAAATGCAGAGAAATCCACCTTGTGTGTGTTTATAGAGAACAGTCTGACTGATTCTCCCTTCGCAGCATGTAATGAACCAGTGGAATTTGAGCTATTAGCTCCCTGCCAACTCTGATGAATTCTGAGCTAATATGTAAACACAGGAGGTTAACCCCTTCTGTGCTCCCAACAAACCAGAAAGTAACCACACTGCAGCATCTCTGTAGGAGCTCTATGAGCTGTAACAAGGAAATGTTTTCTTTGAAGGTTATTATGCTGTTGCTTATCTTTTAGAGCAGAGAGAAAGTTCTGAGCTCAAGTATGCTTTAAATTAAAACTTAATTTTCAGAGAAAATGTATTTTCTACAAAATGGGATCTGTGCTGCTGTACATGGTTGTTCAGCATGAGCGTGTATTATTCATTAATATGAACAGTTGGTTTGCCTGGCATAGATATCAATGCCAATCATTTTGGGTGAGTGCTAAGGCTGTACGGCTGTACAGTAAGTCATTAGCAGTCCTTTATGCTACATGTGGCTCTTTGAGCACTGTATGTTTCACTTTACTACTTTAGTGTGGTGCTTAATGAGAATGGATTACTAGCCCTCTGTCACAAATAAACCACAGTAAATAAAAATTGGAGAGTATTTCAAAGTCCATTTGTGACATGAGGTATATCTATGAATTGGTGACAGTAATAGCCACGACATTACACTTCTTATATCTTATTTTCTCTATTACTTAGGTTTAGCATCAGGCATAAGAGTGAGTGTTCAGGTCTCAGGGCATCTGTGTATAAGCTAGGTACCCAAGTGAAGACTGCAGAAGATGGATCAGGGAACATCCGGCAACCCACAATCTGCCTAATACTAGTTCCCTGATCCATCTTCTGCAGTGGGTACAAACGATGGCACACGATGGGTGTGACTCGATCGCAGTACTTTTGCCTGGAAGTCTATGGTGATTAGTGCGATCATTTGCGATCGGATCTGCTGTGACGGCAGTTTATAAACGAGTGATCACCGCGGGTGGTGGTTGAGGGTGAAGGTATACACCCTAAGAAAAAAGCACAGAGACAACAGGAGCACAAATAGTGCAGTACGTCACAAAGGTTGTGGGTGTCTGTGAGAACAAAGAAAAAATACTCACAAAGGTGGGTTGCACAGGGGCAACCGACCGCTATAAGCAGGTGGAGATGAACAACCCCGACTCCACTCGGATTACCAGGGGACCTGGAGATGGTTGTTCTCTTGGAAAAGGCACATACAGTCTGATAGCCTACGTGGTATGAAACCACTCGGGGTCAGGTGTAGGAGAACACCCCTCGGTGGGGGAGTAAGAAACAGGGTAAGGTGAAGAGGCGCCCAATATACAATAAAATATATTAAAAACAATTAAAAAAGGAAAAATTAGGTGGCTTACCTCAAGGATGACAAATCCATAAGAAAATGAATTTTATTACTACAAAGCACAGGCAACGCATTTCGTGGGAACTCTCACACTTCCTCTGGCCAAATAAAGTGCCACTAGATGCTGGTAGCCGCATTCAGGGCGACTCTAGGTCTGGGTGGCTGCATCGTGCATCCTTGTTTAACAAGGCTTTATTAAACGATGTTGCTAAAAATCGCGCCATGGGTACATGTATTTATGATACTGAGAATGGTGTAAGATACCTGCGGGCTCAGCTGATCAGGATGGGGTAGTCCAGGTTCTTTCACTGATGAGTCTTTAAGCATTCTGATCATTGTTTCCCTAGAACATCCAGTAATGGCTGCTGTTGCAAAGATTACTTTTGTGAATGCATTATATCTATGGCAACTTTCAAGGGAGATGTCACATGGACTAGTGCAGGGGTCTGCAACCTTTAAGACATAAAGAGCCACTTGGACCCGTTTCCGAAAAGAGAAAAAAACTGGGAGCCACAAAACCATTATAAAACAAATCGTTACCAGATATGACCCCCATATGCACAAATCGTTAGCAGATATGACCCCAATATGCACAAATCGTTAGCAGATATGACCCCCATATGCACAATCCTTCAGCAGATATGACCCCCATATGCACAATCCTTCAGCAGTTCTGAAAAGAAAAACCCATTTACTCACCTAGTCAGAAGACCTCCTGTCACGATCTCCTCCTGTCCCGACCTCCGGTTCTGACCTTGTGGCGCGCAACTCCCACGATCCTCTTCCTACGTCACGTCCTGCCTGCATTACACTGCAGGGCTACAGGAAAATGGCCGCCCGAAGCCCTGCACTGCACTGGTCCCGCGGCCTCTCTGATAGGCTGCTGGCCAGCGACAGCACACGCGCGCCGCAGCCACTGACACCGGAGCCGCGGCGAAGGTGAAAAAGAGCCGCATGCGGCTCCGGAGCCGCGGGTTGCCAACCCCTGGACTAGTGGATGTGGCTGTTTGCTAGATACAGATTGTGGCTAGTGATGGTCATGTCTAGAAGAACTCCTGGAAAAGTATTTGATTTGTTTGATCTGCTGACAGATTTGCAAAGCTCTAATTTGCTGTGATCACATCTTGCTTTAGCACATGATCATGACTAGCAAATCAGAGACTTACATATCTATCACCTGACCAAACTGATCACATGCTTCTCCAGGAGTACTTCTAGACATGCCCAAAACTAATTGTCACACTGCCAACCTTCAGTTGCTAGAATAGAATACTTTAAGATATGCACCCGCCACACCTCACCACCGCCACACCCATCGCCATGCATATCACTAAAATTCATAAGCAAAAGATGTAATTTCATAATTGAAACCACACTGGTCCTTTCTATCATTACTAGTTTTTCATTATATTAACATTTGGAATTAAGAAATTAATCAATTTAAAGGATGGGAATAAAGTTTGGAGCTAATTAAAAAAACATTTTACAGTAGAAAAATACATATATCGATACAGATCTGTACATCAGTCCTGAAAGAGGGACACATGAGGGAGAAAGAGGAATTTGGTTCCCGAAGAGGGACTGTCCCTCCAAAAGAGGGACAGGTGGGAGCTTTGTATATGATACCTGAGCGCTTGGCTATCTCTAATCTGAGGCAAATATCAGGTCCCCAGCTCGTATACATGTAATTAAGGTGCTGGGAAATTTGGGCATAGGGTAAACCGTGCTCCTGCAAAAGTCCTGGTGGCTTTAATTACTATTCCCCCTTCAGGCCGCCATTGAGATGGGGGTAAGACGCAATTCTGCTTCCAGCTATTGCTGGTGGATGAATTACGCTGTTTTCCATTGTAACATGGGCACCGTCTTTTGACTGTGCCCAAATTACTGACTACTGTGCTGCTACAACATCAAATTAAACAAAGTTTAATTACTGGGTAAGAGGCGCTGATACACAATGATATTTTTTACGGTGATCAACTTATCTGCCATTCAATATTCATGTTGCTGCCAGAAAGTAAATACTACAAGTTGTGAGTCACTTGACCAGACTCATCCAGGATAATCTATTTGGACATTAAAATTGCTTATTCTGAGCTCAGAAGAACACTGTTAAATGAAAATGACCTCATTGTCTATGCATGTGCTGTTACAACAGATACGCAGGTTTATTTTCTTGATTAGAGAGGGCAGAATTCGAACCTAGAATGTACACGGTAAGCAGTTAAATGTTATACATTTCCATAATCATCATGAGTAAGAGGCTCTCAGGTAAAGGATTTTCCATGCTACTCTCCGGCTGAATACTAATAAATAGATAAGCAGCTTTCCGAACATTTCCTTTTCCATTTCTGTTAAGACATAATTATTTTCAAAACCCCCTCTGTGCTTACCATGCCAGTGGGATTGCATGATGTAAGTCAAGGCAATCAATGTCTGCTGTAGCCTCGATCACGAATATAACAAATACACGCTGAGTGGACTTGTTTCTGCAGAGCTGTGGTCTACAGTTCTAATTAGAAAAGATGTTGTCTTCTTAGGTGGTGACGGACACCATATGCTTTGCTTTAGTACCTAAAATCCCAACCAGTGGTTTATATACTCCAAAGGATGCACATGAAACATTATTTTTCCTAAAGTATGTTCTAATTCAGATGTAAAAAAAAAAATTATTAGACGTGCGGAAACCAATAGTTCTTTAAAGACCTATTTATATACAGAATAATAAATGGGTACTGGAATAAATGTACACATCTCAAGGATTACTTGAGATATAGGAAGCAACATCACTGGATACAGGCAATATGACGAACCAAGTCACAGGGTACTGGAGCTATGGTGACCCACATCATTGGGTACTTAAGATATGGTGAACCACATCACAGGGTACAGAAAATGTGGTGGCCCACATCACAGGGTACTGGAGATATGGAGGCTAACATTATAGGGTATTTAACCACTTCACCACTGAGGGGTTTTACCCCCTGACCACCAGAGCAATTTTCACCTTTCAGCGCTCCTTCCATTCATTCGTCTATAACTTTATCATTACTTATCGCAATGAAATGAACTATATCTTGTTTTTTCCGCCACCAATTAGGCTTTCTTTAGGTGGGACATTATGCCAAGAATTATTTTTTTCTAAATGTGTTTTAATGGGAAAATAGGAAAAATGTGGGGAAAAAAAAATTATTTTTCAGTTTTCGGCCATTATAGTTTTTAAATAATGCATGCTACTGTAATTAAAACCCATGAAATTTATGTGCCCTTTTGTCCCGGTTATAAAACCGTTTAAATTATGTCCCTATCACAATGTTTGGCGCCAATATTTCATTTGGAAATAAAGGTGCATTTTTTTCAGTTTTGCGTCCATCCCTAATTACAAGCCCATAGTTTATAAAGTAACAGTGTTATATCCTCTTGACTTAAATATTTAAAAAGTTCAGTCCCTAAGGTAACTAATTATGTATTTTTTTTAATTGTAAATTTTTGATTTTTTTTTTAATTACAAAAAAAAAAAAATGGGGAGTGTGGGAGGTAATGAGTTAATTTTGTGTGTAAAAGTCATTTATTTGTATGTGAAAAATGTGTAGGGTGTAGTTTACTATTTGGCCACAAGATGGCCACAGTAACTTTTTGCTTTATTGCGACCTCCAAGCCTCCTTCCGGAAGCTTGGAGGAAGAATAAGGAGGCTGGACACGTGAGTTTCTTCTCACAATGATCGCGCTGCCCATAGGAGAGCAGCGGGTCATTGTGGGGCTTAGATCAACGAACGGGAATGGATTTTCCCGTTCATTGATCTCCGGGCGAGCGGGCGGCGGCGGTTTTACTAGCGGCGGGCGGCGTGTTTACGAGCGGGAGCGCGGACAGCGTCGGGAACGCGGAAAGTACGTGTTTCTCCGTCCCTGGTTTTTAAAGGATGGAAAAAGGGGCGGAGAAATACGTACGCGCGGGGGTAAAGTGGTTAAGATATGGCGACCCTCCCTCAATACAGGGTACTGGAGATATGGCGAACCACATCATAGGGTACAGGACATATGGTGAACCACATGACAGGGTACTTAAAATATGGTGACTCATATCACAGGGTACTGGAGATATGGTGACTCATATCACAGGGTACTGGAGATATGGTGGCTCATATCACAGGGTACTGGAGATATGGTAACCCACATCACAGGGTACTGGAGGTATGGTGACTCATATCACAGGGTACTGGAGATATGGTGACTCATATCACAGGGTACTGGAGATATGGTAACCCACATCACAGGGTACTGGAGATATGGTGGCTCATATCACGGGGTACTGGAGATATGGTAACCCACATCACAGGGTACAGGAGATATGGTGACTCATATCACAGGGTACTGGAGATATGGTGACTCATATCACAGGGTACTGGAGATATGGTGACTCATATCACAGGGTACTGGAGATATGGTGGCTCATATCACAGGGTACTGGAGATATGGTGACTCATATCACAGGGTACTGGAGATATGGTAACCCACATCACAGGGTACTGGAGATATGGTGACTCATATCACAGGGTACTGGAGATATGGTGACTCATATCACAGGGTACTGGAGATATGGTGACTCATATCACAGGGTACTGGAGATATGGTGACTCATATCACAGGGTACTGGAGATATGGTGGCTCATATCACAGGGTACTGGATATATGGTGGCTCATATCACAGGGTACTGGAGATATGGTGACTCATATCACAGGGTACTGGAGATATGGTAACCCACATCACAGGGTACTGGAGATATGGTGACTCATATCACAGGGTACTGGAGATATGGTGACTCATATCACAGGGTACTGGAGATATGGTGACTCATATCACAGGGTACTGGAGATATGGTGGCTCATATCACAGGGTACTGGAGATATGGTGACTCATATCACAGGGTACTGGAGATGTGGTGACTCATATCACAGGGTACTGGAGATATGGTGACTCATATCACAGGGTACTGGAGATATGGTGACTCATATCACAGGGTACTGGAGATATGGTGACTCATATCACAGGGTACTGGATATATGGTGGCTCATATCACAGGGTGCTGGAGATATGGTAACCCACTTCACAGGGTACTGGAGATATGGTGACTCATATCACAGGGTACTGGAGATATGGTGACTCATATCACAGGGTACTGGAGATATGGTGACTCATATCACAGGGTACTGGAGATATGATGACACACATCACAGGGTACTGGAGATATGGTGGTCAATAATTTAGGGTATTTAAGATATGGTGACCCTCACCACAGGGTACTGGAGGTATGGTGAACCACATCATGGGGTACTGGAGATATGGTGACTCACATCACAGGGTACTGGAGATATGGTGACCCACATCACAGGGTACTGGAGATATGGTAAACCACATCATGGGCTACAGGGGATATGGTGAACCACATCACTAGATACTAGCGATATGGTGTCAATCTGGTTCCCATTGTTTTACTAATTAGAGGGTGTCTATTTAGATGTTAAAGTTTACCTGAAGTGAAATTTAGAGAAGAAGTTCCTTATCTCAGCAAAGGGAAGCCTCTGGATACTTTTGACCCCACCGCTGCTTGCCAGAACCCTCTTCTTCTTCTGGGCCACACTACTGTCCATGTACGAGTGCGGCCACTCTGTGCAGGTGTATTGACAGCCCACACCATGCAGTAACACGGAGCCATGCACAGAGCCGTGCTACTGCGCAGTAATGGGCCGTCTTGCATCTGCGCAGTGTGGCCGCACTCGTACACGGACAGGAACATGACAGTGCAAACATACTCATCAAGCTCTTGTCGAATATATTAAGTGGGTACCAACAGTGCAACGACAACTTGAGGGGAATGGGGGAAGTCTTCCCACTACTGATGTAAGTATTTAACTAATGTGTTCCAAATTTGGCTTCAGGTGAACTTCAACATCTAAACTTACACCCTCTGATTAGTACAAAAATGGCAACCAGATGAACATGAATATGACAATGCTGCTGCTATTCTTGTGTTAATTACACTTAGAGTTGTTTTAGAATTGTCCTCTGTTGATTGACTGTATAAAGATGCCCATTTATCTAGCGATGTATGGGCAGATTCAACCAAGAGACAGATCTCTCTCTGATTGAATCTGATCAGAGAGAGATCTGTAGGCTTCCCATACACCGCCAGTTAATTCCCAATTGTATCCAGCATGAAATCTCTCAGGAATCAGTCTCGTGCCGCTGCATCTGTCGCCTCCATTGTTGCCCCCCAAATGTAAATTTGTGTGTGTGTGTGTGTCCCGTATATTAAAATACTTTACCTGTCCGCTCTTGCCTGTTGCGGTGCCAATCCATCTTCTGCTTCTGCATTGCCGCCCCCACGTGGCTACTGGCATATAGCACGTGATGTCACACACGAACGCCTACGTGCTATATGATGGTAGCCACTTGGGGGTGGCAATGCAGAAGCATCCAATGTAGATGAATGAGCACCTTGTTGAGTGACAGCAGACAGGTAGAGCATAAATGCATGGGCAGGGGGGCACATTTATATTTGGCGACAGCGCCTGGGGTTCGGTCATGTTTGTCACTTGTCCCGATATCGCATGGCATTACCGCTGCACAGCCGATTGACCAGGTTGGCCCAAGATTTCCCAGCAAGTCCAATCAATACATCATCGATCAGGCATGCTTGTGGCGATTTGCATGCGATTTGATAATTATCGAATCAGATGATTGATCGGGAGCCAAATTGCTAGCTGTATGGCCACCTTAAAGAGAACCTGTACTGAGTAAAAATATTTAAAATAAACACATGAGGTAACTTCAAATGAACATTACATAGTTACCTTGCCATCAGTTCCTCTCAGAAGCTCACCATTTTCTTCTGACAATGATCCTTTCCAGTTCTGACAACATTTTGTCAGATCTGAAATATATCAGTTGCTGTCAGTAAAATATCAGTTGCTGTCAGTTATAGCTAAGAGGAAAACTGATGTACCAAGTAATGTCCATGTTTCCCTATGGCTCAAGTGGGCGATGTTACAGTTTAACTGTGTGCTGGCCAGGAAGCTGTTATGGGGTAATGGCCATTTTCAAAATGGAGGTCGGAAAATTCCCTTGATCACAGTGAACAAACAGGACGCGGGACAGGAGAAAGACACTGAGGAGTAGACTACATGGAAGGTAAGTATGACTTGTGTATGCTTATTTTGACTTTTAATTTTCAGTTCAGGTTTTCTTTAACTCTTGATTCCTGTGAGAATATTTAGCAAAGGAAATTGTGTGCTGTTCTGTAAATATGCATCAGGTGCCTTTTTATGTGTGCAAAATCTGCTGCTAAATGTTTCTACTTCTGCCAATGGTTTTCACTAACAAATAAGTAGGTATACCTGCAAAATCCCATTGAGGCCTCTTGCACACTACATGCGATTCCGATTTGCAATTTTGACGCAATTTTACATGCAATTCCGATTTGAAATTTTGAATCTGTCCGGCATGCTGCGTTTTTTCAGCTTTTATTGATGGCTTTCAGGGTAAATCGGAATCGGATTTGTGATTTGCAGTGTGCAAGAGGCCTAAAGAACCTTAAAGGGAACCTAAACTGAGAGGGATATGGATGTTTCCTTTTAAACAATACCAGTTGCCTGGCAGTCCTGTTGATCTCTTTGGCTGGAAACAAGCATGCAGCTAATCCAGTCTGACTTCAGTCAGCGCACCTGATCTGCATGCTTGTTCAGGGGCTGTGGCTGAAAGTATTAGAGATATAGGATCAGCAGGAGAGTCAGGCAACTAGTAGCATTTTCAAAGGAAAAATCCATATCCTTCTCAGTTTAGGTTCCCTTTAAGAGAAAAATGAAACAAAGATATTTACCTCAGTAGTGGGAAGTCTTTGAATGGTCCAGAGGCTTCTTGGCGCCTCATAAAGCCCACTGTTCCAGTGCAGGGTCCCTTTATGTACAGATTTGACTTTGAGCTGAGTGCAGCCGTGGATGAGCACAAGTAAGGATCTGGCATTGCCCAGTAGAGGGAAGTGCTTGTGCACAGATGTAAAAACCCACATATGAGCGCTTCCTTCTACTGGGCATGTGCAGACCATACTCAAGTATCTACTGGGCATGTGCGGACCATACTGAAGCATGCTCAAAGAGCATGCACTCGCCTGTGGCCGCACTCACCGTCAGAATTATTATTATTTATTTATAAAGCGCCAACACATTTCGTGGCGCTCTACAATGTAAGAAAATAAACAAGGGGTACATAATGATACAGACAATGATATACATCAAATATGGACACTGGTACAAAATACAGAACTGGTGATTACAATAACAGATTTAACATGATGACTAAAATGTATAACAGAGTGCAAGCTATTAGATGAATAACATTCCAAGACACAAAAGGGTGAGAACCCTGCCCTTGCAAGCTTACAATCTAAAGGAATGGGGTGGAAACAAGAGGTGGGGGAAGTACACAGTATATATACAGGCAGTGCGTGATTAGGATATTTACTAAGGAGTAAAACTAGGCGCGAGGTTGAAGGGTATATGGCCTAAGATAGAGCATATGCTTGTCGGAAAAGGTGGATTTTGAGGGAGCATTTAAAGATTTCAAAGGGGGGAGAATGGCGGATGTGCTGTGGAAGGGCATTCCAGAGGAGGGGTGAGGCACATGAGAAGTCTTGTACACGTGAATGTGAGGAGATAATTGTAGAAGAGGTTAAAAGAAGCTCGTGTGCAGATCTGTGATTGCTGTTGAGTTGGTATCTGGAAACTAGTGAGGAAATGTACAGTGGAGAAAGACTGTGGAGAGCTTTGTAGGTTAGGGTTAAGAGTTTGAACTGGATCCTCTGGTTAATTGGTAGCCAGGGAAGAGCTTGACAGAGAGGAGCAGCAGAGGAAGAGCGAGGAAGAGCGAGAAGAGAGATGAATGAGACGAGCAGCAATACAGAGTTCAATACAGATTGGAGGGTGTCACGGAACAGCCGTGAGAAACGCAAGCGAATTGGAAGGATCCGCGCAGTCCAATTTCTGATCACTCTCTGGCTAAATTTGTGCAGCCATTGCAGTAATCAGAAACCGACATTCCTGGTTTTTCTTTTTTTTTTTAATAAAGACAGTTCTTTCCCTCCTCCCCCCCCCCCCCAAAAGGCAGGAGCCTGCTGCAGCTGTCCCCGGCATCAAGATGGCCCATCCATCAGATGGAGCTGATAAGCAGCATGACAGATCCAATTTAGTTGGGAAAAGTCAGACACTCTGGCTACAATCCCAGCAGGGGAGCTGACACGTAGCTTGCTGCCCCAAGCTTCAAAAGAGCCTTGACTTAGGAATGACCTGCTGTAAATCCCAGATGTATATCATATTCCATAAACTGCTATATGTGTCATATTTTCTGTATTGCCAGACTGGCAGACCCTCCAAACTAACAGAGCATGATGGGCCCTGTCTGGCGCTGGTTCTGAGAAAGTTTCAGAACATTCTGAGGTAAAGACTGCCAGTTAGGCAGTTCGAAAGTGCCCTGATGATATTACAGGGGTCCTACCCCTAATGTTTGGTATCAGGCTGCTGGGTAAATCGAGACACACCTGAAAATGTTAGTAAATCTGCCCTGACCTGTACGGTTCTGTGAGATAGAGCCCGTATATGTTAGATATGATTTCTGGTCCCCAGGACAAGGGGAGGACTCATCTCATATTCTAAGGGGGTGTGTGGCTCCCGCCCTCACTCCCTCCTACTGGATCAGGGGCATAAGAATGGCAGAGGAGCCAAACTCAGGGTCCTCCACCTTGAAACACCATCTTGATTACATCTGTGCCAGCTTGAGGATATGCTGGCATCCACCTGGTCTGAACTTTGAACTGAAACAAAAGAAACTCTACACATTTTTCCCACAACAGGACATTTTTCCACAAATCCTAAGTATTTTCTCCCTTTTTATTTCATACTGGCTATTAATGTTTCAATAATTGTTGATTTTAATAATTTTCTGTATATATTAATTATTTATATTGCACGTAAATAAAGACTTTATCAAAGTCGTTTACTGTTCCGCTACACCTGCTATAAAGCCATACACAGAAACTGAACTTAGGTCTTTGAGGAGTCGCTACTATTGTTGATATCTAGACAGAATACCGCTTGTTTTAACCGTTTTATTTGCAGGCTCAGTCAGTCAGTCGGTAGGGACCACTGGCCCATACCAGTGGTGGTGGCAGATATACCCTGAAATAGTGTGTAATTTGTAATTACCGTACCTCACAGGCTCCTTTCTAGTCGGGCTGCTGCTCAAATTCCGTCGATTTCCGTGCACCGATTGCGACCACAGTTTGCATGGTCTGTGTGCTGAAACCGATTGGAAGGCAAATTGCGTTCCGACCACTAGGGCTCCTGTGACAGAAGGGTGCTAGTCAGTCCTGGGGCCCCCGCGCTACAAATATCCGTGTACCATCTGGACTACTGGGCTACACAATTGAGTTAAAGAGACTCTGAAGCGACTCTCAATTTTTTTTTTAACCTATATTCATATTAAGCCCCATAAGCACAGCTAAACCGCCACTATCCCGCGGCAAAACGAGGGGTTAATACCCCCCAAATCCCCCTGCAAAATCCACGACTTTCATGGTCGTGGATTTTGCCCTTCCTGGAGGCAGAACTATGAGCTGTAGCTCTGCCTCCATGAGCGTCAATCGCCGCACGGATCTCCGCCTCTCCCCCGCCCCTCTCTGTGAAGGCAGGTGAGAGGGGCGGGAGACAGGTGGCGATCAGCGGGGATTGACGCGCTTGAGGCAGAGCTTATGGCTGTAGCTCCGCCTCAAGCAGAAAGCGCTCCCCGGAGGTAGGAGAGGGGATTTGGGGGTTATAAACCCCTCGTTTTGCCGCGGGATAGCGGCGGTTTAGCTGTGCTTATGGGGCTTAATATGAATATAGGTTAAAAAAGAGAATTGAGAGTCGCTTCAGAGTCTCTTTAACTCAATTGTGTAGCCCAGTAGTCCAGATGGTACACGGATATTTGTAGCGTGGGGGCCCCAGGACTGACTAGCACCCTGAAATAGTGTGTACTTTGTAATTACCGTACCTCACAGGCTCCCTTCTAGTCGGGCTGCTGCTCAAATTCCGTCGATTTCCGTGCACCGATTGCGACCACAGTTTGCATGGTCTGTGTGCTGAAACCGATTGGAAGGCAAATTGCGTTCCGACCACTAGGGCTCCTGTGACAGAAGGGTGCTAGTCCCTCCAGGAAGGGCAAAATCCACGACCAAAAAAGGCGTGGATTTTGCAGGGGGATTTGGGGGGTATTAACCCCTCGTTTTGCCGCGGGATAGTGGCGGTTTAGCTGTGCTTATGGGGCTTAATATGAATATAGGTTAAAAAAGAGAATTGAGACTCGCTTCAGAGTATTTTTATGTATATGATATAACTTTTGTTTTATTTTTTACTTCAGGAACTGTAGTGAAAATGACATAATGAATAAAATTGCTTATTTTTACCAATATATTTATTTATAGATTATTAAGTTAGTGTTTGCCCATTGTAAAATCTTTCCTCTCAGATTTACATTCTGAAATTTATCACATGTGCCGACATCTTTAGTCCTACCAGGTTATCTGTGCAGAATGTTCATTACTGAGTGTTCTATGCAAAGAGAGAAACACTGCTTGCTTGGCACTGGCAGTTGGAAAAAGCCGTTATTTCCCACAATGCAACGAAGTTCACAGAAAGCAAACTGTCAGGACATCACATTTTGGGAGGGGTTTCACCACATTATCAGCCATACAGACCCCCCCCCCCCCCCCCCCTGATAAGTGGCGTAGCTTAGGAGCTATAGGCCCCAGTGTAAGTCTTACATTCGGCCGCCTCAAGCGCTCTATACATAAAATTGATATGGAGCACCGAAACCTGGCAAGGGCAGCTTCAGTGTCAGAGAGGTACAGTATAAGCTGGGGAGAACAGTCTATTAATGGTTACAACTAATCAAAGCACACCTAGAGGTGATCATAACCAGCATAGCACCAATAAAGAGCTTTAAAGAGGGCCCCTAGTGTGTCCCTCTGGTCAGGGCTGGATTTACCATAAGGCACTGTAGGCACATGTCTACATGTGCCTGATGATGGAAAGGTGGCTCACTCACCTCCCCAAGCACCTCCTTCCCTGCCTCTTACCCTACCAATGCAGAGTCCCTTGCAGAGTGTAAATGAGAGGTTACTCACCCGAGTCTCTGCATTCCACTGACCAGATTTCTCTTCAGTTGGTGGCACCTCTAGCTACCTAATTCTTGGGGGCACCTCTAGCTACTTAATATTGAGAGTACCTCTGGATACCTAATACTAAGGGACACCTGTAGCTACCTATGACAGGCAAGTAAACTAAGGGAGAATTGACAGCTGGGCCAACCAGTACACTTGAAGGTAAATGAAGGGCAACTAGGGTCCCCGGACATCTGTGCCTATAGGCTCCTGTGATGTAAATCCGGGCCTGCCTCTTGTCCAGGGGCCTTGGTGTGGTTGCTACCTCTGCATCCCCTATTGCTACGCCACTGCCCCTGATGAAGGTAAAGATTTCTCATGGGAAAGGGGGTATCAGCTGCTGATTCTGATGAAGTTCAATCCTGGGTTAAAGTTCCTCTTTGAGGCTAGGTTCACAGGGGTCAGTTGCATAACGCACACATTAGTATTGAGTATGAACTGCAATGGTGAATGGACATAGACTTTAATACAAAGCCTGCATGCAGCGAGTTAGTAGAACGTTATCAGTTACAATGCAGCACTGTGAACAGCCCCATAGAACTGTATGGGCAGGGGGTTGACATGCAGGATTATTCTGCAATGGAACTGACCAGTGTGAACCAGCCCTTATGTGTAGATTTCTCTTCTCACAAACTCTCATGCCAGTATTTGTCAGTATCGATGGTCAGTAAGATGCAAATAATTCCAAGCTCATGCAGAATTATACAAAATTATGCAGCATAAAACTTGGACATTTGAATGAAGCTGCATTGGGATTTGATTGGTCCATTTTCAAGCTGCATACATTTCCATCATTCTGCACCAACTTGGATTTATTTGCATTTATTGAACATCCCTATTTGTGAGAAGGGAGTGGGCTACAGTGGATGTGGCACCTTGGCTTGGGTGCCAGGATGACCAGACATGGCCCTCAGTAAGGGTTAATTTGTGGAGTTGTTGATCAGTGCGCCCCAGCAGGCTGTGCTGATGGTTCTCACAGCTGTAGGGAAGCTCACATCTTTCCCAGGCAGCTGGAACCCAGCAGCAGCTTTCCACAGTGACACACATGCTTTCCTGCTTTACATCACAATGTAGAAACCTGGAGGCAGCCTGCTCATCCCATCCTTCCGCTTCCCAAGTGTACAGCTCACTAATGCAAGGAATGTACAGTGTGTGTGAATGGATCTGACATGTTCCTCCTCTATTGTTTTTTTTTAATTTTCTGGAGAATTTATCAATGAAGTGTCATATTTTTTCACCTAATATGAATTTGGGCTTATTGATTTACTCACAATCCTAGATGATGGGAATTCTTCCCCTTGTTTGAGAGCACCCTGGGATGTCAGTTTACTGTCAGAGCACCCTGGGATGTCAGTATACTTTCAGAGCACCCTGGGATGTCAGTTTACTGTCAGAGCACCCTGGGATGTCAATTTACTGCCAGAGCACCCTGGCATGTCAGTTCATTGTCAGAGCATCCTGGGATGTCAGTTGTTTTTTTTTTTTTCAGAGCACTGGGGATGTCAGTTTATTGTCAGAGCACCCTGGCATGTCAGTTTATTGTCAGAACACCCTGGGTGTCAGTTTATTGTCAGAGCACCCTGGCATGTCAGTTTATTGTCAGAGCACCCTGGGATATCAGTTTATTGTCAGAGCACCCTGGGATGTCAGTTTATTGTCAGAGCACCCTGGGATGTCAGTTTATTGTCAGAGCACCCTGGGATGTCAGTTTATTGTCAGAGCACCCTGGCATGTCAGTTTATTGTCAGAGCACCCTGGCATGTCAGTTTATTGTCAGAGCACCCTGGGATGTCAGTTTACTGTCAGAGCACCCTGGGATGTCAGTTTACTTTCAGAGCACCCTGGGTTTCAGTTTACTGTCAGAGCACCCTGGGATGTCAGTTTACTGTCAGAGCACCCTGGGTTTTAGTTTACTGTCAGAGCACGCTGGGTTTCAGGTTACTGTCAGAGCACCCTGGGATGTCAGTTTACTGTCAGAGCACCCTGGGTTTTAGTTTACTGTCAGGCCTAGTGCACACCGGAGCGTTTCCGCTGCGGTTTGCGATCTGCTTGCGGGTGCGGATCTGCTAGGGTAATGCATTTCAATGGGGTGGTGCACACCAGAGCGGGTGGCGTTTTGCAGAAACGCATACTCCCGGGCTGCAGCAGATTTTGGATTGCGGATGCGTTTCTGCCTCAATGTTAAGTATAGGAAAAACGCAAACCGCTCTGAAAAACGGCACTTCAGAGCGGTTTGCCAGGCGTTTTTTGTTACAGTAGCTGTTCAGTAACAGCTTTACTGTAACAATACATGAAATCTACTACACCAAAAACGCTACACAAAACC
The DNA here is from genome assembly GCF_040937935.1 of Hyperolius riggenbachi. Classification (NCBI taxonomy): domain Eukaryota; kingdom Metazoa; phylum Chordata; class Amphibia; order Anura; family Hyperoliidae; genus Hyperolius; species Hyperolius riggenbachi. The sequence continues at coordinate 482,516,077 of NC_090647.1, read as the reverse complement.
GCAAAACGCTAGCTGAAACGCTGCAGAAAAATAAGAAAAAGCGTTTCAAAATCTGCTAGCATTTTGCGGATCTGCTAGCGGTTTTTGGTGTGCACCAGGCCTCAGAGCACGCTGGGTTTCAGGTTACTGTCAGAGCACCCTGGGATGTCAGTTTACTGTCAGAGCACCCTGGGTTTCAGTTTACTGTCAGAGCACCCTGGGATGTCAGTTTACTGTCAGAGCACCCTGGGTTTCAGTTTACTGTCAGAGCACCCTGGTTGTCAGTTCATTGTCAGAGCATCCTGTGATGTCAGTTGTTGTTTTTTTTTCAGAGCACTGGGGATGTCAGTTTATTGTCAGAACACCCTGGGATGTCAGTTTACTGTCAGAGCACCCTGGGATGTCAGTTGTTGTTTTTTTTCAGAGCACCCTGGGATGTCAGTTCATTGTCAGAGCACCCTGGGATGGCAGTTTACTTTCAGAGCACCCTGGGATGTCAGTTTACTGTCAGAGCACCCTGGGATGGCAGTTTACTTTGAGAGCACCCTGGGATGTCAGTTTACTGTCAGAGCACCCTGGGATGGCAGTTTATTGTCAGAGCACCCTAGGATGGCAGATGTTGTTTTTTTTCAGAGCACCCTGGGATGTCAGTTCATTGTCAGAGCACCCTGGGATGGCAGTTTACTTTCAGAGCACCCTGGGATGTCAGTTTACTGTCAGAGCACCCTGGGATGGCAGTTTACTTTTAGAGCACCCTGGGATGTCAGTTTACTGTCAGAGTACCCTGGGATGGCAGTTTATTGTCAGAGCACCCTGGGATGGCAGTTTACTTTTAGAGCACCCTGGGATGTCAGTTTACTGTCAGAGCACCCTGGGATGGCAGTTTATTGTCAGAGCACCCTAGGATGGCAGATGTTGTTTTTTTTCAGAGCACCCTGGGATGTCAGTTCATTGTCAGAGCACCCTGGGATGGCAGTTTATTGTCAGAGCACCCTGGGATGGCAGTTTATTGTCACAGCACCCTTGGTGTTAAAGAGAACCTGTACTGAGTAAAAATATTTAAAGGGAAGGTTCAGGGACAGTTGGAAAAAAATAAAAATCCGAATCCACTTACCTGGGGCTTCCTCCAGCCCATGGCAGGCAGGAGGTGCCCTCGGCGCCGCTCCGCAGGCTCCCGGTGGTGTCCGGTACCCGACCTGGCCAGGCCGGCGGCCAGGTCGGGCCTCTTCTGCGCTCCATTGTGCGTTCCACGCCGGCGCGCTGACGTCATCGGACGTCCTCCGGGCTGTACTGCGCAGGCTCAGTAGACCACCGGGAGCCTGCGGAGCGGCGCAGAGGGCACCTCCTGCCTGCCACGGGCTGGAGGAAGCCCCAGGTAAGTGGATTCGGATTTTTATTTTTTTCCAACTGTCCCTGAACCTTCCCTTTAAAATAAACACATGAGGTAACTTCAAATCAAAATTACAGAGTTACCTTGCCATCAGTTCCTCTCAGAAGCTCACCATTTTCTTCTGACAATAATCCCTTCCAGTTCTGACAATATTTTGTCAGATCTGAAATATATCAGTTGCTGTCAGTAAAATTACAGTTGCTGTCAGTTATAGCTGAGAGGAAAAACTGATGTACCAGGGCAATGTCCATGTTTCCCTATGGCTCAAGTGGGCGATGTTACAGTTTAACTGTGTGCTGACCAGAAAGCTGTTATGGGTAATGGCTATTTTCAAAATGGAGGACGGAAAATTCCCTTGATCATAGTGAACAAATAGGACGCAGGACAGGAGAAAGACACTGAGGAGTAGACTACATGGAAGGTAAGTATGACTTGTGTATGCCTATTTTGAATTTTATTTTCAGTACAGGTTTTCTTTAAGTTTACTGCCAGAGAACCCAACAATGTCAGTTTACTATCATAGTACCCTGAGATGTCAGTTTACTGCCAGAGCACCCTGGGATGTCAATTTACTGTCAGCATAGCCGGCCTTTGACCTGTGCGACCAGAGCAGTCGCACAGGGCGCCGGCTTCCAAGGGGGCGCCTAATAGCTGGTTACCTATACTGAGAGCACCTACACCTGATTTCCTATACTGGGAGCACCTATAGCTGGCTACCTTTACTGAGGGCACCAACACATGGCTACCTATACTGGAGGCACCTACGCCTGGCTACCTATGGGGGTGATGGAGACCTTCAACTGACTATACTGGGGGCACCTATGCTTGGCAACCTATATTAAGGGCACCTACACATGAGATCGGGGGGTGTTTTTTTGGAGGGGGCGCACTCCGGCTATAACGCGTGGTACAAATTGTTGGTGCTGTGCTATCATTGTAAATGGGGGGGGGGGGGGATAACTGTCCCACTAATTGTTTTTATTAATATTCCTGAAAGGTTCTAGCCGTAATTGCTAAGTATATTTAGGATAATGCACTCTTTCCATCCATTCGTGGTTATTAATAGTATTTTTCCTATTATACATATGTGAAGTATCACAGAGATCTGAGCATTTGGCATAATGTGTCACAACGTCAAAAAGGTTGCTAACCACTGTCCTAGTAGATATCTCAGGAGAAGAGGTGAATTGCATATGGGCCTGTGTGTGTGAGTGCGTGTGTGTGTGTGTGTGTGTGTGTGTGTGTGCGCATGCACGCATGCTTGAAGATGATGAAAGGGGGGGCACAAAAATCAGGTTTCGCTCAGGGCGCTGTGAAACCTAAGGCCGGCCCTGACTGTCAGAGCACCCTGGGGTGTCAGTTTACTGCCAGAGTAGCCTGGGATGTCAGTTTATTGTAAGAGCACCCTGGGTGTCAGTTTACTTTCAAAACACCCTGCAATGTCAGTTTACGTTCTGGGCTCCTTGGGATGTTAGTTTACTTACAGAGCACCCTGGGATGGCATTGTCAAAGCACCCTGGGATGTCACAAAAGGGAAACCGAGAGCCCACAATGGTGTAGTACAGTGATCTGCAAACTTGGCTCTCCAGCTGTTAAGGAACTACAAGTCCCATAATGCATTGCAGGAGATTGTCAGCCACACTCATGATTCATAAAGGCAAATGCATTGTGGGACTTGTGGTTCCTTAACAGCTGGAGAGCAAAGTTTGCAGATCACTGGTGTAGTATGTTAAGGTACAGGCATTGAATAGTAAAAGTGAATACATTATTCTCACAAACACGGTTTACTAATCAGGCAACCACTATATAGGCAGGTGGGGAGATTAGACCTGACCCCACTCAGGATAAAAAGTCGCTCTCTGCAGATAGGAGAAAGGGGGGTTGCACCCTTCCACCAAGGGTGAGCTATAATATGAACTGTAGGTTGGAACAGAGGCGTTAGTACAAGTATAAAATATATTAAAAACCATTTAAAAGGAGGAGGTAGTGTTGGTCTTACCTTACTCAGTAGACACAATTATGTTGATTATTGTCAACAAGTAGCATTATTCATATACTCCACTCCAATATAAGTAGGACAGTGTATAAATCTGTAACATATTGTATCACTGAGCTGATCACTGATATTTTGATCCACATTGTAATTGTGCACCTGTTACCAGCATCGATGTGGGTGTCCTGTTTAGGCTCAGGGGAGATTCTAATTTTCTGGTGAAGTTATCGATAAAAGGTCATATTTTTTCACTTAATATGAATTTGGGCTTATTGGATTACTCACAATCCCTGAATATGGGCATATATTGCCTCAGACGGATGATTATAGTTATTGTGCAGCTCTTCTTCTTGGTAAGTGAATGGATCTGGCTTGTTGTCACATTCTCATGCTGTTCTATCTACAGCAGCGATCCTACAGCTGCATTATGACTGATAGGCAAACACTGAAGAAGATGACAGGTAGAGGTGTTGCCTTGCCTGCTGTAATCTATAACCTATATGTAACATTAGGCATCAACTTTCATATTCTTTCTCAGATAAGGCCCTATATTTATTGATTCCCATTCGTTAGTGCAGATACGTTTTTTCATGACTCATTTGCTCAGGCAAGAAGCTTTGTCTTAGATTTCCAGGCACAAATGTTTTCCTAGATCTGAGAACTAGTGGCAGTTTGCTTATATATACTGTATGTTTCTCTGTAACAGGGGTGCTGCTTGGGGCCTCACCCACAGCAGGGACCTCCTATGTTGCCAAGACCACCCTGTCTGTGACTTTTATGGCTGCCGCTGCCTCCCAGACATTTACACACAGACCCCAAATCAGCAGCAAAGTCACCAGAGGAAAAAGCAGTGCAGTGACTACAGAGTACACTGCGGAAGTGAGGTCATTGGTCACTTCCTGTATTTGAAGTGTGCAACACAGTTACTGTGTGCTGCTTTCCTCTCTTCGGGTCACCGCTGATTGGTAGGTCTGTGAGTGTTGGGGATGGGAAGGCAGCAGGAAGCTACATATCCCCACTGACACCAATGTTGTATATAATGGGGGTGACTACCTAAACCGGTGGGACACCTTGGCTACCTTTACAGGGGGTGGCTACTCATACAGGGGACACATCTTGGCTACTTATACTGTGGGGATACCTTTGGCTACCTATTATTACAGGAGACTGAGACTGGGAAGGGTGGGGGCACAAAATATGTGCTGCTTGGGGCCACAAAAACATTAGCAGCACCCCTGCTCTGTTAGCTGATGTTACCTAAAACAGTTATTTTACGTACCTGGATAGAGACTCTCCACCAATCATCAGACCTCCATTGCTGTAGGCTGCAATATTGTAAGAGAGTTGAGTCTGTTCCCCACCCCTCACAGTCTGTCTAGCTGCCCAGCCCATTAGCAAAATCATCAGCTCCTCCCACATGGTATACTTGATCCTCCTGTACTTCCTAGCACACAAGTATAGCCATCCCTCCTCATGTGGGTGGGGAGAATACATGGCCACACCTCAGAAAGCCTCACCCCTGACAAGAAATTAAGTGGTTACAGTCATGTGGGTGGAGATGTTGTGATGTATGTGCAGGGTGCTAAGGCCCGGTTGACACAGGCTTCCAGCTGCTAGTGAGCAGAAAAGCATTTGGCATCTTTCCGTGGTGCTTGCCGTTTTTCACCCCCGCAGGGGAACCCGGGAGTGGGGCGGTAAACAATCCTGGAAGCAACCTGTTGCATCCAGGATCATTTCAGACAACGTGAAAAGTCAGGATCAAAATGTAGCATTTGACCAAATGGCAGTAAACGACGGTTTCAGCACTGTCCATTCATTTGATTGGGTAGCGATTAAACGACGAGCACCGTGGCCGCCGTTTGCTGCTTCGGAACTGTCCGTGTAAACTAGCCCCTTAGTGTGTCAGTCTGTCGGATCATGTCAAGGCAAGCTCAGCCTTCTGCTCAAAGGAATTACATTAACAAAAAGTGGTGATCGTCTGCCCTGCTCTACTAGGAGCTATGAAGATAGTTGGCAGGGTCAGTGAGATCAGCAGAGTAGCCGTGTAAAACATTCTTATACCTAATGAAGACAATTATGCCATAAAGCTTATTGGACTTCAGCCCGTTCCATTTCTGTGACTAGACTAGAGTATAGGCAGAACCCGTTAAAGGATACCCAAGGTCAAGGTGACATGTGACATGATGAGATAGACATGGGTATGTACAGTGCCTAGCACACACATAACTATGCTGTGTTCCTTTTTTGTCTTTCTCTGCCTGAAAGAGTTAAATATCAGGTATGTAGTGGCTGACTCAGTCCTGACTCAGACAGGAAGTGACTACAGTGTGACCCTCACTGATGAGAAATTCCAACTATAAAACACTTTCCTAGCAGAAAATGGCTTCTGAGAGCAGAAAAGAGATAACAAGGGTCAATAGTTCATAGATTTGATCTCTGGCATACTTCAATGTATGTGTCATTGAGTAAAAACAATAAAATAGTTAAAACTTAAAAAGTAGATTTAAACATAAAATAAAACCGTGGAATATCTTAAAAAGTCATTTTTAGGAGAAGGAAGATAGATACAATCATTTATTTCATTAGTTTATTTTCGCTTCGGGTGTCCTTTAAGAACGGACTTTTGAGTCCCCTGCTCTCTGTCATACTGCATCGTTAGACCTCAGATGGAGTAAGCCCAGTGAAGAGAAAACACATCTATTTTTCCTACATAGCCTGCCTGTCTGTGTACGCCTTTTAGTGCCAGAGAACTAGTGCAGCCAGCTTGCTTCCGTATGTGAATCACTGCTGAAGCAGCCTGCTTCATAGTGTACTGTGGTTTTCCTCTGAGGGAAGTACAGAAAACACTGAGCTCCTCAGTCTGGTGTACACATGCTGACCAAGGAAGAGAGAGAACTTCCATCATGAGTAGAACGAATATCCCGCAAGTCGGATCTGTGAGTATTTAGATGTGTTTTCTCTCATGGCTTGCCCTTTGTATCGAGTACTGTATTCTCTGGCAGTGATTGGTGTGCCATTTGGGAAGTGATGGATGAAAGGCTGTTGAATGGCAGATGTGGCAGAGGACAGACGCTTCCTCCTGACTCCCATGGCTAAATATAACCGCTTATTTAAATGGTGGTTAATAATCCATGCAGCAGTCCATGTGGCTTGTCAGATTTTTCTCCCGTGCGGACACATGACATATTTCATTTCTGTTCAGGGAACTATTTTCAGATAGTCTTTCAAAAAGTAATTTTTAGAAAGTTCCATTACACCTCCCATAACCGTTCCCTCCTCTTTTGTCTCATAAGATCGATCTTAGAATGCCCTCACCATACCTCAGGGGGTGCTTATTCCCGGCTTAGGGGGTACGTGAAGCTTCCACGATCAAGTAGTACGTTTTGGAATGAAAAAAAATGATACATTATAAAAAATCATACTGTAATAAGTATTTTAAAGGGAATGTGAGGTGAGAAACATATGGAGGCTGCCACATTTATTTCCTTTTAAACGATGCACATTGCCTGGCTGTCCTGCTGATCCTCTGCCTCTAATACTTTTAGTCATAGACCCTGAACAAGCATGCAGATGTTTCTGTCAAAAATCTGACAAGATTAGCTGCATGCTTGTTTCAGGTGTGTGATTCAGACACTACTGACCAAAAAGACCAGCAGGACTGCCAGGCAACTGGTATTGGAAAATAGGAAATAAATAGGGCAGCTTCTATATGTCTCTCACCTTGGGTTCCTTTTAAAATTGCGTTTTAGAGACATATATTAAATTGCAGTAAATAGATATCTTGGAATATTCGGGACTAAATAACTCATGAATGATAGATTATAAATTCTGTCTTATGCTTAGCCATGCCGTTAAAGATGAAAATTCAATAAAGGTTATTGACAAAAAAAAAATGCAGTAAATAACTTTTATGTTACTTTTCCTGGTTTCAGCATCCGGAACACTTCCTATATCTATAGATTGCTGTATATTGGTATGTAACCCCGCCCTCCCAGTGATGCTTAGCCTAGGCTGATTAGCTTTGAGTAAATCTCCCACCCAGAGCATTCTGGGAGACCACGTACATTTTGGAACTCTCAGTAACCAATCATTTTGCAGAGATCACTCGGCAGGACTAAAGATGTTGCCACCTCTGATAAATGTCAGAATGTAAATCAGGGTGAGTGACTAAATCATTTATAAATGAATATTGTAAAAAAAAAAAAAAAAAAACAATTTTTCATCATTATGTTATTTTCACTACAGTTCCACTGCAATTAAAGCATAAAAGATTGAAAACATTTATACACAATTATGGAGCAGTCCTGACATGTATGTGTCGAGGTGCACTTGTGCTGATAGTACCCACAATAGGGATTACTTGGTAAACACCGCCTTTCATAAAGGAGTCTATGCTATAATAATGTCCAGAAATGCTGGAGGAGAATATGGTTTTATTAGTTTTCTGACAATGTAAAATTGCTGTTTTGTTTTTGTCCTTCAGCTGATTTTGGATAGCGCTATTTATGGAGTTGCTAAATAAATTTAGATTGCATCACTTAAAAAGGAACGTTACTGGATGTGACTCAGTGACTAAAATTGCATATATTTTACAATATTCATGTGAAAAGTATTTAGTCAATATTTGTCCTTTGTAAAATCAATCCTCATCCTGATTTACATTATTACATTTATCACATATGGTGACATCTTTACTGCTGGCAGTGGGCATCACTGCAGAATTTTTGTTTGTGGTGTGTTCCAAAGCGAGCAGACACAACACCTTGTCTCCCAGAGTGTACTGGGAGGAGCAGGCTGCACAACTAAATAGCATTGGCTAAACATCACTGGGAGAGTGGGTTTAAATACCAACATAAAGCAATATAGGAAATGTTTCTAATGCTGAAACATAGCATAATTAACATAAAATCGTGTAATCTGAATAATGTTTTACATTCAATTATTTGTCGTTGCAGTGTCTCTTTAAGCTGCATAGAGACAATGGATTAAAATACAATAGTTTAAAATAAACAATTTCAGATGGATCAGACTATTATCATTGATTAGAAAGGTGCCAAATTATGTGAAAAGATCATGAGCAATTACATTTCTCTGGTATTTGAAGTGATCCAGCCTGCAAAATTTGTTCAGGTGATTATATTCAGGTCGAGCTTGGGTGTACAAACATCGTTAGGTCAGGAACGATGTTTGTAAAAGAACACGTGTAGCAGAGTGAGTTTGTAAAGAAGCATGACATCATGAATGAACATCGATGTTCGAAAGCTTGTGTGGCTACTATTCAAAACACTTGTGTCGTGTTATGTATCGAATTGCTATGCATCATGTAGTTGGCAAATGTTGTCCTTTTGTTGGGAAATGTTCATACACAGTGAATTTTATCACACATGTGTATTTAATTTTATATTAAATATTACTGCTTTTTATTTTTTTCACAGAGTTAATTTATTAATTTTCAAATAGTGAAAGAAAATGCACATTGGCCTCAATTCACTAAGCAGTTTAGACTAGTCTACTGATGATTTTTAGTCTACTGATGGTTTGGTGTAATGTTTTAGACCTGTTTTTAGACCTGGTTTAAAACATTTGGTAATTAGGTAGGTAAAGCAGGGGAAATGATCAAAAGATGCAATTCACAAAGGTAAACAAGGAGTAACCACCCCCACGTTTTCTGACAGAGATTAGACCAGCTGAGTTCTGTCAGTCATAGCTACTGGTTTGTGAATTGCATCTTTTAATCATTTCACCTGCTTTACCGACCTAATTACCAAATGTTTTAAACCAGATCTAAAAACAGGTCTAAAACATTTGGTGATTATTAGTGAATTCCCTTGTGAAGCAACTGATTTACACCAAACCATCAGTAGACTAAAAACCATCAGTAGACTAGCCTAAACTGCTTAGTGAATTGAGGCCTATAATTGCAGAACAGCATAAACAGTTATGTTCCCCCTCCCACTTCTCTCCCTGGTTCCCACCTACGAGTTTCACTGTGGTCCAAAAAGGTTCAAGAGTATGCCCGAGTTGTGAGAGGATATACAATCTTTTACCCAATGTGTGGTCATTCCTATATAGGCAAGACCACAAGGGCATTTAAGTATGTATGCCACATACATACTGGTACTGATCACTACTGTGTCAAGAAATGAGATAGACTCAGTTTCACAGTGGGAAGTGAGTAGAATGAATGGCCAGAAGGCCTCCAACTGGAAGATGAAAAGGAACAAGGATTTCTGTGGCCTCTCTACAAGCAAAAGATGTAGTCTATATAACGCCACCAATACAAAGCTTGCTGGTGGGAAACAGAATCAGTGTAAACAAAGGCCTCCTCAAAGATGCACATGTATACATTTGCATAGGAGGGGGCAACATTAGAGCCCATCGCAGTGCCACAACGTTGAATGTAAAAAAAAAACCTTGAACTCAAGTTAGTTATAATGGATTTACACATTCAGCAATAACAGTGTAACGATTGTGGAATCGTCTCCGTGGTCAGCGCACCAGACGTGCGCTGACGCGGCGGATTTCCTCCACAAGCGTATAATTGAGGACACCCAGGCTAGGTGCTATGCACCTGCAGAGGGAAATTCCTGTCGGTAGGTGGAGCTGTGGAGTGCAGAGGAACAGCTCCTCTGCCCTACCACACACGCCAGACAGGAATTGTACGGAGGGAAGAAACGCAATCGCAAGAGAAGCGATTGAGAGTGAGCACAGAGACAGCTTGTGTGTGTGTGTGTGTGCATAAAACTAGTCGCCAACCCGCGACTGTGCACACACCACAGCAGATAAGAAGCAGGAACGCGATCGCGAGAGGTGCGATCGCCAGACGTGACACAAGGCTACAGCAAGGCGGAGCACGAGAGTAGCAAAGGCACAGCAAATCATACAATGAGGAGATGCGGAAAATAACAAACGCTAGCTAACCGCGAACACCGCACTCATTCGCAACAGTGCACGCGGTTATGCGCGGTCTCCACGTGATAAGCACAATAGAGACAAGCACGCCTAACTAACCATCGACAGACAAACATGAAACAGAGGACGCTAACGCTTGCTTAACGGTTACCTCACCGAGCCTCCAGCAAGCGGTCGTAGCAGACAAGACAGACACACGAAAACAGGGACAAGCGAGAGATAGGATCCACAGCACTAGCGAAAAGTGGCTAGCGCGATCCAGGTACAGAGTAGCAGAACAGAAGGATCCACAGCACTAGCGAAAAGTGGCCAGCGCGATCCCAGGAGACAGAACAGAAGGATCCACAGCGCCAGCGAAAAGTGGCTAGCGCGATCCCTGGAGACAGAACAGAAGGATCCACAGCGCTAGTGAAAAGTGGCTAGCGCGATCCAGAGAGGCAGAACAGAAAGATAGCTGGTAGCAACCGCTGCACCAGCTATGCTCCAAGAACAGAGATCAGAACGACTTCCTATCGACCACCGCTGGGACAGGACAATCGCAACAGACAAACAAAACAGATAAACAATCCTAACTGCACTAGGGAAATCTGCCTAGCACAGTTTCCAGGAATTACTCTAAGCTGATCTTCAAACCAAGAGCATGGCTGACACTCACTAGGAGTGTGTACTACAAACCCTGAAGGAATGACCAGCCAAGGACTGTGGGTAATCCCAACCTTTATACTGCCAGTCATCACAGGAGGCAGGTAGGGGATTTGCATAATGATTGTATGCAAATTCCTCAGCAGCAAGCTGCAGAACTGACAGAAGGTCTCTCTTAAAGAGACCTGCAGAATGCAGACGTGAACAGTGGTCAAAACGCTGCCTGTCTGCACAGGCAGCTGAGCAGATTCTCACAAACAGTAGAAATCTTCTCTGAGAATTGGACAGGTCAGTGTGCGTCATCAAGTACCCAATCTCCAGGCAACCTAGGAGTGTGTCCCTTCTCTAAGAACATGTTGGTATTGCAAATGTAGGTGGGAACCGACTACACAATGCTGCAAAATCTGGTCTAGAAGTTAGGGGGACAAACATTTCGGGAGGGTGTATAACATGGGAGTCATAGAATGATTTTTCCCCCTGAGAGACATGAACAAACCCTGACTGATTATATTTTCATGCAATGCTTTATTCAAGATAACTTCAATTCTCCTGCATATATCAGGTAAAGGATCAACAGAAACAGGTTCACGCACATTACTATCAGATAGTTGTCAAAAAATGTCAAACTCATATAACCAGGTATCCATCGCTACCACCTTTGTCAGCAGGGCAGATGGTGATGGAAGTGTTCTACTGCAAGGAAACTAAAGCATTTCTCTCCCTATTGGACAATTTGCAGTCCACTTTCAAGTCCCCCTTCTTGTATCTATCCTCCAATATTTTTATGTTAGCCTGCACTAAATCAAACAAGCTGTCAATAATAGGATGACTCGGAGGTAGACCTAAAGTTTTAAAATGAAAACAGTCATCATCCTGGCGCTCTGTAGATGGAAAAGAGGGTAGGATGGAGAAAAAGTATTTCAATCTAAAAGTCAGAAAAAAGTGGTACAGTTCTTGATCATGTGTAAAAAATTAGGGGTATTGATAGGACAAAAAAAGTTGAAAGTTCAGTACTGGTTTTTCCTCAGCTGTTAGGGTGTGAGAAGAAATATTCACAAGAGTAGAACCTAAAATCTCCTTGGACATAGAACCCATGGGCTCTGATTCTTCTGTTGTATGGTTCTGCCTAAGGTGCCTTCCCCTTCGGTGCTTCTTTGGTTTGGGGAGTTCTCATGAGAGGTGATGCTGGAGCCATCAGAAGGTGGTGCAGATCCAACTGTAGATGGCTTCTTTCCCTGAGGGAGCCGCCGATTGCCCTTGGGTGTAGGTCTACAGGGGCCAGACAGTTGCTGCGGAGTAGAAGTATCCTGACGCATAATTGGATGAATCCTGTGTAAATTTTCCACATTTCTCCTCTTTGATAGATTTAGTCAAGGCATCTATTTTGAATTTCAAAGAATCCATGAGGCTGATAAATTTGTCAGAAGGCAAAATCTCTTTAAGCTGATTGGTCAAGAGATCTATCTTAGGGTTAAGCAAAGGGATCTCTTGTTATATGCATACAAAAGTGTGGAGCATGATGTCAAAAATGCCTTGTTCCATTTCCTCTTCTAAACTCCACAAAAAGCGGGATCCTTAGGAAACACAAGTGGAACAACCTGAGACCTCACTGACCCAGGAATCCTCCTGATGCGACTTTACTCCACTAAGGCTTGTACGTTTCATGGTTGCTTCTAAGTCACATTGGAGAGGCTTAGGATCAGGTGTCTGCAGAAACATTACTCCACCATCGACCATTGCCAAAATCTCTTCAGCCCAATATAGCAAAAGACATCTGGCACGGCTAGATCCTCCATGTTAGACATGAAGCTACACTCCTGGAGAAACTCCAACAGTGAACAGTCAGGGAATTAAGGAGCACAAAAAATAGGAAAAAGCGGTCTGGCATGACCCCAACCCCAGTGTCTCAAGGTGTATACACAGTCCACAAAGATGGATTGCACCACTCAGAATAGTCTTCAAACTCTTTTATTGCATAGGACGCTGTCTCTTTCTCCTTCAAACGCGATTAACGTGGACATTAGGCAGTTTTCATATATATTTCTATCACATCATTAACTGTGTCCTGGCAGATCCGAGAACCTTTTTTTGGGCAGCAATCACAAGTTTGCCATGATAATCTCACGGCCGTATGTGTGCATAACTTTGTTTTGCCGCCCAATGAGGATGCCTGCCGGTTTTCAAGACTGGTGATTGGCCGGTTTCCTATAGTATGTGATTGGCTGGGTTCACACAAGTGGCTTCCCTTGCGCCACTCTGTGGGTCTTGGTTGTCATTACAGTGCCATCCTGCTTCTCTGCACTGGCGCTCAAATGAGGGATACCCCCAGTGGTATGCATGTGAAGACACAGACTCCGGGTCATGTCTGGCATCAGGTGACATGGAGGAGCAGCCATGAGATACATTGGAGTACTGGGTTAGCGCTGCTATATGTGTTTATGACTCCTCATGCTTCTATTTCAGGTTTTTTGAGGTTCCCCATCCGGTCCGCCACTAGTTCTGCCCAGTGAGTGTGCTGATTGGTTGCGCACATAGGTAGTGGTGTATTTAAATATTTTAATAGTGATACTTGCACTTTGTATTTTGGCTTATGTGGTTTGAAAAAGGGCTTGTGAGCCCAAAACAGCAGCCTGTCACTGCAGAATTGAATCCTATGCAATAAAAGATCATTAAGGCTGTCCTGAGTGGTGCCAACCCATCTTTCTGAGTATCAGAAACTAGCAGACAAGAGTGGGTTTGCTGCCAATCACTGGATTGGTGCAGGTGTTAAAAATGAATTACAAAGCCTCCCGCCATGTGCAGCTTATTAATAAGGCCGCAAGGTGGGGATAACTGGAGAGCCTTATGGCAGCTGTACTCTTCGGGCCCATTTCCACTATCGTGAATTCGCATGCGTTCTTCGCATGCAAATTCGCATAGCAATACAAGTGAATGGGACTGTTTCCACTTGTCAGGATTCCTTTGCGTTTTTCTGTGCAGGAAACATTCGCATGGCAGAGCCATCAGAATTCGCATACCGCATACCACTATGCGAATCGCATACAGTGTATTTAATAGGAAATTCGCATGAGGTTTGGGTATGCGAATTTTCATGCGAATTTAGAAACAGTGGAAAAGCACACCAGCACTGCCGTGGTTAAATTCGCATACATCGTCATCCATGCGAATTCACATAGACCCGTATGCGAAATTCGCATACGCATGCAAATTTTTACCGCGGCGATTCGCACCGCACAATTGGAAATGCAGCCTTAACAAAGTACACGCAGTACAATTGCTAAGATTACAAATAAAAGCAATCTGAATGAGTTTTTAAATTGTTTTAGCTGGCCATACACTTCTCGATGTATTTCTCGATGAAAGTGGAGTTTCTTTTGAAGAAAACCTGCAGTAAGAGGATAATGAAGGCTGCTTTTGTTTCCCCTTGCTGAGCTTTTGGTTTAATTTCATTTTTGAACAGCCAGAGATGGAGCACTTTTTTCAAAATGGAATAACCATGACAGTCTACATATCCTCCTTCTGTAGGTCTCCTTTACTTCTGTGATAAAGCTCTGCGGGGATAGTGTATACAGAAGTAAAAAGGAATTAAAGAGATCCTGTAGTAAGAGAGAGGTGGAGCTGTAATTATTTCTTGACATGAACCATGCATGTGGTCAGGGCACCTGAGCATATGTGTTTTGGGTCTGTGACTTAAAGTGCACCCGCGGCGGTATTTAAAAAACAAATGAGATACTTAGCTAAGAAGAGGGAAGGCTCTGGACCCTGCAGAGGCTATCCACAACCTCCTGGCCTTCACTGTTTGCTGTGCATAGAATGCTGGAACATATCCGACAATAGTTTGTTGGATATGTTCGCATTACTGTGCTCGTACACAGCGGGGAGCGCAGCCATGAGAACATATCCTAGAAAAATACAAAAAATGAGAGAACCGAGAGCCCAATATTGTGTAGTATGTCACGTGAAGGAAATATGACAAAACAGTTACGAGTATTATACTCACAAGTCTGGGTTACCACAAAGGCAACCACTGGATGTGCAGGTGGGGAGAATTGTGACCTGACCCCACTCAGGTATTAAGAAGTCGCTCTCTGTAGACAGAAATGGGGATGTACCCCTCCACCAGGGGTGGACTAGATCCAAAGATAACCAATAGTAACAGAGGCGCCAAATTAGAATAAAATGGTTTAAAAACCGTTTAAAAGGAGGGCGGTTGGTGGTTACCACCCTCAGGTATATAATGACCAGCCAATGAGTCGTTATACATAAACAATAAAATTTATTATGAACTCTCCAGGCATGCAACGCGTTTCACGGCCCTTGACCCGTGAAACGCGTTGCATGCCTGGAGAGTTCATAATAAATTGTATTGTTTATGTATAACGACTCATTGGCTGGTCATTATATACCTGAGGGTGGTAACCACCAACCCCCCTCCTTTTAAACGGTTTTTAAACCATTTTATTCTAATTTGGCGCCTCTGTTACTATTGGTTATCTTTATGAGAACATATCCTATAAGCTCTTGTTGAATATGTTCCAGGGGTCTGCAGGTGGCCTGTGTTAGTACGGCTCTGAGTCTGACTATGCATAAAGTGGCTTTGGCTTAGTGCGCAGGCATGGCCGTGCCCACACAGGAACAGTACAGCTACGCTCGTGCATGAACAGGAGCCCTGGCACGAACCGTAACTTCAGCAGCAATGGTCTAGAGGAGCACGTGGGAAACTTTGGAAGGATCCTCACTTCTCTTCAGTGCAGCCACACTCCACACAATCTCCTTGCAGACTCCACCTCTGCATGTCATGTCATGTGGATCAGGAGCAGCAGGGAAATGGGTTGTGTGGTGCAGAAGTGCATTGAAGAGGAGTGAGACGTATGACACACTGCTGCCCCCCCCCCCCCCCCCCAAAGCAGGTGTCATGGGGCAATTGTTAGGCCCCTGGCACAGAATATGGTTGACATGACTGTAAAGACGGATAATTAAATCTTAGAGCCAGTTTTATAAATGTTTAACTGTCTGCAAATTGAAAAGGTAGACATTAAATTGTGTCAATTTTATAGCAAAACTGGGATTTCCCTTTAAATATCTCAGTGCAAGCTTTTAAAAGATATTAGGTCTTTAGATCAAGATTAGATGTTATGATGTTAACAAGTAGAAATCCCATTGGTTGGTATGGTAACTTGATTTGCACAACATCTCTGCAGTATGCACTGTCTTATGCAACAAGAAACATGTTTTCTTCTCATTTTGTAGCTGGCGTTTTTAGATGGTGGTAATTGGCTTCAGCTGTGTTTTTATCTCTTTTTTTTATTTTTCATCTAAGACATTTCATCCAGGTATGAGATTTAGTGGAGTCTTCTTATTAAGCGCCTGTCGGATAAGTTAAAATATTGAACTGTTCATAAAATTAACCTGTAAAATGGCAGACTATTCCATTTTAGGCATATTGTGCTGATAATATTGCTATTTAAAGGACAGCAGAAGAGAAAGGTATATGGAGGCTGTCATATTTATTTTCTTTTAAGCAGTTGCCTGGCTATCATGCTGATCCTCCGCCTCTAAAGTGGACCTGAACTGAGAACATCCTCTCTGCTCTAAAAGATACGCAACAGCATAATAACCTTTTTAAAAAAACACACTTCTTTGTGGCAGCTGATACAAATCCTAAAATAAATCTGAAATGTTTGTACTTCCTAATTCATGGAAGCAGACATATATGGATAACATCTCTGCCATGGCAGTCAGGTGACAAAGGGGAGAGATCAAATTACATCTTGTGATAAGGCACAAATGAGGGGGAATTACACAGGCTAAACTCTCTAAATACATACAGGGTGCATTTCTCTATGTTTTCCTTTTTGTCCTGTGCAAGAGTTCAGGTCCACTTTAATACTTTTAGCCATAGACCCTTCTAAGGCTCCCTGCCCACCACATGCAATTCTGATTTCGAATTTTAATCGATTTTCATATGCGATGCCGATTTCCGATTTTCAATCGGTACTGCATGCTGCGTTTTTTCTGCTTTTTTCTTTTGATAGCATCCATCCAGGGAAAATTAGAATCGCAAATCGAAATCTCAAATCGGAATCGCAAATCGGATTTGCAGTGTGCAGGGAGCCTTATGCAGATCAGGTGTTTCTGACATTATTGTCAGATCTGAAAAAATGAGCTACATGCTTGTTTTTGGTGTACTTAAGACACTATTGCAGCCAAATTGATCAGCAGGGCTGCCAGTCGTCCTTCAAAGCATTCCTGCAGTGTCCCCCCCCCCCCCCCCCCCCCAAAAAAAAAAAAAAAAAAACAACCCCTAAAACCTCAGTAGAGAGAAGCCCTTGGACAGTTCAGAGGTTTCCCAACTATGTTACACTCTTCCGTTCCAGTGCTGGGTCCCTCTATACATATTCAACAAATTGTTGCGATATGTCTCGTAACCACTCTGCCATTCTTGTGTAAGCATTGGGTACTGCACATGTGTGAGTACAGTCTGTGCTTGCACAGTAGCACCAAGCATACAATGCTTGACTTTTTCCTGCATGCACAAGTGAGTTTTGAGTGCTTGCACAGTAGCACCAAGTCACCCATGCCTGGCTTTTTCCTCCATGCACAAGTGGGTTAGGAATACAGTAACTTGAACCCACAGTGCATTGAAAAAAATTCATGAATGGGCAGCTTGGTGCTACTGTCCAAGCACGGACTATACTCACGCATGCACAGTACGCCCATTATCGTACAAGAATGGCAGCGTGGCTACGAGAAATATATCAGCGATTACGTTGATTGTACTCGCACATGTGCAGAATGGCCACGCTTATGCTCAAACAAAAGTGTGGCCATAAAGATGGCCCGGGGCAGCAGTGGAAGGGTTGCAGAAGATCGGGACAGACTCCTCTGTAGTACAATGGGGGAATATAGTCTTTAGCTAAAATACACAGGGCAGTGACAAGCAGTGCTAAATCTGAGCATCAGCACTTAGAATTGCAGGTTAAACATTGTGATCTGTAGTCATTTTTGTTCAGATTTTTTCCTTGCACACCGATGTAATTTAACTATGTCTTAATAGATGTTAGTAATGCTTTCCTGTCCTAAAAAAAAAGTTGATAGATGCCAATGTTCCTGACTCCACCTAACATGTCCCAGGGGTGTCACTCCACCAGCAGTGCCTCTGGGCTGTTGACTTGTGGCATTGTTTTATTCGGAAGGGCTCCATGTTGAGACTAGAGGAGCATTCTGTAATGAACAGACCAGCAAAGTAGCCAACATTGTGCAATTCACGGTGTCTAAATATAGTAGGTTTGTTTGTAAAATACTTCTCTATATCATTAAATAACCACATCACTTAAACTGTGTGCGTTGCACTATTATGTTTTCTTGGTGAAGTCCTCTATGTCAATCCGTTTCGTTGAGGAATCTCTTAAAGGGTTTAGAATATCTACAGCTAAAGAAAGTTCTCTCTAGAGGCGGTGGTGGAATTAATATATTTTGAAAGTGAAAACTCACTAGGCACCAGAGATTGTCCGTGAGATGCAAATAATACTAACGTAACTTGAATGCAACTTTAAACACTTCAGGTTCCGGGGTTTTTACTTTTCCTAACAATTTTAGCATATCAGCTGTGTCACTATTGATACAGCAAATAACTTTTCATTACCTATGTCATCAATATGATACATACATAGTTTTTTCAAGACAAACTAGGCTTTCTTTGGGTAATATTTTTTCCAAGTATTTTTTTTTATTTCACAGGCACTTTATTGTGGAAAATAGGACGTAAACACAAACATTAACATTTTTTTCATGTTTCCCCCTTCCTAATTTTTACATGACAAGTTACACAGTTGTAAGGCACCTCAAAATACATTACTTGGCTCGTCCTGGTTAAAACGATATCATACATGCCATATTTCAGGACTAGTTGGGCATGTAGCCTACCATTATCACCAGCCTTTGAATCTGTAGTGTTTGTATGGGGACCCCAGTTCTGTATATATGCATTGCTAGGCAACAACATTTTGATGCAACTATATAGAGTTGGGTCCCCGAGCTGTCACCCTAGTGATTGCATCCGATCGATATTGGTGGCATAACGGCTTCCAGGAACCTTTAGAGTAGCTGGTTTGGACATAAGACTCACATCCAGGAACCATAAGTGGTTTAATGTAAATTGTATGGGCCAATGAAAATTAGCAGGAAGTGCATAAAATTTGTAAGCAAGTCAGAATTATGTGCATCTCTCTATGACCATATCTACAAGGCACCATCCTTACCTACAGTGTAAACAGAAAACGTATCATACATTACCTGTCCCACTGGCTGCCAGGGACATCACTTGGTCAGTTCTGAGGCTGAGCACT
This sequence comes from Hyperolius riggenbachi, assembly GCF_040937935.1. Classification (NCBI taxonomy): domain Eukaryota; kingdom Metazoa; phylum Chordata; class Amphibia; order Anura; family Hyperoliidae; genus Hyperolius; species Hyperolius riggenbachi. Next base: position 482,496,813 of record NC_090647.1, on the reverse strand, counting down.
GCCCTCAACGCATGTACAGCACTGAGCTTCTTAGCAAAGGTTTGATCTAATGAGAGCAATATTATCTATGAGGTAACAAAGACAAGTGCCTATCACCTGGTAAGTGGCAGACCTCAGCCCCACCACATTGTATGAAGAAAGCCAAGTGGCCAGCATGGATGGATCAAATCTTGCACAGGGCCCCACCTTAATCCTTCCATATTCTTTCCCCTGCTTCAATGTTTCACTGCAGGTATGGTGTCATTCTCTTCACATTTAATTTTTTCATCTGTGGACATAAAGCTGATAGGCTTAACAAAAACTTCTACTTTTTCTCATCTGTCCAAAGGACATTCTACCAGAAGCATCCTGACCTGTCAATATGCATTTCACAATTTCAGATTGGATTTTTCATGCTTCATGTTTCTCTTTAAACAGTGACATCCTCTTTCTTGCATTGAGCCCACTGTCAGACACTGATGGACCTTGACCTTGGAGTTGTCCTTGGCAGTTTGTCTACCATTCTCATCATCTTTCTGCCCATTCTTTGGTTGATTTTCCTCTTGTGGCCACATCAAGGGATTTTGGCTACAGTCCCATGGACCTTAGAGTGACTTTGTAGTGAGCGAGAGGCATTTGGATGTTGCCATATTTATTTTATTTTCAGAGAGGTGATTGCCTGGCTGGTCTACTGATCCTGTGCTGCTAATACTATAAACCATCGTCCCAAAGTGAGTATGCAGATCAGGCGTTCTGGCTAAAGTCTGACTAAGCTAGTCACATGCTTGTTCCAGGTTTGTGATTCAGATGCTACCGACACCAAAAAGATTAGCAGGACTTCCAGGCACTTGGCATTGTGAAATAGGAACTAAGTACTGAAGCCTCTAATTCCATTCTCTCTCACTACAGTGTCATGTCAGGGAGACCTGTGATACTAACAAAAGAAAACAACTAGTTTTAAAAATCATTTTAGTCCAGTTATTCATTATATTTTCTAGAGGTACTAACAAGTGTGCTCAGGGTATTGTAGACTATTTTGTGCAATAAGTCATATTTTATCTCTTTTCACACTTGCTTTGCTTTACTTAAAGCATTTCCGAGGTGAAATAATAAATGTAGCTTTACATACTTGGAACTCCTGATATGCCAGCATCTTCTGCGCATACGCCCGCCCTGGTGCAGTCACAGTACGCTCCTGGGGAGGTGGACTCGTTCCCGTGAGGGCAATGGCTCGACAATCCATAGAGGCTGCCAGCGGGACCTCGAAGCTGCAGGGAGGAACACAGATTAGTTCTAGGGGCAGGAAGAAGCCCCAGGTAAGAAAAGTTACATTTATTTTTTCGCCTCTGAAATCTTTTAATGACATGTCAATCGCATGCAAGTATACATGGGGCAGGTGCTCTACATTCAGTCACCTTCAAGCAAACCAGGCACCCCACAGCAGCAATGTTATTCTGTACGGGGCGCATAAGAGTAATTCGGTGCTCCAGCAATCGACGGATGCCGAATTACACCTCCCTCCAAGTGACTTTATCCCAGTATAAAGGGGGAATTATACTGGGAATTATACTGGGATAAAGCACAGCTGTATATAATTGTTATTAGCAGCGTTTAACCATTTCAGCCCTAAGGGTTGTTGTCACCTTATGGACGCAAGCAATTTTCACTTTTTAGCACTCCTCCTATTAATTTGCCCCCCAGGAAGATGCAAGCATAGCAAGCAGCATGGATCTCTTAACAAATATAGAAGGATCCTTACCAACCTGGTGGCCATAAAAAGAACTCCATCCCCTCAATTGTATATAAAATTTCCTCATCCTTTTTCTGTTGAGGGGGGGGGGGGGGGGACGACTCCTTTTAAAAAGGTTATATCTTTATGGACATACAGTACAAAAACCTGTCCTTTTTGGTAGGGGGTCTCTCATGATTCCACCTCACTACAATTTATCTCCTGGCCATTAACAGCACATATTGCAGTGTAGATTTTCTTGTATCTGACAGTGATAAGTCATCCAGCAGCCCAAGTAGCAATGCATCTGGTCTCATCTCTAAATCTATTTTATTGATAGTTTGTATCTCTGGCTGCACCTGGGACCAATAGACCTGAATCTTGGGACAATCAGAAACAACATGAAAAAACAGCTGTGCCCTGGTGGCATCTATGACACTTATCTGACATCAAATGTATGCATTATAGCTGGGGTAATATAACTTCTGAAAAAAAATGCTATTAATTTATCTTTTGCTGCAATGCAAACCTTAATGTGGTTACAATTAATTATATTTCACCTTTCTGTATCAAGCAAAGTAATATCAGAAAGCCATAACAAGTACAAAAAGTTCAATCTAGCTTCCCACCTTTAATGAAAATGATTTATTGATCACTGATATAGCAGATCTACCTAAAAGGAAACCAGCGCTGACGATAAAAGAAGAACCGATACTTACCCGCTGCGTCCTCCTGCAGCATAAACATATGTGAGTCCCTCGCCGTCCTCCCGTGGGCTGGCGTTCAGCCACGATCAGCCTGGTAACAGTCTCAGTCGCGTCAGTTTGGGCTACACATTGTATGTCAGCCTAATTAATGGTAACATTTACCAGCTTTACTAACTTTTGTGCATATGCCCCATAGCCACAGAAGTGGAGTAAAAAATGGTATTTAATTTAGGCAGATATGCACCACTGTGGGTCAGCAGGACGTGAACTTTGTAGTAGAAACAGGGGTTGCCGTATTATAAGGTGCACAAATAGAAACAGGGAAAGGGCTGAAGCAGGTTGTTTCGGCATACGGCGTCACTATAGCACTAATCCTATAGTGCGCGCCCCAAGCAAGGGCAATTCGGGGTTCCGGCGATCGCTGGACCTTGTATTACTTTTCCCTTTGAGTTGCTATGACTAGGCCGGGAATAGTCACTCGGCTCACCCTTGGCCCAGCTCACTGGCAACGTAATACAAACGCGAAAGGGAAGCCTGCTGTGGTAACAATAGGCACCTAATTCTGGGATTTGCTGCTTGGAGATGAAGCTGGCTGTACTTTCTTATGGTGCCCCTACAGGGTACAATTTTTTTATTTATTTTTTAATTGATCAGAGAAATTTGATCAATTATTCCATTTGGTTAAATAGTTTTTAAAATTATTTTCAAAGTACCCTACACGAACATATTATCTTATACAACCTACTGTACACTATACAATTTCGCAAACAATCACCCAGATTTTTCCAACTTGTCCGATCAGAGTTTTATTGAAAAAAAATATCAATCGTTCGATTTTTTTCGATCGAGAAAAGAAAAGTTTCTTTTCGATTTTCACTCTATTTGATCATTTTGGTTGAATAAACAGGAAAAGCAAACGTTTTAATTGTACTGTTTATGGGTACCATTAGTATTGGACATTTCTCAGTTTATATGGATCCTCCAGATATTACAAGCAGAAACCAAACAGAGGTAGACTGGAGAATGAAATTGTGAGCAGAATTACTGGTATTTATTTAGCGTTTCCTTATTGAAGGATGAGCTTCAGAGCAATACACTTGTTCGCGGCAGCTTTCGGTTAGCACTACTTGATGAGATATCAAACCATCCCGTTATCTCATTTGTACCTGGTGCATGTTGTAGCATTGCATATTTAGATCTGCCAATTATGAATAATTCATCAGTAACATTTTGCCTTGTACTGTTCCCTGCTGATAGCAGTGCCGATGCTGAGAAGTAATTGAAAAACTAATTTATGAATGTAGATATTTGAAAAATTGCAAGCTGTTTTCATCACACCAGATTTGCGTTTCCAATAGAGAAAAAGCAGCCTGGATCTCTTTCTGCACATGGCAAGTTTACTGGCACTTCCTGCATCAGGCAGCAAGTTACTGTCACACAAACTGATCATTTCTGGTAGGGTCAGGTGACAGACTACATTCTGTACAGGTATCCCTTGTCCTGTGCAGTAAAGTCACAGGTAGCTCTGCATTGTTGAGCATCCAGGAGGTGCTAAACTCAGATGGAGGGCTTCGAGGCAAGCAACAATCAGAACGTAATTAGCATTCATTATAAGGATTCAGTCCAACAAATGCTGATAATCCAAAATTGGAAGTTTATTTAAGCCATTGTTCCAAGACTAGTACTGGTCTCTTTATCAAGGCTTCATAATAAGAGCATGATGATGATTTTGGCTTGAGATCTGGTGACTGCAGACTACATTGGAGTGTAGTGAACGAATTGTCATGTTTCAGATGATGGGCCTGATGCACACTGCTCCCATTGCACTAGTACTGATAACCCTGCTGTGCGCAACCTACGGCAAATTTCCTGCCGCTTTGTCTATCAGGCCCGATGTGAGCTTTGCGACATTGTGCTTTACCCTGCTGGAAATAGCTATCAGAAGACAGGTAGACATAAAAGGATGGACATGGTCAGCAACAATACTTAGGTAAGCTGTGGGATTTAAATGATACTCAATTGGTACTAAGGAACTAAGGAGCCAAAAGTGTGCCAAGATAATTGTCCTATTACACCACCACCAGCCCCGAAGGGTTTGAATGCAAAGTGGGATCTCAACATGGTTACCTAGCCTTTCTTGCCATTTCTTTCCCTTTATCTAGGCCATCTAGTGATACTGTGTGTCTTTTTATGGTGTTTTTGGCCCCTATTATTTCATTACATATATGTTACTTATACAGGATCTTCTCAATAAATTAGCATATTGTGATAAAGTTCATTATTTTCTGTAATGTACTGATAAACATTAGACTTTCATATATTTTAGATTCAAATACACACAACTGAAGTAGTTCAAGCCCTTTATTGTTTTAATATTGATGATTTTGGCATACAGCACATGAAAACCCCAAATTCCTATCTCAAAAAATTAGCATTATTTAACCACTTAAGCCCGAAGGGTTGAAAATTTTTTACATCCGAGCAACTTTCACCCCCATTCATTTGCCAATAGCTTTAGCACTACTCATCACAATGAAATGATCTATATCTTGTTTTTTCCGCCACCAATTAGGCTTTCTGTGGGTGGTACATTTTGCTAAGAGCCACTTTACTGTAAATGCATTTTAACAGGAAGAATAAGAAAAAAACTGAAAAAATTCATTATTTCTCAGTTTTCAGTCATTATAGTTTTAAACTAATACATGCCTCCATAATTAAAACTCATGTATTGTATTTGCCCATATGCCCCGGGTATTACACCGTTAAAATTATGTCCCTATCACAATGTATGGCGACAATATTTTATTTGGAAATAAAGGTGCATTTTTTTCAATTTGCGTCCATCACTATTTAGAAGCCCATAATTTATTAAATCATATTGATGTACTCCTTTGACATGCATATTCAAAAAGTTCAGACCCTTAGGTAACTATTTATGGTTTTTTTTATTATTATTATTGTAATTTTTTTTTTTATTTTATTATTTAAACTTGTATGTGGGTATTTTTTGGTGTGGGAGGTAAACAGGGGTTTTTTAATGAATTTAAACGTATTTATTTAATACCAAGTGTGTTTTGGGTGTAATTTGCTATTTGGCCACAAGATGGCCAGAATCAAAAAGTCCTGGGAGCGATCGATCTCGCTCCCAGGCAGAAGAAAGGAGACCAGAGCTCAGAAAAGCCGCAGCGTCTGAAGAGACGCTGTCGGCTTTTCTCCGGGGGGGTCCGATCAGCAAAAGGGATTTATAATCCCTTTCACTGATCGGTGGGCTAGCGGCCAGCAGCGGGGGCGCGCACGGGGGGGGGGGGGGGGGGCCGCGGGAGCGCACGCGACTCGCGGGAGTGCGCGCAGCCCAACTGGACGAGAAATCTCGTCCAGTTGGGCTTAAGTGGTTAATCCGACCAATAAAAGAAAAGTGTTTTTAAAACAAAAAAAGTCAACCTTCAAATAATTATGTTCAGTTATGCACTCAGTACTTGGTCAGGAATCCTTTTGCAGAAATGACTGAATCTACTGAAAAGCTTTATGGAGATGAAGATTTCATTTTTCAGCACGACCTTGCACCTGCTCACAGTGCCAAAACCACTGGTAAATGGTTTACTGACCATGGTATTACTGTGCTCAATTGACCTGCCAACTCTCCTGACCTGAACCCCATAGAGAATCTGTGGGATATTGTAAAGAGAAAGTTGAGAGACGCAAGACCCAACACTCTGGATGTGCTTAAGGCCGCTATCGAAGCATCCTGGGCCTCCATAACACCTGAGCAGTGCCACAGGCTGATTGCCTCCATGCCACGCCGCATTGAAGCAGTCATTTCTGCAAAAGGATTCCCGACCAAGTATTGAGTGCATAACTGAACATAATTATTTGAAGGTTGACTTTTTTTGTTTTAAAAACACTTTTCTTTTATTGGTCGGATGAAATATGCTAATTTTTTGAGATAGGAAATTTGGGTTTTCATGAGCTGTATGCCAAAATCATCAATATTAAAACAATAAAAGGCTTGAACTACTTTAGTTGTGTGTATTTGAATCTAAAATATATGAAAGTCTAATGTATATCAGTACATTACAGAAAATAATGAACTTTATCACAGTATGCTAATTTTTTGAGAAGATCCTGTATATTCATATACTGTACATTTTTCTATGTATTTTCATATACTGGTGTGTTTGTCCACTCATTCCGTATATTGCTGTGTTCAGCCTACCTTTGTCCATTTTCATATGTACTTTTTGGTTTTAACTACATACCTTGAGGCTGTTTCTCCTTTTTTATATTCACTCCGCCCTTGTGAGTGGGCTTTTGAGCATCACTGTTACTGGGTGTGGTTACATTCTTTATATGGAGCACTCCTGTTACATGTACCTACCTCTATATGTGCACTGCACAGTGGGTAGCCTTAACATATTGTTTTCTTGCTCTAAATTCACCACTTTGACACTACAGCTGTCCTTGGTAGGTTTTGGGGCTCTATATTAATTCAGTGCATAGCACCCCATGTAAAACTCGCACCAGGGCCCCAAGCTCCTTACTTATGCCACTGGTAACTATGCTACGATTACAAACGAGGATTGTCCGAAACATGCCATCATGTAATGTGTCTGGATTTTAGCTTATCCAATGCCTGTTTAAATAAAGCATTTTTATCCTTACTCGACATTGTGCGAACTACTTCTGCACTCTCAGCCTGAAGTGCTGACAAAAGGCAGACTGGATTGTGTAGTGGGCAGCACTCTCACCTTGCAGTTTTGGGTCCCTGGTTCAAATCCTAGCCAGGGCACTATCTGCAAAGAGTGTGTATGTTTTCCCTGTGTCTGCATTGGTTTCCTCCCATGTCTCAAAAACATACAAATAAGTTAATTGGCTTCCTCCCAAATTGGCCATAGACTATGATGGACATATGACTATGGTAGGGATTAGATTATGAGCTCCTTTGAGGGACGGCTAGTGACAAGACTCCTTTGAGGGACGGCTAGTGACAAGACTCCTTTGAGGGACGGCTATTAACAAGACTCCTTTGAGGGACAGCTAGTGATATACACTCTGTAAAGTGTTGCGGAAGATGTTGGCATTATATAAATAATAATAATAATAATAATCCATCTATGTTTTCATGTTGTTTATGCCAAATTCTGACCCCACCCTACAAATTCTAGGTCTACCTGACCCTACAAATTCTGACCCTACACCCTGAGTGCTGCAGCTGAAATTGACCATGCAATGTTTTTCCAGTATTGTATTGTACAATTTTGGTGTAACCTTGAGTTTCCTGTTCTTAGCTTAGAGGAGGGGCACCTGGTGTAGCAATATTGCAGATTTCCCATTTGAGGTGGTCACCTTGGTCAAGTTCCATCTAGCGAAGGTGTCCTAGGCAGGTGTAGGATGGTTGCAGGCAGCAGTAATTTCAGGCAAGAGTAAAAAAGAAAAAAAAAAAAAACTGTACGACTATGCCCCTATTTCTCCTGTGTTAATCACAAATTACTTCTGCATGTGGTCATAAATTAATACAATAGTGTATTCATGTCCATTAATAAATATACACATTGAGTTAAATTATGTGAATTACCACTTGTATCTCTGTTCTCTGTAGGGGATGAAGAGTTCTGCACGGACTATGAATACACAGAGCAGACAGGGCAGCCATGGCACAGAGCGAGCTAAAGCCATTCCAACAATTGCTTTTGGGATGAGGACCTCCAGGTCAACCAACTCTCTAGCATTTGAATCCCGTCTAAGCAGGGTAAGAGCAAAACACAAGTACAACAACAACAGAACATTTGTAAAGCACTTTTTCTCCCATAGGATCCAACACTCATAAACACGCTTAAACACACCTTAATTCTGTTCAGCCCATATGTGCTCTTAAATGCCTTTAATGTCTTCACATAATATTTCCATGGCATTTTTTGTGTTCAGCTATCTCATCTATCTGTATTAGAATAGACAGATAAAAGATGTGAAATTTTACTGCTTGACACTTGTTTCAACTGCTCTGTGCAAATTACTGTGGAGTTGTGTTACTAGGTTGGACCAGTGTATATTTAAACTGGAATGGTGGACCAAGAGCAAGACTTGGGGGATGAGGAATATGGGCAGAGATTATGGGAAGACCGAAGAATTATGTAGTATGGTCAACTTCTTCGAAACACCCAATTGGTTGACTTTTACACACTTCAGAGCCAATACCCCTATCTGCTATACATTAGTACATGTATCATTAATTACATCATACTTTGAAAGCACAGTTCCCCTTGGGTCTCCCCCACACTGGTACTTCTTTAATTACGGAATCTGTAAAAGACGGCCCAATCAAACATCATATTGGCTCACTTTATTCATTATTTGCTGAGCATCGAACGAAACTGGTGGTGAAAAACACAATGAACAAATGGATACAGCTGGGTAGGAAGATTGCCTGCTTACTCCCAGACAAGTATGGCTCTGTGTAAAAGACTGACTAACCCAACGTTATGTTCTACACCAATTCTACCTCATGCCCACTTGTTTCTCCACATTTGCACCTTCCACATTCAACCTGTGTCCTAAATGCACCCTACCCAACCCCTCATTCCTCCACCTGCTGTGGCAGTGTCCCCTGGTGGCTGACTTTTGGAAACAGATTGTCAATTTCCTACATGGCTGTATGTGCTCCTTGACATCTCTTGACCTTAAAATATGTATTCTAAATCTCACTGATGAAGATATGCCCAAGTTCGACAAGGCCTTTATCATAGAAACTTTGTTTGTAGCAAAGCAGTGTGTTGCCTTTAAGTTGATGTCACCTATTTGCCCCACACTGGAAGACTGGGAAAACAAGGTTAAAATTCCGTCCCCTACAAAAACCTAGTGTACCAACATAGAAGTTGCCTTAATAAATATACTAAAATTTGAAACCGTTGGATATCAAACCCCAATTTATAACTTATGTTTAGTCCACCCCTAGCTATTCATTGGCCATCCTGCATACCGGTATGTTTTTTATCATCCGAAAACCAGAATCCTCTGGTGTCCTTTTCTTCTTTTGGTGCTTTCTTTTATTTATTCCCTTTTTTTATGGACGGAGATGCGCCTCACAGCACTGAGGTCCTAACATCACACTGTGGGGGCCTTGTTGCATTGTGGGAAATAACAGCTGTTTACAGCTAATAAATAGGAGACACCGAGAGCCCAATATAGTGTAGTATGTATTGGAAACCGTGGATAAATGTAAGTGTGAGATGAATATACTCACACACATGGGTTACCGCTTAGGCAACCACTGTAGATGCAGGTGAGGAGATTAGACCTGTCCTCACTCAGGATTAAGATGTCGCTCTCTGTAGATCAGGAAAGTAGGGGTAGGTCACCCCTCCACCAGGGGTGGACACAGTATTATCGTAAGAGAACAGAGGCGCCAGCAGGATAAAAGGTAATACAAATTTTAAAATTTGCTGGGAGGCAGTGGTGGACTTACCTCCGGAAAGCAGACTCAAAATACTGTCTGAATTAAACAAATAAATTTATTATTGGTACCCCAAAAGATGCAACGCGTTTCGCAGGCACAGCCCGCTTCATCAGGCAATAAGATAGGGGACAAACAGTAGCTCGTCAGTAGCACGAATGGCACCTCTGTCTAAACAGCTGTTTACAGCTGTTTCCAACTGTCAAACATGCAAGCAGCATCTCCTTCCAGTGACATCACCTGACAGCAGTAAAAATATCACCATGTGATAAATGTCCAAATGTAAATCGGGGAGCGGAAAGATTTTACAATGGGCAAACACTGACTAAATCATTGATACATAATTATTGTAAAATGGCCTCTGTTCTTGCTTATCACCAGCTCCTATGCCAGATCACAGAGCTGACACTGATATACTTATGGAATGCATACTGTTTTATTATTACTATTAATATTAATAACAATAAACAAGAAAAATGAGTTGAGCACTGCTTTTGTTATATGGTAATACACTGCTTGGTTGTGCAATAACAGATAACAGCAGCTTCTTGCTTTGCAAAGCAAGTATCCCGGAATCTGAAAGCTGTTCTGAATAATTTGGTTATTATATCAGATTAGATCATTTGCACTATGTTGTGTGTATGTGTTCATTTATGCACAAAATGACCACAAAACTTCACAGACGTATAGGTAATTGTAGTGAATCACAAGAAAAGTATGCACAGTACCTATAAATTAGAGTGTGACCATTAATTACCATACTTGTGACTTTTACTGAATAAAACCCCTTAACCATTTCAGGACCAGAGTAATTTTCACCACTAATTTGTTCTACGCCCCCTGAAACATTAAGTGATTAAGGACCACATGACATGTTTAAATGTAGGGTTCTTATATACGGTAGTCTAGAGCTCATGCAATACTGCACGTTGACATGCTCTCTTCTTGGAAGGACAGGTGTCCTTTATATACATACAGATACACACCATTATGATTCCAGAGTGCTGACATAGTTGTGGTCAGTACATAGAACAGCTGTTGCTGGCTGGGGATTGGCCTGCTTCTAACTCTTATGGAATTTACAATTCATCATTTAAACATACTAAGTAAAGGACGTGGAGGGAGAATTTTTGTCTTATTGTAACAGCTGACTCTTTTCTCTTTATAAAATAGATGTCACTTGTAATTCATTTATAGAAAACTTATGTGTAACTTACCTACTTTGGGAGGGAAAAAAAACACGACTTTGTTGAGGGAACCTTAATAGGAGCACTATAAAGGAGGAGCCTATAAGAGGAAGCTCTCTAGTGGAAGAAATCTAGATCACTTTATTCTGTTATCAGAGAGGGACATAAGGGCTAAACAAGAGATAGTTTAGTTATTAGCATTATTTGTGTGTGTGTGTGTGTGTGTGGGGGGGGGGGGGGTTGGGGGGGGGATTTAAGGTTACCTAGTTACATAGTTATTTGGGTTGAGAAAGACATACATCCATCACGTACAACCAGAAAATAAAGTAGAACACCAGCCTGCTCCCTCACATATCCCTGTTGATCCAGAGGTAGGTGAAAAACCCTTACAAGGCATAGTCCGATTTGCCCCAAAAGGGAAATAAAATTACTTCCTGACTCCAGATGGCGATCAGATAAAATCCCTGGATCAACACCACTGGGAATTACCTATTATTTATAGCCATGGATGTTTTTCAATGCAAGGAAAGCATCTAAGCCCCCTTTAAACACAGATATAACATTTGCCATAACTACTTCTCATTAAAATACATTCAACATTTTAATCACTCTTATTGTAAAGAACCCTCTTCTAAATAAATGGCTAAAACTTTTTTCCTCCATGCGCAAATCATGTTCCTTTGTCCTTTGTAAAAGCCTAGAGACAAAAAGCTCATCTGCCAACTGCCAAGCTTTTATATTGCCCTCTGATGAATTTATACATGTTATTTAGATCTCCTCTAAGGTGTCTTTTCTCTAGACTAAATAAACCCAGTTTATCTAACCTTTCCTGGTAAGTGAGACCTTCCATCCCTCTAAACAATTTTGTTGCCCGTCTCTGTACCTGCTCTCCAACTGCAATGTCTTTCCTGTAATGTGGTGCCCAGAACTGAATTCCATATTCCAGATGTGGCCTTACGAGAGAGTTGAACAGGGGCAATATTATGCTAGCATCCAAAGTTTTTATTTCCCTTTTAATACATCCCAAAATTTTATTTGCTTTAGCTGCAGCTGCTTGGCATTGAATACGATTATTTATCTTGTTGACGATTAGTACTCCTAAGGCCCGGTTCACACTTGCGGTGGCCCTCCGGAATCGCCGTGCCGGAGCCGCACCGCTTGCAGAACGGACGGAACGGACGCACGGCATAGCAATGAAAGCCTATGCGTCCGTTCACATGCGTCCGTTCTGCCGGACTCCGGCCTCCGTTCCAACATGCGCTATTTTTTCATCCGGCTCCTCCGGCAGCCGTATCCGGGGCGGAGCCGGACTGCACCATCCGGCCAATACACACCAATGGGAACCGGAGAGCGCACAACACACTGGCTGAGAAATCCGGATGTTCTACCCCACTTCCTATGGGGATTGTTGCGGCGATATTGGATGGGGACACATGGGCAAGCATTTTGGAGTGGAGCAGCACAGCTGGATCCGGATCCGGAGATGTTGGCAGCATGTCGGAGGTGGAGGTGAGTGCTAAACAGCAGAGGGCCTGATTCCACAGGTCCCCCTTCTGCTGACCTCCCAGACCCCAACATTTTTTTTGTTTTTAACGTAACTTTTGCCAAACGGATCCGGATCGCATCCTGATGGACACCTGATGCAACCTGACCGGATCGGATCCGGATCAGAACCGTACGGTTCCGATCCGGATCCGGTCCGGATCCGGTCAGGTCATCCGGTCCGTTTGGCAAACAACCGCTAATGTGAACCGGGCCTAAGACCTTCTCCAAGTTTGATGTCCCCATCTGTATCCTGTTTATTTTGTATGATGCTAGACCATTGGTACGACCAAAATGCATGACTTAACATTTTTCAACATTAAATTTCATCTGCCATTTATGTGGCCATATAGCCATTCTATCCGGATAATTTTGCAATATGTCACTAATTTTGTATCATCTGCAAAAATAGCAACTTCACTTTCTACTTCATCTACTAGGTCATTAATAAATAAATTAAAGAGCACTGGACCCAATACTAACCCCTGTGGGGCTCCACTGCTAACAGTCACCTGTTTTGAATATGATCCATTGACCACAACTCTTTGTTTTCTGTCCATTAGCCAGTTCCTTATCCATGCACACTTCTTCAGTCCTTGCATCCTCAACTTTTGCACCAGACTGTTTTGGGGAACCGTACTGAAGGCCTTTGCAAAGTCCAAGTATATCACATCTACAGAATTCCTAATATCCACACCAGCTTTCACCACCTCATAAAAGCTGAGTATGTTAGTCAAACAGGACCTGTCCTTAGTAAACCCATGCTGATGCTGAAAAATAAGACTATTTCCTGCTATAAAGTCTTATATAATATCTTAGTAACCCCTCAAATAGTTTGCGCACAACTGACGTTAAGCTTACAGGTCTATAATTTCTCGGACCTGATTTTTTTGTCCTTCTTAAATAATGGAAAATGTGGGCTGTACACCAGTCTATGGGAACTCTGCCTGTTGAAAGAGAGTCACAAAAGATAAGATAAAGAAGTTTATTGATAACTGAACTTAATTCCTTAGGACCTGAGGATGCATGTCATCGGTGCCAGGTACCTTATCCGTTTTTATTTTATTTAGCCTTGCCTTCACTTCTTCCTACTTTAAAGAGAATCTGTATTGTTAAAATCGCACAAAAGTAAACATACCAGTGCGTTAGGGGACATCCCCTATTACCCTCTGACACAATTTCGCCGCTACTCGCCGCATTAAAAGTGGTTAAAAACAGTTTTAAAAAGTTTGTTTATAAACAAACAAAATTGCCACCAAAACAGGAAGTATGTTGATGTACAGTATGTCCACACATAGAAAATACATCCATACACAAGCAGGCTGTATACAGCCTTCCTTTTGAATCTCAGGAGATCATTTGTGTGTTTCTTTCCCCTTGTTCTCATGCACTGAAGTTTCAGGCTGCTTGTTTCTTCCTGCAAACAGCTTTGCCCTTGTCTGTAATTCTTCAGTATGTGAAAGCCCAGCCAGCTCAGAGGACGATTTATCCAGCTTGTAAAAGATAAGAGAGAAGAGAGAAGCTGCTCTAATCCTAAATAATACACAGGCAGTGTGCATAGAGGGGCCTGGAAGGGGGAGTTCATAGCAGAACCACAACACTGAAGAACTTGGCAGCCTTCCAGACACAGGCCGACAAGTCTGACAGGGGAAAGATACATTGATTTATTACAGAGACAGTGATAGTATAAAGTGCTGCAGTAAGCCAGAACACATTAGAATAGCTTTTTGAACTTGTAGGATGATAAAAAACAGGATGCAATTTTTGTTACGGAGTCTCTTTAAGTATTTAATATTACAATTGGAAGATTGAGACCCTTCAACATCTGAAATTTGCAACAACGATGTTTCCTTTGTGGAGACAAAAGCAAAGAAAGCATTCAATAACTCCGCCCTACCTTGGTCGTCCACCTTTGAGCTCCCTCCTTCATCCTTTAGGAGTCCAATACAGTCTACCTTTCTTTAAATGAGTTTATGTACTTGTAAATCTTCTTTGGGTGATATTTGATATCCCTAGCGATTTGATTTTCAGCTTCAATCTTTGCCAGCCTAATTCCTTTTTTACAACTTTTATTGCAATCCTTATAATTGCTTAAAGGACTACTGTCGGGGGTATGGGGAAAAAAGAGTTGAACTTACCCAGGGCTTCTAATGGTCCCCCGCAGACATCCTGTGCCTGCACAGCCACTTACCGATGCTCTGGTCCCCGCCTCCGGGTTCACTTCTGGAATTTCCGACTTTGAAGTCGGAAAACCACTGCACCTGTTTTCCCATGCCCTCGTTCCTGCTGACGTCACCAGGAGCATACTGCGCAGGCGCAGACCGTACTGGGCCGCAATACACTCCTGGTGACGTCAACAGGAGCGAGGATGCGGGCGCGCAGACGCAGTGGTTTTCCGACTTTAAGGTCGGAAATTATGGAAAAAAAACGGGACTTGAGCATCATTGAGTGGCTGCGCGGACACAGGATGTCTGCAGGGGACAATAAGAAGCCCCAGGTAAGTTCAACTCTTTTTTCCCCCTACAGTACTCCTTTAAAGGAAATCCTACGTGAAAATGAACTGATGAGATAAACAATTGCCTCTATGCCCCTTCTCCTAAAAATGACTTTTTTAGATATCCCACAGTTTTATTTTATACTTAAATCTAGTTTTTAAGTTTTTACTGTTTTATTGTCTCTGCTCAATGACACCTTCATTGAGGTATTACCAGAGCTCAAATCTATGAACGATTGACCATTTTTATCTCTTACCTGCTCAGTGGCGTAGCTATGGAGCTCAGGGCCCCGGTGCGAGATTTACATTGGGCCCCCCCAAGCACTCTATACATAACACTTGATACGGCGCAACAAAACCCGCCAAGGTCATCTACAGTATTAGAGGTGCAAGAAGGGGATGGGGAGCAGTTTGTTAATGATTACTACCATTTAACGCATCTATAGAAGTGATTATTACCACCACAGGACCAATAACCAGCTTATACTTTGGTTTAGGAATGGCCCCATGGGGCCCCTCTGGCCCAAGGGCCCCGATGCGGTCGCTACCTCTGCACCCCCTATTGCTACGCCCTGTAACCTGCTCTCACAAGCCATTTACTGACATGAAAATGTTTTATGGTTGTAATTCCTTATCAGTGAGGGTTGTGCGAAAGTCCGACCCAGTCCTGACCCAGACAGAAACTGTCACTTGCGTACCTGATGTTTTACTCTTTCAGGCAGAGAAGGAAAAAAAGGAACACGGCCTAGTTATTTGTGTGCTTGGCACTATACATACACATGTCTATCTCATCATGTCACACGTCACCTCGGTTGTCCTTTAATGCAGCCTCGGTCCCCTCCTGTTTTAGGAATTTATAGGCATTCTTTTTCCACTTCATTGTATCTCTAATTTTTCTATTCATCCATAGAGGCCTTTTTTTATTCCTAGATGTTTTGTTTCCATATGGGATATATTTACTATAGTAAATAAAGAGGAACTCTACTTTTTCTCGTAAGTTTTATCCTAGGAAACAAATATTCATCTTTGTTTCAAATACGTTTTCAGCACTCTGCAACTGAAAAAGCAGCAAAGTAGATGGAAAAGCACTGTCAAATTATTTTGAGTATTTTCATTGCTTGCTGGTGGCTAGAAAAACAAAAGTTTGCTTTCTTAAAACAGAAAGAATTTGCGATAATTCAGGTTGGAGTGAGCTTGAGATGTCTCCCAGAGCAACACTGCTGAATATATGCAAATTAACCATTGTACCCTTAGAAGCTAAACACACCTCCAGAACCGCTGGAATGCAATGATGTGTCATCTTGTTAATTTGTACAGAGCCATAATAATCCAACATGCATACAGACTGTTTCAGATTGTTTGATCCTCATCAGTGCATGGCATGGATTAATTTGGCTCTATGCAGTAGGGCTTGTAACACCGAGAGGCACAGACTAACCAGCAAGCTCATAGTGACCCAGAACTCATTGGACTAGGTATGAAAATATCACCGAAGAGAAAACTCAGAGAAAACGTGAATTATATACAGACTCTGGGCCCATATGCAATTCAATTTTTCTCCTAACTTTTCACCTAGGTGGTATTTTCACACCTTGTTATAAAATGCATTTTAAACCACCAGCAAGCAAGAAAATACTCAGGATAATTTTGATAGTGCTTTTCCACCAACATTTGGGTACCTTTTCAATTGTAAAATGCTTAAAAGTTATTTTAAAGAGATAATAAAAATTATCTCCTAGGAGAAAACTCAGGTGAAAATGTGAATTGTATAAGGGCCCTGGGGCCATATGCAATTCACTTTTTCACCTGACTTTTCTCCTTGGAGATAATTTTTCATCTTCAAATTGAAATAACTTTCCAGCACTTTTCAGGCTGGTTTCACAGTGAGACGTTAAAGTCCCACGTTACAGCAGCCAGTAACGCAGCCTGTAAAATCAATGTGCTGTTCACAGTGCCCACGCTACATTACATTACATAGTAACGCAGCACGTTTAAACAAAGTGCTGCATGCTGTACGTCATACTTGGCTAAGCAGCGTTAGACTGCTTGCACATGCTCAGTAATGTTGGAGGAGGAGGTCTCCTCCTCCTCCTCCGCCAGTCACATGGCTAATTAATATTCACTGCACTGTGGTGACTCGGGGTGGGACTGTAGTGTTGTCCGGATCATGAATGAATCGTTCATTTGATCCGGATCTTTTTTGTGAGTTGAATGATCCGGATCATCACAATGAAAGATTCGTTCACAGTGGATGTCTGTCTGGAAGAAACATACAGAATGTACAGTGCAGGGAAAGTCCTGTCCTGCTAGTCATTTCACCCAGTCTGCTTCCCTAGTAAAATGATTCAAATGATTCGGTTCAAAGATCCGGATCTTTTCAATGATCCGATTCAAATGATCCGAAACCTTAAAAAGATCCGGACTACCTATCACTAACCTGGAGCGGCTGCTTTGAGAGCCGCATAACGCAGCTCAATCTGACGTCCAACTTCAACACCACCACGCATTGCGTTAGGGGCACGTTATGCTACCGGTAGATCGCGACCGCCTATTTGGTAGATCGCGGTCAGGTGGTCGTGTCACATTAAATTTTGTGGCCGGCAGCTATCAGATTCTGCTGCCAGCCGCTGGCGAATCAGAAGGCAGGGGAGGAGAGAGGCGGTGCAGTTGAGGAGGCAGAAGCCGCGACGTCATAGCTGAGGATGGTTTCGGGCACAATGCGTGCACGCGCGCACGCTGCCCGCCGCCCCCTTTGTCCGCCCCAGCGTTCACCCATCTGCACTCCAGCCAGCTGCGGCTGAAGGAGGGGAAAACCAGAACGAGCCCCAGACACCGCCGCTGGAACTGGAGGGAGGTAAGTGGCCCAGGCCCCTACTGCTAGCTATCTATACGGAAGGCACCTAACTATGCTATACCTGGCTACCTATACAGAAGGCCCCTACACCTAACTACACTATACCTGACTACCTATAAAGAAGGCCCCTACACCTAACTACACTATACCTGGCTAACTATACTGAAGGCTCCTACACCTAACTACACTATACCTGGCTAACTATACTGAAGGCCCCTACACCTAACTACACTATACCTGGCTACCTATACTGAAGGCCCCTACACCTAACTACACCATACCTGGCTACGTATACAGAAGGCCTCTACACCTAACTACACTATACCTGGCTACCTATACAGAAGGCCCCTACACCTAACTACACTATACCTGGCTACCTATACAGAAGGCCCCTACACCTAACTACACTATACCTGGCTAACTATACTGAAGGCCCCTACACCTAACTACACTATACCTGGCTACCTATACAGAAGGCCCCTACACTTAACTACACTATACCTGGCTACCTGTACTGAAGGCCCCTACACCTAGCTATCTATACTGAAGGCACCTTTACCTAACTATACCTGGCTACCTATACTGAAGGCCCTTACACCTAGCTATCTATACCTGGCTATCTATACTGAAGGCCCCTACACCTAGCTATCTATACTGAAGGCACCTATATCTAACTATACTATACCTGGCTACCTATACTGAAGGCCCCTATACCTAACTATCTATACTGAAGGCACCTTTACCTAGCTACCTAAATGTTGGTAGATCTCCTGGATGTGGCAAATTTTAAAGTAGCTCGCGAGCCGAAAAAGTGTGGGCACCCCTGGTTTAAACTATGCAAACAGTTTATGCTTGTGTCATATGTGCAATCTCTGCTTAGCTGTTTCCTAGAGATGGCCAATGAGATACTCAGTTGCAGATTGGGATTGGACCAATTTTGTATCAGGGAACCATATCCCAAAAATGTACCAAAAGTAAGCCTAGGGATAGCCCTATAGATACATTTTAAAAATTAAGGCTTGCCCATTTCTGCTGGAACCCAATTGACTGGCAGCTACGGCACCTGCGCGAGGCACACCATTAAGTGGTCCCATCAGTGGAAGGGGTCTGCTAAGGATGATGGCGGAAGCCTCTTTAGAATCCAGAGGCTTTCCGCTCCAGAAGTGAGTACCCCCTAGGGGAGACTTGTTTCCTTACAGGTTTACTTTAAGGCAAAATGGACGTTTTAAAACGTCCTATTTGTACAATAATTCGTGCAAATAGGAATTTTAATGAACGTATATTTCGCCAAAATGCTTTAACTCCTTAATGGAAGGGTTTGAAATGGTTATTGTAAACTTATACCAGAGGTGACATGTGACATGGTGAGATAGACATGCCTATATACAGTGGCAAGCATAAAGACACCTAGGGTCCATTCACACTAGAAATCGCTAAACGCAAACGCTGAGCAATTTTTTTTCCTAGCGATTCACCAGTGATTTTTCATTGTATAGAAAGTGTTTTTCCAGCAATTAGCGTTTTTTGATTTCTAGTTCAATTTAGCCCGCAGAATTGCTCTAGAATCACTCGGAAAACGCTGCAGGCAACGCGTTTGCGTTTCAGCAAATCGGAAATCGCTTAGATGAGAACACTTCCATATACTTTCATTGTACACACGTTTTTCAAACCGCTAGCGATTTTCAGCAATTCTGAAATCGCCCTGAAAACGCACAAGTGTGAATGGGCCCTTATGCTGTGCTGCTTTTCTTTTTTCCCTGCAGTAAAGAGTTTATACTTAGCTATGGAACTGACAGTTTTTCTCCAGTCAGGACTCAGTCGGCTCACTAATAACAAATTACAGCTATAAAACACTTTCCTAAGCAGATACCTGGGCTTTTTACTGTGAGAGGAAAAGATAAAAAGGTCAATAGTTCATGTATTTTCACTTTGGGACTCTTTAGACACTGCAATTGAGCAGAGACTATGAAACATTAAATCTGCTTTGTAAATGTTTATACATAAAATAAAACCTTGAGATATCTAAAAGAGTCATTTTTAGGAGTAGAAGGACAGATCCAATTGTTTATCTCATTAGTTTATTTTCATTTCCGGTTCACTTTAAGTATATTTAGTCAATAACATCACAATGTATGGCGAAAACTACCCATGTTAATGCAGTATGTTGTTTATTGTAGCTAAAAAGAGCAAGCAGCGATGACATGCTCGCAAAGCCAGTGGGAGGAGCAGCCGGGACCACCTCAAGGCTGAAGAAGACCATCACTACAGGGGCCATCTCAGAGCTTTCAGAGAGCAAGTATCGGAGTGCCTCAGGTACAGCTTTGCTGGATTATCTCACTTTGCAATTATATTATGCTATCGTGTTCATGAAATGAAACACTTGATATTTTCTTAAACTTTCATTATGCATAACTGAGGAAATATGAGGAAAAGAAATGCTGTTCATGGCTAAGCTGAGGAGATCTGGATTTGATTAAGTGACCCTGTGGTCTGGCATAGGTGGCCCATGGAATATTTGCTTAAGATTAAATGAACACAAACGTAATATTCAAGGACTGAGGGGTCGTGACCCAACAGTGAGTGAGCCAGAGAAGGGAAGGATAGAGCTCTCTAAAGAGACAGAGTACTTGGGCATATCTGTAGTTAACCACACATTGTGGTGTATTCAGTAAACAGCGCAAAGAAGAATAACATGCACAAAGTCTTACCACGTGAGGAATAGAGAGTAATGTAGTACATTACATGCAATGCATTCTGCTCTACTCGTTGTGCAGTAGACTTAACATTCATAATTTGGCTTAAAGGTACAATCCTGATCTGTCAAAACAAATGAAACGGGCACTTACCAGTAGCTTCCTCCAGCCCACTGTAGGCCGCGAGGTCCCTGGGGGTCCTCCTGGCTCCTTTTCCGGTCCCGCTGGCGGCTCTGTTACCGGCGACTTTCGGGCTGAAGGTCAGCCGTTTCTTTCTGAACGGGGACGCTCCACATCATCACACCCGCCGATACGTGTCATCGCACCGGCCGGCATTACAATCCTGCGCATGTGTGGGTTTCTAACTGAACCGCGCATGCGCAGGACTGTCATGCCAGCTGATGTGATTACATGGAGCGTCCTTGTTCAGGAAGAAACATAACGGAGTCACCAGCGGATTGGGAGAGAAGCCAGGAGGACGCCGGGGGAACTTGCTGCCTACGGTGGGCTGGAGGAAGCCCCAGATAAGAACCAGTTTCATTTTTTTTGACTGCTCAGGGGGTCCCTTTAATACAGTTTACTGCACGCACCCTCTAGCAGGGGTCTTACTAGAAATGAGCGTTGAAAATAAAGCAAATAATTTAACGGAATATAGCAGTGTAATAATGGGAATAAAGTATGTAGATACAAGATGTGGATAATGGACCACATCCTAATGTTTTTTGGCAAACACAATATGAGCACTAAGATAGTAACGACATTTGTGCACATGTGATCCTTGCACCAGTAATACAGCAACCTTTAAACTTGGGGTGACACATTGTGCCCAATACTTCATTCATCTCAAGGAGTAGTCTGTCATGTGACTAACAGGCTTATATTTTTCTGGTTGTTTTACTTTAACTTACTTTAAGCTACTTTGTAGCGGAAATGTGCCAACACGAAGATTTGTTTTCTGTGATGTAGTGCCAAATAGGACTGCCTGCAAGAGGCTTAAAAGTGAGGAGAACCTGAAGTTTACCTCTTATTGGCCTACAGAATGCTCTTACCTTGCCATTTAGAATATGGGGGAAAGAGAAAGAACTTTCATAGTTCATACATGATCCAGTAGATATGTTGATAGCTTGAATTCAATTCCAAGACTGCCATCTAGTGGGAAATTTAAAAAATACCTTTTGCGATGAGATTCTACACTTGGCTAAAACACTGCAGTTTAGCTTCTGAAATATTAGGAGGAGATTTTCTGCTGTATACTGAGAATTGCACTAGACATAGGAAAACTGTGCAAGGCTGGCTGCTATGTTAAAGTATCTTCTTCCCATTTCTTCTTGTTCAGAGAATGGCCTTGCAAGGGACATGTGCTTCTCAGTGAGGAGTGCTGTGTGAATTGCTGTTGAGCTGATTTGAGCCATACACAAAAGGGCCTCTCTATTTTTTGGGTTTTTTCTTTTTTTTTTCCAATAAATGCCACAATGTTTTAGTTTGCCTCCTTTAAAGTTAAGATAAAAATTCCATTATGATCAAAATAATGCAGCTTTAAGGATACCTGAGGTGACATGATGAGATAGACATGTGTATGTACAGTGCCTAGCACCCAAATAACTAGGCTGTGTTCCTTTTTTCTATCACTGTTGGAAAGAGCTAAACATCACGTACAGTATGTAAGTGGCAGTTCCTGTCTGAGTCAGGACTGGTTCAGACTACAGTGCGACCCTCACTGATAAGAAATTACAACTATAAAACACTTTCTGAGCAGAAAATAACTTCTGAGAGTAGGAAAGAGATAAAATAGTTCATAGATTTTAGCTCTGGCATACTTCAATGAATGTGTAATTGAGCAAAAACAATAAAACAGTAAAAACTTAAAAAGTAGATTTAAATAAAAAATAAAACTGTGGAATATCTTAAAAAATTTTAGGAGAAGGAGGATAGATACATTAGGTTATTGTCACCTTGGGTGTCCTTTAACCTCCTGGGCGATAATCCCGAGCTGAGCTCGGGGTATGTCGCGCAGGAGGAGTTCTCAGGCCCTGTTGGGCCGATTTGCGTAATTTTTTTTTTGTTACACGCAGCTAGCACTTTGCTAGCTGCGTGTAACTTCCGATCGCCGCCGATCCGCCGCTACCCGCCGTGCCGCGCAGCACCCCCCTCCCCGACCCCTTGCGCAGCCTGGCCAATCAGTGCCAGGCAGCGCTGAGGGGTGGATCGGGACTCCCTCTGACGTCACGACGTCAGTGACGTCATGCCGCCCCGTCGCCATGGCGACCAGGGAAGCCCAGCAGGAAATCCCGTTCTGAACGGGATTTCCTGCTTACTCTGATCTCCGAAGGCGATTGGAGTGGGTGGCGGGATGCCGCTGCGCAGCGGCTATCATGTGCGAGCCCAGGGCTCGCTACATGATATACAAAATAAAAAATTAAAAAAAAGTGCTGCGCCCCCTCCTGGGCAATGTAATTATATCGCCCAGAGGGTTAAGTGTGTATTCCTCTTCTTTATCCTTTGTTTACTGTCAGAGTTGTGCTCATGCCCACATTTAAAAACAGTGTGTGAGCACATCTGTTCACAAAGGGAATACACTGTATCTTACATAAGCGAGTACACCCTTCACATTTTTGTAAATATTTTATTATATCTTTTCTTTTCATTTCATTTGATTTAATGTAAAGTAGTCAGTGTGCAGCTTGTATAACAGTGTAAATTTGCTGCCCCATCAAAATAATTCAACGCACAGCCATTAGTCTAAACCGCTTGCAACAAAAGTGAGTGTACCCCTAAGTGAAGTATGTCAGAATTCTGCCTAATGAGACCCCTCCTCTGGGTCATGTTACTCGCTAGTGTTACGGGGTCTCAGGTGTGCATGGGGAGCAGGTGTGTTACATTTGGTGTTATTGCTCTCACATTCCCTCATCTCTGGAACTTCAACATTGCACCTCATGGCAGACAAATATTGAGCCTCTCTGGGGCATCTTCAAATGGAAGGTTCATCATGGAGGTGTGGAAGAAGTATCCAGTGGCAATCCGTGAAGCTCTAGTGATTTCCATGCCCAAGAGAGCTAAGGACAATAATGGTCGGCATACAAAATATTTACACTTTGGACTAATCTTGACATTCTTCACTTAGGCCTCTGTCACAGTGGGACGTTGCGTTTGATGCGACATTAATGTTGCATAACGTGCCCCTAATGCAACGCATTGAAAGACTATAACTTGGACGTTATAGTACATTCTATAGCTCTGCGTTTGGTGCGCCGTTTTTGTTGCACAGTGATGGAACAAAAACGGTGCATGCGTTACATAAAAAAACAAAACATTACTGAGCATGTGCAACACACATGCAGCACTTTCTAAATATTGCTACACGTTACACACAACGCAACATGTGCACTGTGAATGTCACACAGACTTAGTATTGCTGTGCGTTAGTCCACGTTAAAACATTTTGTAACGTGCGACTTTAACGTTGCACTATGAAAGAGGCATTAGGGGTGTGCTCACTTTTGTCGCCAGCCATTTAGACATTGATGGCTGTGTGCTGAATAATTTGATGGCACAGCCAAATGTACGCTGCTATACATTCCAGTAGTGATGGTCAAGTAGATGCAATTAACACACATAATACAAATGTATGCAATTTTTTATGCAAATTTATGCAGCTTGAAAATGAACCAATCAAATCTTACTTCAACAGGATTTGATTGGTCTCTTTTAAGCTGCATACATTTGCATCATCTCAAAATGTATTTGTATCTACTTGTCCATCACTACATTCCATACACTGGCTTCTTAACATTGTATCAAAGGGGCTGATCCAATTCACTTATTCGTCTAAGTTTTCTCCTAGGAGATTTCTGTTTAAAATAACCTGTCAGCACTCTGCATTGGAAAGAGTACCAAAAAGTATGTGGAAAGTACTGTCATAATTATTTAGAGTATTTTCTTGCTTGCTGGTGGCTTAAAAGGCATTTTATGGATAAGATGTGAAAATATCACCTAGGAGAAAACTTGGAGAAAAAGTGAATTGGGACAGACTCTTTAACCTCCTTGGCGGTAAGCCGCGCAGGAGGTTTTCTCAGGCCCTGCTGGGCCGATTTGCTAAATTTTTTTTTTGCTCCACGCAGCTAGCACTTTGCTAGCTGCGTCAGCACACCGATCGCCGCCGCCCCGCGCTCGATCGCCGCTATCCGTCGCGCCGCGCCGCCCCCCCCCCCCCCCAGACCCCGTGCGCTGCCTGGCCAATCAGTGCCAGGCAGCGCTGAGGGGTGGATCGGGACTCCCAATGACGTCCCAACGTCGGTGACGTCATCTTGCCCCATCACCATGGCGACGGGGGAAGCCCTCCAGGAAATCCCGTTCTTAGAACGGGATTTCCTGATCGGAGATCGCCTCCTGGCAGAATTTTTTAGACCGCCAGGGGGTTAAGTATCAGCACAGCGGGATTTAAACCACTTCCGGCAAAATGGTTGTTTTAAAACATCCTATTTTTACACTTTTCAGTGTCAGTGACAGTTATGAACTCATTTATAAACATCCATTTTGCAGCACTGACAATCACAGCACACCTGTCGGTGCTGCGGGCGTGCGTGCGCACGTTTTAGTTTCTCCATTGGTGGGCGGAAAGTAGTTAAATGTAATTCAGGTGCCAGCCATAGCCGGGCCCCTAATTAGTTTTCCCTCCGAGTTGCTACAACTCAGGAGTGGGAATAGTATTTAATGCAGCTCGGAATGACGGTTCAGCCTGTGCCCAACTGACTGGGCTACGGATACATACGTACTCACCTTAAAGAGAAACCGCAACCAAGGATTGAACTTCATCCCAGTCAGTAGCTGATACCTCCTTTCCCATTAGAAATCTTTTCATTTTCACAAACGGATCATCAGGAGGCTCTGTATGGCTGATATTGTGGAGAAACCCCTCCCACAGTGTGATGTCATCGCCTTACAGCTCTGAGGTCCTTACATCACACTGTGGGAGCCTTGTACCAACACATTAAGTGTAAAAGGGCCCTAAGGCTAGGCTCACACTAGTAGAGGACAAATCGGACCATCTGCTGCAACCGACGACAAACGGACACGTGTTGATGAATCCTATATGTCTTGACATGTTTTTTTAATGTCTTTTGCTGTGATGGGACCAGGGACATACCTGGGTAATATAGAGCCTATGGCAAACACTGAAATCGTGCCCACCCCCATCTAAAAACAGCATATTTTCTCACGTATATTTGTTAAATTTGCCTGTGAGTTTTGGCTCAGGATAATGACAAAAGTTACTTTTTGGGAAATATCTCTTCTTACCCCCCCCCCCCCCATCTTCTTTTCTAACTCTAAGCCAAGTGCGCCCTACATACATAAGTAGCCATGTTCCTCCCACATTCCAAAAACATACGGATAAGTTAATTGGCTCCCCCTAAAAAAAATTGGCCCTAGACTACAGTACTTACACTACATAATATAGACATATGGCAATGGTAGGGATTAGATTGTGAGCTCCTTTGAGGGACAGTTAGTGACAAGATATATATATATATATATATATATATACACTGTACAGCACTGCGTAATATGTCGACGCTATATAAATACTAAATAATAATAATAATGTTCCCCAGACAGCACCCCTCTAGATACGCCTCTGGACGTAAATTTCTCTCCTGCATTCATTTTAAGGACCCTGGACAGAAAACTAATATGTCATTAGAAGCATGTTATCTATGGCATATCCATTACAACAGGTGCCACCCAAAAAAGAATGGATGGATCTGCCGTGACCACCGTGTTGTCGCCTGTCTTGTGGCCAGCCTGACACCATTTCAACAAAAAATGTGTGAAATTGATCCTCAGAAGCGAAGTGGACCAGCACCCAATGGGGAGAAGACGTGTGCTAAGCAAAGTAGATCCAGTCATCCTCCGGGGTCAGCAGTATTCAAAGGAGTAGTCCCGAGCACCACATCTTGTATTAAAGCTCTTTAATTGGTATAAAAGTTAAAAAGTAGCCATGTGCAGCACATGGCTACTTTGTAACTTTGATACAAATAAAAGAGCTTCAATACAAGATGTGGTGCGGCGGGAAGAATCGTGTTTCCAGCTTTTTATTTTGGTGGAGCTTCTCTCTTCACTTTTATGGAAAATATGCAGTGATGAGATAAATCAACATTTTGGGTATGTTTGAAACTTCAATGGTCAGTTGCCCTGTGTTTATTATTAATCCAATTCCCCCCAACTATTTTACCATTTTTTTTTTTCATGGTTAGAGGGACTTGATGGTTTTTTTTACCATGCTATTCAACGAAAGTCATGCCATCTTGGTTGCTTATATCATCCACTGGTCTGTAAGGACTACAGCTTAGCTACATTGTAGTATTTTTCCCTGTGCCATTAGTAAACATTCAGCCCGTATAATAACCTAAGGTTGGGCATTTACATTATTTTTGTTGTTGTTACCTATAACAGCATATGTAACATAAAATAGCAATCCGTCATATTTTCTATTACTGTTGCTCAGTCTTGCATATTTCAGTGACATTAGATCAGTAAAAGATGAAAGCTTAATAGTTTCTCGGGTCATTGCACTTTGCCCATAGATATTAAGCTATTGCAAGCACTTATTGATTAATACAAATGTGTCATTTTTATGAAATGAGGCAAGACTAGAAATACTGCCAGAGTGTAATTTAACTACCCTCATCTTGTGGTCATTCTAAAACCTCAGTATACAGAAAGGCCACTAGAATCCACTTTTTTTTTTTTTTTTGCCCTATGCATTTTTTTTTTTACTGGATTAAATATGGAGGCAGGGCTGTTTCTGACTTGTTGCTTAAAAACAAGCAAATCTTACCTCCTGCCCCAAAAATGACCCAGAGAGCAGGAATGCAACAGAGCAGCACATCCTCCTTTTCTATTATTCTTGAAGTGATGCTGCAGTGAGAGGGATATGGAGGCTGCCATACTTTTTTTTCCCTTTAAGCAATGCTAGCTGTCCTGCTAATCTCCGTGGCTTCAGTAGTGTCTGAATCATGCACTTGAGAGGATCATGGATAATGTGATCAAACTTAAGTAATGGTACCTGATCTGCATACATATTCTTGGTCAGCGGCTAAAGTACTAAAGGCAGAAGGACAGCAGGGAAATCGTCAATGTTTAAATGGAAATAAATATGGCTGCCTCCACATCCCTCTCTCTACATTGTTACTTTAAATGTAGCATATAAATCATGAATATGAGCAGGTCATGTTTTTGTTATGCTCCCGTTGTGTTTGGTTAAACACAGTCTGTCCTATTATGTTGCATCGGAAGTGCTTTGCTATTTCTAAAGAATATACTGGAAGGTTGTAACCAAACACTTTTCATACTGTATGTAAAAGAAATACACATCAAATGCTAAACAAACACTTTAAACACTTAGTCGGTCACAAATAACACACTATTCAGTAAGCCAGCACCTATTCTGAGGGCCAGAGACCAGTATGGAATATAGAGGCCAAGCAGTCATGATGGAACATGCGGGGCAACCAGTGGTGCAGTTAAGGAGGTGAGAGCCCCAGTGCAAGTTTCACATTGGGCCTCCCATGCATTTTATACATATCAATTCATATGGTGCATCAAAACCTGCCATTCTGCCTCAGAATGAGAGGTGTAAGCAAAGGGAGGGAACAGTTAGTTAATGATTACCTCCATTCATAGCATATATAGACATGATCATTATCAGCATAGCACCATTGAAGAGCTATAATTGTGGCTGAGGGAGGGCCCTAGTGGGCCCCTCTGGTCCAAGGGCCCCAGTGCGGTTGACACTTCTACATCCCCTATTGCTACACCACTGGGGACAGATATTGAAATGTCCTTGTCCCTCTTTAGCCAACTTTAGTCCTTTCTAAGAACTGAAACCACTCACACCTGTGATACATCCAGAAATCCCCATGAAAAGGCAGAAATAGGACATAGGTTATCTAGCGCAGCAGACGTTTCACAGACAGATTCTATTACTAATTGTGTTAAGTTTTGCAAACAGACCAATGCTCATACAACAAAACACATAATGCTGGATCACAGCAATTTCATTAGCCTATAATAAGCTGTATCAACTATTTATGCCTATTGTAAATTCCGAGGTGTATACAGTTTGTGTTAAATTATACAGTGAAGCCAGAATAATGAACTTCTCTTTGACCATCTCAAATGTAGGATAGAACAATAATGTCCTAAGGTCTGAAATAAACTGCAGTGCATGGCCAGAAGATGGCAGTAAAGAGCAGTGTTCTGGAATCTTGCTTGTAGTCAAGGCATTCAGTGCATTTAGAGACTATATAGTAAAACCCCCATTATCCGGCACCAACTGGAATTAGCGCATGCTGGATAAGTGTAGTTTCTGGTTGCTTGAGAGTCAATGTTAAAAATAGGCCTTGCTAAAAAACAGTACTGTAACCCACCCACACTGTATACTTACCATAAACTCTGCATTAATGTTGAAATAGAGTCATTAAAAACTAATTAGGACAAAGGACAGACTTAAAGGAATACTGTAGGGGGTTGGGGGAAAATGAGTCGAACTTACCCGGGACTTCTAATGGTCCCCCGCAGACATCCTGTGCCCGTGCAGCCACTCACCGATGCTCCGGCCCCGCCTCCGGTTCACTTCTGGAATTTCAGACTTTAAAGGGACTCCGAGCTCAAACTAGAATAAAAATTTGAACTTACCCGGGGCTTTCTGCAGCCCAGTGCTGGTCGGGAGGTCCCACGACGTACATCCGGGTCTTCTCCCAGTGCCTCTTTCAGAAATGGTTGGCCTGCGGCTCCCGGCGACAATCGGCCCGAGTGTCAGGCTCCTTTTCCGCAAACGTCACGTCTGACGTCACTACGCCGGCCGCCTCGCGTCTTCATGCGCCGTACTGTCACGCCAGCCGCCGTGATGACGCGAGGTGGCCGGCGTAGTGATGTCAGACGTGATGTATGCGGGCCAAATGTCGCCGGGAGCCGCGGGCCAGCCATTTCTGGAAGAGGCACTGGGAGAAGACCCGGATGTACGTCGTGGGACCTCCCGACCAGCACTGGGCTGCAGAAAGCCTCGGGTAAGTTCAAATTTTTATTCTAGTTTGAGCTCGGAGTCCCTTTAAAGTCTGAAATTCCAGAAGTGAACCAGAGGCGGGGCCGGAGCATCGGTGAGTGGCTGCGTGGGCACAGGATGTCTGCGGGGGACCATTAGAAGCCCCAGGCAAGTTCAACTCATTTTCCCCTTACCTCCCTACAGTATTCCTTCAAATTGTACCCGGGTCAGTGTGGTATCTCCAAAAACATACTGCAGGGTTCCCGGGTGCTTTAGAGGTTAGTGACGAAATAGACCTAACGTATGTTCTTAAGGCCGGCTTCCCACTACATATTGGCGGTAGCGGTGCGGTGCAGGACTGCACCGCTGAACACAGATCTTCGGGGATTACCGCGTTAATACTGTACGTGGTAACCCCTGTTTGGCAGCAGGCCATACAGGAAGTGACGCTCTCTAATGCTGACTTCCTGTGGCCGAATCGATGACATGCGTGGAAGTGTATTGACAAAATATGCTTCTGCAAATGCGCAACGCGGAAAACTTGTAGACATAGATAAGGTACTTTTGCACCACATGCAATGTGAACTACACCATACACTGTCATTGCCCTAGCGGTAGGCTGTGGGAAAATGCCGCACTGCACTGTGCCAGTGTGAAAGGGTCCTCACCATTCTTGGCTATTGGAGGCCTAGATCTGTAGAAAGGAAACACTGTTCTTTACTTGGTGTGATCTTTTATCGAAACTACCGGAAGACCTGATGTTATACAACTAAATAGGTGAATGGAAGGCTGAGGGGGCTGTGGCATGGTATTTGGGGGTGTATTGATAGCCCCCAAAGGTCCTAGTTCTATGGACACTGGTTTTCATGCCGTGTATAGCTGACCACGTTTCAAGATTCAATAACTGGATTATCTCTGGTAAACATTGAGATTTCTGATAGTATGCATAGGCAGGGCAGCCATCGTGGGGAGGGGACAACTGACACTGCAGTGAGGGGCCCAGGGCTTCTGGGGGCCCTGAGCCCTCTCAAAGTGCTGGAAGGGCCGCATGTGCTGGTTGCGGGCCTTTGGCTCACTAACAAGCACACCGCATTCCAGCACTGAGAGAAGAGTGACATCAGCGCTTGAACGTGGGGAGCAGATGAGTGAGCCTGCTAAAGCGGACTTTCTAAACTGCGGCACCACCTGTATCTAGCTACAGGCTACCTATATTGGGCCACCACCTATACCTGGCTACCTATACTGGGGCAAGAACCACCTATACCTAGCTACATATACTGGTGCACCACCTATACTTGGCTACCTATACTGGGGAACCACCTGTACCTGGCTACCTATACTGGGGAACCACCTGTACCTGGCTACCTCTCCTGGGGCATCACCTATACTTGGCTACTTATACTGGGGTACCTATAGCTTGCCACCTATACTGGGGGCACCTGTACCTGACTAACCTATACTGGTGCACCACCCATACTAGGCTACCTATACCACCGCACCACCTATAGTTTAATACCTATACTGGGGGTACCTGTATCTTGCTGGCCTATACTGGGGCACCAGCTATACCAGGTTACCTATACTGGGGGCATCTACACCAGGTTACCTATAATGGGGCACCACATATGCCTGGATACTTATACTGGGGGAACCTATACCTGGCTAGGGCAGAGGGACGAGCTAAGGCAGAAGGGGACAAGAGGTAACACAGGGGATAAAAGAGGCACAGGGTGAACAGAGGCGGACAAAAGAGGCACAGGGAGAAAAGAGATGAGACGGGAACATGAGGTCACACAGAGGGACACAAAAGAAGCACAAACTGAGGTGAGAAAGAGGGGGACAAAACAGGCACAGGAAGAAAAGAGGGGGGCAAAACAGGCACAGGAAGAAAAGAGGAGGGCAAAAGAACGGATAAAGTATAAGAACGGACCTACAAGTTCCTATCTCCAAGTTCCTACCTGTTTTTTGCTAGTTTTTTCACCCACAACATGCCATGGTCACGCCCACTTTTTGCCGAATCGCGCTGTGCATGCCGCTTTCTTCAGTGTCGGAGCCATGCACATTTTTCGCCACAGCGCACTTTGTGCACGGACATGGGAGTGGGGTGACTAGTGGGTGGGCAGAGCAACCAGTGGGTGGATCCAGGAAGGGGGGGGGGGCACAGGCCTGATGATGTGTAAGGGGCCCCAAAATTTCTGATGGCGGCCCTGTGCGCAGGTTTTGTAACCTCATACTGGAGGAATTTTCTTCTACAATAATAAGAGGCTATTAACAAATTTCTGCTCAATATTAGATACAATTTGCTAACGCTCTAAAAAACAAAACAAACCCAATTTGTTTGCTTTATTTCCCTCACTTTTATTACTGTGATTAAGATACAGCATGTTGCTGGAACTCTGACAGTTAGTATGTGCCATTTTTGTTTGTTTGTTTGTTTGTTTTTATGCTGTTGATTCTCTGAATCAAAAATTATTTAAAAAAAAAAAAAAGGAGCACATGTAAACAATAGGTGCCAGGGTCTTCTCAATTGTTTTCCAAAATACAGAATAAGTAATAAAATATACTTTCATTATTAATCCGTGAACACATTGGAACTAATGTAACCTATTAGCCAGCACTCATTCTGTAACACTGAAATCGGATTATGATGTTTTGGTGGATATTTTTGGAAAGGGTGAATTCATCTGAAAATGTTGACAGCAGAAAGGCTTTCTAAACTGGGCTAATCTTTCAGTGGTGACTGCCTGGTGAGTCAGGCATGAATACTGGACTCACTCATACATCATTAGCAGCCTCCCTTGTATAAACATAGCCCTGGATCATTTTACTCGCTTTCAAGTCAGGATGTATGTAACATTCTAATTGGACTGATAAGCTATTTTTACCTACAGATTGTAGTTTTGTCTTTTTAAGTGTATATTTTTCATGTTATTTGCTGTGTTTTAGGAAGCTGTGACTAATGACCTTGTATGTATGTTAGATGTTATCTGAAGGATTGCTTTGGGTTGAGCTGCAAGCTATGCTGAGAACTGATCTGCTGTGACAGAGGACAAGTTGCAGATGTAAAAATGTCCCTCACTTCCCCCAGTATGCCCAATATGTATACACAGTAGTGACTGTGAATTTCTATCAGGGCTATAGCATTTCTGGTACATTTATTATTTTTGTAAAAAGAAATGAACATTTGAAAATTATATTTAGAACTTGGTAAACGTAGTAGAATTTGAAATGAATGTGTTATTTACTTTTCATTGAGTGTGGAAGGGTTATCAGAGGTTCATTAATCACAATAGATGGTATAGCAAAAGCTGAGCAAACTTGGATAACATGGCCAGAGCGTCCAACCAGAATGCAAGTTTTATTCAACAGCCAAAACCTGATTGGTTACTAGAGATGATGTTCAAATTCCAAATGGGGTTCTGAATGTTTCAGATCAGACCTGGACTCTTAACATCTGCAGACTGTGACAACGGGGTTAACACATCCTTGTTGCCGTGTCTGGCCACTGTGGTCCACATCACATTTCAACTTTCTTCCTCCTTCACAGCTGGCAGGAGGAATTATTGGAGAGCTGGAATGTGATGTGGAGCTAGAGGCAGTGACAAGGGTGAGTGAACCCCTACCCATCCCCACAACCACCACGGTCCGAATAGGTCAAGATTCATGTTCTGATCCAAAGCATTCAGAATACTGTTCTGAAAACGGCTCTGGAGTCGGTGTTGAGGAGTCAGAGCAATTTTTGAGTACCTGGAGTCAGTGATTTCATAAACTAAGGAGTCGGAGTTGGATTAGTTTTGTACTGACTCCACAGGCCTGGTTCTGAATTTGAATGCTCACTCCTATTGGTTACTCTGGGCTACTCTTATACTCTAATTACATTTTGTGGATCTGGGACAAGAAGTACGGGAGATATCTTTAAAGGGATACTGTAGGGGGGTCGGGGGAAAATGAGCTGAACTTACCCGGGGCTTCTAATTGTCCCCCGCAGACATCCTGTGCCCGCGCAGCCGCTCACCGATGCTCCGGCCCCGCCTCCGGTTCACTTCTGGAATTTCTGACTTTAAAGTCAGAAAACCACTGCGCCTGCGTTGCCGTGTTCTTGATCCCGCTGATGTCACCAAGAGCGCACAGCGCAGGCCCAGTATGGTCTGTGTCTGCGCAGTACACTCCTGGTGACATCAGCGGGAGCGAGGACACGGCAACGCAGGCGCAGTGGTTTTCTGACTTTAAAGTCAGAAATTCCAGAAGTGAACCGGAGGCGGGGCCGGAGCATTGGGGAGTGGCTGCGCCAACACAGGATGTCTGTGGGGGACCATTAGAAGCCCCGGGTAAGTTCAGCTCATTTTCCCCCGACCCCCCTACAGTATCCCTTTAATGCTGTACACAGCAGTAGTTGAGTCCCTGTTTGTGTCAAGAGCCTGTCCTGCTGAGGTAATAGGACTGTATAATATACTGCCATACGGACAGAAAAGGAAGCAGCAATCCACTAGGGGTGGTAGTGATTAATTGAAAGAGCGTGTGGCAAAAAAAAGCTTTGTTCACATCAATAAACTATGTTTTTCTGACTCCTATAAACTGAATTGAAGTGAACACGCATTAACTTCGGTAGACTTCACTGTAAGGCCTTAAAGAAAGCCTTTATATGAGGCCTACTCCATTTAAATTGGAAACTGTCTGCGTTTTGCTGTAACAGAAGTTTACCGCAGTATGTTCCTTCTGAAGGAGAAAACTGCATAATTACTACTGACCTGAGTTGATTTTTCTTTCCAATTAAACCCCCTCCTCCAAGTTTGGTTGTTAGAACAGATTTTTAAGAAATGATCTAAATAATTGTTATTTTAAGTTGTCCAGTTACTCTGTCCCTGCTTTTATGGACTGATGTCATGGAGATGGCTACTATATATCATTTATCTGGTATTTGGCACTGTCGGTAACAGTTGGGCAGAGGATGGGGAAGGATCATGTGACTGCATCTTAGAGACAAAATAAACAGCTTAGAGGGGCTCTTTCTGAGGGTAGGAACACATTAGGCAGAAACTCTAGCATGCGGGAAACGCACATAATGCAAGTCAGTGGGCCACATGAAAAAAAAACGCATGTTTGCATTCTGCAATGTGCGTTTTTAAAAACATTGGTGTTGCTGCATATTTTTCCAAACCCATCTAAAACGCACATAATGAAAGTAAATGGTGACGCGAAGGTATTGCATTGTAGTGCGCTTTTTGTGCGTTTTGTATACGTTTTAAAAAAACAAAACAAAACAAAAAAACAAGTTTGATGATGTATTTCAGCTTCCTGTTGACTTCCTAGTGATTTGCATAAAATGCATAAAAAAGCATGCAAAATGCATACAAAACACATATGTGATTTATATATGCGAACCGCAAATGCATTAAAATGCACGCAAAACGTAAGAAAAACCCATATGCAGAACAAATATGCAAACACACAGAAAACGCACTAAAAATGCACAAACGCATATGCAGCAAAACACCACCTTTCCCGCACTGCCTAGTGTGTGCCGACCCTCATTGTGTCCAAGAGATCAGGCTGGAGCAATGGAATAGCACAGAGAAATGTCTGCACTTATAAAGGGAACCTAAACTGAGAAGGATATGGATTTTCCTTTCAAAATAATACCATTTGCCTGGCAGTATTGCTGATCCTCTGCCTCTAATACTTTTAGCCACAGCCCCTGAACAAGCATGCAGATCAGGTGCTCTGACTGAAATCAGACTGGATTAGCTGCATGCTTGTTTCAGGTATGTGATTTAGCCACTACTGCAGCTAAAGACATCAGCAAGAGAGTCAGGCAACTGGTATTGTTTAAAAGGAAACAATCAATATCACCTCTCAATTTAGATTCCCTTTAAATATATGGACATAAATGTTGCTGCCAGTAACAGGAACAAATACCCTACTTCAAATGTAAAGTCTGCTTAATCAATGCTACTGATTGCGGCAATATTTACTTATTGCGGTCATTGATATTGATCCAGTGGATTATGCTGCACTTACAGTGTACACAGATCTATTTTCCTCTGCCAATGCCTGCATAAGCCACCACTCTACTGTCCCTGAGTCATGTTATGATGTGCCACATGCTTTGGTTGTAGCAGTAGAGTATTGTACCATGTTAGCCATCAGTTACAGCCATCAGTTACAGGAGTCTGAAGAAGGCTTATTAGCTGAAAGCTTACTCTTTTTCTCTTAAACTAGCAATAAATGATATAATCCTGATTCAAAACGTCATTCTTTGGTTGGAGACTTGAATGCAGAGGATGACCTCTCTAATGCCTTTCAGTATGGGGGCCCTTCAACCAGTCAGTCAGTCTGCATGCATACTGGATAAGTGTAAATCTTAAGGCTGGGTACACAAAATGAGATTTTCTGGCCGATTTACGGTCAGATCGATTATTTCCAACATGTCCAATCTGATTTCCGATTTTCCGTTCACTTCTATGGAAAATCCATTGGAAATCAGTTCGGACATGTTGAAATAATCGATCTGACAGTAAATCTGCTAGAAAATCTCATTGTGTGTACCCAGCATTATATTAGCAAGCTGACACACCATTACATTCCAGCAGTCCTGGAGGTGTGTTAGCTATCAGGGACAACAAATGGACAATTAGCATATTTAGCAGTGATGCATTGTGGGTGACACAAATGCTCACTTCAACCTGAATAATCGCAAATACCTCCTGCTATCGGTCACAATACAATAGTGAACGATCTCTCCACTGTGTGTTATAACAACTGAGGGTATTGTCCCACCACCATTGTTCCAGTGTGTCTTTATCTGTACATAAAGAGCTCCGTCTCTCACCCTTCTCCCACCCTGCTGCTGTATTACAAATATTTAGGAAGTGCCCAACAAATTTATGAACAATATCTACAAAGACATTATTTTAAGATAACCATCCTTCCTTTACAAACTTCAGATGTATTTGTTATTTTAATTCCAGTACCCAGATATTTGTAAATTACGGATCTATGATTTCATTTCTGGAAATAACTAACAAATCAGTTTCTGCTTTCGAATGCAGAGGTCCACCCTTTCTCCTCCTCAAGGCTTTGAGAGTACCGTATATCCTTGAATATAAGTCAACCTCGTGTATAAGTCGACTCCAATATTTGACTCTCTTAAGTTGAATTTTTTTTATTGATTCAAGTATAAGTTGACTGAGCAAAGTTAATGGCTGCATTTGGAGACCTGGAGGGGTTAATGACTGCAGTGCATAAAGTATTGCAGCCATTAACCCCCTCCTGTCCCTTAAGTGCAGCCAATAACTCCTCCTGACCCCCAAGTGCAGCAGTTATTCACTCCCTTAAAGTGTACATGTCACTAGTAGCATACTGAATAAAGAGATGTACAGCATAGCCTTGTTGTAAATCTGCAAATTTCTATCCGATCAGGTGATTCAACCACTTACAAAAAATGTCACCCTCTTCTGAAAATATACATAGATTTGCATATCCTGTTCTAAAAACACTGAACTGATAAGAAAGCACTGCTGTGTGATTTCTTCATAACGGTATATATGTGCACATGCCCCATAACTTTGTGAGCTAGGACTAGATGGAACAAGCGACACAGTCATAACTCTGTGTATAATCACAGACCTCCTAAGAGGGGACAGGGTGCACGCTCCACCACACTAAGGAAAAGGGAGACAGAAATGAGACTACCACAGCAGTGCTGAAATAGTGCTAACCCTGCTGAGTTTTTCAATATAGATTTAGATGGGCTTCAATTAGTCTTTCAACCGTGACTGTAATATTTTGGGCTGTTTGCTTTACGTGGCTTCAGATTCAGGGCCCTTTTAAACTTAAAGTGAACCAGAGACAAAGCACCCTCATGTATTTTACCATATAAATCAGTGGGAACATTAGAGAAAACACCTACTCTGCTCTCTGTTTCATCCTTCACTGCTCAGCCTGCTCGTTATCTATCAGCCCTGATAAAATGCCTGACTGAGCATTCAGTCTGGCTTCGCTCAGGAATCATTATAGCTGAGTCTGTCTTCTGTGATGTCTTTTCAAGCCCAAGCCTGCCCCCTTCTGGCTCTGCTTTCCTGTTCTGTATACTGCAGCGTCACAGAGAGCTGTTATGAGATGAGAGCAGCTGCTAATGTAAGAGTATATTGAAAAATGTTTTTTTATCTATCTTTGTTAGTCATAAGAAGTTTTTAGAAATGGTGATTTCATTTTGCACGCAGCCCACTAAATAATATGGTTTTCTGAAGAACTGTGTTTTGCATGGAGTTTTAGTAAAAAAACACAAAAACCGGGAATGCTCTTTAGTCTTTGTCCCAGATGCCCCATTGCGTCTAGAGAACACAGATTTACTGGTATGTTTCTTATCTTTTTGTCAGAACTCTGCAACCATGCAGTCTTACCAGTTTCCACTACATGGAATGTCATTAGTCCAGTTCCAAAAATGCAGTATTCCACATTTGGTCTTAGCAGGCTTCTGCAGGTAATGGCTGACCGCATTACAGAGGTATTCGGTCATGTTATTGCATGGTTATTTCACATTCCATATGTCATAATTCATCATATCTGCATCTGAGGTTGCTCCTATTGGCCTCATTGATCTTGTATAAAGGTATTTGGTCAGTTATTTCTTCAACAGTCGTACTAAAGCTGTTGATCTAGAATGAGGGCTAAGGGCCCATTTCCACTCTGAAGTGATGCAGATGTGGCTACCTCGCCGCATCGCATCACTTCCTCTGCCGTTTGCATCACTTACGGAAGTGTATGGAGGGGACGGCGGGCGGATGTGGCTGTGTGAAAATCTGCAGCATGCTGCAGGTTCTCGGATCGCTCCGCATGCAATGCACACAATGGAAACTGTTCCATTGCCGTGCATTGGTTTCAGGACACGTGCTATGTAGCCGCATCGCACCACATGTAATGGAATCGGGCCCGTATTGATATAATCCGTTATCATCGCAATAATGTAGCATTGATAAACCTTCAGTTGACTTGGGTCTGCTGTCTGCAGCAAGGAAATGATAGTATTAAAAAGCCCATCTGACAGAAAGACCACCAAATAGTCCAAATGTGTGCATGAAAAAGACACAAAGGAAATTTGGGCGCCCAACTTCAGCAAGAAGAATATTGGTATTATTTACCAATATTTGACGTCTGAATTTGAGATACATTCTGGATTTGATATAGGTAGATAATACTGATGTTTTACTACAACTAAACTTAACCCTATTCTTACACAGAGCCCTTTCTCTACCTATGCCTAACCTTAACCACACCCCTGCCAATGCTTAACCCTAAGGCCCCGTTCACACTTGCGTTTTGGCATGCAAACGGACCGGATCCGGATCGGATCAGGACCTGATCCGGATCGGAACCGTACGGTTCCTACCCGGAACCGATCCGGTCCGTTTGCATCAGGCATGCATCAGGCTGCCATCCGGATCTGTGTGGTAAAAGCAGCAAAATAAAATAAAAAATTGTTGGGGTCAGCAGAAGGTGCACCTGGTGCACCTGTAGAATCAGGTCCTCCGCTGTTTAGGCCTCACCTCCACCTCCGACATCTGCCAAAAAGCTCCAGCACGTAAGGTCACTGCTGCTCCACTGCTGCCCATGTGTCCCCATCCGAAATGGCCGCTAGAATACGCATAGGAAGTGGGGTAGAACGTCAGGTGTTTGTATCCTGTGTGTTCTGTGCTTTCCGTTCCCCATAGGTTTCTATTTCCGGATGGTGCAGTCAGGCTCCGGTCCGGGTCCGTGGGCTGGATGATCCGGACCCGAAAAATAGCGCATGTTGGAAAAGTGTTCGGAGTCCGGATCCGATCCGGCTCCGTTCTGTACGGAACGTATGCGTGTGAACGTCCGCATAGACTTTGCATTGCTATGCGGAACGTACGTTCCGTTTGTACAGTATACGGTCCGGATCCGGACAGGGAACGCTAATGTGAACCGGGCCTTAATCCCCCCACCTAACCCTAAATACACCCCCACACCTAACCTTAAAGGAATACTGTAGGGGGGTCAGGGGAAAATGAGTTGAACATACCCGGGGCTTCTAATGCTCCCCTGCAGACATCCTGTGCCCGTGCAGCCACTCACTGATGCTCCGGCCCTGCCTTCGGTTCACTTCTGGAATTTCAGACTTTAAAGTCTGAAAACCACTGCGCCTGCGTTGCCGTGTCCTCGCTCCTGCTGATGTCACCAGGAGCGCACAGCGCAGGCACAGACCATACTGGGCCCCCTACAGTATTCCTCTTAGGAACCTCGCCATGCCTAACCTTAACCACTTTACCCCCCGCAGTACGAATATCTCCGTCCCTTTTTCCATCCTTATAAAACCAAGGGACGAACCAGCGTATGTTTCCAAATGGCACATTGAACTGGATAGGGTGTTCACAGAAAAGGAATGGGATAAAGCTTTTATATTTACAAACATAACATCCCTCTCCAATCGAGGTAAAGAGAATGCTTT
This sequence comes from Hyperolius riggenbachi, assembly GCF_040937935.1. Classification (NCBI taxonomy): domain Eukaryota; kingdom Metazoa; phylum Chordata; class Amphibia; order Anura; family Hyperoliidae; genus Hyperolius; species Hyperolius riggenbachi. Next base: position 482,456,673 of record NC_090647.1, on the reverse strand, counting down.
CAAAATATTATCAAGATGGTATAAGACACCAGCAGTCATACATAAAATCTTTCCATCTGAAACTGCACTATGTTGGAGATGTTCACAAGAAGTTGGCACCATGGTTCATATTTGGCATTCCTGTTCAGTAATCCAGCAATTCTGGATTAAAATATGTGCTATTATTAAAGACTGTTTGCATATAGAAATTGACAACTCCCCTTCAGCCTTGCTTTTGTTAATTTTACCAATGCCAATTCGTAAATTTAAAAGATCTCTACTGAGACACTTCTTGTCTGCAGCCCGTCTCACTATTCCTAAATTTTGGAAAACCACTACTATGCCATCTATTTTAGATTGGTATAAGGAAATGCAATATATTGAGCATATGGAACAATTGGTGCAAGAAACACATAGTAGACAATTATCGCATACAAATTCTTGGTTAATGTGGCACATCTACTTAGAATCAGATGAAGGGAAAAAAATGATTGGCATATAGGAGAAATTGGTCTATCTATAATCAAACATGGTCTTTAAAGCTGAATTCTTTGTAGTGATATATTTGGTAAAAGCTTTCACTATGTGGAGAATAAAGGTCTTACTGTCCTTTCCTACAGTAAGGGTATTCTATTACTATTAACAGTTGCTATAGGCATATTTTCTATATATTTTATACTCATACGTATATGAGATTTCGGTTAGATGTGTTCCACTGAGGGGGAAATTGAGGGAGGTATGGGTGGGGGAGGGGGGGGGATATGGGTAAAAGTAAGGGGGGAGGTACTGGGAGAAAACATTGGAAAATTTTGGAATCTGAGGGATGGATATATAGTACTCTGTTACTATTATAATTTACGAGACCTATACTTGTATTCGTATATTTTATAAAAACTTTCTATAATAATAATCTCACTATGTTATGTAAAACTTCTTTAAGTTACAAATCGAACCGATATAAGTCGTTATATATACCTTTCTGTATGTATTATTCCTCTGATTTCAATAAAATTCTTTGAAATAGAAAAAAATAAAACCAAGGGACGGAGAAATCCGTACCTCCCGCGCTACCGCCGCTGTCAGTGCTCCCGCCGCTCGTGCGCACGCTGCCGCCGCTTGTGTACGCCGCCACCCGTTCGCCCGGAGATCAATGAACGGGAAAATCCATTCCCGTTCGTTGATCTAAGCCCCCGCAATGATCTGCTGCTTCTATGAGAAACAGCGCGATCATTGTGATTTTTCCAGCCTCATAGTGCTTCCTGTAAGCGTCCTTCCGGACGCTTACAGGTCGCATGAATAATACATCACTGTGGCCATCTTGTGGCCAAATAGTAAAACTACACCCTAAAGCATTTTACATATACAAATACATTAGTTTTACACAATAAATTAACTCATTACCTCCCACACTCCCCAATTTTATTTTATTTTTGTAATTAAAAAAAAACAAAAACCTTAGGGACTGAACTTTTTAAATATTTATGTCAAGAGGGTATAACACTGTTACTTTATAAACTGTGGGCTTGTAATTTGGGATGTATGCAAAACTGAAAAAAATGCACCTTTATTTCCAAATAAAATATTGGCGCCAAACATTGTGATAGGGACATAATTTAAACTGTTTTATAACCGGGACAAATGGGCAAATACATTTCATGGGTTTTAATTACAGTAGCGTGCATTATTTAAAAACTATAATGGCCGAAAACTGAAAAATAATGATTTTTCCCCACATTTTTTCCTATTTTCCCATTAAAACACATTTAGATCAAAATAATTATTGGCATAATGTCCCACCTAAAGAAAGCCTAATTGGTGGCGAAAAAAAACAAGATATAGTTCATTTCATTGCAATAAGTAATAATAAAGTTATAGACGAATGAATGGAAGGAGCGCTAAAAGGTGAAAATTGCTCTGGTGTTTCAGGGGTAAAACCCCTCAGTGGTGAAGTGGTTAAAGACACCCCCCCCCCCACACACACACACACACTTAACCTTAACCCTTCCCCCATGCCGCAATACCGCTGTAAAAACATTAAAGAGAACCCGAGGTGGGGTTCTGACAATTAAATCTGCATACAGAGGCTGGGTCTGCCTATACAGCCCAGCCTCTGTTGCTATCCAGATCCCCCCTAAGCCCACCCTGCACTCTGCGATCACTCATAAATCACAGTCTCAGTCTGCTGTTCCCCCCGCCTCCTGCATAGCTCCGGTCCCTGCCCGCGTCCCTTCCCTCCCCGCTGATTGGAGGGAAGGGACGTGGGCGGGGACCGGAGCTACGCAGGAGGCGGGGGGAGAGCCGAGACTGACAATACAGAGGTAAACACAGCACGCACAGCGCGGCTGTGATTTATGGGGGATTGCAGAGCGCAGGGGAAACTTAGGGGGGATTGAAATAGCAACAGAGGCTGGGCAGTATAGGCAGACCCAGCCTCTGTACATGGATTGCATTGTCAGAACCCCGCCTCAGGTTCTCTTTAATTATAGGCAATATTTTGAATAGGCATCTATACAAAATATCATCTAGACTGTGAAATTTTGACACCGATGGCAAACAAATTTCATAGTCTTGAGGATATTTTGACATTTGAGATTACTGCCAACCAGCGATCAGATTTCCTGCTTCCCTCCAAATGACCTGCAGCAATTAGATATCAAAATAATGCTTGTTTTCACTATAAGAGCATTTGAATAATGATGCATTTTCCCAATACAGAGGAGGTAATGAATTATATTTCAGGATATTCTGAAGATTTGTGCAATCATGTTTGGATTTTACTATGGACAATTTTTAATGCTAAACAAGTTTAGCAATACTTCGGGGCAAAGTTCCCCCTAAATGTGCCAGTAGAGGTGAGATGAGTATCTTGATGATCGGTAGCAATCTCAGGTCTGCAGGTTCCTGTGTAGAAAACGTAAGGCCACCAATGCCTTCCATTGGTACAGTTACAAGTAAAGATGACATGCTGCTACTAGTTCATAATCAAATCAGAAACACGTAAACACTCCAGACTGCTACCGGTTGGTTGCTAGGATCCCCATCTCTAATTGCCTTTAGAAATACACGGGTATATTTGCACAAAGAAGCAAAAACACAAGTAAGCCAATGGAATACTTTCTGCGTGACCCATGGTCCTAACACTAGCGTCCTCCTTAATAGCAACATGGTGTGCATTGGAAATAAGTATTCCAGAAACTGACAGGGGCTGTAAGAACACTTCTGAAAGTCAGCTGGAGGAACCAGAAAAACATCACAAAAATTGCTAATTTCCGAGTTGGTTCTATTTTTTGGTAATTATTGGCATATTTGTACAGCTTGAAATTGAATGCAGCCACTGCAATATTTGGTCCATTTTCAAGCTGCATGAATTGGCATAAAATTATCAAAAAAGGTTTGCATCAACTCAGAATAATTTGCATCTCATTGACCATTCCCTACTTATCAGCAAACGGAGGATGACACCCAGGTGAGGCACCAGGGATGGGCTGACACAGAGGCTGGGGAGGCTCCATCCTCTGAGCGCGCGGGTCAGGATGGCTGCTGTCAGAGGCATTTCAATCCACCGGCAGTCCAGCTAAAAAAAAAGGTTTATTTTCCCTGTCCCGAGAGGCTGACAAGGGTGCGGACAGTAAAAGCGTTCTGCTCTCTGCACAGAGCCACTAAGAAGGAATCATGCAAAGTTTTGTAGACAAAAAAAAATTGTAGACAGTCCCTATTCAGTGTGCAGCAGGGTCTTTTGTACAGTGCCCTGCCCCCAGTCTCCCCAACCACTCAGGAGGGCCCATGGGGGGAGAAGCCGCAGGGGGGCCCCTTGGGGGGAGAAGTTTCTTTTCCCTGTCCTGAGAGACAGACAACTAAGGGAAAGGAGAGAAAAAGCTTTAAGTCTTTTCAAAGACTGGTACACCTTCAATTTTGATTGGATAATCACTAACAACTTTTACCACATTCATGTAGTATGAGAGTTTAGCTACACAATCAATTTATAATATTCACAATCTGTTCACTCTTTTTATTGTAAGGAGGCAGTTAAATTGGCCAATCAGTGGCCTATCAAAATTGAAGGTGTGCCAGGCTTCAGGTGAAAAAGTGAATTGAATAAGGGCCGATGCATCCAATTTAAGCATGGTACACACCTTTAATTTTGATTGGCCAATGACTGGCCAGTGTCACCACTTCCATGCAGTATGATGGTCAAAAGATTTTGAATACTATGAACACATTGTGTAGGTAAACTCTCATTCATGAACAATGTTCAGTAATTGGCCAATCAAAATTGAATGTTTGTACGAGGCTGTAAGCCTGGTGCACATTTTTTATTATGATTGGCCAATCACTGAACTATTTTACTATCCCCATGTAGTATGAGGGTCTGTCTAAACAATCTGTTCCAAGTATTCAATGTCTGTTGACATGGAGGTGTTAAAATTGGTCAGTGATTGGCCAATCAGAAAACTGAAGGTGAGCATCAAGCTTTAGGCTTTCAATGCACTCTGTGGGGCAGGTAATTTTATTGATGAATGCAAGTAAAAGTATGCCTTAAAGAGGAACTCCAGTGAAAATAACATAATGAACAAAAGTGGTTTATTTTTACAATAATTATGTATAAATGATTTAGTCAGTGTTTGCCCGTTGTAAAATCTTTCCTCTCTCTGATTTACATTCTGACATTTTTCACATGGTAACATTTTTACTTCTGGCAGCTGATGTCAGTGGAAGGAGATGCTGCTTGCTTTTTTGGCAGTTGGAAACAGCTGTCATTTCCCACAATGCAACAAGGCTCCCACAGTGTGATGTCAGAACCATGGTCCTGACATCACTGTGGGAGGGGTTTCACCACAATATCAGCCATACAGAGCCCCATGATGATTTGTGAAATGGAAAAGATTTCTCAAGGGAAAAGAGGTATCAGCTACTTATTGGGATAAAGTTCTATTCATGGTCACAGTTTCTCTTTAAAGCGGACCCAAACCAAACATTTTTTTAATTCAAAATATTTAGTTGCACCACTCTGACACATACAAAGATAAATAAACACTCCTTCAAGCCTATGAGCATTTCAGTGCATGCTTTTCACCCTTCTCTTTTCATAACTAGGGTTATACTGGGGGCAGCCATTACTTCTGAGCTTAGTAGGAGGTTTTAGATCATGGGTGTGTTTGTCATCAGCTACCCTCCCTCACAGGGGCGTCTATATGAAATCTCACACAAGCTGAGATCACCTCCCCTGTGACATCATCAGTAGCAGCCTGTGGTTTTTTTTTTCTCCTCCACCAGTTTGCCGGAAAAATCCCGGCAATATGAAAGGAAGGGAGGGGTTCCTCCAATAAATGTAAAATATTTTATATTTGTCATCATGCAGCTGAAAAAAGCTGCTATTTATCATTATAATTTAGAAAATAGATTTTATTTCAGAAATCTTGTATTTTTAGTTTGGGTCCACTTTAAGCTCCTGTATAACTGCCAAGCTAACCACCATTGTGTTGGAACATGGGTTGAATATACAGTTATATCCCCCTGGCTGTATCCACTGAGATCCCCAGATTTCTTTCACTGATATCACCAAATCCCAAGAATCTAATTCGTACATTTTAGGTTAACCTGAATTCTAAAACTGAATTTTACAAAAGAAATCCAATTGTGATTCATCTGTCTACCTTTGTAAATTGATGTCAGATTTATAAACACATCCGCTGTAAATCATGTTCTTCTCACCACATTTCAGCAGCACATAGTGAACTTTGTAAAAAAAACTTTGTAAAAGTTTCATGGTTTGTAGCTCACAAAAAAAAAAAACGCACCAGGCACATTTTTCTGCCTCTCAACACAGGAAACAAAGTTCTTTATGTTTTCACAGAACTGTAACATCACAAGGATGCCATTGTGGTCCTTCTAAAGCCAAGCCAATTAAACAATAAAGGGATGACAGGACTGTGGAATGCCGTTATTAAAGGCAGAAGCCTCAGTAATTTCAGTTTGGACTTGACTTCTGTCCGGCTGGTACTTGAACTTGGAATTAAGTTGAGCCCAATAATTGCCGTTGCAGAGTGACATTTTGCTATAATTTTCTTGTATTTCATTATTGGCCATTCTCACATAGGATTTTACAGACAGACGTTTCTTGGACTGTGGGCAGAGTTCTCTTTTCTTTCACACCATGTACAGGTTTAATGCAATAGCCAGGTCAGCTCTAACATTTACATCTCCTCAGCTCATTAGTTGCTACAAGTTACAACAATTTTTAATCTTATTGCCATGGTTGTAGTGGTTAGCGCTCTTGCCTTGCAGCGCTGGAATCCCAGCTAGGTCAACATTTGAAAGGAGTTTGTATGTGCTCCCCGTGTCTGCGTGGGTTTCCCCCAGGCACTTCAGTTTCCTCCCACATCTCAAGAAATATACAGATAAGTTAATTCATTGACTTCCCCTAAATTGGCCTTAGACTATGATACATGCACTACACGATACATACATAGACATAAGACTATCGTAGGGATTAGATTGTGACCCATTCTGAGGGACAGTTAGGGACAAGACAATATATACTCTGTACAGCACTGCGTAATATGTCAGTGCAATATAAATACTTAAATAAATAATTAACTTGAGGAATATAAGCAGTAGATACCTTAAAAACCAAACACAGAGACAACTGATTTTCAACCCCTGGAGCTTGAACCGTGTTCAAGCAGTGGGGAAGAAGGTACTAGAAGAGGGGAGGAGGGGGGTGAACTCACAGAATAAGGATGCTATAAAGGGCAACTAATATATGATATACCATGATATAACATGAAGGGTAACCTGTCTCAATGCAAGTCTTAATTGTGACGGCAAGTGGTGTGCCGCCTCTTCATTTTGTTTGCCGAGCAGTGGGCCTGGTGTTGCCGACCAGGTCAAGGCTTTAGCACCGACTTCCAGGATTGTCAATCCTGAGTCTGCAGCCCCAGGGATATCTCTGTGATTGCACAACCAACCAATATAGACTTTGGACAATAACCGTCTCCACTCCCTACAGAGGTCTTCTCTGTACTTTGCTCTGTTTCAAAGACAGGACTGGAATCTGCCAGCTAGGGAATGCCATCCTCCAGTGGAGGGTAGTGAACACCATGAGGGAGGTATTTCTCTAATGTTTTCGTATTAAAGAGCATCGTTTTTTCTTTTTTTTACTTAACTTGTTTGTGAAAGTGCTGAAAAATTGTACATATCACCATTTTTTCCCACTGCTCTCCATTTTCATTAGCAATTTCTATATTTATTAAAGGATGAAAAGACCTGTTCACCAAAAAAGTGGAGAACTATTTTCATGCACTAGGATAGTGGAGAAGTGATTAGTAAAGGATGGAGAAGAAAGGGAGAATTTTTCGATCACTTGTTCTCCATTTCTGGGATTTATCTCCATGTTTGGTTGCTTCAGTAGGAGTCCTTGGGGCTTCTCCACTTTTGCACTACTTGATCGTCATTGTTATCATTTTTATTGCATTTAAATTGAGCATCTTCTTCAGTTTATAATATCAATAAAGAGATGTGGGTTTTGGAACTCTGCAGTAGAGATTCTTTATTCAAGCACGGTACAAAAGTATGGATTATAACAGGTAAAAAGAAGTCTGTCCCAACAGCTGTTTCGTGTGATCCCACGCTTCCTCAGGACACCCATACCAATTCTTCAAGGCTTTATTTTATAGTAGTGTTATTTTCCACATTTCCTGCCTAATTCACCTATGAAAATGTTTGTTTAAGTTGTTGACACAAGAAAGAAGGACATCTTTAGGACTCACCCTTGCTACACCTCAAATCACACTCCCACCACACCTCTAGCCATGCCTACCCCAGAGAATTCATGAGTAAACGTCAATTCACTAAACTCTGGCAAGATTGTTGTGTGGTGCTCTAACAACGCTCACGTTACCTAGGTTATGCTGGTCCTGCTAATTGTGCATTGCGTGTTACCTTGTTAATGTAAGTAATGGTAAAACTGCCATGCACTGATCACAATTCGTCCTTCATGTTCATAATTGAATGTTGGCCATATGTCAGATTAGAGGATGGGGAAAATGTTAGTCTCATAAACACATTATTAACATAATGGCCTCAATTCACTGAGATAAGGCTGGAGATAATAAGGCAAGAGAAAACGTACCACCACACAGTAAGAGAGTTATCTTATCTCTTTATTCCTTAAAGAGGAACTTCAGCCTAAACAAACATTAAGTTACATTAGTTATTTAATAAAATAGATAGGTAATATAATCTCTTACCCATCCTGTTTTAAAATAACAGGCAAATGTTTGATTTCATGGGGGCAGCCATCCTTTTGGTTGAAAGGAGGTGACAGGGAGCATGAGAGACAGTTCCAACTGTCCTGTGTGCTGATCACCCCTCCCTGTTGCTAGGCAACATGAATAACAACATAGGAAATCCCATCATGCTTTGCACAGCATCAGGGAAAAAAGCCCGGGCAGTTTTCTTTGATGGGTGGAGCATAGCTAAATATGCAGCTAAAAATGATGCTTTGGTAAGAAAAACAAAGTTCTAATGCTGTGAAACTGTTAAAGAAACACCAAGCCTTTTCAGTTCTGCTGAGTAGATTTTTAGTCCGGAGGTTCACTTTAAGTTACCTCCTCTGCAGTTATTTTCAAATGCAGTTAATTAACAGCCTGTCTTTAACTTTAGAATTATGGAGTTATTTTAAGGATTGAAGAGTCAACTTAAAGACAGAAGAGTTAACTTTAGGTTTGCCTGAGTTAAAATGTTTCCTGAATACTACATGCCTCATCACCATGGTGATAACTCTAGAAAAGTTATTACAGACAGGAGATAAGCTTAGTGAATTGAGGCCATTGTTCGAAAAAGTGGGTCTGTGGCTTTGATAAATCAGACAGTTGGAGGCACCCCTCTTCATTGCCTCTGATGTAGGAGTCCTGGGTTCAAATCCTGGCTCTTCCGACTCGGTAAGCCAGCACCTATTCAGTAAGGAGTTCATTGGGCAAGTCTCCCTAACACTGCTACTGCCTACTGAGTGCGCTCTAGTGGCTGCCTCGCAAGCGCTTTGAGTCCGACAGGAGAAAGGCGCTATACAAAAAAAGGAATTATTATTATTATTTCTGCTTTTGTAATCCACTGTGATACACTTTAACTGCTTAAAGGGACACTTAAGTAAAAAAAAATGAGTTTCACTCACCTGGGGCTTCCAATAGCCCCCTGCAGCTGTCCGGTGCCCTCGCCGTCTCCCTCCGATCCTCCTGGCCCCGCCGGCAGCCACTTCCTGTTTCGGTGACAGGAGCTGACAGGCTGGGGACGCGAGTGATTCTTCGCGTTCCTAGCCACAATAGCGCCATATATGCTGCTATAGCATATATCATATACCATATAGCAGCATAGAAGGTGCTAATGTGTCTGGGAACGTGAAGAATCACTCGCGTCCCCAGCCTGTCAGCTCCTGTCACCGAAACAGGAAGTGGCTGCCGGCGGGGCCAGGAGGATCGGAGGGAGATGGCGAGGGCACCGGACAGCTGCAGGAGGCTATTGGAAGCCCTAGGTGAGTAAAACTCATTTTTTTTTGTTTGACTTAAGTGTCCCTTTAACTGAAGAACATTTGAAGATACATGAATTTCCCCCCTTCTTTTATTGATGGCTTTTGCAGCACTTCTACTACTCGAGTCTAATGAAGTTTGTAATGTATTTCTAGTGAAGTGCCTGCGTGAATATTGTTTTTGCACATGAAATAGCTGGCTCAGCCTAGCTGGAGTGGATGTTCACAGCTAAACTGTAATGCTCTGTAATGCAAAGAGGTCCTGGAATTGAAGTGTAATACAGTAATATATACTTGTCTCTGCTGCACTGATCAAATCTACTGAACATTCTGGATTCAACAGCTCTGCTCCAGTTGTGATGCTGATGTACAGTTCAGAGCGACACATAGGATCATAGCAGACAGGCCCCGGAAAAACCTATGGGGTTCATGTTGATTATTAATGGCCAGTACATGCAAGCCAATACTTATAATCGAGAAACGATTCAATCAGATTGATTGGACTGACTGTTGTTTAGAAATTAACTGTACTGCAGACCAATTAGAAATGATTGATAAAGCACTGTTTTCTCAGTCACATGATTATGTACAGACCTCTGAAGGAGCCGCTAAGGCTGCTATATGCGTAAGTCCATGTTCCTTCACTGAACTCCTCATGGAAGTTAGGTTTCTTTAAGGTCTGTGTACCCAACAGGGTCAGGTAAGTAAAACTGATTTTTTTTTTACATAGGCTTAATTAAGTATCCCTTTAAGGGGCATGAATGGGGCAGGGAAGAAGTGGCAATGGAAGGGTGATAGGAAGGAGCATTGCCACAAGCCTGCCTCTCCCTGTCTGAAAAAGTCACATTTTTAAAGTAACTACAGGGAGGAACGGGGAGAGGAAAGGACAACATGCAGCAGAAACATACTTCTGTGCTTATCTTAGGTACCTTTGCCTCGGGTAAGCTATACTTTAAGTATACACTGGTGGCAGTTTTTATAAATATAGTTTGTGGCGGCCAATCTGTGTCAGTATTCAGTATTTTTTGGTAGTTATTATAGTGCACTCAGATGTTTTGACACTTTGATATCACTATTGTAACTCAAGCAATGAATGTGATTGTATATTGCTGACATACAGTATATATAATTATTCACATTGTTGGAGGGAAGCTTCTTAAGTGTTTTTAATTTTTTTGTGATAAAAAAATATATATATTACTATATATATATATATATATATATATATATATATATATATATATATATATTACGATGCAGCATAAGAGAAAAAAAACAGATACATAGCTATGGAGAGGGAAGGCTCTGGAACTTAAGGAGCCTTCCCGTTCCCCTCTTGGGGTCCTGTTTCCAGTGCTGTCACCCGCTTTCTAATTTGCCACTTCCGGAGCCCTCGTAAGGCATCGGGAGCAATCGTGCCCTGAAAGCTCCCAAAGACAGGCGGCTCCATACTGCGCATGCACAAGAGTGCACTCTCACAACCACATTACGGAGCTGCCCATCTTCGGTACAGCTCGGGGTCACCAGTGCTCCTGAAGCCTTACAAGGACCCACAGAGGTGTATTTGACCAACTGGTCGAATCGTTCTAACGGGGGTGACAGTACTGGAATGAGGCAACCGAGACGGGACAGGGAAGGCTCTACAGGATCCAGAGCTTTCCCTCTCTATAGTTGCGTATTTGCCTTTTTTTGCACTTCAGTTTTACTTTAAAGAAAACCTGTAACTAAAAAAAGTTCCCCTGGGGGGTGCTCACCTCGGGTGGGGAAAGTCTCCGAATCCTATTGAGGCTTCCCCCGTCCTCCTGTGCCCCACGGCGGTCTCTGTGCCCCTCCGAACAGCGGGGATGTAAATATTCACCTTCACTGCTCCAGTGCAGGCGCAGTATCGGCTCTCCGCTCGGAGATAGGCGGAAATAACCTATTGCTTTCGGGCCGCTCTATTGCGCAGGCGCACAGAGGCGGGACAAGGTCCTTCAGCACCCAAGGCTGAGACACCAAGGCCCCCCCATCCCTCCCACCCTAGCCTTCACACACTGATTGCTATTAGACTAATAGGTGCCCCAAGGCCCCCAACCTCCCCAACACCTTAATCTCTAGTTATCTGGCTTGCAGTCACTGTCATGTATCCCCTTTTCTTATTTATTTCTGTTTCAAACACAATTGGGAATGACAGCTGAATGAATTGTGCGCCCCCTCCTACACTGCGCCCTGATGCTGGAGCCTCTCCAGCCTCTGCCTCGGCCCGGCCCTGCAGGCGCAAGTCTCCTGCGCCTGCGTAGTAGAGCGGATCCGACAGAGATCGGCTATTTCCATCTATTTCCGTGCAGAGAGCCGCAACAGCGCCACCCGCTGGAGCCAGGGAAGGTAAATATATGTAGCCTTGTCAAGCTTGTAGAGCGAGGATTGCAGGATGCTTCGGGGGAGCCAGCGCTGGACTGCCTGCAGCTACAGGTATGGGGGAAGCCTCAGGGTCCCGAGGTACGTACCCCCAGGGGACTTTTTTCAGTACTTTAAGTTATTGGAACACTTGAACTGGTCAAAGTCAATCTTTTGCAGTAACATTTGAAATAATATATATATAATTAAAAGGATTAGGGATTTTTTCAAGCGCACTAAAACACAATTGAGGAGTACTAATAACATACTATATGCATACGTATGTTTCAAGGGGTACATGAAATCATGAAACCAGAGGTGATCAATGAGATGATCATTTTCCAAGTTTCTTGCAGGTTTGTTGTTATTAGCGCACAACTTAAAATGGTGCCAATAAGGCTACATTCACAGTGGGACGTTGCGTTGTAATGTGACTTTAAAGTCACAACACAGCATTACAATGCAATGCACAAAAAAGGTGGTGATGCACATTAAAGCTGCGTTACCGTCGCATACAGTAGGTACAGGAAAGAATACAGGCAATGAAAAGTATGCTGTAACGATTGGTGTCAGCAAGCACAGATTTTCTGATTATTGGTGATCTGCAGTATCACCATTAACCTCCTTGCCGGTCTAAAAAATCCGGCAAGGAGGCAGCGCTGCACTTTTTTTAAATTTTTTTTTTTTTTAAATCATGTAGCGAGCCCAGGGCTCGCTACATGATAGCCGCTGAGCGGCGGCATCCCCCCACCCACTCCGATCGCCTTCGGCGATCAGAGTATGCAGGGAATCCCGTTCAGAACGGGATTTCCTGCAGGGCTTCCCCGGTCGCCATGGCGACCGGGCGGGATGACGTCACCGACGTCATGGACGTCGTGACGTCAGAGGGAATCCCGATCCGCCCCTTAGCGCTGCCTGGCACTGATTGGCCAGGCTGCGCAGGGGTCTGGGGCGGGGGGGGGCGGCTCGGGGCGGCGGGTAGCGGCGAATCGGCGGCGAGCGGCGGCGATCACGTACTACACGCAGCTAGCAAAGTGCTAGCTGCGTGTAGGAAAAAAAAAATTATGCAAATCGGCCCAGCGGGGCCTGAGAAATCCTCCTGCGCAGGTTACCCCGAACTGTGTTCGGGATAACCGGCAAGGAGGTTAATACAGATATTATACCTGATTATGTGGTGATCTGCAGAATCACCAATAATACAAGTATAATATATATAATAAGACACAGGAACCACAGGTGTAAGATAGTGTTTTGGTGCAACAGTAATATTGGAGGAGATACCCACTATCCCAGAGGCGCTGGTGGAAGGGGTATCTCTAAGGAACACAGTACTTAGTACCCCAGAAGGCTGGAGACTCAGAGCAATGGTGATAGTTTCACCCGAGGAGCGGGTGATACACAGTGAAACAATGTAGAGTGATCACTCGAGGGGCGAGTGATTCAGACTGTACTGCAGCTGGTGATTCCCTGAGGGGCAGGGGATCCCGACAGTGCTGTATGAACTAGTCACCTGAGGAACAGGTGATTAAGACTGTACCGCAGCTCTCAATCCTGAGGAGCAGGTGATTAAGACTGTACTGCAGCTATCTACCTGAGGAGCAGGTGATTCAGACTATACTGCAGCTATCTACCTGAGGAGCAGGTGATTCAGACTATACTGCAGCTATCTACCTGAGGAGCAGGAGATAACTAAACTGAGAGTCCCTCACCAGGACTAAGCTCCCTGGTGAGGGCAGAAGAGTCAGACAAGCAGGTTCGGCAACACACGGCCAGATGCGGTACAGAGACAGGAAGCTAAATCAGAGTAGTAGTTCAGGCAGAGTCGGCAACTTATATCAGATAGGCAAAGGTACCGAATCAGAGAGCAGAAGAATAGTCAAACTAGCAGAAGGTCATAACAAATAATACAATTCAATTAGTACTTTAAGCTATCAACAGAATCTGGCTAAGTGTGGATCCCCAGCTCCAGCTGGTTCTAGCACACTTTGGGATCTGACTAGGTCTGAGTGCTAACACGTAGCATATGCAACAGCAGACGCGGAACAACTGACAGTCAGGTCCTATATATACTAAACGCGCTCTATAGCGCCGCCCCAGTCACTCAGCCAATCCAGAGAATAGCTGGAGTCAGCTGACTGCGTGATCAGCTGACTCCCCTTCTAGATGCATAAAGGTCCTTTCACTCGGCGCGCGCGTAGCCCTTAGTCTATGAGCGATAGAAGGACCAGGCAAAGCACCAGCAACTAACTGTGCGGCGGAAACCGCCGGCTGCGATGTGGAGATAGCCGTCATGGCGCTTGCTGTTGCGGCGGTATCTCCGCTATCCATTACATATGCTTTCCTGTACCTGGTAGCGTGTGCATTTAGCGGTAACACACTGCAGCAGTGCGTTACCATAACGCTATACGTTACAATGCAATGCTAACGTCACACTGTGAACGTCCCACAGGCTTATCATTGCAGTGCGGTAAGCTGCATTATAAGACTTTATAACGCAGTTCCCCAACATCCCACTGTGAGTCGACTGCTGACTTTTATTGTCTGAGTTTTAGGTTTTATTGTGTTTGCAACAAACTCAGAAAATTTGCATCTCTTTGATTATCTCTAGATGTGGGTGGCCCACAACAGAGGGTACTTGACAAAACCAATATTTTTCATACTGAAATACAGTACATGCTTTAATAATGTTGTGAAATACAATACTGAACTACAACATTTATTTATTTATTTATTGTATTTATAAAGCGCCAACATATTACGCAGCACATAATATGTTTTTAAATTCTTTTTACATTTTCTGGATCATCACCCCCTATTCAATTCACTTTTTCTCCATGGAGATCATTTTTCATCTTCTGTTTAAAATAACTTTTCAGCACTCTACAAATGAAAAAGTAGGTGAACAGTAATGTTAAAATTATTCTGAGTATTTCCTTGCTTGCTGGTGGCTTAAAGGAAACCTGGGGAAAAAAATGTATGCCCAGCCTTGAGTGCGCCCCGCATTGTGCTCCCAGCGTACGGCCGGACTGCACATGTGTGGAAGCGGATTGAAGAATTTACCAAGCCGGCTAGTGGAGGATCGAGGTGGCTCAGGGGGCGGCGGCGAGGGAGCTATGGGCCTGAAGAGGGCTAGAGGAAGCACCAGATATGTATATATTTTTTTCTCATCTCAGGTACTCTTCAAAAGTCATTTTATTGATAGGGTGCCATAAGCAATTGTCTTTTACACCTGAGGTTATCTCCTAGGAGATAATTTTCAGCTTCTCTTTAAACCTACTTTTCAGCATTTTACTATTGAAAATGTACCCAAATGTTGGTGAAAAAGTACTTTTTTGCTTGCTGGTGGCTTAAAAGGCATCTTATGACAAGTTGTTAAAATATCATCTATGAGAAAACTCATGAGAAAAAGGCAATTGCATATGGCCCAAGGTGTGAACATTTTTCCTAAGAGAAAACTTGAACTGCTAACACATGAATTAATGGAATGAGAGCAGACTGAGTATGTATCATGTAGCCACAGGATTGATGCTCAATACATCCCCCTCCCTTAGACCCCCTGCTAGCACAACACTAACCTTCACCCCTAACCTATCCATAACACTAAGCTTAAACACCTAATGCTAAGGTTAACTCCTTACTAACTGCAACTATCCTCTTTCCCCACAGCCCTAACGCAAAACTAGCATCTAATCCTGAGAACGCCCTAAACATTAACCCTGACCTTTTACTTGTTGTTATCCCTAACATTGTAATTAAACTAACATTGCTCTGATAGTTATAGTAACTTAACTGATAACCTGACCCTCAAGTGACCCTAAAAGAAACTGAAGTCTTCATGCTAATCTCTCCTAACCCTAAAATGACCCCCTTAGCATTAAAAGCTAGCAATACTACTGTTGGAATGGAGTGTCCCAATTGTAGCCTCTCATCATCATACCAAGCCAATCTGGTTCTCAAGTGCACTGCACTGATACCAGGAACGCGGGAGAATGATCATGGGGCAGAAATACCTGGAAGATAGAACAAGTCAGTGGTTGGACCACCTTTGGTGTCCCTTCACTTAGTTTTTGATGGGATTCAAAACAGAATTTTCCCTTCTTAAAACAGAAGGAGTTTGTGATTATTCAGGTTGAAGTGAGTGTATAAGGTATCCCACAATGCATCATAGCTCCCAACTGCCCCTGTTTCAGAGGGACAGTCCCTCTTCGGGGTCCCTGTTCCTCTGTCCCTTTCTTTCTCATTTGTCCCTCTTTCAGGACTGATGTACAGATCTATGTAAATGTATGTATTTCTGTACTGAAAAATGTGTTTAATTGACTCTAAACTTTATTCTCATCCTTTAAATTGATCTATTTCTTATTTTCAAATGTTACAATGAAGGAAAATGAACCAGGATAGAAAGGACCAATGTGGTTTGAATGATCAAAAGACATATTTTTCTTATGACATCTTTATGGTATGCGTGACTAGGGGTGTGTTGGGTGTGTGGTTAGGGGTGTGTCTTAAGTGTCCCTCTGTCTTACCTAAAAAAGTTGGGAGGTATGGCATCACTGCTGAATATGCAAATCATCTTGTTGTCCCTGTAAGCTAAATACATCCCCAAAACTGCTGGAATGCAATGATGTTTCAACTGTACAAATTTTTCAGTAGTACTGAGCAATAATCCAACATGCATACAGACTGTTTCAAACTGGTTGGTCCTCATCGGTGCATGGCATGGATTAATGTGGGTAGAGTTACAGGTTGCCCAGCAAGCTCATTGTGAACCAGATCTGCTAGGAGTGTATAAGGGGCTAAAAAGGACCAAAAAACGAAAATGCTGTGCAAACCAGAAATTTGCTGTCTTAAAACAGAAGGTATTTGCGATTATTCAGCAGTGATGCAATCTGGGACACAACTTCCAACCTGAATAATCACAAATACCTTCTGTTTTAAGAAGGCAAATTTCTGGTTTGCACAGCATTTTAGTAAGGGAGTTTTGGTCCTTTTTAGCCCCTTACACACTCCTAGGAGTTCTGGTTCACCATGAGCTTGCTGGGCAATCTGTATTTCTGATGGGGGTCGTCTTATTAATTTTGATGAGTTATACTCTATTAAAGTGCTTCGGAAGAAATCAGGGTTATATAAATATTAAATAATAATAACTTTATCGCATTGACTTGAGTCAGAATACTCCATATTTATGACTTGGATCACACTGCACTGATGAGTGATGCTGAAATGATTCCATGGCATAATTATACTTGGCATTTGAAACACAGGAGATTTGCAATGACATGTATACATGACATTTTGTGTATGCCCCACTTGATAAGGAAATAACGAGATCTAATAAGTTATGAATGGAAAAAGTTATATCATTCTTTCCTCTGAGCTGGATCTGTCTGTCGTCAGGCGTATGTGGGGTGTTGTTGATTTGATGTATCTCAGCTGGGCTTGGTCAGAATTGTGATCACAGTGACCTCACCCCTCTCAGGATTTAAACTTCTCTCACTCCCGAAAAATTATAAAAGTTTTTTAGTGTGTTGAAACTGAAAGAGAATCTGTATTGAAGGAATGTTATATAAATAAACATATCAGCCTGTCCGGGGACATCTCCTTGCCCCCTCTGTGACATTTTTGCCGCTCTCCGCCGCAATATTGGCGATAAAATAACAGTTTTATAAACTGTTTTGTACACAGCAATGATGGCCACCGACACAGGAAGTAAACTGAAAAGAAACACAATGTATCTTTTCAGTATGTATGTTTGCATGACAAGTTTTTATTATTACACAGTGAATGCAGCTTTCAGATGTTATGTGCAAGTTTAGAAAAAGTTTTACCTTCTGCCTCTGCTGCTCTGTGCCACTGAAGCGTGACAAGAGTCCTCAGACTCCTTTATAAACACAGCTGTTTCTTCTGAGCCAGGAGTCTGGGCTCTGCACTTGTGACTGGGTAACAAGTTGTCAGCATGTGACAGGCAGCTCCCTCCTCCCACAGTCCAATGCTAGGAATACACGGGTCAATCCGGCGGCCGATTAGCCGCCGGATTGACCCCAGCCGCGTCCCCGCTCGTCCGCGCGGATCGATTACCGCTCGTCCCCGCCGGCACTTCCTTATCAGCGCTCGATTCCCTGTCATTGTCCGCCGGCGGGGATCGAGCGGGCGGGGGTCGAGCGGCTTGATCGTGCCAGCTGACTATTATCAGCTGGCTGGATCAGCTGGTCGATACACGGTACAGAAACGTACCGTGTATCCCCAGCATTATAGACACAGCTGAGACTGAGAGCAGGGACCTGTCTGTTAGTGAGAAATAAACAAAGCACACAGGAGTGAGCCTGGAGGGGGTGTGCATAATTTGTCCCTATCACAGCAGAGGCAGCTCCTTCCTCTCTAGGTCGACAAAGCTTGACAAAGAAAAGAAGATAAGATATATTAGAGAGACAGTGCAACTAGAAAAGGCTGCAATAAGCCAGAGCACATTAGAACAGGTATAGGAACTTGTAGGATAGGAGAAATAAGGCTGAAAATGTTGTTACAGAGTCTCTTTAAAGGGAAAAAATCAAGAGGTTCTGTATACAGAAACTGCCATATTTATTTCCTTATAAGCAATGCCAGTTGCTTGGCCGTCCTGCTGATCCTCTGCTGCTAATATTTTTAGCCATAGACCCTGAACAAGTGTACAGCAGATCAGGTGTTCCTGACATTCCTGTCAAATATCATAAGATTAGCTACATGCTAGTTTCTGGTGTGATTCAGATGCTACTGCCGCCAAATAGACCAGCAGGGATGCTAGGCAACTGGTATTGTTTAAAAGGAAAGAATGATGACATCCTCAGTATACTTCTCCCTTTAGGTTCACTTTAAGTGTATTTTAGCTCCATTTTATAACACTACTATGCAGCTGTCTGTATATAAAAGGTGCATATGGGGTTTGCATGCTTTTATCCAGGCACTATTCAAGCCTTTATCAGCTGGTATAAGATTAGACACAATTGGCTGCATTCTGTGGATTTAACCCAGTAAAGGGGCTCTGGATGTCACACTTATACGGACAACATTAAATGTAATATTGTTGTCCGTAATGGAAAGTTTTCTTGAATCAAATTTCAGATGACCACATTTGCTGAAATGTTTAAAAGCTGTGTTTGACTAACTTGAATAATATCCATACTAATATTATTAAATATAATAATAATAGTCTTGCTGCTGCATGTATTTGTATTGTATGTCCTGTTCTTTTTCACACTAGCCCTGTACTTGCCAAACCCAATTCCGAGCATGGCCCTGTGCAGTGTAAATTCCCTGTTGATTTGTATGATGAATGGCCTGCCAGCGATTAGCTTATGTCACCCCCTCCCATGAGGGTTTGCTCTCAGTCTTCAGTCCCATCTGAGAACACAAAGTTTAGTTGACATCACTCATGATAGGAAGGCTCGGCAATAGGCTGCAGTTCACATGAGGACTGCTGAGACAACGGTATCGCTGAATCACTGCCGTCGTGGCAAGCGGCAAGCATTTCTACAGCAGCCATGTTTCATTTGCAGTATGATGCCAGTGATGGAAGCAAACACAGAACAATAAAAATTCCAGATAGAGTAATAAACATACCACAGATAGTGAATCATGGCTAAGAATGTGCAGCGCCGTTCACAATGTGCTCAACAAATGTCTGTGCCAGATTCCTCTTCCATAAGTTTACCATGAAGCAGTAGTACGGTAATAGGCCTCCTGCATATGTATTATTATTACTTAGGGCCTGAGGCCACTAACGCAGTTGTGTCCGCTTTTCAGCAACACATCAATGTTACATATGCTGAGAAGCGGACACAACTGTGCTAGTGGGCTCAGGCCCTCAGTATTTATAGAGCGCGGTGCAGCACCGTGGCATAGTGGCTAGCTTTCTCGCCTTGCAGGGCTGGGTCCTCCGTTCCAAATTCCAGCCAGGGCACTATCTGCACGGAGTTTGTATGTTCTTCCCATGAGTGCGTGGTTTTCCTCCAGTTTTCTCCCACATCCCAAAAACATACATATTGAATTGACTTCTCCCTAAATTGGCCCAAGACTATGAGGCATACACTACATGATACATATAGACGTATGACTATAGTAGGAATTCGATTGTGAACCCCTCTGAGGGACAGTTAGTGACATGACTATATACTCCGTACGGCGCTGCGGAAGATGTTGGCGCTATATAAATACTAAATAATAATAATATATTATCAGCGCTATGTATAAAATACACAATAATAATAATTATTATTATGCTGTGACTGTTGTGGCTGGCATAAGAGAAGGGCCAGTGTACTCGGCACATGTTTACATGTAGGGCACTCATCAAAGCCTTCTCATGCCCGTCCTGTGCTTTGTGACAAACATTTCAATGCGATTGATTT
Source organism: Hyperolius riggenbachi (assembly GCF_040937935.1). NCBI lineage: Eukaryota > Metazoa > Chordata > Amphibia > Anura > Hyperoliidae > Hyperolius > Hyperolius riggenbachi. The sequence continues at coordinate 482,436,414 of NC_090647.1, read as the reverse complement.
TTGCATGTATAGCTAAATCTATCAGAGCTATAGTTAGAAAATGAGACATTGAAGACACAGGAAAATGTTTGGCAACAATTCTGAATCAGGAGGAAATCAATGAGAGGACATGATGAGGTTGCTGTAACAATGCGGTCTATCCCATGATCTACACTGTTAATGACCGCACCACTCCCCGTAAGCTGCCCCTGGAGAGCGTTTGCTTGATATTCAGGAAGGTGAAAATATGAAACAACCCATTGCTGGATCCATACAGCGGGACACAAGCTGCACAGACCTTGTGGAAAAAGTGTGTCCGGAGAAGATTTCATGCTATGTGTGTCCAATTGTTTTCTGTACAGAGAGGCGGCCTCTAATGAGTCTAACAAAGACATATGAAACAAATCTGTTTTTTACTTTCCATGAATTTGGGTCGTTTTTATCTTTTGGCTGCAGTCTCTGGCAATAATAGGATGGCTATTGTTCTATTAGGGGATCAGTAAACCTACCACAGTGCTTGGCTTATGTAACAGAGACATATAGTTCAGTCTTGGGGGGGCCATCAGGATGTATTGTGGGACGCGTCAGGCTGGCCCCCTCAGATTTGACCCCGATTGTTCAATAATAGAACTGGACTCACCAGTGATTGCTGTCTTGTTTTTATATGCATTGAATACAACATTTATTTAAAATCAGTTATACATAAATATCTTAGTAAAAATAAGAAATGGAAAATAGCTGGTGTTCCTGTTCACAGAACCTCATGTTCTACTTGACAACTTCTATCTGCCTGCTCACTTCCAGTCAGTCTGAAACCCTCCCTCTAGTCACAAGGGGGCATATACTCTTAACATCAGCAAAGTTGTTGTGCGCAGAGACAACACACAGCAACTTTACCTTTAATTCTGCTGACAAGGTACAATGCAGGCATTGCCATGGTAACGCATCCTATGCTAATTGGGTAGTGTGCATTACTCTAAAAGCACTTGCATTACCTAGGTAAGTGTGTCATACTTATTGCACAACATACACCACTTTACTGGTGTACGATCATTAATCAGGTTCCAACATTCTCTTTTAGCAGTTGACAAACCACCTTTGCAGGGTGGATACTTGTCATGAACCATTTTTCCCTCATTTCCACCATAAAGTTTCAACCTGTGTCAAACTCTGTTTGCTGGCCATGTCATTGAGTTAAAGAGGAACTCCAGTGAAAATAATGTAATACAAAAGTGCTTCATTTGTACAATAATTATGTATAAATGATTTAGTCAGTGTTTGCCCATTGTAAAATCTTTCCTCTCCCTTAGATTCTGACATTTTTACTGCTGGCAGGTGATATCAGTGGAAGGAGATGCTGCTTGCTTTTTTGTCAGTTGGAAACAGCTGTAAACAGCGATTATTTCCCACAATGCAACAAGGCTCCCACAGTGTGATGTCAGAACCAAGGTCCTGACATCACACTGTGGGAGGGGTTTCACCACAATATCAGTCCTACAGAGCCCCCTGATGATCCAATTATGAAAAGGAAAGGATTTTTCTCTTAATATGCCTTTCCTGAAGAAACGTTTTAACTAGTTCTTCTAGTGTCACTTTGCTTTCGTAATTACTCCCTTTTATGTTAGTTTGTAGGTGTTAATCTGTAATTGTTGAACTTGGATCAATTGATCCAAGTTAAAATTAGAGGTTCCTTCACCTCTAATTTTAAATGGATGAATATTAACAGGTTAGGGATTTATAAGCTGCTAAGGGCAGGCTTTTCAGTCTCTCTTGGCCCCCTATACTTTTTCTAGTGGTTTGGGTCACCCTGAGCTGCTTAGTTACTCTGATAAGCTGCTAAGGAAACATGATCCATATTCTGTTTTACACACCATGTATAGCAATTCCCATGCAACTGTGACAGATTGGCAGCTGACAGTAAAGGCCTGTACCCACTACGCAATTTTCCGATGATTTTTCCGATGACTGGCGATATTTTGAACGATGAACGATAGTTCCCGTGATCTTGCAATGTGGGTACAGGCACTCAATTACGCAAGCGACACTTAGCGACATGCAGCGATAACCACTGTCACGGTGGATCGGATCTTAAAGATCCCCGACGACTCCTACGCAAAGTACCGTGTTCGATCGAACTCTCATTAGTGCCCGTCATATGTTGCTGTGTATACCCGCCACCAAGAAGATGGTTCAGGGAGCGCTCATCATCTTGGGACGACGATCCATCTTCCTTACAACGCTAATCTCTTGTATGGTATGGTCATTCTGTGTAAGGGCTGGTTCACATGAGTGCTTGCCTGACGTTTGCTGCCAGCCATGGCGCTCGTCATTTAATCGCTGCCCATGCAAAAGAATTGGCAGCGCAAGTACCATCGTTTACCGTGATTTATGCAACTGCTGCATTTTGATCCCTATATTTTCTGTCATTTAAGGTGTCCCTGGAAGCAATAGGTTGTTTCCAGGGTTACTTACCGCCATGCTCTCATATCCATCTGAGGGGGGTGAAAACTTATGATTGAAGAAAAGCATTTAACCAAGCCAGAAGGTCGCGTGAAGCAGCCCTTTCACAAGCAAGGACCTGGAGGAAGAGGAGGGGTTGTGCACTGCAGCCAGGCATCAGAATGTTTTGACCCTTTATCCCATCACTGGTCATGGTACTAGATGGAACAGCTTTCAGCAGGTTGTTTATTATTAATATTTAGTATTTCTATAGCGCCGACATCTTCCACAGCAGTGTACAGAGTATATTGCCTTGTCCCTTAACTGTCCCTCAGAGGGGCTCATAATCTAATCCCTACTACAGTCATATGTCTCAATTGCGAAGTTTATGTATCATAGTTTAGGGCCAATTTAGGGTGAAGCCAATTAACTTAATCTATATGTTTTTAGAATGTGGTAGGAAACTGGTGTGCCCAGAGGAAATCCAGGCAGATACGGGGAGAACATACAAACTCCATGCAGATAGTGCCCCAGCTGGGCTTCAAACTAGGGACCCAGCGCTGAGGGCACTAACCACTACGCCACCGTGCTGCCCAGAAGAAGTAAGGATGGGAGCAATGTGCTGGGCTTAGGTGATCTGACATATACAGTGGTTTGCAAAAGTATTCGGCCCCCTTGAAGTTTTCCACATTTTGTCATATTACTGCCACAAACATGAATCAATTATATTGGAATTCCACGTGAAAGACCAATACAAAGTGGTGTACACGTGAGGAGTGGAACAAAAAGCATACATGATACCAAACATTTTTTACAAATAAAAAACTGCAAAGTAGGGTATGCGTAATTATTCAGCCCCCTTTGGTTTGAGTGCAGTCAGTTGCCCATAGACATTGCCTGATGAGTGCTAATGACTAAATAGACTGCACCTGTGTGTAATCTAATGTCAGTACAAATACAGCTGCTTTGTGACGGCCTAAGAGGTTGTCTAAGAGAATATTGGGAGCAACAACACCATGAAGTCCAAAGAACACACCAGACAGGTCAGGGATAAATTTATTGAGAAATTTAAAGCAGGCTTAGGCTACAAAAAGATTTCCAAAGCATTGAACATCCCATGGAGCACTGTTCAAGCGATCATTCAGAAATGGAAGGAGTATGGCACAACTGTAAACCTACCAATACAAGGCTGTCCACCTAAACTCACAGGCCGAACGAGAGCGCTGATCAGAAATTCAGTCAAGAGGCCCATGGTTACTCTGGATGAGCTGCAGAGATCTACAACTCAGGTGGGGGAATCTGTCCATAGGACAACTATTAGTCGTGCACTGCACAAAGTTGGCCTTTATGGAAGTGTGGCAAGAAGAAAGGCATTGTTAACAGAAAAGCATAAGAAGACATTTTTTGCAGTTTGCCACAAGCCATGTGGGGAACACAGCAAACATGTGGAAAAAGGTGCTCTGGTCAGATGAGACAAAAATTGAACTTTTTGGCCAAAATGCAAAACGCTATGTGTGGCAGAAAACTAACACTGCACATCACTCTGAACACAACATCCCCACTGTCAAATATGGTGGTGGCAGCATCATGCTCGGGGGGTGCATCTCTTCAGCAGGGAAAGGGAAGCTGTTCAGTGTTGATGGGAAGATGGATGGAGCCAAATACAGGGCAAACTTGGAAGAAAACCTCTTGGAGTCTGCAAAAGACTTGAGACTGGGGCGGAGGTTCACCTTCCAGCAGGACAACGACCCTAAACATAAAGCCAGGGCAACAAGGGAATGGTTTAAAACAAAACATATCCATGTGTTAGAATGGCCCAGTCAAAGTCCAGATCTAAATTCAATCGAGAATCTGTGGCAAGATCTGAAAACTGCTGTTCACAAACGCTGTCCATCTAATCTGACTGAGCTGGAGCTGTTTTGCAAAGAAGAATGGGCAAGGATTTCAATCTCTAGATGTGCAAAGCTGGTAGAGACATACCCTAAAAGACTGGCAGCTGTAATTGCCGCAAAAGGTGGTTCTACAAAGTATTGACTCAGGCAGCTGAATAATTACGCACACCCCACTTTGCAGTTATTTATTTGTAACAAATGTTTGGAATCATGTATGATTTTCGTTCCACTTCTCACGTGTACACCACTTTGTATTGGTCTTTCACGTGGAATTCCAATAAAATGTATTCATGTTTGTGGCAGTAATGTGACAAAATGTGGAAAACTTCAAGGGGGCCGAATACTTTTACAAACCACTGTAGACTCATCAGGGAGGCTGTGCACACACGCTAGATTCTCCACAGAGATCACCCTGATCGGACAATTAGCCTGTGTACAAGGCTTTGCTTCAATATTCTCTGCATTGGTTTCTGCTAAATCTGCCTCATTGTATCCCATTCTTTCCGCCAGGCAATCAGACACAATAAAACACGTGACTTGTCGGAATCCTCTGACTTTGGGTGTAATAGTAAACGTTCCTATTCATATATAACAAAAGCTTTGTAGAGGTCATGGGATTGTTGTGCAGGAATTCATGTGACACCAGGTCTGGAATGTCAGTATCTTTATACTGATGCTATAAATCAAGAAGCAGATTTTTATATCTATCCGTACAGCCTTTGCTGGGATTACACTGACAGATTATTCCTCCGTACTTATATTGCCAGCACATGTAGGAGTGATAAAATAGGGACATGTCAGGAGAATGGTGGATAAAGTTCAGAAGGACAATGGAGTCAGTGAATGGGGTGGGAAGGTCAGGGGGTGGAGCTCAGGGCTTAGCTGTGAAAGGTCATGTTTGGTTCACACAGGGGATTCCCATGAAAATCAGCTAAGAACCCGCAGCATTTGGGTGCTGAGACTAAAAGTATGTATTTCACCTGGTTGTGAATTTGTCATCAGAATATTTTTTCCCCACATCTGTCATTTTCCTTTTTCCTAGTATCACTGCTATGGTTATGATGATGTTTATGTAATTTACGATAGCCGTTCAGCATACCAAACAGTTATTTTGTTTAAATACTGATACAGTAAACACCCATCGAACATGTCTGGGTTCCTGATATGAAATAGATACTTCCAGGGCTGGGCTCAGGCAAAGGCAGGGAGGACACTAGCCTCCGGGTGCACAGCCCTCAGGGTGCACCGGTGCCACCCCAATTCACCCCCCCCCCCCAGTGCTCCCCTTGACCCGCTGATGCAGTGTCACAAGCGGTACCCTAAGTGCTGCCCACTAACCGCTCTGGGAACTCCGCCATGTCAAAGGCATTGGGAGGGCTGCTCAGTGTAGGTGTCTGATCTGGCTATCTAAACTGGGGAGGTGGTCTACCTGACACGGGGACCTGGTCTGGCTACCTAACTTGGGGAGGGGGCTGCCTAACACTAGAAGGCTCATCTGGCTATCTAACTTGGGGAGGAGAACGCCTAACACCAGGGTGCTTATCTGGCTGTCTAACTTTGGGAGGGGGCTGCCTAATGCTGGGTACACACAATGCGTTTTTTCAGTCAACTTTCCATCCAATCGATTTCCGATTCGATTTTTTGATTAATTTTCGATTTGATTCTGTTATCTTTTCTTATCTATTTACATTCACTTCTATGAGAAATCGATCAGAAAAACAATCGAAAATAAGATCGGATATGTCGGAAATTATCTATCGAACCATCTATCAAACACAAAATGGTATGGTGTGTTCTGAGCATAACACTAGCAGGCTCATCTGGCTATCTAACTTGGGGAGGTGAGCTGCTTTATACTGGGGGGACACATCTGGCAATTTAGATTGTGGAGGGAGGATACCTAATACTGGGGGCTTGAATAGCTATCTAAACTGCCTAATACTGGGAGTCATCTGGCTATCCCAGTTAGTTGAGGAGAAGGCTACCTAATACTGGAGGCTCATCAGGCTACCTATACTGAGGGGAGCCTGCCTAATACTGGGGCACATCCAGGGGCGTAGCAATAGGGGGTGCAGCGGTAGCAATTGCATCGGGGCCCTTGGGCCAGAGGGGCCCCAAGGGGCCCTCACTCAACTGTAGTATTAGCTCTCTATTGGTCCTATGTTCATTATAATCAATTATATAGATACTTTGAATAGTGGTAATCATTAACAAGCTGTTCCCCATCCCCTTCTTGCACCTCTGACACTGTAGTTGCCATTGGCAGGTTTTGGTGCGATGTATCAATTGTTATGTATAGAGTGCTTGGGGAGGCCCAATATAAAACTTGCATCAGGGCCCACAGCTCCTTAGCTACGTCACTGGGCACATCTAGCTACCTATACCGACCCCTCTTCCACATTCAGCACCCCCTTGGGCAGCAGCCTCCTTAGATCTAGTCCTTTGAAAAAATGTGATTTGGTGCAACTTTTTAACCAAACATTTTATGTACAATTAATAAAATGCAATCTTTAAAAAAAAAACATTATAACATTTAACATTTTTATGGGCCCTTAGAGCTCTGAGATTAGATCAGTCCTCTTATAAAAACGAAGTATCCACTTTGAGCATCTACTGTACTTCTTACCAGAAATGGATGAAGATAAAATGGGGCCCTAGGCAAGATAGCAGTTTATGCCCACTGCTGATGGTCACCTGACTTTTTTTTAGTAAGATTTGGAGGGGACTAGCATCCACCAAACCCCTATACTCTCTGTAGGCTCTAGGCAACTGCCTAGGATTGCCTTTTGGATGATCTGGCCCTGCGTTTTACTGGACCATGAACTGGAATTTATGTCAACTTCACCAATTATATTAAAACCATTTAAGAGGCTCTGTCTTGGGGCAACAGTGGTGGTTTTCTGTCTATTTGTTCAACATTTAAAGGTTCCTGTACTCCCTAGATATTTACATAACGTAGCTCTTTTATGATTGCGGTTCTGCCGTGTGTCTTATGACATGTATATAAATTGTTAACATGAATAACCCTTGGCTGTGAAGTGGTATATGTATGATTAAACAAAGATGATTGGAAGCATACTTCACATAAAAGGTTTTGTTTGGGAAGGCTCAAGAGAATCATATGCTTCATGTGCTCTGATAAATCTCTGAGATATGCTATACTTCATAACCCTGACATGGGAGACTTTGAAATAAATTTTCTATACATTTTACTCCTGGGATCACTATGGTAAAGCAAGACAGTAATGTTGAGTTGTTTTTTACTCTAATGGTAAATCTTTCGGAAATGTATTAACTATTGTTTTAGATTAGTGCAGTCCTACCTTTTGGTATGCAGAATAATTACAATTATTTGTGAATAGGGATGTCACGAACTGTTTGCTGGCGAATAGTACCTGTGTAGCTACCTCAGGGCTATTTCTGGGTCGGTGAGGTCCCTCAGTAGTGACTAGGCGCTGGCCTGGTGGCACGAGTCCTTGATCATGCACCCCCCGCCTGGGACCAGTAACTATAGAGAATCCTCAGAGGGTGATCACCCAGTTCCTGGAAGATCTGGAGATCGAGCAGAGAGAAAGTTACTTCCCCGTAGGCGCGTACTCTGATTGCAGGGACTGCAACCCACCTTCGCAAGTATAATTACCGACAAATTCAGTTATCATCCAAATGACTCTACGATACTACACCACTAGGCTCCTGGTCTTTACTTTACCATATAGGCTCACTGTTTAGATAGCTCACATACTGTAAACATTGAGGCTAAGTGAATCGAGCATTTTCAGCTCCCAGGGCATCTCAATAGCACACTAAAAATGCACGGCAACCGTGTGTCTAGTAATTAAAAAAAACCTTCCATTTAACTTTTCTTTTTACATTTAAAGTTTTATTAGCCTAGTTCAGCTGGCCTGCCCGACCTGCAGAGGTTTCAGGCAGCTAAAGACAAATGTATTTGTTTTATTGCACACATTAGCAAGAAGTAAACAATACCTTTCATCAACAGAGAGGGTGGGTAATTAGGATAACTGCTTCAAAGAGTTTATCCAGAGAAAAGGTGTGAAGATAGGATTGCTAGAAGGGAAGGGGGGAACATGGCAGCTCCTATAGCTATTAGAAACCAGGATAAATTCCAGGGAAAACAAGGGTGCTTAGTTCCCTTTAACCCTTTGCCCTCTGCAAAAGTGAAAACAAGTTAAACTTCAGTGTTTTGTAATGGAGATTTTTTTTCCCATAAAAGTTGTCATGCTGTAGCTTATCTTTTAGGCTGCTTTCACAGTGGGACGTTACAGGTGCACGTTAGTGCAGCCTGTAACACTCCCCAACGCACAGCAATGTAACTGCAATGGGCTGTTCACAGTGCCCACGTTGCGTTACATTATAACGCTGCACGTCAATCTAAAGTGCAGCATGCTACGGCGCTAGAGCGGCTTTGCCGCGTTAGCCTGCTTGCACAGGCGCAATGATTAGCCACATGGCTAATTAATATTCACTGCACTGTGCTGACGTCACTGGTGGGACCACGTGATGCGGAGTGTTCCGCTTACGCGGTCTCCACCAGCGCATGCGTACCATAGTACGCATCACGGACACATTAAAGTTCTGCTTAACGTGGCTCTTTGCTGACGTCCTCTGCCACCACCACCATGCGTTGCGTTAGGTGCACGTTATGCGACCTTAACGTAGCACCTAACGTAACGTCTTAGTGTGAAAGAAGCCTTAGAGCAGAGAAGAAGTTCTGAGTTTAGTTCCACTTTAACCACTTAACGACCGCCCCCAGCCGATGGGCGGCGGCAAAGTCCGGGCCCAAACGACCGCAATACGCCCATCGGCGGGGGCGGCTGCGGGAGTGGCTATGCGGCGATCGCGTCATTCGTGACGCGATCAGCCGCCGGGGACTGGCTCCGCCCCCCGTTCGCCGTAACCCGCCGGCCGTTCGGAAGCGCCGGCGGGTTACTGGCATCCGGATCGCCGCTGCAACAGTGTATAATAGGCTTTGTAATGTATACAAAGCCTATTATACTGGCTGCCTCCTGCCCTGGTGGTCCCAGTGTCCGAGGGACCACCAGGGCAGGCTGCAGCCACCCTAGTCTGCACCCAAGCACACTGATTTCCCCCCCCCTGCCCCCTGATCGCCCACAGCACCCCTCAGACCCCCCCCTGCCCACCCCCCAGACCACTGTTTGCACCCAGTCACCCTCCTAATCACCCATCAATCACTCCCTGTCACGATCTGTCAACGCTATTTTTTTTTTAAGTCCCTAATCTGCCCCCTACTCCCTCCTGATCACCCCCCCACCCCTCAGATTCTCCCCAGACCCCCCCCCCAGACCCCCCCCCCCCCGTGTACTGTATGCATCTATCCCCCCTGATCACCTGTCAATCACCTGTCAATCACCTGTCAATCACCCGTCAATCACCCCCTGTCACTGCCACCCATCAATCAGCCCCTGATCTGCCCCTTGCGGGCAATCTGATCACCCCCCCACACCAATAGATCGCCCGCAGATCCGACATCAGATCACCTCCCAAATCCATTGTTTACATCTATTCTCTCCTCTAAACACCCACTAATTACCCATCAATCACCCCCTATCACCACCTGTCACTGTTACCCATCAGATTAGACCCTAATCTGCCCCTTGCGGGCACCCAATCACCCGCCCACACGCTCAGATTGCCCTCAGACCCCCCCCTTATCAATTCGCCCGTGCAATATTTACATCTGTTATTCCGGGTAATAACCCACTGATCACCTGTCAATCACCCATCAATCACCCCCTGTCACTGCCACCCATCAATCACCCCCTGTCACTGCCACCCATCAATCAGCCCCTAACCTGCCCCTTGCGGGCAATCTGATCACCCACCCACACCAATAGATCGCCCGCAGATCCGACATCAGATCACCTCCCAAATCCATTGTTTACATCTATTCTCTCCTCTAAACACCCACTAATTACCCATCAATCACCCCCTATCACCACCTGTCACTGTTACCCATCAGATTAGACCCTAATCTGCCCCTTGCGGGCACCCAATCACCCGCCCACACGCTCAGATTGCCCTCAGACCCCCCCCCTTATCAATTTGCCCGTGCAATATTTACATCTGTTATTCCGGGTAATAACCCACTGATCACCTGTCAATCACCCATCAATCACCCCCTGTCACTGCCACCCATCAATCACCCCCTGTCACTGCCACCCATCAATCAGCCCCTAACCTGCCCCTTGCGGGCAATCTGATCACCCACCCACACCAATAGATCGCCCGCAGATCCGACATCAGATCACCTCCCAAATCCATTGTTTACATCTATTCTCTCCTCTAAACACCCACTAATTACCCATCAATCACCCCCTATCACCACCTGTCACTGTTACCCATCAGATTAGACCCTAATCTGCCCCTTGCGGGCACCCAATCACCCGCCCACACCTCAGAACGCCCTCAGACCCCAGCCCTGATCACCTCGCCAGTGCATTGCTTGCATCTATTTCCCCCCTCTAATCACACCTTGAGACACCCATCAATCACCTCCTGTCACCCCCTAGCACACCTACCCATCAGATCAGGCCCTAATTTGCCCCGTGTGGGCTCCTGATCACTCGGCCAAACCCTCAGATCCCCCTCAGACCCCCTTCCGATCACCTCCCCAGTGCATTGATTGCATCTATTTTCCCCTCTAACCGCCCCCTGAGACACCCATCAATCACCTCCTGTCACCCCCCTAGCACTCCTATCCATCAGATCAGGCCCAATACATCCTGTCATCTAAGAGGCCACCCTGCTTATGACCGATTCCACAAAATTTGCCCCCTCATAGACCACCTGTCATCAAAATTTGCAGATGCTTATACCCCTGAACAGTCATTTTGAGAAATTTGGTTTCCAGACTACTCACAGTTTTGGGCCCGTAAAATGCCAGGGCAGTATAGGAACCCCACAAGTGACCCCATTTTAGAAAGAAGACACCCCAAGGTATTCTGTTAGGTGTATGATGAGTTCATAGAATATTTTATTTTTTGTCAAAAGTTAGCGGAAATTGGATTGTTATTGTTTTTTTCACAAAGTGTCATTTTTCACTAACTTGTGAGAAAAAATAAAATCTTCTATGAACTCACCATACCCCTAACGGAATACCTTGGGGTGTCTTCTTTCTAAAATGGGGTCACTTGTGGGGTTCCTATACTGCCCTGGCATTTTAGGGGCCCTAAACCGTGAGGAGTAGTCTAGAAAACAAATGCCTCAAAATGACCTGTGAATAGGACGTTGGGCCCCTTAGCGCACCTAGGCTGCAAAAAAGTGTCACACATGTGGTATCGCCATACTCAGGAGAAGTAGTATAATGTGTTTTGTGGTGTATTTTTACACATACCCATGCTGGGTGGGAGAAATCTCTCTGTAAATGGACAATTGTGTGTAAAACAAATAAAAAAATGTGTCATTTACAGAGATATTTCTCCCACCCAGCATGGTTATATGTAAAAATACACCACAAAACACATTATACTACTTCTTCTGAGTACGGCGATACCACATGTGTGACACTTTTTTGCAGCCTAACTGTGCTAAGGGGCCCAAAGTCCAATGAGTACCTTTAGGATTTCACAGGTCATTTTGAGACATTTGGGTTCAAGACTAGTGTTGGGCGAACATCTAGATGTTCGGGTTCGGGCCGAACAGGCCGAACATGGCCGCGATGTTCGGGTGTTCGACCCGAACTCCGAACATAATGGAAGTCAATGGGGACCCGAACTTTTGTGCTTTGTAAAGCCTCCTTATATGCTACATACCCCAAATTTACAGGGTATGTGCACCTTGGGAGTGGGTACAAGAGGAAAAAAAAATTTAGCAAAAAGAGCTTATAGTTTTTGAGAAAATCGATTTTAAAGTTTCAAAGGGAAAACTGTCTTTTAAATGCGGGAAATGTCTGTTTTCTTTGCACAGGTAACATGCTTTTTGTCGGCATGCAGTCATAAATGTAATACATATAAGAGGTTCCAGGAAAAGGGACCGGTAATGCTAACCCAGCAGCAGCACACGTGATGGAACAGGAGGAGGGTGGCGCAGGAGGAGAAGGCCACGCTTTGAGACACAACAACCCAGGCCTTGCATGAGGACAAGAAGCGTGCGGATAGCATGCTTTGTACCACCATGCAGTCATAAATGTAATAAAGATAAGTGGTTCAATAAACAGGGACCACGCGGCAACGCTAACCCAGCAGCAGCACACGTGATGGAACAGGAGGAGGCGCAGGAGGAGAAGGCCACGCTTTGTGAGACACAACAACCCAGGCCTTGCATGAGGACAAAAAGCGTGCGGATAGCATGCTTTGTACCGCCATGTAGTCATAAATGTAATAAAGATAAGAGGTTCAATAAACAGGGACCACGCGGCAACGCTAACCCAGCAGCAGCAGCAGCAGCAGCACACGTGATGGAACAGGAGGAGGCGCAGGAGGAGAAGGCCACGCTTTGTGAGACACAACAACCCAGGCCTTGCATGAGGACAAAAAGCGTGCGGATATAGCAGCAATGCTTTTTGCCGCCATGCAGTCATAAATGTAATACAGATGAGAGGTTCAATAAACAGGGACCGGAAACGCTAAACCATCCCAGATGTTCATCGGTCATGTTACTTGGTTGGGGTCCAGGAGTGTTGCGTAGTCGTTTCCAATCCAGGATTGATTCATTTTAATTTGAGTCAGACGGTCTGCATTTTCTGTGGAGAGGCGGATACGCCGATCTGTGATGATGCCTCCGGCAGCACTGAAACAGCGTTCCGACATAACGCTGGCTGCCGGGCAAGCCAGCACCTCTATTGCGTACATTGCCAGTTCGTGCCAGGTGTCTAGCTTCATGCCCGGTTTCAGGTCCAGCGGTGCCAGCCACAAATCCGTCTGTTCCTTTATTCCCCTCCAAATTTCCTCCCCTGTGTGCTGCTTATCCCCAAGGCAGATCAGCTTCAGCAACGCTTGCTGACGCATGCCAACAGCTGTGCTGCACTGCTTCCACGATCCTACTGCTGCTGGTGCTGGGTTAGCATTTCCGGATGAGGTACAGCTTTGAGATGCGTTGGAGGAGAAGGAGTCAGAGAGGTAGGTGCTGCTGTTGTTATCCAGCTGTTTGCGGCGTGGGCAACACCCGCGCCGTAGCAGGTGAGGAATCGCTGCCAGGCTCCACAAGGTTCACCCAGTGCGCGGTAAGGGAGATGTATCGACCCTGGCCGAACGCACTCGTCCAGGTGTCAGTGGTGAGGTGAACCTTGCAGGCAACGGCATTCTTCAAGCTTCGGGTTATTTAGCTGACCACGTGCTCATGCAACTCAGGCACTGCAGAGCGCGCAAAGTGGTAGCGGCTGGGAACCACGTAACGTGGGATGGCCACTGACATCATGCCCTTGAAGCTGTTTGTCTCCACCACTCGATATGGCAGCATTTCGCAGGCCAGAAGCTTGGCTATGCTGGCTGGCTGTTACTGCCACGGCCCGGGGGTCATTTGCTGGCAATTTCCTCTTGTGCTCAAACATCTCAGAAACAGACAACTCAACCGTAGCGCTGCACACCGAAGGGCTGTTGGTTGTTGTGTTTGATGAACACTGGGAGACCTCAAGAGCACTAGTCCGGAAAGTGACAGTGTCAGCATCGTCTGATGTTTGTGAATGTTGTGAACCACGCAATGGCTGGGCTACTGCTGCTGCTGAGGCGGGTCTGGTGGTGAGTCTGGTGAACCCAAGGGAGGCAGTGTTGCTGGTGGTACCCTGTCCTGCCGCGTTTGCCCACAGAGTGGGATGTTTGGATAGAATGTGGCGGCTCATGCTGGTGGTGGAGAGGTTGTTAATACTTTTCCCCCTGCTCAGGCGGGTCTTGCACACCTTGCAAATCGCCATGGTAACATCCTCAGTGCAGTCTTCAAAGAAAGCCCAGACTTTAACTGGCTGAGGACTCGGACCTCGTGCGTGATGTGCTGGTGCTGCTTAACCCACTGCTGGACGCTTGAGAGGTCATCCAAGTAATTATCTGGTCCTGTTCTTTTGGATCTGTGAGGGTTGTTGTCCTGGACAACATGGGCAGTATTGAGTGGGTTTTCTTGGGTGCTCCCCTGTGGCCTGTACGTGAACCGTCAGGGGAAACACCTCTTCCCTTGCCCCTCCCTCTTTCACCGGATTTCTTCCTCATTTCACTTATCCTTAAAGTACACGCTGACTGGCAGCAGTACAGTGGCAGTACAGAAATGCTATACAGTGGTGGGTGAGCGGTGTACCACTATTGTCAGCAGTGACACAGAGCACAATGCTATACAGTGGCGGGTGAGCGGTGTACTACTGTTCCCAGCAGACACAGAGTGGAAGTAAACACAATGCTATATAGTGTGGCTGAGCCGTGTACACAGAGTGGCATTAAACACAATGCTATATAGTCTGCTATATAGTCACCCCGAACAGGGTGATGTTCTGCAGAACCCGAACAGTGGCAAACACTGTTCGCCCAACACTACTGGGAGGGAACGCAGATTTTAGTACCTAAACACACGATACAACATGTTTTCCGGGGTCGGACTCTGAGGCACATACAGATGGTCCCGATCATCATCCTCATCATACAACTCTTCTCCTGAGTCTGACCCACCCACCACCTCTGCCACCCCAACATCCCCAGACACAGACCCCTCATCGTCCTCAACATTAACTTGGGATGCTGGCCTGAGCCAGACCTCCTCCTCCACATCAGGCCCCATCATCTCCTCAATGGCAGCCCTCATTAATCGCTCTGGCGACGGACTGATGGACACAACGTTCTCCTCCGGGGAGGGCTGCTGCTGACCACTGGCTGCTGGGGTGGATGTTATAGCTTGCGTGGGGCGTTGGCTGTTGCTGTTGTTGGGAGTGCTGCTCACAGCGGAGGTCTCTGGGGAACTCATGTTGAGCTCATATAGTGGTTGACGGTGAGTGGAGTATTACTGATCCCAGCAATATACACACTGACTGGCAGAGTACGCAATGCTATATAGTGTGGCTGAGCGAGGTACACAGAGTGGCAGTAAACAGAATGCTATATAGTGTGGCTGAGCGAGCGGTGTACCACTATTCCCAGCAGACACAGAACAGTGAACAGAATGCTATATAGTGTGGCTGAGCGAGCGGTGTACCACTATTCCCAGCAGACACAGAACAGTGAACAGAATGCTATATAGTGTGGATGAGCGAGCGGTGTACCACTATTCCCAGCAGACACAGAACAGTAAACAGAATGCTATATAGTGTGGCTGAGCGAGCGGTGTACCACTATTCCCAGCAGACACAGAACAGTGAACAGAATGCTATATAGTGTGGCTGAGCGAGCGGTGTACCACTATTCCCAGCAGACACAGAACAGTGAACAGAATGCTATATAGTGTGGCTGAGCGAGCGGTGTACTACTGTTCCCAGCAGACACAGAACAGTACACAGAATGCTATATAGTGTGGCTGAACGAGCGGTGTACTACTGTTCCCAGCAGACACAGAACAGTACACAGAATGCTATATAGTGTGGCTGAACGAGCGGTGTACCACTATTCCAAGCAGACACAGAACAGTGAACAGAATGCTATATAGTGTGGCTGAGCGAGCGGTGTACCACTATTCCCAGCAGACACAGAGTGGCAGTAAACAGAATGCTATATAGTGTGGCTGAGCGAGGTACACAGAGTGGCAGTAAACAGAATGCTATATAGTGTGGCTGTGCAAGCGGTGTACTACTATTCCCAGCAGACACAGAGTGGCAGTAAACAGAATGCTATATAGTGTGGCTGAGCGAGGTACACAGAGTGGCAGTAAACAGAATGCTGAGCGAGCGGTGTACTACTATTCCCAGCAGCGACACACAATGACTGGGGGGGACCCTGGCTAGCGTGGCTGGAGCGCGAACTACCCTGCCTGCCTACCCAAAGCTAAACCCACAGACAAATGGCGGAGATATGACGTGGTTCGGGTATTTATTTACCCGAACCACGTGACAGTTCGGCCAATCAGAGCGCGTTCGGGTCCGAACCACGTGACCCGTTCGGCCAATCACAGCGCTAGCCGAACGTTCGGGGAACGTTCGGCCATGCGCTCTTAGTTCGGCCATATGGCCGAACGGTTTGGCCGAGCACCGTCAGGTGTTCGGCCGAACTCGAACATCACCCGAACAGGGTGATGTTCTGCAGAACCCGAACAGTGGCGAACACTGTTCGCCCAACACTATTCAAGACTACTCCTCACGGTTTAGGGCCCCTAAAATGCCAGGGCAGTATAGGAACCCCACAAGTGACCCCATTTTAGAAAGAAGACACCCCAAGGTATTCTTTTAGGTGTATGATGAGTTCATAGAAGATTTTATTTTTTGTCACAAGTTAGCGGAAATTGATATGTATTGTTTTTTTTTTCACAAAGTGTCATTTTCCGCTAACTTGTGACAAAAAAAAAATCTTCTATGAACTCACCATACTCCTAACAGAATACCTTGGGGTGTCTTCTTTCTAAAATGGGGTCACTTGTGGGGTTCCTATACTGCCCTGGCATTTTAGGGGCCCTAAACCGTGAGGAGTAGTCTAGAATCCAAATGCCTCAAAATGACCTGTGAATAGGACGTTAGGCCCCTTAGCGCACCTAGGTTGCAAAAAAGTGTCACACATGTGGTATCGCCGTACTCAGAAGAAGTAGTATAATGTGTTTTGGGGTGTATTTTTATACATACCCATGCTGGGTGGGAGAAATCTCTCTGTAAATGGACAATTGTGTGTAAAAAAAATCAAATAATTGTCATTTACAGAGATATTTCTCCCACCCAGCATGGGTATGTGTAAAAATACACCCCAAAACACATTATACTACTTCTCCTGAGTACGGCGGTACCACATGTGTGGCACTTTTTTGCACCCTAAGTGCGCTAAGGGGCCCAAAGTCCAATGAGTACCTTTAGGATTTCACAGGTCATTTTGCCACATTTGGTTTCAAGACTACTCCTCACGGTTTAGGGCCCCTAAAATACCAGGGCAGTATAGGAACCCCACAAATGACTCCATTTTAGAAAGAAGACACCCCAAGGTATTCCGTTAGGAGAATGGCGAGTTCATAGAAGATTTTATTTTTTGTCACAAGTTAGCGGAAAATGACACTTTGTGAAAAAAAACAATTAAAATCAATTTCCGCTAACTTGTGACAAAAAAAAAAAATCTTCTATGAACTCACCATACATCTAACGGAATACCTTGGGGTGTCTTCTTTCTAAAATGGGGTAATTTGTGGGGTTCCTATACTGTCCTGGCATTTTAGGGGCCCTAAACCGTGAGGAGTAGTCTTGAAACGAAATTTCTCAAAATGACCTGTGAAATCCTAAAGGTACTCATTGGACTTTGGGCCCCTTAGCGCAGTTAGGGTGCAAAAAAGTGCCACACATGTGGTATCGCCGTACTCAGGAGAAGTAGTATAATGTGTTTTGGGGTGTATTTTTCCACATACCCATGCTGAGTGGGAGAAATATCTCTATAAATAGACAATTGTGTGTAAAAAAAATAAAAAAATTGTCATTTACGGAGATATTTCTCCCACCCAGCATGTGTATGTGTAAAAATACACCCCAAAACACATTATACTACTTTTCCTGAGTACGGCAATACCACATGTGTGGCACTTTTT
Source organism: Hyperolius riggenbachi (assembly GCF_040937935.1). Taxonomy (NCBI): domain Eukaryota; kingdom Metazoa; phylum Chordata; class Amphibia; order Anura; family Hyperoliidae; genus Hyperolius; species Hyperolius riggenbachi. Next base: position 482,418,448 of record NC_090647.1, on the reverse strand, counting down.
TGCGGCCTAACTGCGCTAAGGGGCCCAAAGTCCAATGAGCATCTTTAGGCTTTACAGGGGTGCTTACAATTAGGCACCCCCCAAATGCCAGGACAGTAAACACACCCCACAAATGACCCCATTCTGGAAAGTAGACACTTCAAGGTATTCAGAGAGGAGCATAGTGAGTCTGTGGCAGATTTCATTTTTTTTTGTCGCAAGTTAGAAGAAATGGAAACTTTTTTTTTTTTTTTTTTTTTGTCACAAACTGTCATTTTCCGCTAACTTGTGACAAAAAATAAAATCTTCTATGAACTCACCATGCCTCTCACTGAATACTTTGGGATGTCTTCTTTCCAAAATGGGGTCATTTGGGGGGTATTTGTACTATCCTGGAATTTTAGCCCCTCATGAAACATGACAGGTGCGCAGAAAAGTCAGAGATGCTTGAAAATGGGAAAATTCACTTTTGGCACCATAGTTTGTAAACGCTATAACTTTTACCCAATCCAATAAATATACACTGAATGTTTTTTTTTTTATCAAAGACATGTAGCAGAATAACTTTCGCGCTCAAATGTATAGGAAATTTTACTTTATTTGAAAAATGTCAGCACAGAAAGTTAAAAAAGTCATTTTTTTGACAAAATTCATGTCTTTTTTGATGAATATAATAGAAAGTAAAACTCGCAGCAGCAATCAAATAGCATCAAAAGAAAGCTGTATTAGTGACAAGAAAAGGAGGTAAAATTCATTTAGGTGGTAGGTTGTATGACCGAGCAATAAACCGTGAAAGCTGCAGTGGTCTGAATGGAGAAAAAGGCTCTGGTCCTTAAGGGGCGAAAAGACTGTGGTCCTGAAGTGGTTAAGGGCTGGTGCACACCGAGCAGCTTTTTGGGCGTTTTCAGATCACACCAGAGCGGGAGGCGTTTTGCAGAAACGAAAAATGCCGGGGTGAGGCATTTTTTGGATTGCGGATGCGTTTCTGCATCAATGTTAAGTATAGGAAAAACGCAAACCGCTCTGAAAAACGGCACTTCAGAGCGGTTTTGCAGGCGTTTTTGTTTCAGAAGCTGTTCAGTAACAGCTTTACTGTAACAATATATGAAATCTACTATACTGAAAACCGCAGCAGCAATCCGCAAAACGCTAGCAAAACGCCATAGAAAAATAAAAAAAAAGCGTTTCAAAATCTGCTAGCATTTTGCGGATCTGCTAGCGGTTTTTGGTGTGCACCAGGCCTTAATACTGAGTGCATATACAAAGTATGGATAAAGGGATTTCAACTGTTTTGCGTAAATGAATCACAAATGCTGCAGAAAACAACACATTTATTTCATGTTTCATCTGTCATAGTTTAGAAAAAGGTAGTAGTGAGTTTTGCTTTTAATAGATTCAGCTTTGATCTTGTAATAATACATAACTGCACCCTCTAATCGCCACACCTAAAAACAATCACCTCATTACATCATGTAGCAGGCAATCAATGTAAAACTACTACCTCATATGTTGCTCAATGTGTTTGGTTTGTTTTTTCTTTGTTTTTGTTTTTTTGTTTTTTTTTACTGAAACTCAACTTTTGTTGAGAACTAAACAATCTTTTCAGTTCAACTCTACAAATTGCTAGGATTCATAACAAAATGTTTCCAATTGTGAACCTTGATTCTGAAAACACACTCATCCTTGCCTTACACTGTGATCCTAATCCAGTCTGTCAGCTTGGGAGGTCCGTGCTGCTGCCAGTTACTTAATTAGTGCAGGTGAGGAAAATTAGTAACACGACATCTTGCTTTGTGCATGAGAAGGAAATACTTGGGCTGTCGGCACTGAAACACAGAGTTCAGATTACAGGCTACAATATAAATGCAGTAATTATGGTCGGTTTTAGATATTGACTATGGAGTACAAAAGGTATTTTGAATAACGTTCCCAATTATTTTTTGAACTTGAGGAAGGTATGTCTTTTTTTCAACACAAATAACTATGTAACTATGCAATGCAATGGAGAGGAAAAGACACATGGGGCCATATCCTGTTCCGTGTGATAAGTAGTTTGCAGCGTGCAAGTTACTTATCACCTGTCCATCACATGACGCTTATCAGCAAATTCAATTGCCGGCTTCAGTTGTGCGATGGCTAAGCATTAAGAGCCTTACTCAAGCGAATACTAGCTATTCTCTGAAGCGATACTCTTGCATGCTGAGCGATGGGGAGCCTTCTACAGTTTAAAGGCAACAGTGCCTTTAAACTTGCATCTGTTGCTTTCACCCGATGTCCTTCATTATCTTCTGCTAAAAGTGTCTCCGGCACAGACTCTATGCATGCCATACCATACAGCCGCTCACCGTCGCTCTGCGCCACACCAGCTGTAACTGCCGCTGCCCTTCTCCTCCTCTGCTTCTTCACTGGAGTCCTGGCCTAAAGCATCTGCGTAGCTCCTACCAGGGCTCCCCATTCGCCACTAGAGGGACCACTAAGATTCATCATCCTGATTCTTATTGGTCCACCTAGGGTACCAATGGTGAGCTCCAGTGGTAGCTATGAAGATGCTTTTGGGGATCCAGTGAAGAGGCAGAAGAGGAGAACAGCAGCAGCTGTCACAGCTGTTTTGGCATGGAGTTTAGAGTGACAGGATGTGATGAGGAGCGGTGATCAACTGCGAAAGTCTGGCTGGGATCGTTGTCCAGGAGAAGATTCTTCATCTTCAATCAAGATTTAAAGGAGAAGGCAGAAGAAAGAAGCAAAAAGTAAAAGAAAAAAGAAGTGACAGAAGAAAAAGGAAGAATACAGAAGGTCTTTTTTTTATTTCCTAATAAAGGTTTTTTATTCTATTCTTAACTCTAAATAGGCATAGGGTTAAAAGTGACTACTTTTACCTTTTTACCTGGAGGGGGAAGGACACCTGGAGGTCCCCTTAATAAAGGAGGCTCCAAAATGTCAACATAAGCCCCCCAAGACGTATATATACCCCCACCTCCTCCTGGGCACCGGAGGTGGGGAAGAGCCCCCTGTCCATGATATGGACAAGGGATCTGTAGCAGAGGAGGAAGATTTGTCGCTCCTCTCTTACAAAGCACCCCCCCATATTATTACTCCCCTGGGTTATAACTCATGCATTGAAATTAAAGGATGTCTAAAGAGGTTTATGGAGGCTGTCACATTTATTTCCTTTTAAACAATACCAGGTGTCCTGAAGATCATTCTGGCTTTAGTATTGTCTGAATCACTCACCAGAAACAAGCATGCAGTTAATCCAGTCACTCTTCAGTCAGAAACATCTGATCTGCTGCATGCTTGTTCAGGGTCTATGTCTAAAAGTATTAGAGGCAGAGGATCCGCAGGACTGCCAGGCAATTTGCATTGTTTAAGGCCTGGTTTCCACTTGTGCATTTTCTGTCAGTTTCTTTGGTCAGAAAATTTGCATAGATTTTAAAACTAATGTAAGTCAATGCAGCCGTTTCCACTCCATGAGAATTTTCGTACGTGTTCGTATGCGTGAAAAAATCGGAGGCCCTGCATCATGTTTTCGGACATCGCGTCCGATTTGCGTACAATGCTTAACCACTTAAGGACCGGGCTTGTTTGCGCAGATCTGTGCTGCGTGGGCTCTCCAACCCACAGCACAGATCATGTTTCAGCCAGGGCGACCAGACTTCCCCCCATTTTTTCCCCACTAGGGGGATGTCCTGCTGGGGGGTCTGATCGCCGCTGGCTATTTTCATTCAGCGGGGGGCTCCTCAAAGCCCCCCTCCGCAGTGATTTTCCGCCTCCTTCCCCTTCCCTCCCTCCCCTCCTTCCTATGGGCGGCACAGGACGGTGATCCGTCCTGCGCCGCCTCTGATAGGCTTCAGCCTATCAGATGCCGGCGATCCCTGGCCAATCAGAGGCCGGGGATCGCCGATCTCCTTTATGGTGCTGCTGCGCAGCAGCGCCATATGATGTAAACAGCAGGGAATTCTTCCCCCCTACATTTAGCCTGCGAGCCGCGGTCGGAGGCTCGCAGGCTGTTCACGGAAACACCCTCCATGAACTGACATGGAACGGCCGTTTCCATGGAAACACCAGTGCGACCTGCGTCCGCCTATCGGCTGACGTTGGTCGTTAAGTGGATAATATAGGCAACGCGAATTTTCGTGTTATTTGCGCAAAAATTTGCGTTAGATCCATGGTTACAGGAAGTTGTTGGCAAACATGACAAAGCTGTTACTAGGCAGACTATGTATATTTAACTAATGTGAATTTTCGCATAAAATTCGCATTAAAACGCTTACAAATTTTCATGCGAATTTTCACCAAGCAGAAAAATCTTTTTTTTGCAGGTGAAAATGTCATGCTACAGTGGAAATGTAGCCTAAAAGGAAATTAACATGGCAGCCTCCATATCCCTCTCACTTCAGGTGTCCTCTAAGCAAAATGTGTTTATCCGGTGTGTCCATAAAGGCTGGTGTGTAATGAAGGCTGGTTTTTGTTTTTAATTTTCAACTTTAAGCATCAAAGTTTAATATTTCATAAGAGAAATATCAGATTAGATCTCATGTCACATTGAATTCCATTCCTAACAAACAGGGTTAAACGTTTCGCCTTTTCATGACTCGCTGAATTCAGCACAGATTTTGGTACCTGAATTAATAGACGTTTGTCCAGGAACAATGTACAGTAACAGTTCCCACTGCTGCGTTTGTTTTTTCTGTCCCTCGCTCCCACGTAAGGGAGCATTCCACCCTAGTTCACAAAATCGCCCAAAATATCCCAGATTAGCGAATGTTGAAGAAAATGTCATCACCAACGTGTTGAATTGCACACTGCATTACCTAATAAGGTAACAACACGAAGAAAGAGCCTTTTTTTGGTGTATGTTTGTTTGTATGACTATGTCTGCCAATTCCATCTGCATGAGTAGAGTCTGTCTGCCTGTTGCTTTGATATCCTGATCCCATCAAGGCACAGAGTTCATGCATCGTACAGCTGTGCTTTAATGGTCCTGGTTTCTGAAGCAAACTGCTGGGCTCCAGTTCTCAGTTCTGTTGATCTTCATGCGCTTGTGAGTTAATGAGCGGTTTAAATATACTCTGCTGGGTAGCCATGCTGCTTATCAAAGCCCAGGCATTGGCAAATTCAGACTCACAGATTGCAAAGCTACTGCACATATTTAAACTGTGAAATGTAATATTCTCAACTGACTGTTACTATTATGCCTTAAACACACTGATCATCAGGGCAATGTTATGGGCAATGAGCACTGTACAGACATGCTGCCCGGCTATAGCAGAGCAGGGAGTACTATCGATGAGGAGAAAGAAGGGACAACGGACAGCGCTTTATTGGCAGTTTTCCGCAGCTGGCTAAGTAAGGCCTCGTTCACATCTGCTGTGCTGAGAAATGTGTGAAAGTGCGTGACAAAAAACGCTTGTGCGTCCTTTAGTGCGCGTTTCTGTGCATTGCGCTGCGCTTATTTAAGGTTTTGCTTAATGTAGCAGTTGTCAATAAAGCTTTGTTTTTCTATGTAAATGTATTTTTTTTTCCAAATAGGGGTGAAAAATGCATGCGCTTCTATGTGCTTGTACGCGCTTCTAAGCTCTTAAAAAGCGCACCCATTCACTTGCATTGATGTGCGCTTTACAGCTCAATGCACAGAAATGCATGCAACCCTACGGTTTTGTAACGCTGCTCAGCGCAGCGCATAGATGTGAACCAGGCACATTTAATTACATGGGAAAATCAATACCTTGCTGAACGCACAGCGCAATGCGCTGTGAAAAGCGCACAGAAACGGCCCTGATGTGAACGAGGCCTAAGAAAACAAGGGGTTTGTTTGTTGCTTGTTGTTTAGCGATCCAGTGCAATGGACTGCTAAAGAAATGGCAGCTGTACACATGCTAAATTGTCGAGACGAGTGTGTGCACAAGGTCTACCGACAGGTTAAATCAGTTGATCATCATCTCATTCAGATATTTAGGGCTTATTCACACAAGCTTGGTGTTCATTTTCCGACATGGAAAAGAAGTGCCATAGTATACTTGGGCATTACTTAGCACATTTGTTTGGTGTGGCATTTACTGAGTGGTATAAGAATGCTGCCTTAGCTGCCTACCAACTAAAAATGCATGGTGTTTGTTTTTTGGCAGTTATATGACACCACTCTAGACTCCACCCTCCTCCAGGCAACTCCTCCCTCCATAACAGTGAATGGAGAGGGATTTACAGGTCCCACCTCCTCCCACAGTACCTTGGAGGCTGAATGATGGGCTGGAGCGCACACACGCGTGTCAGCTGTGTTGCTGATGACACGCTATACCGATGTGCGGGGGGGAAAGGGGATGAGCGGTGCATGCATGATGTCATGTGGCGGCCGGGGGAGCAGCGCGAGCAATGGGATCAGCATCGCTAGGGGTGAGTAGATTAACCCCATGGATTGCTCACGGGTTAGAGGCCACCGGCTGCCATACTCACGCCTGATTGTTGACGGAGATGGTCGTTATCCGCCTCCACAGCCAACTTAAGTCAGGTGTGTGCAGGGCCACCATCAGAAATTTTGTGGCCCCTCATACATCATCAGGCCTGGGCCCCCCCTCCCTGGGCCCACTCACTGGTTGCTGTGCCTACCCACTAGCCACCCCACCCCCTGTCCGTGCACAAACTGTGCTGCGGCAAAAAAATGTGCATGGCTCCAACACTGAAGAAAGCGGCATGCATAGCATGATGTGGCAAAAAGTGGGCGTGGCCATGGCATGTTGTGGGTAGAGTACTAGCAAAATACAGGTAGTCCCCGGTTTACAAATGAGATATGGACTTGTAGGTCCGTTCTAATCCATTTTCCATTCTCTTTTGTCCCCCTCTTTTCTTCCTGTGCCTCTTTTGTCCCCCTCTGTCTCACCTCAGTTTGTGCCTCTTTTGTGTCCCTCTGTGTGACCTCATGTTCCCGTCTCATCTCTTTTCTCCCTGTGCCTCTTTTGTCCACCTCTGTTATCCCTGTGCCTCTTTTATCCCCCTGTGTTACCTCTTGTCCCCTTCTGTCTCAGCTCGACCCCCTGTCCTAGCCAGGTATAGGTGCCCCCAGTATAGGTAGCCAGGTATAGGTTCCCCCAGTATAAGTAGCCAGCTATAGGTGGTGCCCCAGTATAGGTAGCCTGGTATAGCTGGTACCCCAGTATAGGCCAGCAAGATACAGGTGCTCCAGTATAGGTATTCAACTATAGGTGGTGCCCCGGTACAGGTAGCCTGGTATAGTTGCTCCCAGTATAGGTAGCCTGGTATGGGTGGTGAACCAGTATAGGTTAGCCAGGTACAGGTGCCCCCAGTATAGGTAGCAAGCTATAGGTGCCCCAGTATAAGTAGCCAAGTATAGGTGGTGCCCTCAGTAAAGGTAGCCAGGTATAGGTGGTGCCCCAGTATAGGAAGCTAGGTACAGGTGGTTCCAGCCCCAGTATAGGTAGCCAGATATAGGTGGTGGCCCAGTATAGAAAGTCGGCTGTAGCGGGCTCACTCATCAGCTTCCCACGGCACTTCCAGCGCTTTGGGGTCTGCCCAGGGCCCCCAGAAGCCCTGGGCCCCTCACTGCAGTGTCAGTTGTCCCCCCTGATGGCTGCCCTGGGTGTGTGCATGAGCCTTTCGTACTAGAGGTCTCCATGTAACAATGTGCTTATCACATCTTTATCATTATAATGCCCATCAATGTTTGCAACAATGCAACAATTTTAGTGTAGTTATCTAAATAGGCTTCTCAGTGGTAAACGTAATAAAAGGGCGCCTTGAAATTTGGGCACCCAGGAAAGCCAATAGCAGAATATCAGTACATTTACAGATATTCTATTATCAGACGTGTAAAGTGTTTTTTTTTAGGCTAAAATTGTAATTGTAAAATTGTAAAATATCGGTACCGTATTTTTCGGCATATAAGACGCTCCGGCATATAAGACGCACCTTGGTTTAGAGGGCAAAAATAAGGGAAAAAAAAATAAACTAAACCTAGGTGCGTCTACATTGCCGGGGCGTCTTATGGACCTTTTACCCCCTAAAACTGCCTCTAAGCTACTCTATCTACACTACACTAATCCCTGCTGCCCTAACAACTAAACTACACAGCAATACAATACACTACACTACCACAACACATTAATACACTTCACTACACTATGCTACACTACACTACCACAACACTAACACAACACACCACTGCAATACCCTTCACTACACTATACTACACTACAATGCACTGACACAACACACAGCTTCACTACACTACACTGTACTATACTAACACTAAGCTGCACTACAATGACATTAATACTACACCTGTTCCTGCCGCCATGCTCCTCTTCCCCTCGCTTCAGCCGCGATCCTCTTCACCTCCTCAGGCGCAGTTCTCGGATGCCACCTCCGCCGCCAGGTCCTCCTCTCCTGTGAAGGGGAAACGAAAACATTAGTGGCATTGTCCCCCTCTCCTGCCGCGATCCGCTCGACGCTGCCACTCACGGAAAGCCGCCGCCGCCCCCTCCGCCGCTACACGACGAGCGTCCATCCTCTTGCCCTCCTACTTCCTGTTTACATCACGTGCAGCCGCGTCATGCGTAGCCCGAGCGCAACGCGGCTGGGGCTACGCATGACGCGGCTGCACGTGATGTAAACAGGAAGTAGGAGGGCAAGAGGATGGACGCTCGGCGTGTAGCGGCGGAGGGGGGCGGCGGCGGCTTCCCGTGAGTGGCAGCGCCGAGCGGATCGCGGCAGGAGAGGGGGACAATGCCACTAATGTTTTCTTTTCCCCTTCACAGGAGCGGAGGACCTGGCGACGGAGGTGGCATCCGAGAACTGCGCCTGAGGAGGTGAAGAGGATCGCGGCTGAAGCGAGGGGAAGAGGAGCATGGCGGCAAGATGGGTAAGCGCTTCCCTGCGCACTCTGCAACATTTTTTTGGGTGCATTTGGCATATAAGACGCACCCAATTTTCCCCCCCTGTTTTGGGGAAGAAAAAGTGCGTCTTATATGCCGAAAAATACGGGTATTCAATACTGATATTCTACTACAGCTAAACCTAACAGTACTCTCACACAGAACCCTCCTCCTGACACCTAACCCTAATTACCCCGTCACCCCCCCCCCCCCCTGCACAAACACCCTACCTGATGCCTAACCTTAAGCAACCCCCCCACACCTAGCCGGAACCATTCCCAAACAACACCCCCCCCCCCCCCAATACACAGTACTTTAAAAAAAACAACATCTTTTTGGCCGCCACCACCACCACCACCACCAACAACAACAACAAAAAATAACATTTGTAAAGCGTTTTTCTCCCGTGGGACTCAAAGCGCATAAGCATGGCTCCGACCATCGTGGTACAGAGGAAGAATTTTATAAATCTGGAAATGCCAGGCTAAACAGGTGGCTTTTCAGTCTGGATTTGAATAGCTCCAGGGATGGTGCTGTCTTTACTGGGTGTGGTAGGGAGTTCCAAAGAGTAGGGGCAGCATGACAGAAGGCTCTGTCTCCAGATTTTTTGAGGTGCACTCTGGGAGTGACCAAGTTTATAGAACTTGCTGATCTGAGGTTGTGAGAGGTGTGGTGCAGCTTCAGCAAGTCCTTCATGTATCCAGGGCCCAGATTGTGCAGGGATTTGAATTTCAGCAGTCCAATCTTGAAGAGTATTCTCCATTCTACTGGTAGCCAGTGCAGTGAGCGAAGGATCGGTGTAATGTGACAGTGGCGAGGCTGGTTTGTTAGCAATCTGGCAGCAGCATTCTGCACTAATTGCAGGCGACGCAGGTCCTTTTTGGGGAGGCCAGCTTAAAGGGCATTGCAGTAGTCCAGCCGTGATGTGATGAAGGCGTGGACTAGGGTTGGAAGATCCTCTGGGGGAATCAGATGTTTAATCTTTGCAATGTTCTTCAGATGAAAGAAGGAAGATTTAACTACCATAGGTGCTGATTGCCTGCATTGTCTCAGCTTCCTTTTAGTAAAACTCTAGGACAGTACGGTGGCTCAGTGGTTAGCAATCCCACCTTGCTAGAGTCCCATGTTGGTATCTCTGCAAAGCACTTGCTGCATGGAGTTTGTATTCCCTACAACCCCCACACCCTTACCCCTCTCCCACACAGGATTTGCATGGACTTCTTTTCACATTCCAAAAATATAGCACCAACGAATTGATTTGCTCCCAAGATGACCCTCACACTATGGTACAGGCATAAGATTTTTAGCTCATCTGCGGGGCAGTTAGTGAATTAATTGCCCTGATGTACTCTGTGAAGTGCTACAGAAGGTGTCAGCACTATATAAATATTTAATAATAATAGTCCTTTTAAATGTACTTAAGAATGCAGGCTGCTTTAAGCTGGCGCTGAGCTTAAGCTCTTTATGTGTTTGTATTAGTAAGATACAGACACGCAGACTGTATCCCTGCTATTATCGCTCAGCTGGGGTCTTGCATTGTGCCAAGTATTTATACAGCTTTTCTTTTTTTTTTCGTCTTCATGACTTGTTTTCTATGCTATACTAAGTTATGTGAGTCCAGTTACTGTAAAGTCATTGAACCAGTGAGGGAGTTTGGAGATCTCCCCCAAAGGAATTACCTAACAGGAAACCAATGTGAAACGATTTCCTTATTTACTTAAAGAAGTAGTAAATGGAAGAGTTAAGAGGTCACATTTGACAGTAATTATCTTCTACTGCTTGTAGTTTAACTACTGGTTGAACATTCAGCATATAGACACCTAAAGCAGTCTGTACAGTATAGAGGTTCAGTGAGAGGCACAGGTTACACTGCACTTCTGGCAGGCCTAGAAAGATAATTCCACCCACTGATGTGAAACAAGATGATGTACAAAAGCCATCAGTAATTCATTAAAGGCAGCCTATGTGTTTTTTGTTCTAACTTAAACTTCACTATAATGAAAAATTGAAAATGTTAAAATAAGTGCAAGCATAAACAAATTATAAGTATGTTTTTTTTCCAGAGTAAAATGAGCCATACATTACTTTTCTCCTATGTTGCTGTCACTTACAGTGGGTAACAGAAATCTGACAGAAGTGACAGGTTTTGGACTAGCCCATCTCTTCATAGGAGGATTGTCAGCAATTTATTTATTTTCAAAAGCACTTAGTGAATGGCAGTTGCTCTGCCCAACTGCCAAAAAACTGTGTAGCGAGCAGGGAAGCTGGCCAGCATCATTGTTTAAATCCTTTTTAGGGAATATCTTTATATCTTTATAAAGAATAAAAGCCTTGCTGAGAATCCCCTATGAAGAGATGGACTAGTCCAAAACCTGTCACTTCTGTCAGATTTCTACTACCTACTGTAAGTGACAGCAACATAGGAGAAAAGTAATTTATGGCTCATTTTACTCTGGGAAAAAAACGTACTTCTTATTTGTATATGTTTGCACATATTTAAAATTTTACAATTTTTCGCCATAGTGCCCCTTTAAGTTAGAACAAAAAATACATACGCTGCCTGTAAAACACTTCTGTCAGATTTCTACAACCTACTATAAGTGACAGCAACATAGGAGAAAAGTAATTTATGGCTCATTTTACTCTGGAAAAAAACATACTTCTTATTTGTCTGTTTGCACATATTTTAAATTTTTTGCCATAGTGCCCCTTAAATATATTTTACACTAAAAACAGTTCTTAACCAAGTGATGTGATACATTACCTGTGAATATTTACAATGTAAGGCCACAGGTGTTGCAACAATTTAGATGGCTGTAAGAGAGATTGCCTCACTTAGCAAACTGATGAAGCTAGCATGGGTGGCCCTACACTGGGGCATGATTTTAATCACCCAGATAGTGATCGATGTTTGTATGGGGAGTATAAGGAACTTATCTGCGAATGCTGATGGTCATGCCAAGAATCGGGTGGAATCCGCTGCTTCCGGGTCTCGGCGCTTGTTCCCCACTGATGACGTGCAGGCTGGGACACAGACCACACTTCCTGATAGGCAGAGGGTGCGTTCTCAGTACGCCCTCCGCAAAGGTAAACAATAGTCAGCTGACTGTGGTCAGCTGATAGCACAAGCACAAGCGTCAGCTGATTATTCAGCTGATTATTCAGCTGACACTCAGGCAGGTGTGTCTGCTGTGATTGGATGTGCGGAATGTGGCCGGCCACTGATTGGATGGAAGTTGTATTTTAACGCGCAGAGTGCTCCCAGTCATCGCCTGTGATAAGCATAGCTGTGGCTAGTTGCTGAGTGCTCACTCATACCATCTGAATTATCTGGAATTGACCTTGGCTTGTATTTGACCGTTCTTGTCTGCTGTTTAACTAACCCTTGCTTGTTAACTGGATATTGTTGCCTGCTGCCTGGTCTGACCTTTGCTTGTTACCTGGATACTCTTGCCCGCTGCCTGCACCGGCCCTTGTTACCTGTACATTCTTGCTTGCTGCCTGGGCTGACCATTGCTTGTTACCTGGATACACTTGCATGCTACCGAGATCGACCCTTGCTTGTTACCTGGATACTCTTGCATGCTACCTGAACTGATCTTGTTTGGACTCTCTTGCTTGCTGCCTAGATCAACCATTGCCTGTTTCCTGAACGATCTGTCACATTACTGGCAGTCGTCGCTGAGGCCCTCATCCTCCTAAATCAAAGGTACTAGTCCTGTATGATACTTGTGAACTGTTGAACTTTGCTATACTTGCCTCAGTGGGGTTCAGGCGGTTTATTGCCCACTCTACTTCAGAGTTGTGGCACTAGATTGGGGCATAGGGACTGATTGTGGACATAACCTGTCAAGCCTTACAGGGAGCTCAGGGAGAGTTAGGCAAAAAATATCTAAGGTTCCCCATACAAACATCGATTTTGATCACCCAGATAAGTCATCATGCCAGCCATTGTGCCCCCCTTGTGCCCCCCCCCCCCCCAAATCCCCAAATTTGAAGCTGGAGCCACCACTGGAAGCTAGATGTAGACTAGCTGGGCTCACACTAAAATGAGTTAGTGCCATGGAAAGTGACAGCGCGATCCCCTTTCTCATAGTTCCTTCATCGTGTACTTTGCATTGGACATGTCATAGCTGGCATGACTTGGTGAACTGCGCAAGCTCAAACTGCTCTCAGTCATGGGAGCGGGCTTGAGGAGGCACACTGCTGGGTCAGTAGTGCCGGACTTTGACTTTACCCAGGCTGAAAGCAGATCAACGGAGGGGACCAGGGGGACAGCAAGAAACCTTCAAGACCACAGTGGACTAAAAGAATATAAAAAACATTTTTCTGCCTTAAACCATTCAATATTGGTCAGATTTTAGCATAAGACTACGGCCACCATTAGCTTGTATATGCAGTATGAAACTATGTGGTGATCAAATGTCCAAAGATTTCCCCTGCGTGTATTAAATAAAAGAATAGCCTTTTTCAATCAACTTAGTTACATAATATGAATATGATTTTGATTAATAATCCTAAAACAAAAGATAGTTGCAATTATTCATCTTCAAGGTGTACCTGAAAGGGAAACGTGCCCATTTCTGGTACGAACCCCAGTAGAGGGAAGCCTTTGGATAATCCAGAGGCTTCCCTGGCCCCTTTGCACCTCGCCGTTCCAGCCCTGGGACCACTCGAAGCCCATCTACAAGGGCTTGTTGGCAGATCTCGGCCACACTGCGTAGACGCCAACATTAAGGGACAGTTGTATTGGTACTAGATTGTTGCACAAAATTGTGATGAACATCTACAATGTCTACATAGCAAACTCTGTTCTCCCCTTCCTACTCTCTTCCTGACAATTGACTCTAAAGCCCTGTACACACTAGACTAAACTTGACAGAGGAGACCGGTCAGGGGTACCTATACAAATGGCATGGTCAGAAAGGGCGCCAGAGACTGCTAGTAGTAGAATATCGGTAAAATTACAGATATTCTATTACTTAATTCCTGTAGTAAAATATCGGTAATCTTTACTGATATTTTACCACGACCTAACCTAAGCAGATGCATTATACTGAAACCTGCTCTCAACGATCGTGTCTCCTCCAATTCTTGGTTAGTTTGCAGGTGTCCTGCAGTCAGCTGGTCACATGCAGGGACTGAAGCCGATTGGCTGGATGCAGCACACCTGCAAACTAACCAGGAAGTAGAGGAGATGCGATCACAGGAGCAGGTAATGTCTGATGCTTCCACCCCGCCTACTGTCGCACTAAAACCTCCCTCTACCTATGCCTAACCCTAAGACCCCACCTGGTGCCTAACGTTAACCCCCCCATGCTGCCTAACCTTAAGCATCCCTGCCTCTGGGGCCTAACCAATAACCACCCCCCCTTTCCCCACCTAACCATAACACCCTAAAGTACTCTGCTGCCACCATAAGCGGCAATAGTAAAAACCTCGAACAGCGGCAGTGAACCGAAATTATGGGTCTCGATAAATAGTGGGTGCCATAATTACTGTTCATTGCCACTAATCATGGTTTTTACTATTGCCGCTTAGTGCACCATTTTTAGCTGCACTCGCTCTGCACCTTTTTCAAATGATTTGCCGTCTTTGCTGAGAATATGGCGTGTGTACAGCCACTCTTAAACTTTGTTAAAGGGAACCTTAACTGAGAGGAATATGGATGTTTCCTTATTAACAATACCAGTTGCTTGTCAGTCCTGCTGATCTCTTTGGCTGTAGTAGTGGCTGAATCACACACCCGAAACAAGCATGCAGCTAATCCAGTCTGACTTCAGTCAGAGCTCCTGATCAGCATGCTTGTTGAGGGGCTGTGGCTAAAAGTATTAGAGACAGAGGATCCGCAAGAGAATCAGGCAACTGGTATTATTTTAAAAGGAAAAATCCATATCCTTCTCAGTTTAGGTTCCCTTCCAAATATCTGGAGTGCTACATCAGCTCCCTTCCATTCACTACTCACTAGAATCCATTCCATAATGTGGCATGTCATAGTCTCTCTTATCCCCTCCATAGCAGCAAAATGCTTTGCTTTTCTGCACAGAACCAGGTTCCAAACTGTTGTGCTGATCCCTACGAGCATCAGTCATCGTGTGTGTGTGTACACACTTTTACTCTGCTACACATGGCACAACCTTGTAAAGTACAATGTAATGTGCTGAGCTCTCTAATGGACACAAACTCACTAGTAGCTTTTAACTACTGTATACCTGTCTTAAAAAAATGTTTAAGTAAAAGAAATCTGGCCAGTTACTTACCTGGGGGTTCTTCCAGCCCTTGAAGTCCTCCTGGTCCTTCACCGTCATTCCGCGCTGCTCTTTTTATCTGCTCTCCCCCTCCGAACCCTTCATGCACAGTCCTGTGCCGCGTGCCTCCTCCAACACGCTCCCGTGGCTGGGAGTGTTCTGCACTTGTGCAATGAGTAAAAATTGCTACTGTGCATGTGCAGAATGCTCCTGGCTACGGCAACGTGATTATGGAGGCGTGCACTGCCGGGACAACGCATGTGCAGTGCCCTGTGACTGGCTGGGTCGGCCAGCTTTCAGAGGGGGGCAGCAACAGAGCAGCGCGGAATGATGGTGAAGTACCAGAAGGACTTTAGGGGGTTGGAATAAGCCCCAGGTATGTTACACAGGCCAGATTTATTTCACTTAACATGCCCTTTAAGCCTGGTACACACATCCATTTTGATCAGCCAATGTTTGCCCAATTTTACCACTTTGATGTAGTATGAGAGTTTACCCACATGATCTGTACGTTAGATTCACAACTTGTTGACCCTCATTCTACATGGAGCTGGTAAAAATGGTCAGTGATTAGCTAATCAGAATTAGATTTGTGTATGTGCCTTAATACAACTTATATTTAGAATATATGGAGATGGTTTGATAAGGATTGCATTTTTCTCAGGGGAAGGGGAGATCGGGTTGAAGTACACAACACTACGTATAACATGACAGAGATGGACTGGTGTAGCGGAAACGTTAGTTCAGATTTACTTTCAGGGTTCATGTTATTCCGCTTCTAGTGACAGCATGAAGGGTTACATGATACTAGTGTTTATTTTTCAGTGTTTGAAATGGCAGCAATGCTGTATACAGCCGTACAAGAAGTGAAGCCTTTTTTCAGAGAAAATAGGAAGTCTAGAAGAAATTCATGACTTTTAAATAAACATTTTACACATCAGAGGGCAACTAAGTGACAGTTCAAACAACACATCCACTTTTCCCCGGGAATTTTGGATGACAGGCCGAAGCCTGATCCTTCCTTACCATTGTTTGTTGTCTGTATGTGAAGCAAGGTGACCTTAACAGCCTGAGCACCGACCAAGCATAAGAAACAAATGTGAAGTAGATTTACCGAAACACAAGTCTGTACAGATTTCTGTGCTGTAAATAAAATCTAAAATCAATGTTTGTATTGTTTTTGTTTGAAAAACTAGTAATCTGCAGTAATACATAGATATGCATGGTAAAGCTGGATGAGATATCTAGATTCTCTTCCTAAACTATTCTTTAATTTGAGGCCCCTTTCACACAATGGCGCGGTGCCTTGGCCTATTTTTACCGCAGGCCAACGCTACGCCAGTGAAAGTCTATGGGGCTTTTCATACCGACTTGATGCAGCAGAAGCGACGTAATCGCCGCAACCCAGACTTGAGCGCGTACCTACGTTACCGGTCAACTTGCACGGCAACGTGCGACGGATCGGAAGTCATGTAAGTCTATGGTGAAGCGTATATATTTTTTAAAATTTGTACGGTAGCATTGCGGCATGCATGTGCGGAAGCGTATTTTAGTAATTAGCAATTAGTTTTTTCAGCCACAGGAAGGGAGAGCTAGAGAACCTCACTTCCTGCTTGGCCTGCTGCCAGACGGGGGTTACCACAAGTGGAAATCCTGGAAGGCTGTGGCAGGTAGGCATTGTGGAGGTGTAGGTTAGGGATCAGTGGGTGGGTGGTCAGTGAGGGTTAGGCATCGGTGGGGGGGGGGGGGGGGGGGTTAGGGTTGGACATCGGTAAGGGGGTAGATTAGAATTAGGCAATGGTGGGGTGGTTGGTCAGAGTTAGGCATTGGTGGGGGGGTTGGTTAGGGTTAAACATCGGTGGGGGGAGGAAGGTTAAAATTAGGCAACGGTGGGGTGGTTAGTTAGAGTTAGGCATCAGTTGGGGGGCTTTGGTTAGGGTTAGGCATTGGTGGTGGTGTAGGTTAGGATTAGGCATCGGTGGGGGGGGGGGTAGGTTAGGGATAGGCATCGGTGGGATGGTTGGTTATGGTTAGGCATCAGTTGGGGGGTTGGTTAGGGTTAGGCATCGGTGGGGGGTAGGTTAGACGTCAGTTGGGGGAGTCAGTTAGGATTAGGCATCGGTGGGGTGGTTCGTTATTGTTAGGCACCTGTGGGGGAGTAGTTTAGGGTTAGGAATTGGTGGGGTGGTCGGTTAGGGTTAGTCATCGGAGGGGTGGTCCTTTTGGAATCAACGGGGTGAGTTAGTTAGGGTTGGGCATCAGTGGGGGGTCGGTTAGGTATCAGTAGAGAGAGGGTTTTTGTGAAAATGCAGTTAGGTTTAGTGATAGTAAAATATATGGTAGGTAAAAATTACTGATATGGGAATTACCCATGCACCGTAGAAGAATATCTATAATTATACCGATATTCTACCAGCAGCTATTTTCGGTGCCAAATCTTTGGAAAAACCCATTTTTCATGCACACGGTTTTCCTACATCCCATCATCTGCAGTACAACTCCATAACCCATGCTGTGTTACATTTTATCATTGGTTCCTGTTATTTCAAATGTTGTGTACATTAAACATTTACAAAATGAGAAATTCTTGGAGTTGTCAATCCTCGTTCTCCAGGCAGTGTCCCAGGACTTCTTCTCTGGAAAGACAACATGGAACAACTAGCTGTGTGTATATATAACACTGACTTCCTGAGACATTTCAGTCATTGTCCATAGATAAAGCAGTTGAATGCACTATCTATAGTTTGGACAGTGACAGAGTGGAAAAAGGAAATATGGCAGCAGATAATGCTGGAGCCAGCCAGAGCTGGAGTTCAACATTCTAAACAGCTAAACTAACTGTCCTAATTATTTCCCCTAAGACTGATTTATTGTAACATGCTGTCATTTTTAAAAAGGAAAATGGCAGAAAATGCTTCTGATGCACCCAGGTGATCAGCATTCCCAGTGACTGTGTGGTGCAGTGAGGTAACATTGCTTTAGGTAGCTTAGTAGTTTGCACGGTTAGTTTGCTGTAATGTGGTCCAGAGTTGTAGTCTCACCAGGGTGCTGTCTGCATGGAGTTTGCCTGTCTTTGCAGTTTTGTCTGGTTCTTTTCTTTTTCACGTTCCAAAAACATTTTCATTAAATTAGCCTAGAATTTGCAGCTTGAAATTAGCATCTCATTGGCCATCTGCAAAGCACTCCTAGTTCAGGCACATTTTTTATTAAATAGATTAATAGAAATCTAATTATTTAAAATGTGCATTTAATTATATTGTGAAAACAGTGTGTGCAATATGAGAATACAAATTTTAGGCTGAAAACTGTCAGCTGTTACTGGGATCACTACATGTACAGCTATAGCCTTGCTCCCCCACCTCAGACAAAACCTGTCTGCAGTGCTGACGTGGTTAATGTCAGGTTTACACATAAAAAGGTGTCCAGTCCTGTCCTATCAGTTTTTGACAGTTGTCATCAGAGTTGTATGTGTTTCTATGGTGGTGTTCACACATAAAAAGTGTACAGTTCCAATCCATTCAGATAAAACTGATACAAAACTGACAGGACAGGACTGGAAATGTGCAAATTTATAGTTTGAACCAAGCCTTAAAGGAACACTATCAAACCAAGTGTTCTAAAATGACAATGTACAAATAACGTCTAAGTAGCTGTGTAAACATTTTCCTACTTTTCATGTTAAATATCGGAGGCAAAAGCTGTAATTCATTGTGTGCAGATTTAATTTCAGTTGGAATGTTTCATTTGCAAAGGTTTGCTTCAATATTACACTGTTCTTTGCATGTTAAGGTCCGTACACACGTTGGACTGGAGGCAACGATGGGTCCGTCGTTGCCTCCCGCTGGGT
This sequence comes from Hyperolius riggenbachi, assembly GCF_040937935.1. Classification (NCBI taxonomy): domain Eukaryota; kingdom Metazoa; phylum Chordata; class Amphibia; order Anura; family Hyperoliidae; genus Hyperolius; species Hyperolius riggenbachi. The sequence goes on along the minus strand of NC_090647.1, from coordinate 482,399,489 downwards.
GGGCGTTCCAACGACAGTCCAGCGTGTGTACGCACTGTCGGCGGACTGATACGGCTGTTTCTGAGCGATCCGCCTAGCGGATCGCTCAGAAACAGCCGTATCAGTCCACCGACAGTGCGTACACACGCCGGACTGTCGTTGGAACGCCCACCCAGCGGGAGGCAACGACTGACCCGTCGTTGCCTCCAGTCCAACGTGTGTATGGACCTTTAGACTGCATATGAAAAGGGCTGTCAGGTTTCACATACAATTACAAACAAGTTACCGTACATTTCCTCTGCTTTCTGCAGACAGCTCATTCAGAAACAGGCAGTGAGAGCTTTCTCTCACACACAGGTATAACAGATGCAGTGTGAGGGAATCCCCCCTCCCTTCATGAATGAGTAGTCCCGTCAGATTTTGCCTCAGATGCTATCAGTATATGTGAAAGGAATTTAACAAAGAGGAACAGTAAACAAAGAGATAAGCATTTAAAAATATACACCCGTACTTAACAGCACTTCCAAAACTATTCCTATCTCAATTGAAAACAACATGTTAATCCATAGTGTTCCTATAAGGTTGTCCCCGCACCAGGAAGCTAAATTATCACTGGCCATTGAAATTTCAGATCTCAGTATGCAAGATGATGACACTGATCTACATTCATCAGCACAAGTACTAGGAGGAGATACTAGTCAAACGTCACAAACTGACCAACAAAGGTCAAAGCATGTGGAGTATTCCATTTTTATTTTATATTTCATTTTGCTTCCTCAAGATTTTCTCTGTTCAAAAGTAGTACATTTCCTTTGAATCAGGAATCCAGTATAGTACCGTCCAAGAACATAGAATTTTTCTGATTGAACAGACTGATAGAGCCTGTACTGTACTCTACAGTACTCTGCAGAACTTCAAATCAACTGAAGGTTCCGTATCGGGATTCCAAAATGATTTGCTTGCATGCTCTTTATTCTTCATAGGGATAAAGAGTTTGAAATCTCCAACTGCACTTCTTACACGGATCACACAATTTTTGCTTACAGGATTCATTAGATTCAAGATTCAACAGGTCTGAGATAACCGAGAACCTTTTAGATTTGGATTCGAAGAAATTTTGGATTCGTCCATCTCTAGAAAAAATGTATACTTACCTGGTAAATATCATTTTTTATTATTTAGATCCTTCCTCAGGTCCAGAATCCTTATCATGGACTTGGCTTAATTAATTGCCACTCTGGCCCCGCCCCTACCTACACATTAGCAGAGCACAAAAGTATAAATATCTGTATGGAATAAATCAATATAACTAACCTTTGAAAGGAGCACACCTGTTAGTAAATTATAAGTCACAGAGTACAACACAGGTTGTTTTAGTAAATACTTGCATATCAATACGAAAGGTAGTGATATAAGCAGAAAGTCACCCAAATATTATCAATATGCTTTGAAAGATTGTTTAGAAACTATCAGCCAATACTGCACATACAGCAACTCCTGACTATGATTATGTTTTGACAAAAATGTGATTGAAAATTGATCAAAGCTCTGCACTGTATAATTACTTCCCTTCCTTGTGGCTCCATTAACTAACAATACCATGGGTATATCTGAGATACTAGGAGAAGGGAATCCTTCCTAGCAAGGTCAGAGATATCAGTAACAATACCAGCAATGTCCTGACTCTTAAAATGTACCTGAGCCGAAGCTGGGGTACAAAATTAGATACTTAAAGAGAGGGAAGCCTCTGGATCCTATTGAGGCTTCCCCTGTATTCTAATGTTCCCTGTTGCTCTTCTCCCTGTATTGCGGCTGCGCGAACCCGCCCACACATGTACAGTAAGCCTACTGCCCATGCGTGGCTGTGATCACATGTCTACGGCGTGTCCACATTGCAAGAGGAGAAGGAGCATGGCTGCGATCTGGAGGGGAGCCACACTCAGCGACGGGACATCTGAGTAGCGAGGGAGCCTCAATAGGATCCTGAGGCTTTCCTCTTTTAAGGTAAATGTCTGATTTTGATCCTGAGCTTTGCCTCGGGATCGCTTTAACATTACTTCGAGAACCAAGTTTTAGCCGGAGTTTGTTTTGAATAACAAATTGTAACGATCGGTGTCAGCACACAGAGAGTATCTGATTATTGATGACCTGCAGTATCACCAACAATACAGATGTATACCTGATTATGGATGATTTGCAGAATCACCAATAATACAAGTATGACTAACCTCTGGACACCTAATGAAGTGTAAGTGCTTGGTGCAACTGTAAGGCTATCTACCGTGGAGCGAGAGACACAGATACTACTACAGCCAGTGACCACCTGAGGAGCCGGTGGCCTCTGGCTGTGCAGGAACTATCTTTTAAAGAGGAGAAGATAGAGATAATCTTGCAGCCAGTGATTCCCTGAAGGACTAGAAATCAGACTGTACTGCAGCCAAATATTCCCAGATGGATTGGGAATCAGACTGTACTGCAGCCAGTGGACTCCTATGGGGTAGAGGCCACTGGCGGAACTGCAGGAAGGACTCTCTGAGGAGCAGGAGGTCCTTGCAGCTAACTGACACCTGGTGGACTAGTATCACGGGTAGTACAGAGAGACTGATCACTTGAGGGATGAGTGACAGTCAGAAGGGTCAGACAGGCCAAGTTGGCAACACACGAGCAGACAAGGTACAGAGACAGAAGGCTGATTCGGTAACCGGGTACAGGCAAGGTTGGCAACTGGTAAACAGATAGGCAGAGGTACCGAATCAGAAAGCTAGAGAGAGGTCAACAGAGCCAGAGGTCATAACAGATATCAAAACGCACAATCCTAGACTAAGGTGTGAGGTCCTTGGTCTCAACACCCGGGAACTGGTCTAAAGTATAACACAGTAATAACACAGTAATCCTATGCTTGGGTGTGAGGTCCTTGGTCTCAAGACCCTGGAACTGGTCTAAAGTATAACACAGTAATGACACAGTAATCCTATGCTTGGGTGTGAGGTCCTTGGTCTCAACACCCTGGACATGGTCTAAAGTATAACACCGTAATGATAAAGTAAACCTCAAGAGCGGAATCTGGCTAAGTGTGAATTCCCAGTTCCAACTGGTTCTAACACACTGTAGGATCTGACTGAGGTCTGAGAGCTCACACGTAAGTATTCGCAACGGCAGACAACCAGCAACTGACAAGCACGATCTATATATGCTACAGCGCTCCGCAGCGCCGCCCCCAGCCAATCAGGAGTTCCGCTGGGATTAGTTGATCGTCCTGATCAGCTGATACCTCTCCTGCTGGCATAAAGGTCCTGTCTTCTGGCGCGCGCGCAGCTCTCCATCTGTGTGCACCAGAAGGCCCAGGCAAACCAGACACATGTTGCTGTGCGGAAACCGCCGGTCTGAACGCGGAGACAGCCGCCCCGCCGTCAGACTGCGCGGCGGCATCTCCGCTATTCATTACACAAATACCCTCTGATCATGACAGAACCTCTGATCATGACAGAAATAAGAATGCATCAAAAAATTTAATCTTGATTTTGGTGTACTTTGCAAACAAGGGCCCCCTTATTCAATTTACTTTTTCTTCTACGTTTTTGTCCTTGGTGATATTTTCACACCTTATCAATAAAATGCCCTTTAACCACCTTAGCGGTATGGACGAGCTCAGCTCGTCCATTACCTCCGCGGTGGATATCTCAGCCCCTGGTGGGTCTTTTTTTACAATTTTTTTAAAACACGCAGCCAGCACTTTACTAGCTGCGTGTTTAATTCGATCGGCGCCACTCGCCGCTACGCGCCGCGAAAGAGGCCCCCCCAAGACCCTCAGCACAGCCTGGCCAATCACCGCCAGGCTGCACTATGGGGTGGATCGGGACCCCCCCTGACGTCGATGACGTCATTCCGATCGTCGCCATGGCGACGATGGAAGCCCTAACAGGAAATCCCGTGCAGAGCGGGATTTCCTGTTGGGTATAAAACCCGGCGGCAATCGGAGGGGTTGGCGAGATGGCGCAGGGAGGGGAAAATTATGTAGCTAGCGCTAGGCTAGCTACATGATTAAAAAAAAAACGGTTAAAAAAACCCACCTGCGGCCAAGCGCCGCAAAAAAATAGAACGCCACGGTGGTTAACCACTTGAGGACCGCTCCCAGCCGATGGGCGGTGGCAAAGTCCGGACCCAAACGACCGCAATACGCCCATCGGCGGGGGCGGCTGCGGGAGTGGCTATGCGGCGATCGCGTCATTCGTGACGCGATCAGCCGCCGGGGACTGGGTCCGCCCACCGTTCGCTGTAACCCGCCGGCCGTTCGGAAGCGCCGGCGGGTTACTAGCACCCGGATCGCCGCTGCACGCATGTATAATAGGCTTTGTAATGTATACAAAGCCTATTATACTGGCTGCCTCCTGCCCTGGTGGTCCCAGTGTCCGAGGGACCACCAGGGCAGGCTGCAGCCACCCTAGTCTGCACCCAAGCACACTGATTTCCCCCCCCCTGCCCCCTGATCGCCCACAGCACCCCTCAGACCCCCCCCTGCCCACCCCCCAGACCACTGTTTGCACCCAGTCACCCCCCTAATCACCCATCAATCACTCCCTGTCACTATCTGTCAACGCTATTTTTTTTTTTTAGTCCCTAATCTGCCCCCTACTCCCTCCTGATCACCCCCCCCACCCCTCAGATTCTCCCCAGACCCCCCCCCCTCCCCGTGTACTGTATGCATCTATCCCCCCTGATCACCTGTCAATCACCTGTCAATCACCCCCTGTCACTGCTACCCATCAATCAGCCCCTAACCTGCCCCTTGCGGGCAATCTGATCACCCACCCACACCAATAGATCGCCCGCAGATCCGACATCAGATCACCTCCCAAGTGCAGTGTTTACATCTCTTCTCTCCTCTAAACACCCACTAATTACCCATCAATCACCCATCAATCACCCCCTATCACCACCTGTCACTGTTACCCATCAGATTAGACCCTAATCTGCCCCTTGCGGGCACCCAATCACCCGCCCACACGCTCAGATTGCCCTCAGACCCCCCCTTATCAATTCGCCAGTGCAATATTTACATCTGTTATTCCCTGTAATAACCCACTGATCACCTGTCAATCACCTATCAATCACCCATCAATCACCCCCTGTCACTGCCACCCATCAATCACCCCCTGTCACTGCCCCCCATCAATCAGCCCCTAACCTGCCCCTTGCGGGCAATCTGATCACCCACCCACACCAATAGATAGCCCGCAAATCCGACATCAGATCACCTCCCAAGTGCAGAGTTTACATCTCTTCTCTCCTCTAAACACCCACTAATTACCCATCAATCACCCCCTATCACCACCTGTCACTGTTACCCATCAGATTAGACCCTAATCTGCCCCTTGCGGGCACCCAATCACCCGCCCACACGCTCAGATTGCCCTCAGACCCCCCCTTATCAATTCGCCAGTGCAATATTTACATCTGTTATTCCCTGTAATAACCCACTGATCACCTGTCAATCATCTATCAATCACCCCCTGTCACTGCCACCCATCAATCACCCCCTGTCACTGCCACCCATCAATCAGCCCCTAACCTGCCCCTTGCGGGCAATCTGATCACCCACCCACACCAATAGATCGCCCGCAGATCCGACATCAGATCACCTCCCAAGTGCAGTGTTTACATCTCTTCTCTCCTCTAAACACCCACTAATTACCCATCAATCACCCCCTATCACCACCTGTCACTGTTACCCATCAGATTAGACCCTAATCTTCCCCTTGCGGGCACCCAATCACCCGCCCACACCTCAGAACGCCCTCAGACCCCAGCCCTGATCACCTCGCTAGTGCATTACTTGCATCTATTTCCCCCCTCTAATCACACCTTGAGACACCCATCAATCACCTCCTGTCACCCCCTAGCACACCTACCCATCAGATCAGGCCCTAATTTTCCCCGTGTGGGCTCCTGATCACTCGGCCAAACCCATTACACAAATCTGATTTATTAAATTGTACACACTTAGTATGACCTTAAACAAGACCACTTAAAATATAACTTTTAATTCATTGGATTAAAACTTTGTTTTACTATTGTTCATGACCGGATTCAGACATTAACCTAGTTGGATAGTTTCCATAAAGACATGTAGGTTAAGGAAGACCAAACTGTATTTTATAGTCAATCCTTATCTATCCTAATACTAGGCACTGAAAATATTATGCTGAGTAACTTTCTACATGAAAAAAAAACCCTCCACCTAAAACCGACATGTTTCGGCTCCTTAAAAGAGAGCCGTCGTCAGGGCTATAAGAATAAAGTGCTCAGGGTGCAAGGTGCATAGTAGAGAATATACACAGCTATTTACAAATACATGATCATGAAAAACAAAAAAATGGGAGCTGTGCTCCCTAGCAAGGTCAGCAATCAAATGAGGCTGTCTCCCAGCCTTACTTATATACCTTCAGGAGTGGGTGGGATCTAATTGATCAACCCTCCCATCATAGAGATACCCTCCTATTGGTTACATTGATTGTCACTCATAAAATCTCAACAGGTATTGGTTAACTCAGATTCTGGCATCTCTTGCCATATATTTTCAAAATAAGTCTTTTATGGGTTTTTAAGTATCCAAAAACAGATAAATGTATATAAGGTCACCTGTATATTCAGCCCATAGTAGAATAGATCACCTAAAACACTTCCAAATGGTAAAACGCTGCAGCCAGCAAAAGTTCCCATACACTAACATTACGAATCCGCCATTGGTCAAAGGAGAGCATGTGACCTAACGTCACAAGACCTCTCCGTGTCGCTGTCTCATATTGCGGGCCAGATCCTTTCTCACAGGCCTCCCCATTGGATCAGGGGAAGCATGTGACCACTTCCCCATCTCAACTACTCCTCCATACGCGGCATCTTGCCGCTATAGTACTATACGAAGACACGTTATGGAGGGGAGGGGGAGTGGCCTAGCGTAAGAGACGCTGTCGTCTTGGCAACACTCTGGTTATGTTTACGGAGGGGTGGGAACCCAAACAATAGATGCCTGCAAACGATAAATGCCTGCATATCTCCACAGATACATCCAAGATACAACACATTAGTAGTTTCCTATGCCTGCATATCTCCACAGATACAACCAAGATACAACACATTAGTAGTTTCCTACCAACCTCTTTACTATATTTGCGCATAAGGAAAGCGCAATTAGTGAATCAAAATTCTTCATTCTAGATATAATATTGGATATGGCTTGCAAAGAAGAATATAGATACATGGTAAGTATTAAGGAATTAATGTATACACCTTAAGACATAATACATAGATATAAGTTGGTGCATATCAGCGGCAAGGAGATCACTATATAAGTTGTGTACACCTATATCAACAACCATTATATACATCCCACAAGGATAGAGATGAAGATACTCTGGTAAGTATCAGAAAAAACATAATAGTGCTGTTACACAGAGAAAGCACCAGCAATTTTCCAATGATATATTGACTGGTATATTGATAATAAGATATATGTACCCCATATATCCAATAAATTCTTATTGGGATGTCTCCATTGTCATATTTATTAAATAAACTTAGATTGAGATAACCATGTATCACAGACCAATCAGTGGCATTTACCATACACATCTATAGGGAGAAGAAATCAAATAAAGAGGCTAGGTAAGTATACTGTCTAAGAATTATAGAGAGACAGTACCATCATGTACATGTGCATCAATTGGTATAAGGCAGCGTTTAGGATGTCAGAACTATCCATGGATGTGATATGCACAGTCCAGGGCATCATTATTTATTTTCTGCATCGCTCAGGTGATCTACACACATGTAAAACAGATGGATCTATGTGTGCACAATTAGACAGATAGATGCATATCTAGGTAAGTGGTGTGGGGAGTTTACAGCAATGTATGGATAGCACAGAATCAAGCGAAAAGGGATTCTTAATCATCCATTATTTTTATCTTTATCGCTGTCACATAAAATATTAGCTTTCATCCCACATTTCCAAACCACGTATACACACACCTCTCAGCTCAGATAAAGGGGGTATACGTAAAGCCCTCATTTAAACCCCTAGGGCTCATAGTTCCCAGGCGATAGATCCATTTTGCCTCCAATTGCCGTAGCTTTAAATCTAGATTCCCACCTCTGGGGCCCATTTTCCACTGCTGTAAAACAAAAAATTTTACACATCTCTCCTTTCCACCATGTACCTATCTAAAATGTCTTGACACAGGAGTGTCTTTTGGATTCCTGATATTGCCCAAGTGCTCTAAAATTCTCTGTTTAACTTGTCTCGTAGTTTCCCCTACATATAGGAGGGGACAAGGGCATTCAATCCCATATATCACACCTTCCGTTTCACAGTTGAAGAAATCCAGTATTTGGTAAGATCTGCCGTCCTTTGGGGCTATAAATTCTTTGCATGTTTTTACATTTATGCAGGCCTTACAGCGTCCACATTTATACATGCCTTTCAGTGGTCTTTCAAGCCATGTTTTCTTTATTGGTTTGTTTGCTACTGGCAAAAAAGAATGGACCAACTGATCACCAATATTCCTACCCCTTCGATACGTAAACATCGGAGAATTTGGGAGAATCTCTTTTAACTGGGCATCCAATTCGAGGACAGTCCAGTGTTTTTTCACAATCCTTTTAATTTCCTCTGAGTCCTGGGAAAACGTGCTCACAATTCGCATCTTGCCGGTCTGCGCATCCCCCTGTTTTTCTTTTGGTATAAGGAGATCCTCCCTCGCAATGTCTTTCACTTGATTGTAAGCTTCATCAATTACGGAGGTTGGGTACCCCCTTTCCTTGAACCTATTTTTTAGTGTACTACACTCATGATTAAAGTCTAATTCATTAGAGCAATTTCTTCTAGCTCTCATATATTGTCCTTTTGGGATACCTTTTTTCAAGGGGACTGGATGGTTACTCTCCCACGCAAGTAATGAGTTTGTGGATGTGGGCTTTCGATAGATTTTGGTTTCTAAACCACCATTTCCTGATTTACTTATCTCAACATCCAGGAAGCTCAAGGAATCTTTATTTATTTCAAATGTAAAGAACATGCCAATTTCGTTCTGATTTAGACGATGCACAAACTCCACGAATCTAGATCTGGGGCCGTCCCACAGAACGAACACGTCGTCTATGAAACGGCCCCAAAAGAGCACCGACGCCGTGTACTCAGCCAGATCTGCCGAGAAGACAACTGTATCCTCCCACCATCCGAGGAACAAATTTGCATATGACGGTGCACAACTTGTCCCCATCGCACAGCCTCGCTTCTGTATATAATATCTATTCTGAAAGAGGAAATAATTATGATTTAGAACAAACTTTAGCAGGTCAATAATAAGTGCTGAGTGTTCGCGTAGATGGATACTTCTGCTCTGCAAAAAATGATCAACTGCCCTGATGCCCAGATCATGCTTAATATTATTATAGAGTGACTCAACATCCAGGCTAGCTAGCCAAACCTCCTCAGTTACAGTCAGCCCCTGAAGTCTATTTAATAGATCCATAGTATCTCTAATATAGGATGGTAAACTCATCACAAATGGTCTTAAAAAGAAATCAACATATTTGCTTATTTGTTCTGTCAAGCAACCATTCCCTGATATTATAGGTCTCCCAGGTGGATCTATCATTCTTTTGTGAATCTTAGGTAAGGAATAGAATGTGGCCACTGTCGGATGTTTGGTCAAAAGAGTCTGTAAGTCATTTTTTGTCAGGATTCCCTTTGCAGAGGCAGTTTTTAGAAGCGACTCCAATTCTTGATAATAAGCATATGTCGGGTTTCGATCAATTTTTTCATAATGTTCTCTATTATTCAGCAGCTGCATACACATATTGACATATTGATCTTTTCTCATTAGGACTATATTCCCCCCTTTATCTGATTTCTTAAAAATAAGGTCTTCATTTTTACTCAGGGTTTCTAGGGCTCTCTGTTCAGCCTCATTTAGATTGTGTCTCCCTTGTCTATTCCTGATTCTGGCTAGATTTTCCAGATCCCTTTACACTGCTTCAATAAAGATCTGAATCGATGGATATGAGCTTATGGATGGACAGAAAGTACTTTTTGTTGATAAATTACTCTCAGGGGCCTGCATATTTATTTGTCCTGTACTATTTTCCTGAAGTAGAGTCAACAAAGTCTCCAGGTTACGGGTATCCATATCCTCCTCCAATTTATTTTTCATTGTAGGGGAATTCATGTATTTGTATATCGCAAGTTTTCTACCAAATAAATTAATATCCTTTATTGTTTCAAACAAGTCAAATTTTTCACTTGGGACAAATGTTAGGCCCCTGGACAGTACTTCTAATTCAATACCACTCAGAGCATAATCAGTTAGGTTAACAACCCGCATCCTATCACTTTCCATCTGATTTATTACCATTCCTCCTCTTCTATGAACTCACCATACCCCTAACAGAATACCTTGGGGTGTCTTCTTTCTAAAATGGAGTCACTTGTGGGGTTCCTATACTGCCCTGGCATTTTAGGGGCCCTAAACCGTGAGGAGTAGTCTAGAAAACAAATGCCTCAAAATGACCTGTGAATAGGACGCTGGGCCCCTTAGCGCACCTAGGCTGCAAAAAAGTGTCACACATGTGGTATCGCCATACTCAGGAGAAGTAGTATAATGTGTTTTGTGGTGTATTTTTACACATACCCATGCTGGGTGGGAGAAATCTCTCTGTAAATGGACAATTGTGTGTAAAAAAAAATCAAGCAATTGTCATTTACAGAGATATTTCTCCCACCCAGCATGGGTATGTGTAAAAATACACCCCAAAACACATTATACTACTTCTCCTGAGTACGGCGGTACCACATGTGTGGCACTTTTTTGCACCCTAAGTGCGCTAAGGGGCCCAAAATCCAATGAGTACCTTTAAGATTTCACAGGTCATTTTGCGACATTTGGTTTCAAGACTACTCCTCACGGTTTAGGGCCCCTAAAATGCCAGGGCAGTATAGGAACCCCACAAATGACCCCATTTTAGAAAGAAGACACCCCAAGCTATTCCGTTAGTAGTATGGTGAGTTCATAGAAGATTTTATTTTTTGTCACAAGTTAGCGGAAAATGACACTTTGTGAAAAAAAAACAATTAAAATCAATTTCCGCTAACTTGTGACAAAAAAAAAATCTTCTATGAACTCACCATCCTCCTAACGGAATACCTTGGGGTGTCTTCTTTCTAAAATGGGGTAATTTGTGGGCTTCCTATACTGTCCTGGCATTCTAGGGGCCCTAAACCGTGAGGAGTAGTCTTGAAACGAAATTTCTCAAAATGACCTGTGAAATCCTAAAGGTACTCATTGAACTTTAGGCCCCTTAGCGCATTTAGGGTGCAAAAAAGTGCCACACATGTGGTATCGCCGTACTCAGGAGAAGTAGTATAATGTGTTTTGGGGTGTATTTTTCCACATACCCATGCTGAGTGGGAGAAATATCTCTATAAATAGACAATTGTGTGTAAAAAAAATAAAACAATTGTCATTTACGGAGATATTTCTCCCACCCAGCATGGGTATGTGTAAAAATACACCCCAAAACACATTATACTACTTCTCCTGAGTATGGCAATACTACATGTGTGGCACTTTTTTGCAGCCTAACTGCGCTAAGGGGCCCAAAGTCCAATGAGCATCTTTAGGCTTTACAGGGGTGCTTACAATTAGGCATCCCCCAAAATGCCAGGACAGTGAACACACCCCTCAAATGACCCCATTTTGGAAAGTAGACACTTCAAGGTATTCAGAGAGGAGCATAGTGAGTCCGTGGCAGATTTAATTTTTTTTTGTCGCAAGTTAGAAGAAATGGAAACTTTTTTTTTTTTTGTCACAAAGTGTCATTTTCCGCTAATTTGTGACAAAAAATAAAATCTATGAACTCACCATGCCTCTCACTGAATACTTTGGGATGTCTTCTTTCCAAAATGGGGTCATTTGGGGGGTATTTGTACTATACTGGAATTTTAGCCCCTCATGAAACCTGACAGGTGCGCAGAAAAGTCAGAGATGCTTGAAAATGGGAAAATTCACTTTTGGCACCATAGTTTGTAAACGCTATAACTTTTACCCAATCCAATAAATATACACTGAATGGTTTTTTTTTTATCAAAGACATGTAGCAGAATAACTTTCGTGCTCAAATGTATAGGAAATTTTACTTTATTTGAAAAATGTCAGCACAGCAAGTTAAAAAAGTCATTTTTTTTTGCCAAAATTCATGTCTTTTTTGATGAATATAATAAAAACTAAAACTCGCAGCAGCAATCAAATAGCAGCAAAAGAAAGCTGTATTAGTGACAAGAAAAGGAGGTAAAATTCCTTTAGGTGGTAGGTTGTATGACCGAGCAATAAACCGTGAAAGCTGCAGTGGTCTGAATGGAGAAAAAGACTCTGGTCCTTAAGGGGCGAAAAGACTGTGGTCCTTAAGTGGTTAAACAACCAGCAAGCAAGAAAATATTGACGGTATTTTTTTTACCTACTTTTTAGTAATTTTTTTAAATTGATTACTGCTGAAAAGATATTTTAAAAAGAAAGCGGTGCTAACTGTTAGCACTCTTGTGAAAAGCCCCTCTTTACGCCTAAAGTCAATTTGGGCGTGATAAATAGCACTCGCGCGCAAAGTCCCGCGCACAAAACTTTGCACGCGCACAGCGTGGTACGTGCGAAACGCGTGGCACCCAAAGTTTTGTGCGCAGGACTTTGCACGCTCTGATTTTCAAAATGGTGCTAACCTAGTTAGCACCCTACTTATCACGCCCAAAGTCTTTAGGCGTGCTAACTATGTTAGCACCGCTTTCTGAATCAAGCCCTAAAAATTATATCCTGGGAGAAAACTTAGGAAAGTTCCCAAATGTTTTCAAACCTAAACAAGACATGATCCATCTCAACCCCCCAGACCAAATCCCCCTCCCCCCCCCCAAAAAAGTGACGCACTGTACTAATCTTCCTCCCTCTGTCAACTGAATTATGCTACTACTTCATAGTACCTTTCTCTTAACTTATCTAGAAGTTTAGTTGCTTAAAAAAGAGAAAGCATCCAAATACTTACATGCTTTGTGGCAGTTTGCAAAATGGAATTGTTCTCACTCACAGCTGAAACTATTCCTTGATCCTGTGCTTGCACAACTGAAAATATCTTTTGAACTTGACAGCTGAGACTGAGCAGTAAAAGTAGCAGAGGACATTGATTGGACTAAGTAAGTGGCATTGGCGCACAGCCAGGGCCGGGCCAAGGCATAGGCTGGAGAGGCTCCAGCCTCAGGGCGCAGTGTAGGAGGGGGCACAGAATTCATTCAGCTGTCATTCCTAATTGTGTTTGAAGCAGAAATAAATAAGAAAAGGGGATACATGGCAGTGACTGCAAGCCAGATAACTAGATATTAAGGTGTTGGGGAGGTTGTGGGCCCTGTGGCGCCTCTTAGTCTAATAGCAATCAGTGTGTGATGGCTGGGGTGGGAGGGATGGAGGGGCACACTTTGGTGTCTCAGCCTTGGGTGCTGGATGACCTTGTCCCAGCTCTGCGCACAGCACCTAACAGTTCCTGCTCCTGTACCCTCTTGTTACCTTTTTTGTTTGTTTGTTTGATTAAGCATTGTTTTAATTATTGGGGGCTTAGAAGAAACTTGTTGTAATGGGGACACACAGACTTAAAGGGAAGGTTCAGGGAGGGATGTAAAAAAATAAAAATCAATTTCCACTTACCTGGGGCTTCCTCCAGCCCGTGGCAGGCAGGAGGTGCCCTCGCCGCCGCTCCGCAGGCTCCCGGTGGTCTCCAGTGGCCGACCCGACCTGGCCAGGCCGGCTGCCAGGTCGGGCTCTTCTGCGCTCCAAGGCCTGGCACTTCTGCGTCCCACGCGGGCGCGATGACGTCATCGGACGTCCGCCGGGCTGTACTGCGCAGTAAAACCATGACTCTACATATAAGAAGTGTGGCTGCCATGACGCCCTTCTCTACCCTATTACATTTTCCTCCAAAAGAACCCTTCCTCCTACCTTAAACAAGTGTAACAAGTGTAGTAATCATGAGAATTCTACACACACGCACGCATGCACACAACCTGCAGGGTGCATAGTACGTAATCATGGATTAAAAGCATTTTACCTCCACTAGTGTCCAGCTTTACCATAGAACAGAAACCAGCGTTGGAGGTGGTGGTAGTATACTTAAAGGGAACTTAAACTGAGAGGGATATGGATGTTGCCTGGCAGTCCTGCTGATCTCTTTGGTTGCAGTAGTGGCTGAATCACACACCCGAAACAAGCATACAGCTAATCGATCTGATCTGCACCTGATCTGCATGCTTGTTCAGGGGCTGTGGCTAAAAGTATTAGAGACACAGGATCAGCAGGAGAGTCAGGCAACTGGTATTATTTGAAAAAGAAAAATCCATATCCTTCTCAGTTTAGGTTCCTTTTAATCTACCACTGTGGGGGAGGGGTGGGAAGCTAGAGGACCAGGAGAGCAGAGGAAGGCCGAATAGTTGGGTCACACTCACTCCTGGGGCCCTCTTGTAGTTGCAGAACTACGGGTTCCTTTAAGATCCCATTTTGGCCCCTTCAGAAGGTTCTGTTTCACGTCCCCCGCTGACTTCAAAGCATTTTGCTAAATTTAAAGTTGTGTTTTCCATTGAAACTTTTGGATCTTCACAAAATGATTGGATGATTTTTACCCGTCTAGCCGGAAGCACCCCCTGGGGTACCTCTACCGCCGATCGAGGACATGAAAGGCTTTGGCTTTGCGTGACCTTAATGACCAATCTTAGAAAAATCAGCACTTTTCATCTGCAAGATCTTCAGGGAGATATTCCGAGCATGTTGACTGTCTAGTTTTGAAGTATGCACTTTAAAAACTTCCCAACTTACCTTCCTTGTTTATTTTAGTTTCATAATAACGACATAAAATACATTTGCATACACATAATCCTGATATTTGTAACAGCCTGTCGCTGGTCACAGCAGAAGGGTTAAAATAGGGATTCTGTCACCCAAGTAACAAGCCAGCATGATTGTGAATGTGAGAGCAGATGAATGGTATGCGTGTAGTGTTCCCTCCCTGCAGTACCTCTCAATAGCCTCTGGGTGGCCCACATCACATGTTGAGTCACCTCTATTCTTTGCAGATTTCCTAGAGTCAGCCGGCTAATTAACTGCATAGCCCAGCCTTTTCTGTGCACAGTATTGTAATTAGGTAGGAGGGATAGCCAGCACTGCCCTGACACAGGCAGCCAGCCTCAGTTCCCAGCACTAAGCTGCTAGAGAGGCTCGGAGTTTCCTATGTGTCACCATACTCCCATTACAAAGGTACAGCTGCAGAAGTGACTTGGATTATATATGTGTGATGCCCAGCGCAATGTCATAGGTGTGACTGCACTCCTGTAACATGGGGAACCAGCCTGCCAGGCAAGAGGAACCACCAGAGCAAGGTAGGTGCCTACATGGCTCTGCACTACAGGCAATGACATAGATATAAAAGTGCAGCATTTCCTTATAACTTGTCTCCATTGTAGATCCTTTGTGCAGCTGTGTAATTTTATGCAGGGAATATAACATTCCATTCAGTGCTGTCCTAAAAGCAGCATTTGCGTGGCATAATGAGGGGATACATTGTTAGGAAGCCGTGTGTCTGCATGCTGCTGCTGGGTGCCTGTCACTGATTATTCCTCTGCAGCTGGGAAGTTTTAACCCTGCCCTCCTGATGTGAGGCTGTTCAACTGTGAGCTTACTGGAGGCTAATTACAGTCTTAACTGGATTATGGATGGGGGAGTGTAGCTGAGTTATAGGTATTTACATAATTTGCTTAATGAATAGGAGGGTAAATGTGGATGAAATGCTTCCCTTGAGCCTGTGAGGTAATTAGATAGATGATACCTACCTTACAGGCGCATCACCTGTTATGGGATACGGAGACACATCCTTCAGGCCTGCACTGTACAGGCAGTGTAGGCTCTGCTGGTGTACAGGTGTATTGTTAGATAATGCAGCCGCCTCCTGATAATGCTTCTGGTATAGACATAAACTCTTAAAGTACAACTAAAGCAAGAAGTATATGGAGGCTGTCCTATTTATTTCCATTTAAGTAATACCACTTGCCTGGCTATCCTGTTGACCCTCTAATACTTTTAACCCTCTAATACTTTTAACCGTAGTAGACCCTGAACAAGGATGCAGCAGATCAGGTGTTTCTGACATTTATTGTCAGATCTGACAAGATTAGCTGCATGCTTGTTTCTGGTGTTAGTCAGCCACTAATGTGGCCAGATAGATCAGCAAGGCTGCCAGAAAACTGGCAATGCTTAAAGAGAACCTAAACTGAGAGGCATATTGATGTTTACTTTTAAACAATACCCTTTGCTTGGCAGTCCTGCTGATCTCTTTTGCATCAGAAAGTGGCTGAATCACACACCTGAAACAAGCATGCAGCTAATCTAGTCTGACTTCAGTCAGAGCACCTGATCTGCATGCTTGTTGAGGGACTGTGGCTAAAAGTATAAGGGCTCTTTTCCACTATGAAATGCGATCGCGATTGCGATCGTGATTACGATCGCAATCGCGTTTCAATTTCCACCATGCGATTGCGATTGCGATTGAGCTACTATGCTCATTATAGTCCAGCTCAATCGCATACAAAACGCGGCAGGACGACGATTGCGCTTTGACCAAAATCGCATCGCAATCGGATCGCACTAATGGAAATTGCTGCTGCAGTTTCCATTAGTTTAATGTACCTTGCGATTTGCAGTCAGAAGCAAATCGCAAATCGCAGGCTAGTGGAAAAAGGCCCTAAGGGCCGTTTCCACTCCAAATCCGCAGAGTTTCCCTGCACACAAATCGCACGGGGAAACTCTGCCATAGGAAACTATGATGCCGCTGGCCGAATCGCTTGCGCTAGCGATTCGGCCAACACTGCCCACAGTTTTCGCGTGGGAGGCTGCAAATCCCATAGCCGTGCATGGCACGGCTTCTGGGATTCGCCTGCGATCCCACACACTTGGAAGTGCCGCTGCACGTCTCACTGATGCGTGCGGCACAAGTGGAAATGGGCCCTTAGAGACACAGGATCAGCAGGAGAGTCCGGCAACTGGTATTATTTTAAAAGGAAACATCGATATCCATCTCAGTTTAGGTTCCCTTTAAAAGAATTATCAGGCAAAAAAAAAAAAAAAAAATGTTTCACTGACCTGGGGCTTCTACCAGCCCCATGCAGCCATCCTGTGCCCTCCTAGTCAGTCACTGCTGCTCCAGTTCCACAGCCGCCAGCTAGTTTCGTTTTTGCCGACCTCGGGGTCGGCAGGCTGTATTGCTTACATTTTTACGCATTCCTGCTGGTGCAGGAACATTAACACATACATTTTTTACGTGTTAGTGGTGCAACACTTAAATTTTTCGGTAAACACAATGCTTTTTTCCGTCACTTTTCCATCCGATCGATTCTCTTATCTTTTGTTAATTTCCACTTTACTTCTATGAGAAATCGAGTGGTAAAACGATCTAAAGTAATATCGGACATGATGGAAATTATCAAAGGCAAAAACGTATTGTGTACACCCAGCATAAGAGGAAAGAACTATGGCAGCCTCCATATCCCTCTCGCTTTAGGTGTCCTTTAAATTGCACACCAGGACCCTCGCTCTTGGCCACTGGGCTTCAGGCATGGTGCTTGCTTTGGCTACCACCTCCATTCGTGCAAGTTTACTAAATTTGATTGGAGTTGTGGAGGGTGTGCTGGGTATCCTAACTGCACTGTGTGGTAGCATGTTCCAAGGGGTTGCACAAAATATCACCGATAGGGCTGTAATCGGGTAGTGAGCTAGGTCACGCTGGATTGCCAGTGTTCATTTCCAAATTGTAAAACCTTCTGCAGATCAATTGGAAAAAACTTTTATGAGGATGTGATCTGCTGTTGAGCAATTAGTTCTGCGCTACACAACTGTGAAAATGATTGGGTGATGTAACATAACAGGAACTTGCTGGACAACATGGAAAGAGTAATTGAACACATTTGTATGTTGCTGTGGCATTTTTTTTTCTTCCATCAGGAAATCAATGGCAATGCTTTCTGGATAGGTTTTATTGCTGTCTGTGTTCCTGTTAGAGAGGCTTCCCCTTACTTCCTGTTTGTGGGTTCTTCATGGAGCTTTGTGACATTGTTTGAGAACTCTTTGGGCTGAGAACAGTCGTGCATTAGAGCTATGGCACATGGATACTTCTACCTACATATCGCTAGCAGATCATAATAAAGTTGCAGAAGTCATTGTCTGGGTGCCAGTGAGCAGAGTGATGGATGACATCATCTTTTGGTTAAACTACATAGATTACTCTCTCATTGTTGAGATCTATCATTATTGGGCATTGATGGAACAGAGTGTTCTATACACGCAGATAAGCACCCGTTATGAAGGCTCATACACAAGTACCAACAATCAGTCCAGCTATCTTCTAACATTGGTCTATTGGGAGACAGTTGGGCACAGGTACAGCTGGCAAACAACCAGATGACCAACTGATAACAAGTTGTTTGCCAGATCCAAGCGGTGGATGAATCTAACCAACTATCAGGCAGGTTGGAATGTGTGCACAGGTCTTTTGAACAACTTTGTTTTTGAATGTGGACATGTTGTGCAGTTTGTCATTTAGCTTGCACACTTAGTATTTAACCATTTCTGCCGCCCTTCACGTCCGGGCGGCTGCTCTGCTGCGGTGCTGCGCTCCCGCGCGATCGCGCCCCCATGGTGTTGCCCAGTAGCCCTGGGATCAGTGAACGGGAACATGGTTCCCGATCACCGATCCGTGTCCCCAGCAGAAAAACCGACGCGCTCTTACTAGAGGCTTCACTCTTTCTGCACGTCAAAATTTCCGCATCCCCCTTGTGCTTTCGCTTAGCGAGAAGCACAAGGAGAAAATAAACTCAACTACATCTACATATTTTTTACGTTACAATTTACACATATAACATTAAAAATTAACGGTTTATTTCCCACACCACAATATTATGCAAATAAAATAAAAAGGGCAGGCTCTAGTCTACTTGAGGAGTCCCTGCAGGGAATCTCTTAGGGAACAGTTCTTCAATCACAGCACCCTCTGCAGCACGAAGCATTGTAACTGGCTGAATAGTGTGGGCGTAGTTTACTACAACCTATCCGAAACCTAAAAGTTCCAGAGGGTGCTGTCTAGTGTTGGTGTTCGAATTCAGTAGAGTAAATTTGAATACCTGAATTCTCAGACAGCCGCTGTTCAGCACCTGAATGAATGGACAGGGTCAGGAGGAGTTCACTGCCCTGTGTGTCACGTTGAGTTTCGTGTGACTCCAATACTTCTTCCGGTTTGGAAGATGGAAGATTTGGGGTCACAAAAAACGCTACGTGACATGCAGGGCAGTTAACTTCTCCTGACCCTGTCTGCTTTGCTGGTGCTGAACAGCAGCAATCGGGAGTGTTCAGGCTTTTGAAATCACTATATCGAATTTGAACACTAATACTAGTGCTACACAGTAACAAAGCAGCTCGGGGTGACCCAAACCACTAGGAATTTATAGGAGGCTAAAAGAGACCGAAAAGCCCTCCTACTAAAAAGCGATGCTTAACCATATCAGACCACTCTCCCATCTCTCTGACATTGAGCTTCCCTGAAAAAATAAGTAAATCATGGTGTTGGAGGTTAAACCCACAACTCCTAGCCGACAAAGCTAGAGTAGCTAACCTAACAAGCACGATAGATAACTATTTCCAGGATCACACCAACACAGAGACTTCACCCCTAACAATATGGGAGGCACACAAGGCAGTTGTTAGGGGGCGCCTTATTCAGATGGGGGCTAAACTTAAACGTGAAAAAGAGGAAGACATAGCCAAGCTATCAGAAGAGGTGAGCAACTTAGAGAAACTCCACAAATCCTCTCTAGCAACACAAACCCTTGAAACTCTCACTGATCGCAGGGCCAGACTAAACAAATTATTATCTATTGATGCCAAACAGAAATTACTAGCAGGAAGAAAGATTTTTTATGAATTAGGCAACAAAAGTGGCAAATACCTGGCAAAAGCTTTACGCCAGAAAATGCAACAAACTCACATCCCCACAATTATCGACTCTCAACTAACCAAATTGGCCAAATCAGAAGATATAGTTGAAGAGTTTCGCAGATTTTATAAAACTCTATATAACCTGCAAGATACACACCCAGAAAAAAGACCCCACCAAACGAGGCTTAACAGAATTAATGAATATCTAAACAAACACTCCACCCCCCTAAAAATATCCCAAGAGGAATTTAAAGACCTTGAGGCCCCTATTACCACAGATGAATTCATGATAGCTGTCAAAAGTTTAAAATCTGGTAAAGCACCGGGACCGGATGGCTACAGCTCTCAATACTATAAAGCTTTTGCTAAATCATTAGCCCCAGCTTTTGCCTCTGCATTCAACTCAATCTCTTCAACAACTACACCCTCCCCTCAGTTTCTCGAGGCCCACATAACTGTGATTCCCAAGCCTGGAAGGGACACCAAATCTTGCGCCAATTATAGGCCCATATCTCTCCTTAATCTAGACGCCAAAATATTCGCAAAAATTTTAGCAAATCGAATAATCCCATACATCCCAGACCACATTGGACCAGATCAATCTGGCTTTGTCCCTGGAAGGGAAGCTAGGGACAATGTTATGAGGACAGTGGGGGTCATTGCTCTGACAAAAAAATTAAAGACCAAAGCTTTTCTCTTATCAACTGATGCCGAAAAGGCGTTTGACAGGGTGGCCTGGGACTTTTCTCGTGCCGCCCTGGCACGTCTAGGATTAGGACCTAACCTATTAAATTGGATCAATCTACTGTACACAAACCCTTCAGCCAGAGTAAAGGCTAATGGCCTGCTCTCAGACAACTTTACCATCACAAATGGCACACGACAGGGGTGTCCTCTATCACCCCTGCTATACGTGCTTACTCTAGAACCCTTCCTCAATGCGGTAAGATCTGACCCCTCTATCAAAGGAATACAAACTCAAACTGCAAATCACATTGTCTCCGCCTTTGCGGACGACCTCCTATTCTATCTACAGGATCCAATAACATCTATTCCTAATCTAATGAAACGATTCGGAGAATTTGGTGCCCTCTCTAATCTCAAAATAAATTTTCATAAATCTAGAGCTCTAAATATTTCCCTAGACGCCAAAACAGTAGAACATTGTCAGTCCCTCTTCTCTTTTTCATGGTCAAAAGATTCCCTACACTATCTAGGGATAGATATACCCCACAATCTAAACAACATATTCGAGAATAACTTTATCCCACTAGGCAAAAAGCTTAAAACAGATCTTGCATCATGGGGCACACAGAAAAAACTATCTTGGTTTGGCAGAATAGCTTCTATCAAGATGACACTACTCCCAAGATTCCTATATGTAAGCCAATGTTTCCCAGTCTCCCTGCCCACATCTTACATCAAAGACCTCCAAGCTGCCATAAATAAATTTATCTGGGGGAATAAACCCCCCAGGATTAAACAATCAATCTTAGTCCTCCCCAAAGAATTGGGGGGGATGGGGTTACCGGATCTTCATTCATATCATCTTGCATCCCAGCTAAGTCGTGCAGTAGAATGGTCAAACTTTTCAGCCCCAAAACAATGGGCCCAAATTGAGGGAGAAAATGCTGACACCCCAACATCGAGCCTAGGATGGGCAGATTTCTCTAACGAGAAAAGGAAAAACTGGGGAAATCCTTTAATTGAAGCTACAATTAAAAGTATGCGTAAAGTTTTACCTCTAAAGGGTCTGGCTTCTTTCCCAGGAAAACTCACCCCTCTATGCAACAACCAATCCTTCTCTCCAGCGCAAGACATACCTTACTTACAAAATTGGCCCAGGGAAGACTGCCCTAGAATTATAGATTTCATCAAGGATGGCAAAGTACAATCTATGGCCGAACTTAATGCATTAAGAGAAGATTTCCAACTATCACAATGGCAATACTTTCAAATTCGCCACTATATCCAATCGATTATTCATAAAATTAACAGATCCGCCGCCTTATCTCCATTTGAAAGACTAATACGTAGTGAAGGCCCCTACAGACACCTTATATCCCAGCTATATCAGCTACTCCTGTCAAATCCTCAACCCGATAAATGTAGGTTTCAGAAAGATTGGGAGCGTGACCTAGGTATTCAGTTTGACTCTGATCATTGGCAAAAAATCCTATCTCTTAACCATAAGGGTTCCATAAATGTCAATATTCAAGAGCTCGGATACAAAATTATCTCCAGGTGGTACAAAACACCCAAACTTTTACATAGAATCTTTCCAACAGTAACCAACCTGTGCTGGAGATGCAATCAGTCAGAGGGTTCGCTTCTTCACATTTTCTGGTCCTGCCCAAGCATACAAAGATATTGGACTCAGATTCACAACCTAATTGAAAGCATAACTACAGAAAAATGTGATTTTACACCTGAGTCACTCTTGCTCCATGATACCGCAGATTCAACCAAATCCTACAAGAGATCCCTTACAATCCACATGATTAACGCAGCCAGAGCCCTTATACCGGTATTCTGGAAAAAAATAGAAGTACCAACGATTAAAAATTGGATTGGAAGGTTAGAGTCTGTGGAATCTATGGAAAGAATGATTGCCTGTGCAAAAGATAAACTAGACAACTATAATATTACATGGGCAATCTGGAACGAGTTCCTATGCTCTGAACAGTATACACTCCTCATGACCTAAGGGCAACCCGGAACAAATACTTCCTTCTACACAAGAACTTACGTGTGAATTGCACACACCAGCCCATCCCCGACACAAAATTATTCTAAAATTCAATTGTCATATCCTACTCCTATGTCCTAAAACTTTACTCTCTTTTCCTTTTCTATCTTAATATATCCTCTGTCTACCTTCAAAACTTTTTCCCAGTACCCAGAGAAATTAGGTAATTACAACATGTTCTAACTTACTCCACATCAGTGGTATGTGTCAAAACACACACTTCAACCATGATCTGAAAGCCAACCATATATATTCCCTGTTTTGTTTCTCTTATTTTTTTCAGGCCTCACAAAGGAAGAATATATTCATGTATACATAATCAAACATGTGAAGTGTTAAATCTCCATATACTCTGGTTCAGTATTCTACCTGTAGCACTATAATTACTGGAAAATTACCTGTTTTCTGCATTTTGACTCTGCGTGCTAACGCATGTAGAGAATTGTTAAGTTGTTTACTTATTACATGTTTAATAAACATTAATAGTAAAAAAAAAAAAAAGCGATGCTTAGTGTGATTTGCCTTCTTTCGTCCCTTTTTGTTTTAAATAGGCAAATCACACCAGTACTAGTGATGTCTGTCCAATCACATTAGCGGAATTTCCGAATGAAGTTTCCCACTGGGTCACCTCAAACTTTGTTCCCACTTCCCTGGTGATCAGTCGATCACCATGCTTTTTTCACCCTAATGACTCTGTGGCTACCTCTTCCACGGTTTACCTTCACAGGGCTTATCGACAACCCTGGCTTAACAAGGAGATCAAACTATTTGCCTGAGCACCGCCAGTGTTACAGAGACTCTGCACATAATGTGGCAGGACCTCTCAGCAGCCAAATGTTCATAATTTTCCACCCTAATTTCCTCACAGTCCCACAATCCTAAACTACTCTTTGCTACATTCAACTCCCTCCTCCGGCCATCACCTCCACCTCCCACTTCCTGCATCTCAGCCGAGGACTTTGTCTCCTTCTTTTGCGGAAAAAATCACCAACATCATTAAAGCTTCACCCAGCAGCCTTCACTCTCCATACAAACCCCAAATCTTATATCTTCCCTAACCAACCTTGATCCTTTCCCCTCCTCTGGAACACCTGCCCTCAACACATCCTCCACTCGCTCACACAGGTAAGTATACTTTGGCCACTGACCACCACATACAGCTTCAGTGTTCTCCCGAGGCTCTTTTAGCAGGGTGCTCCACCCGGCTAGTTTTGGTGAGCACCCGGCTGTCATTGGGTCACCTCTTCTTCTGCTGTAAGCAGAGTTTTGCAGACAAGCGCTGGCCCTGTATTCTCTCATCTTGCCCCACCCGGCTACTTTTTCATGCCACCTGGCTGGATAAAAATTCTGGGGAGAACACTGAGCTTCCCTTCACCTGCTGTCCTATCCCTTAAACCTTTAGACTGTAGGGCCTTTTGGCCATGGCTCTCTTCCCCTTTTGTCTCACAATGCTGTGTAATGTGCATGCTTATTTTCGACACCGCATAAAAATCTGTAGTTGATTTGTTCACTGCATCAGCTGTAATCCACCATTGTCTTGTATTGTTATACCCTGTATTCTGTAGTACAGTGCTACCGAAGACGCTGGCACTATATAAATTTTATATAGATAATTAGGGGCGCTATCGGTGAAGAAAGAAAGATACCTTCTCTTCCTGCTGCTACCTCAACCTGTTGGAGTACCCCTATCTCCAACTCGACTCAAACAACCTTCTATAGTAAATTATGAGGAGCGCTGGATATAATTTATAAAACATCTTGTTTTTATTCATGAATTAAATGCATCAATTGTGGATATGAACAATGTACATAAACCTTGAATGAACCTCACAATCCCACTTCACATACACACTAGGAGTTTGCTGATGCACCTTTTTAAAATGAAAAAAGGAGAAAAATATCCAAAATATTTTAAAAACCGTCCAAAATGACAAAGCTTCAATATCTAAAGATGTGACCGGCAGTCACCAATATGTATTGCACTATTATCTCGTAGAACATAGAAAGTCCAGTACCTCAAAGTCTTACCAGCAGTCATCAATATATAAACTGTATTGTGGCTTGTAGAATAGACTAGAGTAGTATTGAATACGCGTAGAATAGAGTAGTATTGAAGCTATCTAAGGGCTGGTTCAGACGGACGTTTGGAGGCGTTGCGTTTGCTGGCGTCGCGTTCAGCAGCGTTCGTGTGCGTTTGGATGCGGTCGCGTTTTTTCTTCCCCTAGGGGGACATTAGCCGTCGCGGTTAACCTCCCCTGGAAGCTACATGTAGCTTCCAGGGGCTCCTTGAACGCCAGGGAAAATCAGGACCCAAACGCCGCGTTTGTGTAAACGCGCTTGAAAGCTTGGTACAAACGCTCCCATTCACTTGAATGGGAGCGTTTAACACCAAGCCCTGAACGCTGGCTGTAAACGCTCTGCAAGCGTCCGTCTGAACCAGCCCTAAAGATCTGACCCGCAGTCGCCAATAGTAAACAGACAGGGTGCTGTGCTTACTACTCTATTCTACAAGCCACAATACAGTTTACATATTGGTGACTGCTGGTAAGAGTTTGAAGTACTGGACTTTCTATGTTCTACGAGATATAGTGCAAATCATATTGGTGACTGCCGGTCAGATCTTTAGATATTGAAGCTTTTATATCATTTTGGACTTTTTTTTTTTTTTAATATTTTGGATATTCTTCTTTTTTTTTTTTTTTTTTTTTTTTTATCATTTTTAAAGGTGTATCAGCAAACTTCCAGTGTGTATGTAAAATGGGAATGAATGTGGGTTTCATGCAAGGTTTATGTACGTTGTTCATATCCACAATTGATGCATTTAATTAATGAATAAAACAAGGTGTTTTTTTTTTGTTTTTTGTTTTTTAATTATATCCAGCGCTCCTCATAATTTACTATATAAATTTATAATAAAATTATGCTTAGAAATCCTGTGCAAAGCTTGTAGCCCTCATTTGGGTGACGTCAGACAATACCAAGGATTGCTAAAAAATGAAAAAAGGTCAGTGTAAAAAATGGTCATATGATTGTGGCTATGTGCAATCCCTGCAGTAATTGGAGCGTGTTGAAATGGATGACCTGTCCTTGCCATGACCTAAGTGAGGGCAGTATACTTTTCACCACCTAATATCAGACAATGGCCTTCATGATATAAATATTTCACTTTGCCTGTTTATACTTCAAATGCCCAGTCCGTTCCAAATGGAAATTGGAAAGGAAATTGAATTTGGAAAAAACCTGATAAGATATTTGAAGTAAAAATTATCTTTAGAGCATCAAGGCCAGTTTGTAATAATTCAGGCCTGGTTTGCTGGATCACTGAGGTTCTCCTGTTCTCAGAAAAATTGATATTTCCAGGTATTGGTCTCAATTTGGAGATCAACAATGGGCCTAATGTATGACAACTGTGCTGAAGTGTTTGTGTCCATGACAACCAGTCAGCTTGTAGATACATTTCCACAGCCAATGTTCGAAAACGAGTTAAAGGACCACTATCATGAAAAACGTAACTTTTAAATACATTTGTACACATACATGCACTCTCATTGACTTTTTTCCAGTGTGGATGTCAAATTAGGTAGTATGTATTTGTCAGCTCTAACCTCAAACTAGGCCAAAACCTGTCAGTTAATCTCTTTGTTGGTGATTCTTAGAATTTCCTTTATATTGAAAGCAATTCCTGGGTGGCAGTTGTGTAGTCCAACTGCCCAAATAGTGTTCACAGTGTTCTCCCCAGGCTCTTTTAGCCGGGTGCTCCACCCGGCTAGTTTTGATGAGCACCCGGCTATCATCGGCTCATCTCCTCCTATTCTGTAAGCATAATTGCTCACAGAATCACTGGCCCTGCATTTTTTCATCTCGCCCCACCCGGCTACTTTTTCATGCCATCCGGCTGGAAAAAATTTCTGGGGAGAACACTGTTTTCAAGCATGTGGGAAGGCCATCTACTATCTTTGTACCGGTCCTTTGTAAGGCCTTGTTCACATTGCATTCGGCTCGTGTGTCCGTCAGTGGTGGGCTTTTTCTCCGTGTTTTTTTTAAAGTGTTTTCCGACGATTTTCTGCTTGTTTGCTCGTTTTTATAAGCGCTTTTGTAGAGTGCTTCTGTCTTTTTATCCGGAAACAAATACAATGTATTTTATATAAAAAAAAAAAACGCTCACGCAATCGCTTGCGAAAGCGATTTTGTGAGCGTTTTTTCCTATACCTTCCATTGAGGCAAATCGCCTCAAAAATGGCTCAAGCACCCAGTCAGCGGGCTTCAGCTGTCAGCCTGAAAGAGGCCTAACATTGGTAGTGAAACCTACATTTCATCAACTGCATGCCTCATTTCATGCAGTGTGACATTTTCATTCCATTACGTTGTGATGCTGTTTTTACAAGGACCGCAACGTAGCTTCCACTGAGAATGGAGCCTTAAAAGAAACCTGAGACAACTAAAATACAAAAAATTATACATACATGGGGCTTCCTCCAGCCCCCTTCAGGCTGATTAGTCCCTTGCTGTCTTCCCACGGCGCCTGAATCTTCATCTAGGTGGCCCGGTAATTCCCCCAATTACCATCGACGGAATAGTTCTAAGCCTGCGCAGGTGCAGAGCACTCTGCGAGATGGGGGAGCGTGCGCCGCTGTTCTGGGCCAGCACCAACTGGCTGAATTACCGGGCGGCTTAAGAGGACGGTGAGGTGACTGATCCGCCTGAAGGGGGCTGGAGGAAGCACCATGTATGTTTTTTTTGTTTTTGTTCTTGTCTCGGGTACACTTTAAGAAAATACTGGGAATCCCCAATGAGGAGCTGGAATAGTCCAGACCTTGACAGACCTGACAGATCTTTAGTATTTATTGTAAGTGACATTGACACAGACAAAGAAAAAGTAAATTGTAGAGCATTTCACTCCGGGAGAAATGTGCATCTTATATGTGTGTTTTTACATGTCATTTAAATGTCACAATTTTTCGTGATAGTGGTCCTTTTTGTGGCAGTTTTTATCCCTCTGTTTATATCTGTTTGGCAGCATCTGCTCTTGCCTGTCACTGGGGATGAAGTGAATATGATTGGCTTATCAGTAGCCGTGTCTCATGAAGATCTGACAGCGGGTCTACGTTGTTTCATATTGGAATGTAAATGAGTGTGTGAATCCCTGACATGTTACAGATGCTGAATATCGATTGCTTGTTTATTGAATCAGATTGTCCACCTTTCAGGAGGTTACCGGGCTGAAGTGCTGGGCACAGCAGAAATGTACTTTTCACAAGACGAGATGGGATCCGTCATGCAGATCTCTGCAGTCTTCTGCACCAAAATAAAACGTCCTGCAACCCAGCACATTGTGCCAGCGCAGTACATGAATTCATACAGCACTGCAGTGCATACAATACCATAGTGTCAAGGCTATTTTACTGGCTCATATAGTCCAGGCTGTAGCGGAAAGTGGATAAGAAATCGGGGGTCATTTTATTACCTAGAAAAGCAATCTGATTACTCTTTTTGGCTTTGCTGCCTCCTCGGGTCTGCAGCACAAAAGGTTCATAGACTATGAAGGTCACTCATACATTACAAGTTGCATTACGGTCACATGACAACTCATTCACTTTCTCAGGTCCTGCTAAATGGGCGCTGTGTGGCCACAAAGTACATTATTCCTGGTAAACAGCGGTCGACCTTTAAATGACCACAATCTATAAAATTGTGAACCACCTCCCATTGTTCCCTGTGGGGTGGCAACTCTCAGGAGTTTGTGTGGAAAGCAGAAGGAGTGGAGCTGAGTGGTCACATGACTCCTTCTTTCAATAATCATTTCAAGCTCGAATTCAGGCAAGGGTTTTTTATGCATATTGTGAAGCAGATATAATTGGCCGTGCACAAAGTTTTGTGCATTGCACACAAACCATTTTTTGCATTTTTATTTAAAATGCCAGGCTGGTTGGGGTTGCAAAAAGCCATCTTCTTGTGCCGGTGTCAGATGCTGTTTGGCTGAGAGAACAGCAAATCTATGAGCCATTCAGACATTACCCATGTTGGGGCAGCTGGGGAGGAGCCGTGAAGGGCCGCCAGTCTTTCCCTCTCGGCACAGAGATATCCCTCCCCACTGTCTGTGTGCTTCACATGAGGGAGCAGAGGGTGGAGGTGGGCTGGGTCAGATGATGTCACAGTGCTGGGGAAGCAAACCTCTTTCTCCTGTCAGCTCTATACCAGGGCTTCCCAACTGTCCTCTAGTACTACCTACAGTGCATGTTTTGTGGAAATCCACAGAATACCCCACCTGTCGGTGAATGCCTGTGGTTTCCTGCTAAACATATTGGTGGTACTTGAGTACAGAGTTGAGAAGATGTGCTCTATGCGCAAATCTCTGCATCATGTGACTGACTCTTTCCAAAGTGAATTTTATCTGGACTGTCTGTATCAAATAAAAAAAAAAATGCATAGATCCAGGCACATCGCCTCGAGTTAGAATATTTTAATAAGTTTTAGGGGATGTGGCCAGCAAAACAGCATAGTCAGTTAACCGTTTGCACATTATTATTATTATTATTATTATTATTTATTATTATTTTTTAGTATTTATATAGCGCCGACATATTACGCAGCGCTGTACAGTGTGTATATATATCTTGTCACTAACTGTCCCTCAAAGGAGCTCACAATCTAATCCCTACCATTGCCATATGTCTATATTATGTAGTGTAAGTACTGTAGTCTAGGGCCAATTTTAGGGGGAGCCAATTAACTTATCCGTATGTTTTTGGAATGTGGGAGGAAACCAGAGTGCCCGGAGGAAACCCACGCAGACACGGAGAGAACATACAAACTCTTTTGCAGATAGTGCCCTGGCTGGGATTCGAACCAGGGACTCAGCGCTGCAAGGCGAGAGAGCTAACCACTACGCCACCGTGCTGCCCACATGCGTATGCTTCCATCCAAATCGATAATCCGGGAACCACTACGATCACATCCCTACAGCTACGCTTAATAGCAGGGGTCCTTGTTACAAAAGAATATATATTCCCTTGCGTAGGCACATACACCATGTCGAGGTTCCCCGGAATTCATATGTATCCTAACTCTGGCCCTGTAACATGCACAGTGCAAACATTCATTGCATCAAAAGCACATTAACGTATTTGTGTGTGCAAAGGGCTTTGCTGTCTGACTTTGCTGTCTGTCTCAAATATGAAAATGTTGCTACTAATGGCATAGGCCCCTCCCCCCATCTTTATTTACAAAGACAAATCCTGGAGGGTGAACTAAGGCCAATGGGAATCTGCACTTCCACTTTGCTGCAAGATTAATTAGCTGCATCGCTACACAGGGCAGGAGCTTTCATTTATCATTTTCATCACCATTATTTCTTTGACTGTCAACAAATATTGACTGTATTTGTGTGTGTGTATTGGTGATGCCATTAGATGAGTTTTTTGCATCACCCTCCCCTTTATTTTGCAGTTTCTCACCCCTTCCCTATTTCCCTGACTTTCTTTCCTGCTGTATTATGCATACTGGTCCTGTCCCACCACTTCAGGGTCCTTTTGGGCTTATTCACATTTAATGCATTTTTGCATGCATATGAAAAACAAAAAAATGGACAGCACACTTTTTTGCAACAGGTACAATGTTTACATATCCCCTGCATTGTATGCAGTTGATTAAAAACGGATCTGTTTTTAGTGTCAAGCAGATCAGTTTGTTACATTGGGCATCAGTTTTTCATCTTTATTTTCCATTTCGTGTTGCCACCCTCTCAGTATACCTGACGGCATCCGCTCTTTCTGTCCAATCTGGAAAAGTCACACAGGACCCAAACTTATACTCCACTCAACGTACTGATGTGAATAGATACTTTTGTTTTGAGCAGGTTCCATTTGCCTCCGTGCTGATCTATTCCAAGTAGTCGTTTTTATGTGCAGTGTGATTGCAGCCTTGTGCGCTAGGTTGGGATATTTTTAGTAGGGATGGTTCTTGGCTGTCCTGAAATTTTCATAATCCGATTTGCTCTGAAAAAGCCTTTTGCACACGTGACGTGTGTCACGTGAGTTGTGTTATGTGCGCTATGACAGTTTCATAAATACTGGTAACATTGCAGTGCGCTATGATGTGTACAAGGTCATTTTAGTAGCATTTAGTCAATTTGACCCTTAGTTTGAAGTAGACTTGTGCGTAACAAATACAATCTGCACCTACCCCTCCAGTTCATTTTGGATCCACCCCCAAACCCTTGGGATGGGGAGGAAGAATCCAAAATGAACAGGGATTGGTAGAGAATGTCTCAAAATGTATCAAATCCTTTTCCTCTAAATAATAGATCCCTTAATTAGTGTGGCTATTCTGATGAAGATGGTGATAATCTGTTACCTGCAAACTAAGATGGTACAGACATTTCTCACCCTTTGCTTGTGTGGTATGGAGCCTGTGCTGGCATCTGCTGCTTTTTGCCTCATGTACACCACTAGCTACTGAATTGCATAATAAGTACATATTCTACATAACAGATCCTGCATTTAATACTAAATCCGTTCTGCCTGAGGAGCTGGTAATGTGTTAATATAGAATGGCCAGTTTCTGTTACCTCTATACTGGAGGAGAGAGAAAAATTGCTTAAAGTGAACCTGAACTGGGTAAAAATATTTAAAATAAACACATGATGTACCTGCAAATGAAAATTACATACTTACCTTTTTGTCCGTTCCTCTCAGAAGCTCACCATTTTCCTCTAACAACGATCCTTTCTAGTTCTGACCAGATTTTGTTAGAACTGAAATATACAGTATCTGCTGTCAGTTATATATCAGTTGCTATCAGTTATAACTGAAAGGACAACTGATGTGCAAGGTAATGTCCATGTTTCCCTTTGGCTTATGTGGGCGATATTACAGTTTAACAGTGTGCTGACTCAGAAGCTGTTGTAGGGTAATGGCCATTTTCAAAATGGAGGATGGAGCATTCCATTGATCACAGTGAACAAACAGGACGTGGTAGAAGAGAAAGAGATTGATGTGCAGACTACGCAGGAGGTAAGTATGACATGAGTGTATGTTCATTTTGACTTTTCATTTTCAGTTCAGGTTTGCGTTAAGCTCAATGTCTATGCATTATACACTTTTATTTAAAGGTATCAATGCCATCATTTTTGTTGCATAAATATTATTTTAGAATGAACATAGAACAGTTATATAGGAAATTACGTTGAGGCTTGCATATGACTGTGTGACTGTGCCTTAAACCAGCACCAGGAGCACAAAGTGGCCGTCTAGCCAGTCCATCAGTCCCGATGCCAACCTGTTGTAATTCCAGTGTGTTCTACATTGCTGCAATGTTATTCTGTGTTGTCTTATTTCCATTACAGTTGTTGCAAGCAGTGCCAGTCCCCTTTTCTCCACTTGCTATATTAAGGGTCTACACTGCCGGGCTTGAGCACGCTACACTGCAAAACTCGAAGCAATAGGACGCAGTGCACAGCGTGCATTTGAATAGATGCACGTCCCCTTTAGTGCTGGATTTTCTTCCCCACTCCTCGTTTTCATCACATGACTAGCTCCATCCAGTGGCGTAGCTAAGGAGCTTTGGGCCCCGATGCAAGTTTTACAATGGGGCCCCCCGAAGCACTCTATACATAACAATTAATACGGCGCACCAAAACCTACCAATGGCAACTACAGTGTCAGAGGTGCAAGAAGGGGATGGGGAACAGTTTGTTAATGATTACCACTGTTCAAAGTATCTTTAGAAGTGATTTTTATGAGCACAGGATCAATAGACAGCTAATACTGTAGTTGAGGGAGGGCCCTTCAGGGCCCCTCTGGCCCAAGGGCCCCGATGCGGTCGCTACCTCTGCACCCCCTATTGCTACGCCCCTGGCTCCATCACATGACTGGCTCCATCACATGACTGGCTCCATCACATGACTGGCTCCATCACATGACTGGCTCCATCACATGACTGGCTCCATCACATGACTGGCTCCATCACATGACTGGCTCCATCACATGACTGGCTCCATCACATGACTGGCTCCATCACATGACTGGCTCCATCACATGACTGGCTCCATCACATGACTGGCTCCATCACATGACTGGCTCCATCACATGACTGGCTCCATCACATGACTGGCTCCATCACATGACTGGCTCCATCACATGACTGGCTCCATCACATGACTGGCTCCATCACATGACTGGCTCCATCACATGACTGGCTCCATCACAGGCAGAGCTGCTTCATCTTGCCTGACTTTCTTGCTTGTCCTCTACAGTCATAGATGGGAGATTGCAGTTAAATCCTTTAATTATTTTACTTAAAATCTTCCTAGTTGTTGCGTGGCTAATTGTGCCTGGCTCTTATGTGCATTTAAAGGAGCATTAGTGTCAACTTTGCTTTCACGTCAAAAGTTCTTACTGTTTGTGTGGGTTTTTTTGTTGTGTTATACACATTTTACATTTAGTGTATTTTATATGCTTAAGTGAGCTAAACATAGGATCCTGATCAATTATGCAAGCTTATTGTGTGTGTGTGTGTGTGTGTGTGTGTGTGTGTGTGTGTGTGTGTGTGTGTGTGTGTGTGTGTGTGTGTGTGTGTGTGTGTGTACCGGTATATATCATTTATATTATCCTACATGCCAGCTCTAATCTGCCTAGTATTAGGCCCCTTTCACACTTGATGTATTCAGTTACAGTGTGATGATTGTACTGCAAAGGTTTAGAATCGCGGGACTGCACATTACTGCTGTGATGCGACCATACTGTGAGGCATACTTTCCAATGAAAGTATGGCTTTTTCGGGGTGACTGCACATGATGCACAGTTACTGTGCATCGTCACAACGGTACCCGCCGTGTTCAGGGTGATGGCCCCATCACTGCTTCTGTGACAGGATGCAGCATTTTTGTGTGATGCGATGGGCCCAGTAAGTGTGAAAGGTCACTGTGTTCAAAGTGTAAAGGGTACCTGAAGTGAAACCGTATATGAAAGCCACTGAACCCCCAGACTGTAGGGCAAGTCAGTTCAAAGGTCTGCTGAATCCATTCATAAAAATACTATGAATGCTTTCGAAAGAGTATAGTTGTTAAACAGACCCTTTGAATAATAATAGTAATAATAATAAACAATACATTAGATGCCTCCCTCATTGGTGGAAAGCCTCTGGTAGGTCCAGAGGCTTCTCGGGTTCTCCTACAGCACAATGTTTTAGCACAGGGTCTGTCTATTCCTGTGTGACTCAGTTGATGAATAGGTTTCCTCTGTTCATGCTTGCTACCTTGGATGACCACATCTGGACTTGGCATCTGCAAGTAAGGTCGACAGAGGCGCTCTGCTTGCTATAACTGAATTGCTGTTGTTAATCCCCTGCTTATTGCCTGAAGAAGTGGGCTGTGCCCGCGAAACGCGTTGCATCTTTGGGGTATTTTCAATAAATGTGTATATCTTTATATTTACAGTCCTTGGTGTCTGCTTTAACGGAGGCGAGTCCACTACTTCCAGCTATTTTTTTAAAAATGTTATGTCCTTTTATCCTTCTGGCGCCTCTGTTCACCTACCGATATATTTGAGTCCACCCCAGGTGGAGGGGTGATCTACCCCCTTTCTTCCTATCTGCAGAGAGTGACTTCTTAATCCTGAGTGAGGACAGGTCTAATCTCCTCACCTGCCTAATGAGTGGTTAGCTAGAAGGTAACCCGTGTTTGTGAGTATTACCATCTCACTGTTTCATTTATCCAATCAATTTTGACATACTACACCATATTGGGCTCTCGATTTCTCTTCAACTTTTTTTCCTCTGTTCATGCTTGCTACCTTGGATGACCACATCTGGACTTGGCATCTGCAAGTAAGGTCCACACATGGCCAGTAGAATAAAGTGGTTGGACATGGAAGAAAAAAAAGTTGTGCATGAGTTGCTTTGTACTAATGGCCATTTGTAGACCAGTCTGGATGCGCTTGTCTGGGAGCATGCCCAAAAGATGAAGAGGGTCTCTACGAGGATCAGAGAAGAAGGGGGTGGGTCCAGTTGCCAGGACTGTACTACACTGCAGTGCACTGAGAACACTAGGGCTCACAATATAATGCGTTGTTTTGTCTTCGACAACTATAATCTTTAGAAAAAACGTTAGATACTCTCCTAAGAGAAGGGAAGGCTCTGAATCCCTTTAGAGCCTACCCAGTCCTCTCTGCATTCCCTCATTCCAGCGCCAAGCCCCCCCACTCCAGTCTCCGACTTTAATGTTGAAGAGGCCTTCAGGTCTCCTCAGAAGTGTTTTTTTTTTTTTTTTTTTTTTTTTTTTTTTGTCTCCTAGTACTTGTGAAGATGAGCAGCGCCATACTGCACATGGACACGCTTGTGCGCAGTACAGAGCTGAGTGTCTGCCGAAGTACCCGAAGTCGCAGCTGGCAGGGGATTTGAACGGGGGACTCGATAGTGGAACAAGGGGACATGGAGAGGAATAAGAAGGCTCCAACAGATTCAGAGCCTTATCTTACTTTTTGTTTTAAACAGTTACAGTTGTCCTTTTAAAGATGCCCGCTGGCAGCATGGATTGTCAAGGCAGTCATGTAGATGGAGGTATCTCAGGCAACAATTGCTTGGGAGCTGAAGGAATCCTTAATGTAAGGATCTTACTTTCTGTAAGTATCCTTCCAAAGTTTTTCTGCTTTCAGAAGATGTATGGTTTGGTGTATTTGTTCACATGATTGTGAAAAACTGGCTGTGCCACTTTGAGCAGGAACTGTGTCAGCACCGTGACAGAAATTGCTGTGTTAGTTTATAGCTCTCTATTCCCAGTTTTCATGGCGTTCCCTCTGTCGCTGTGCACCGTGGATGTGAGCCCAGAGGGATCAGCAGGAGGTTATTAATATTTAAGTAACAGGTTTCACTCTTTGGCTGCGCTCAAGAATATTCTATGGCATTATGTTATGTAAACAGTTTGCTTTGTAGGCCGGACTGGCTCAGTAACAATTAACATCGCTGACATTACTCTCTGAAGAGGAATAAAGTTGTCTGAGGTATTGTTTACCGACTCCCCGACCTTTCAGTAACCACATGAGGCAGTTTATTTTTCCAGCATTGCACTTGAGTTGTGCTTGTTGGATGGATTTCTGCAGTGCATTTTCAAATGTTTTCTCTCTTTTCTGTGATGTCACCAGTTTCGGGCTTTTGTAGTTGTTCTTGAAGTAAACCCTTAAATATTAAACCTACAATGTCATATAAGTTAAAGCAGACTTTTGAGGAAGCAGGAAAATCTACAAATATAACTCTTAAAGTGGAGCTGAACTCTGGCATGGAACAGAAGGAAAACCTAGAGAAATGCAGCCTGTATGTATTTAGAGAGTTTAGCCTGTCTAATTCCCCCTCATCTGTAACTAAGCACAAATTGTAATTTGTTCCCTTAGCTGTGTCAACTGACTGCCATGGCAGAGAGCTCATTTGTAAACACAGGATGTTAATGTCTGCTTCCATGAAAGCAGGAAGTAGACACACTGCAAATTTATTGCAGGATTTATATCAGCTGTAACAAAAAAAATGTTTTTGTGTCTTTTTAGAGCTGATATGAAGTTCTGAGTTCAGGTCCGCTTTATACTAAACTGCAAAACTTAACTAGTTATATTGTGTATGCTTGAAAAAACCAGGGCTGTGGAGTCGGTACAAAAATCTTCCGACTCCTCAGTTTATGAAATCACGACTCCGACTCCGGGTACCCAAAATGACTCCGACTCCTCAGTTTATGAAATCAACGACTCCAACTCCGACTCCGGGTGCCCAAAATGACTCCGACTCCTCGACTCCCACTCTGACTCCACAGCCCTGGAAAAAACTCTAAAAGTCTGTGGCGCAGGGTAAATACTAATAAATTTCCGATTCAGGCTAGATTCCCACTGCACCAGATAAAAAAACTGATAAATCTGAAGCGAAAATAAACTTATGAGATAATTGTATGTGTTGTGCAGACAATAAATAGAACATCAGCAGCAAACAAGAGTCTTATATTGTTTTACTGTACAGGAAGAGTTAAAAAACTAAGTTATCTATGCAAAAGAGCTTCTCTGAGCTACGAACTTGGTGGAACTCGGTGCGGTCTTCTGAAGAGCTTAAACTAAGGGCTCGTTTCCACTGTTGCGGTGCGGAATCGCCTGGATTCCACCGCGGACGAAATCGCATGCGGATGCGTTTCCACATGCAGATTTCCCAGCGATTTCGCATGGCTAGGAGCCAGGCGAATTTAACCATGTCATTGCCTGTGTAAAGCTCCATAGCATTACATGCGAAATCGCGGGGAAATCCGCATGACAAAGCCGCATGCGATTCGCCCGCATTCCTGCCGCACGCGAAATCTGACGGCTCTGCCGTGCAGATTTCCCCCGCACACCAAAACGCACCCGCACGACGCACAAGTGGAAACAATCCCATCCACTTGTATTGCCTATGCGAATCCGCATGCGGTCCCTGCATGCGCATTCGCTATATTGGAAACGAGCCCTAAGGCTATTAGACTTTCATGTTACCCCTTTTACCGCATTCTAGGAGTGATCCGTCAAAACACATGGATCAGTGTGAAAGAATCCTAAACCTGTAAGGAAAAAAAGTGCCACTGGAGGTTATTTACCTCGGGAGGGGGAAGCCTGTGGATCCTTGAAGAGGAACTCCAGCCTAAACAAACATACTATCATTAAGTTACATTAGTTATGTTAATTGGGTAATATAATCTCTTACCCACTCTGTTTTAAAAGAACAGGCAAATGTTTGATTTCATGAGGGCAGCCATCTTTTTGGTTGAAAGGAGGAGACAGGGAGCATGAGACACAGTTCCAACTGTCCTGTATTCTGATCGCCCCTCCCAGTTGCTAGGCAATGTGAATAACCACATAGGAATCCCATCATGCTTTGCACAGTATCGGGGAAAAACCGCTCGGGAGTTTTCTTTGATGGGTGGAGCTTAACTAAAAATGCAGCTAAAAATGATGCTTTGGTAAGAAAAACAAAGTTCTGATGCTGTGAAACTGTTAAAGAAACACCAAGTCTTTTCAGTTCTGCTGAGTAGATTTGTAGTCCGGAGGTTCACTTTAAGAGGCTCCCCCCCCCCCCATCTTCCTCAGCACCTGTGATCCAGCGCTGGGACCCCCAAAAAATGGCCGAGCTCAATCAGGTCCGCTCTACTGTGCAGTTGGCTCGCTAGGACATTGGGCATACTGGTTTCCTGGAAACAGTTTTCCCAAAGGAAGAGGTAGAGGGAGGAAGTAGATGCTATGAGGATATGGTTTTGTGCAGAGAAAGAAACTCCCACTCTGCTAGCAGCTCTGATTTGTGCACAGGGTTCCCTGGGTCATGTGACTGACTCCTCTAAAGACAGTTCCTCTGGAACAGCTGTGTTAAATATAAAAGTGGTGTGTGTAATTTTCACCTTTTTGTTAACTAAAATCTGGGAGAATGAACTATTGCTTTAACCACAGTTCCTGAAAGGCAAAACCTGATTGGTTGCTTTGTAGCTCTAGACGTACAAATTCACTCATGGATTTTCTTTTTAGTCCTTTCAGGGTTGACCCTTTTGACATCCTCGGTCATTTTTAAAGTAAAACCTAATTTGAAAAATATTGTGTGTATTTTTGTAGAGTTCCCCTGTGTCTGGGGAACGGCTGGCTACACATATGGCAGAGTGTAAAGTTTACTGCTTGTTACGTTAATATCCACCAGGTCTGTCCTGCCCTTCATAGCAGCAGCTCAGAGAGTCATAAACCAGGGCTGTGGAGTCGGAGTCGTGGAGTCGGGCAATTTTGGGTGCCTGGAGTCGGAGTCGGGAAAAAATGCACCGACTCCGACTCCGACTCCTAATGAATTTGTAACTGTAATTAAAAAAGAAAATATGATAAAATGTTCTATTTCTCAGATAATAGTCATGAAAAATAATGTATATATACAGTATATATACAGTAATAGCTGTGCTTAGTCCACAAAAATGAAATAAACCAATCAAAATTAGTTACTTGTGCTGCTTCAATAAAGCAGTCCCCGTATTTTTAAGGTCAGATATACATATCTGATTGTGACTGTTTATATGATGTGTACACAGGAATCTCTTATATATACTAAATAACATCTATGCTGTAAGAATAAAGCCTGATGTGTAGCTGTGTCACTAATAGAGATGGTCAACGAGATGGAAATAATTCTGCATTGATGCTGATTTATGCAAATGTATGCACTCCCTTTGCTGATGAAATCAAATAATTTGATATGTTGTTAAAATTTGGTTTGGTGACTACAAATTAAAGGGTAACTGAGACGGATGAAAAGTAAAGTTTTATACATACCTGGGGCTTCCTCCAGCCCCCCCTTCAGGCTAATCAGTCCCTCGCTGTCCTCCACCACCCGGATCTTCTGCTATGAGTCCTGGTAATTCAGCCAGTCAGCGCTGTCCGGCCACATGCCGCTCCCACAGCCAGGAACATTCTGCACCTGCGCAATAGTGCTGCACAGGTGTAGTATGCTCCTGGCGGCGGAGTGTGTGCATGCGCACTACGCCTGACTGGCTCAAGTACCTGGACTCAAAGCAGAGGATCCAGGTGGCGGATGAGGACAACGAGGGACTGATTATCCTGAAGGCGGCTGGAGGAAGCCCCAGGTATGTATAAAACTTTAATTTCATCTGTCTCAGGTTTACTTTGTTACACAGTAGTACTATACTCTACATATGCACTCCCCACAGAGCTGCAGGGAATCCACTGAGAATGCTGTGCACATTGAACACAGGTGTTGTCTGTTTACAATCTCCTCATTCCCCTGCAGAGTACCTGCACATCATTCTTACATGTACCCACACTTACATTGCCTAGGGCCTGATAGATGTTCTTTGTTCCGGTTTGTACCTTTTACAAGTACTCTTACCAAGGACTAGTTTTAGTCTAAAGGGAATAAATATAGTAGTCTACATATCCTTCTCACTTCAGTTGTCTTGTAAAATTCCTAAGCGTTGGCAGTTAAGAGACGAATTTCATGTTACATACTTTTAATCAACAAAATTGTAATATGCAAATTAGAGGAGTCGGAGTCGGAGTCGGTGGAATCCTAAACTGAGGAGTCGGAGTCGGTGGATTTTTGGACCGACTCCACAGCCCTGTCATAAACTACTGTGTAACCCCAAACGCTGAACATTTCATATCTTTGATGTTCACCATGTTTAGACAGGAGAAGGAGGGAAACTCCTTCCTGTTGTCTAATTCTTGTCTGTGATATCGTTTGGGCTTTCTGGAGACTCGATTTAATGTTGCATTGGAGATTTATACAGTAGCAAGAGATGTTCTGGTCTAAAGATCTCTGTTCCTTCCTAGCAACAAGCAGAGTCTGAATACAGATTCAAGCAGTCTAAGCTGTGACCTTTAACCCCCTTGCCGTTCCAATTCTGACGGCAAGGGGGCAGCGCAGCACTTTTTAAAAATGTTTTTTTTTTATTTTATTTATTTTATTTTTTTTAAATCATGTAGCGAGCCCAGGGCTCGCTACATGATAGCCGCTGACAAGCAGCATCCCCCTACCCACTCCGATCGTC
The DNA here is from genome assembly GCF_040937935.1 of Hyperolius riggenbachi. Taxonomy (NCBI): domain Eukaryota; kingdom Metazoa; phylum Chordata; class Amphibia; order Anura; family Hyperoliidae; genus Hyperolius; species Hyperolius riggenbachi. The sequence continues at coordinate 482,359,174 of NC_090647.1, read as the reverse complement.
TTTGGCGATCAGAGTAAGCAGGAAATCCCGTTCAGAACGGGATTTCCTGCTGGGCTTCCCCGGTCACCATGGCGACGGGGCGGGATGACGTCACAGGGAATCTCGATCCACCACTCAGCACTGCCTGGCACTGATTGGCCAGGCTGAGCAAGGGGTCTGGAGGGGGGGGGGGGGGGGGCGGCGCGGCGCGGCGATCGGAATATGCATGCAGCTAGCAAAGTGCTAGCTGCGTGCAGTAAAAAAAAAATTTTGAAAATCGGTGCGGCGGGGCCAGAGAAATCCTTCTGCGCAGGTTACCCCAAGCTGAGCTCGGGATAACCGGCAAGAAGGTGAAAGAACAAGTGACACCCATGTTAACCTAGAAATAAAAAACACATATATAAGTAGATAAATATTACTTCTACTTGAATAACAGATGTATTGTGCTATCCACGTAATGATTCCTGTGAATTTTATAAAGGAAAAGCAGAAAATCCTATTCTATGCAGTGGCCATCTTGCCAAGCTAATGCTGACATCCTATCCTCTCTGACTCTCTTGTTTTCCCCCCTCCCTTCTCTTGCTCATGGTGTATTCATTAGCTGCCCTCCTCCCAGAGTCTTCAGACACTCCCACTGAGGCACCAATCACTGAGTCACCTCAGCCTTGCTTGTAAACACAAGTGATAAGAGGGTGTTTCTGATAAGCAGCTAGATAGGGAAATAAATGAGGAGGAATATATTATAGATAAAAAGAACTCCCAGCATTCATCTCTTTGGCACTAGGACCAGTGCTCCTTAAGTATGTGATAACTCCAAACCATAACAGCAGAAAACGTTTGCAAGTTTTGAATGCAGGATTAGCATCTTTATCACTTCATACACTCAGACCAGTTGCTGTTGAAATTTGATTTTTTTTTTTTGGTGACAATACCGCTTTAAAGCTGTGGCTGGAGAGATGGTGCCAGCTGTGAGGAACCATTGGTGGCCATTAGACAGCAATAAGCTCCAAGCATTGTTTGCAGCTAACCACCTGATATAAACAAGATTTAAAGAAGCTAAATAGAGTTTGGCTGTCTCCATGTCTCTTCAGTCGTTCACATAGTAAAAATCCTGTGTTGGGGCTTTTTTTCAGGCATGCCGTAGATGTCTGTGGCGGGGGTTGGTGCAAGCTTATCACACCTATGATTATTAAAGACTGTCATCTTTATGACCTTTGAATACTTATTTCTTACAAAGGACAGTAGTTTTTAATTAAAGCACCATAGCACAGTCTTACAGTACAAAAACTTAGTACAACTTTATTAGCACAATAGGAAAATAGCATTTCCATAAAACTTTTTATATCCGTGGAATCAATCTTCATGGATGGCAATATAGCATATAAATAAAGACTTCCATGAGACTGAAAAGATCTGGCTTAACGTAACAAGCAATATTTGTTTCAAGCTTTATGACCCCTTTACATAATAAAAAAAAAAAAAAAAAAAAAAAAAAAAGTCGGGAAATTGCCTCACCACCGTCTCCCAAAAACTTGGGCCTCTGCTGGTAAAACAGACCAAAATGGTGCCGGGAAATTTGAACGCACCATGCGGCGCCATAGGCCATAATATGAGTGCTGCTCAGACAGTAATTTCTAAGCTCTCAACAGAAAGAGCCCAAATTAGTTTTAAAACCGTGTAATTGCGTCTTTCCCCTGGAGTCCATGACGACCTGGAGAGGGAATAGTAATTAATGCCTCCAGGAGTTTGGCAGGAGCAGGGTGAGCAGTTTTTCGGCTTCACCCTGCTCCCACATTTCCTGGTGCTATTTTTGCATGTATGCTCCGCTGGTCCCTGAGGTTGGATAAGCAGCAGATTTAAATTGATTGCAGATCTGTGATCTCTGCATGGCTTGTGCATTGGTCGGTAAAGCTAGACATGCATCTTTTCATATTTCCAGCTGATTTTATCAAATCTGACAGATGTCGTTCGTCACCAGTTTATCTGATCGACTGCCTTTTTCAACCCCATAATGATTCTAGTGAGAGGAACTAATACGTTTTTATGGTGGGTTTTGGGACCTGTCACCACTCTTGTATTTAGAGAATGATAAGTATGACTTCTTCAAATAATGTGGAATACAAGCTACAATAATGTAGTAGGAGGAAGCCCCACAAAATGCAAAATTCACACTGATCTTGTTCACATTTATACTTGGAACTGCAATAATCAAATTCAGCAGAAACTCAATTTTGAAGCTGCATATATCTGCATAAAATTAGTATGAAACTTGCACAAACTTGGAATTGACGGTTAATAGCTAAAAGGCTTGCAGCTTGCTGGGCAGGAGCTGCGTTGTTTGTGGTGTGTTTTTTTTTTTTGTTAAATATAAACTGCTTATGTCGGGGCCAGACTTCAACTGACTGTGAAAGCAAAAGATCAGCACCATGGAGAGCTACTGACTTTTGCTTTAACTGTCAGGCTGCAGAAGCTAATTTAAACCTCTAGTCTCCTGTGTTAAACAGTTTAGAAGGAAGCCAAAAAGACATTACTGAAGATAAAGATCTCTCTTACCTTTGATGTATGCTTATCAGCAATGCTTAGACCTAAGCAAGCCGCAAGCCGCATAACATACTGCAAAGCATTCTGGGGCCCTCCCCTCGGCTGCTAAGGAGAAGACGGGATCAAGTTTCAGCAGCTTCTAAAACTCAGTCCAGCCACAGCACAGATAAATCTCGGGGCAGCGTACACTGCAGGAGTCCGCTATTGTTCCTAGCCACATGGCTCATTAATATTCACTGCAAACTAGTGTTATTCAGTATGAGCTGTTCTGTGATCAGAAGCAGGCAGGACATGACGACACATTTGGCTTCACAAACATGGAACCTGCCATGAGCTGTCAGGAGCATCATTCTCTGCATATACTATATACAAATTCTGTGAAATCCAAACGTGGACAGTGAAATGCATATGTAATGTAAGTACAGCCAATCTTTAGCTACTGATATATGTGTTTATTTTCTCTGAGACCCTATAACTAACAGCTCCTCTTTAAATAACATAAATGCTGACTGCATGTATTCGCATGTGAAAAACCTGTTTTATGCAAATAATGAATCACCAGCACAAAATATCCATCTAACTATGATTATGGTCACAGGGTATGTACTGTGTGCTAATGACGTGGTCTGGTATCCACGGTGAGGTGGGTGCCCCCCCCCCATTGATTCCTGGAGATTCTCTAACATTGGTTGCTATGGTTACATTGCTGCTGACGAATGTGGACAACTGTCGTTTTGATACATGTACGTGCGATCTACCATACTGAAAGAAGCTGTCCACATCAGTAGTAGGTTACGCTTTGGTCACCGTGATGAGCCACACTACAATATGTACGATTGGATGTTTGTTTTATTTGTGTATATATAGTAGTGTTGTGTATGTCACACTTATTTCTACACATATTAAAGAGGAGCTGTTAGGTATAAGGTCTCAGAGAAAATAAACACATATATCAGTAGCTAAAGATTGGCTGTACTTACATTACATATGCATTTCACTGTCCACGTTTGGATTTCACAGAATTTGTATATAGTATATGCAGAGATAGATGCTCCTGACAGCTCATGGCAGGCTCCATGTTTTTCTGTCAAATGTGTCGTCATGTCCTGCCTGCTTCCTGATCACAGATAAGCTGGTACTAAATAACACAGTGTGCAGTGAATATTAATGAGCCATGTGGCTAGGAACAATAGCTGACTCCTGCAGTGTACTCTGCCCAAGATTTATCAGTGCTACGCGATTACAAGCTGCTGTAACGTCTCATTAGCAGCCGAGGGGAGAGCCCCAGAATGCTTTGCAGTATGGTATGCGGCTTGCATCTTCTTAAGAATAACAGCCTTGCTGATAAGCACACATCAAAGGTAACTGAGATTTTTATCTTCACTAATTGCTTTTGGGCTTCCTTCTAAACTGTTTAACACAGGAGAATAGAGGTTTAAATTAGCTTCTGCAGCCTGACAGTTACTCTTTAATGCCTGGGATCCTGTGTTGCTTTGAAACAACTGTCGGCTATAACGGTTGATGAATAAAATGTGGACTTCTGAGACCATATGCTGACCACTGTGATTGATTGATACTTTAAGTCACTCTAGTCCAGCTCCTACCTGATTGGATTGATTGATGGTGTGCCATTTTCCCTATGTAGACCCTTAAAATACTATTCATCTACCAGGCACCTTACCTGAACAATTTCCCTGCTGAGTGACCATACTTATAATTTCCCTTTCTTCTGTGTCTAGCACTAAACTGCATCACTTAGGCAATGCACAACACTAATTATTTACAGTGTAATTGATTCCTAAGGTGAAAACCTAATCTAACACTTGACAAAAGGTTTGCACGTGTGTTCTAAAAAGTTCTGTGACCTTCTACATCCCCGAAAAGACAAAGTGGCTAATTTGTGCAGCTGGTAATTTTGACGCCACCTAGACTGCAATAGTTACATAGTTATTTTTTAGTTATTTTGGTTGAAAAAAACACATCAATCGAGTTCAACCAATACTTGTGGTGCAGGTGAGAAACAGCAGCGTAAGGTGTTGCAGATATCGGTGGAGGGACATTTTAGTGGCACAGATATTGGTGTCTTTTATTGATATTGGTGTAGAAATCCTTGGGGGTGGGGTGGTTGGTAGGTTTGGATACGATTCCTTGTACGATTCGATTACGATTCTATTTAAGATCCGATTAAATCAGACATATCCGATCGGGATTCGATTCAATTCGATTTGTCATTGTTTTGCAATGGCAAATCGAATTGAATAGAATCAAATCAGGATTGGACATGTTGGATTTAATCGAATTGTACAAAGAATCGTATCGTGTAGATAGGGCTTAAAAATTACAGCTGGTGTCAATGTTTTATTGAGCCTTTTTCAACACCGTTGAAAATGGAAAAACATGTAATTTATCGAACTCCTGAATTCCACACAAGCTCCCCGTACCAACTGACCGCTAAAGGAATTCTGACATCTTCCCCTTATTGTATACATTTTTTTCAGTGCCTCAGAAAAGTAAAAGCTGACTTTTGTTTCATGTTTGGTGTTAAGCGTTATCCTTCTTCCGTTCTCATTCAACGCTTTTTCCTTTCGTGATAGACGGGGGAAATGCTTTCACTGCCGTGTTGAGAAGTGTCAGGATCTAGTTTCCATCACAAAGCAAATATCCACCTTTTCAGGAACATAATGATTGTAATGAAAACAGTCAACTTTGACAGTGTGTTGTAAAACATCCTCTTTTTCAACTTCTAATTACATTGCGAGACCCCCAGTTCAGCTTACTGGCCCCTTCCTCCACAGCGGTGGGCTTTATGTTTGGAATCTGTTTTCTGTTATGAAACTGGCTGGATTAACTTCTGCCCCAACCAAGGGATTTCTGCATAACGTGTGCAAGTTGCTGTATAGCTCACAACCTGTGGGGAATACCAGAGGGGGTTACATGCATTGCTATACCATTTGTTATTGTTTAGTAAATAAGGATTAGTTAGTGAAAGTAGAAAAAAAGTCAACTAAAGAAAAAAATGGAGCACATTTTTGGGCAGTTAAATTCTTGCTGCTGGTTTTGGGGGTTACAATCAGGGAGGCTCGGCGCCTCCCACGATGCGGTCCAAGCGGCGGTCACGTGATTACAAACACTTCCTCCTTCCAGGTTGAAGCAGGAAGTGTTTGTAGTCACGAGACGTTATTGGACCGCATCGTGGGAGGCGACGAGGGTCGGACCTAAGATGCCTGATGGGTATGATTAACCCCCCCTCCCCCCCCCTCGCTCACCCGCACTGGTGATTTACCTGATGAAATCCGAATAACACCTATTCGGATTTCATCTGAGTTAGAATTTGAGCTTCCCTGGTTAAGATACACCTGAAGTGAGAATATTACTCGTAGAGGCTGCCATATTTATTTCCCTTTAAACAATAACAGTTGCCTGGCCGTTCTACTGATGTCTTTGGCTGCAGGAGTGTCTGAATCGCATGCCTGAAACAAGCATGTTGTTAATCCAGTCAGACTTCAGTCACAGCACCTGATCAGGGGTCCAGAGTCTATGGCTGAGGACGTTCCGTTCCTGTTTTAACAGGAACACAACGCAAAAGAGTTGTACCATGCGTTACGTCGCATACGGTAAGGTACAGTGAAGCATACAAACAATTAAAAGTATGTTTCCCTGTACCTGTTAAAGGGATACTGTAGGGGGGTTGGGGGAAAATGAGCTGAACTTACCCGGGGCTTCTAATGGTCCCCCGCAGACATCCTGTGTTGGCACAGCCACTCCCCGATGCTCCTGCCCCGCCTCCGGTTCACTTCTGGAATTTCTGACTTTAAAGTCAGAAAACCACTCCGCCTGCGTTGCCGTGTCCTCGATCCCGCTGATGGCACCAGGAGCATACTGCGCAGACACAGACCATACTGGGCTTCTGCTATACACTCCTGGTGACATCGGCGGGAGCGAGGACACGGCAACGCAGGCGCAGTGGTTTTCTGACTTTAAAGTCAGAAATTCCAGAAGTGAACTGGAGGCGGGGCCGGAGCATCGGTGAGTGGCTGCGCCAACACAGGATTTCTGCGGGGGACCATTGGAAGCCCCGGGTAAGTTCAGCTCATTTTCCCCCCGACCCCCCCCCCCCCCCCCCCCCCCCTACAGTATTCCTTTAACTTTCTGTGATAAAATTTCTGTATACATTTTTGTCCAAATTTTATTGTGCTACATGTCTTTGATAAAAAAAAAAAAAAAAAAAACATTCCGTGTATATTTATTGGTTTGGGTAAAAGTTATAGCGTTTACAAACTATGGTGCAAAAAGTGAATTTTCCCATTTTGAAGCATCTCTGACTTTTCTGAGCACCTGTCATGTTTCATGAGGTGCTAAAATTCCAGGATAGTATAAATACCCCACAAATGACCCCATTTTGGAAAGAAGTCATCCCAAAGTATTCACTGCGAGGCATGGTAAGTTAGCGGAAAATGACAAAGTTTCCATTTCTGCTAACGTGTGACAAAAAAAAAATGAAATCTGCTACGGACTCACCATGCCCCTCTCTGAATACCTTGAAGTGTCTACTTTCCAAAATGGGGTCAATTGTGGGGTGTGTTTACTGTCCTGGCATTTTGGGGGGTGCTAAATTGTAAGCACCCCTGTAAAGCCTAAAGGTGCTCATTGGACTTTGGGCCCCTTAGCGCAGTTAGGCTGCAAAAAAGTGCCACACATGTGGTATTGCCGTACTCAGGAGAAGTAGTATAATGTGTTTTGGGGTGTATTTCTACACCTACCAGAGGGGCTGGTGAGTACTATCAGAAGAGTACTTCACCAGTGGCACGGGCCCACTGGTGAGTAGAGAGGTCAGACAGGCTAGGTTCGGCAACTGAGAGACAGATACAGTACAGAATCAGTAGGCAAAAGAGTAGTAGGTATTCAGGCAGAGGTTCAGCAACTAGATCAGATGGGCAGAGGTACAGAAACGTAAAGCAATAGCAGAGTCAGAGATAAGCCAGAGTCATACACAGAATATCAATAATAATACAATAATGCAATAGTCCTAGTCTTGTGTGAAATCCCTGGTTTCCTCCCAGATCAAAGCACACCGGATACTAGTCTAAGGTCTGAGCGCTAACACGAATGTATTCGCAACAGCAGACAGTTTGCAAGTGGGAGCGAGAGGCTTAAGAAGCAGAGGAGACCTCACGGCCACGCCCCCTCCGATCAACCAATCCGGGGCGCCGTGAGTCTCCTCTGACGTCAGCCGACCAGCAGGTCAGCTGACGCGCCTCCTCCCAGCATAAAGGTCCTGTCTGTGCGCCCGCCCGCGCAAGACAGCGACCCTAAGAGCAAATGACAGTCCCGTCCTCGGCGTGCTAGACGCCGGAGGAACGGTCGGTGCAGCGGGCAGGGGCACAGAGGCAGCTGCGGTGACGGTGCTGTTCGCCGCAGCTGCCCTGCCGGTCATTACAACTGTGTTTTGTGGTGTATTTTTACATATACCCATGCTGGGTGGGAGAAATACCTCTGTAAATGACAATTTTTTTTTTTTTTTTTTTTTTTACACACAATTGTTTATTTACAGAGATACTTCTCCCACCCAGCATGGGTATGTGTAAAAATACACCCCAAAACACATTATACTACTTCTCCTGAGTACGGCGATACCACGTGTGGCACTTTTTTGCACCCCAACTGCGCTAAGGGGCCCAACGTCCTATGAGTACCTTTAGGATTTCACAGGTCATTTTGCTGCATTTGGTTTCTAGACTACTCCTCACGGTTTAGGGCCCCTAAAATGCCAGGGCAGTATAGGAACCCCACAAGTGACCCCATTTTAGAAAGAAGACACCCCAAGGTATTCCGTTAGTAGTATGGTGAGTTCATAGAAGATTTTATTTTTTGTCACAAGTTAACGGAAATTGATTTTTTTTTTCACAAAGTGTCATTTTCCACTAACTTGTGACAAAACAATAAAAACTTCTATGAACTCGCCATACTACTAACGGAATACCTTGGGGTGTCTTCTTTCTAAAATGGGGTCACTTGTGGGGTTCCTACACTGCCCTGGCATTTTAGGGGCCCTAAACCGTGAGGAGTAGTCTAGAAACCAAATGCCTCAAAATGACCTGTGAATAGGACGTTGGGCCCCTTATCGCACCTAGGCTGCAAAAAAGTGTGTCACATGTGATATCGCCGTACTCAGAAGTAGTATAATGTGTTTTGGGTTGTATTTTTACACATACCCATGCTAGGTGGGAGAAATATCTCTGTAAATGGACAATTGTGTGTAAAAAAAAAACAAACAAAAAATTGTCATTTACAGAGATATTTCTCCCACCCAGCATGGGTATGTGTAAAAATACACACCAAAGCACATTATACTACTTCTCCTGAGTACCGCGATACCACGAGTGACAGTTTTTCGCTAAGGGGCCCAACGTCCTATTTACAGGTCCTTTTGAGGCATTTGGTTTGTAGACTACTCACGGTTTAGGGCCCCTAAAATGCCAGGGCAGTATAGGAACCCCACAAGGGACCCCATTTTAGAAAGAAGACACCCCAAGGTATTCCGTTAGGTGTATGGTGAGTTCATAGAAGATTTTATTTTTTGTCACAAGTTAGTGGAAAATGACATGTTGTGAAAAAAACAATAAAAATCAATTTCCGCTAACTTTTGACAAAAAATAAAATCTTCTATGAACTCGTCATACACCTAACGGAATACCTTGGGGTGTCTGTTTTTTTCTAAAATGGGGTCACTTGTGGGGTTCCTATACTGCCCTGGCATTTTAGGGGCCCAAAACCGTGAGGAGTAGTCTGGAAACCAAATGCCTCAAAATGACTGTTCAGGGGTATAAGCATCTGCAAATTTTGATGACAAGTGGTCTATGAGGGGGCGAATTTTGTGGAACCGGTCATAAGCAGGGTGGCCTCTTAGATGACAGGTTGTATTGGGCCTGATCTGATGGATAGGAGTGCTAGGGGGGTGACAGGAGGGGATTGATGGGTGTCTCAGGGGGTGATTAGAGGGGAAAATAGATGCAATCATTGCACTGGGGAGGTGATCGGAAGGGGGATCTGAGGGTTTGGCCGAGTGATCAGGAGCCAACACGGGGCAAATTAGGGCCTGATCTGATGGGTAGGTGTGCTAGGGGGTGACAGGAGGTGATTGATGGGTGTCTCAGGGTGTGATTAGAGGGGGGAATAGATGCAAGCAATGCACTGGCGAGGTGATCAGGGCTGGGGTCTGAGGGCGTTCTGAGGGTGTGGGCGGGTGATTGGGTGCCCTAGGGTCAGATAGGGATCTGATGGGTAGCAGTGACAGGTGGTGACATGGGGTGATTGATGGGCAATTAGTGGGTGTTTAGAGGAGAGAGCAGATGTAAACAATGCACTTGGGAGGTGATCTGACGGCGGGTCTGCGGGCGATCTGATGGTGTGGGTGGGTGATCAGATTGCCCGCAAGGGGCAGGTTAGGGGCTGATTGATGGGTGGCAGTGACAGGGGGTGATTGACAGGTAATTGACAGGTGATCAGTGGGTTATTACAGTGAAGAACAGATGTAAATAATACACTGGTGAATTGATGAGGGGTGGTCTGAGGGCATTCTGAGCGTGTGGGCGGGTGATTGGGTGCCCGCAAGGGGCAGATTAGGGTCTAATCTGATAGGTAACAGTGACGTGGTGATAGGGTGTGATTGATGGGTAGGGCTGCACGATTTTGGGTAAAAGTCGAAATTGCGATTTTTCTGTTAGAAATTGAGATTTCGATTTATTCACGATTTTTTTTGAACAATCTTTGGGGGGGGGGGGGGGGGGGTCAGGAGCCTAGCTATGGCGGGCTCTGTGTCAGAAAATGTTGCTGTGCATTCGCATTGCATTTCAGGCAATGCACATTTATAAAGTCTAAAGCCCTCTATGGTGACCCCTCGGCTTAATGTGCGTGCGGTACTACTGTGCGGCGTACGGGACTCTTATGAGCCGGGCAGTGGTGGGCGGATCCACTGACAAAAGCAGTGCATATTCATGATGCTAATGAGCCGGGCGGCGGGGGGGCGAGTCCAGTCCAGAGCAGCACACACAGCTTCACCAATCAATGGATAGCGATGGTATGACGGCAGCGGTAGGCGGAGCTGTACAGAGCGTACAACTCCGCCTACTGCCTCCGTCATTCCATTGCTTTCCAGCGATTGGAGAAGCTCTGTGCCGCTCTGGACTGGACTCGCCCGACCCCCCCCCCCCCGGCTCCTTTACATATGGCATATGCACTACGGCGTCTCCCCTCAGCGCGTAGCGGTAGGCGGACCATGCGGCCAAGCACGGGCACAGCGGACACTAAACCGAAAACCGCCGGATACTGACGATCCCTAGATCGTCTTCTCAGGAACCGCGGTTTCGGTTTAAAACCGGAAAATCGTGCAGCCCTATTGATGGGTGATTGATGGGTGATTGATGGGTAATTAGTGGATGTTTAGAGGAGAGAACGAATGTAAACAATGCACTTGGGAGGTGATCTGAAAGCGGGTCTGTGGGCGATCTGATGGTGTGGGTGGGTGATCAGATTGCCCGCAAGGGGCAGGTTAGGGGCTGATTGATGGGTGGCAGTGACAGGGGGTGATTGATGGGTGATTGACAGGTGATTGACAGGTAATTTACAGGTGATCAGTGGGTTATTACAGTGAAGAACAGATGTAAATAATACACTGGCGAATTGATAAGGGGTGGTCTGAGGGCATTCTGAGCATGTGGGCGGGTGATTGGGTGCCCGCAAGGGGCAGATTAGGGTCTAATCTGATGGGTAACAGTGACATGTGGTGATAGGGTGTGATTGATGGGTAATTAGTGGGTGTTTAGAGGAGAGAACAGATGTAAACAATGCACTTGGGAGGTGATGAGACAGCGGGTCTGCGGGCGATCTGATGGTGTGGGTGATCAGATTGCCCGCAAGGGGCAGGTTAGGGGCTGATTGATGGGTGGCAGTGACAGGTGATGACAGGGGGTGATTGATGGGTGATTGACAGGTGATCAGTTGGTTATTACAGTGAGGGCCCATTTCCACTATCGCGAATTCGCATGCGTTTTTCGCATGCAAATTCGCATAGCAATACAAGTGGATGGGCCTGTTTCCACTTGTCAGGAATTCTGTGCGGTTTGCTGTGCAGAAAAATCTGTAAGGCAGACCCGTCAGAATTCGCATGCCGCACACCCGCACGCGAATCGCCGGTAATGTAATTTAATAGGAAAACCGCAAGCGTTTTTTGTCTTGCGGTTTTCCATGCGTTTTCGCGTGCGCCGTCACATAAAAACCCATGTCAATGCTTACCGGCATTGACATGGTTAAAATCGCATAGCGCAAACCGCGAGCGATTCCGCGTGAAAATCCGCATGGAAACGCGAACGAATCCGCAGCCGCATGTGGATTAGTTGACGCGATTTTCACGTCAAAAACGCAACGCACAAGTGGAAACGTACCCTAAAACAAAGTCACCCAATAACCAACTGTGTTAACTTTGGGGTTCTTGGCATCAGTAATGTAAAAATGGGAGCAGTTTGAATCTCTCCATTGAAAACAATAGGTGAAATTTGATTGGGTGGTGTTGCTTCCACACACAGTTTCAACATTTTACACACACCCCTCCCCTTCCCCTGTGACATTGTGATTAACTATACAAAGTATTTGGACTCTGACATTAATACTTTCATGAATGGCATCATTTTTTTAATTATCCCACTGAGTAGAAATTTAAAGCTATGAGAGTGACAGCAGTTGGAAAATTTAAACTGTCACTTTCAACTGCCATAAGGCAGTTTAGGTGCTGATGATGTCAGGTGGATGAAATGGTTTAGAGGGTAAATGTCTGTCTGCTAATCGCAAGGTTAGCGGTTCAAGTACCACCCAGGCAGGCAAAAAAAAAACAAAAAAAAAACTCTCTGAGCCAGGGACACCAGTGTTTTTATGTCTCTCTAGTTTTTAGACACAGCATACATAGCACAGACTATTTTACACTACAAGGTGAATGGCCCTTTACTGAGCCCCAGCAGGTCGTCACACTTTAACCACTTCACAACTGAGGGGTTTTACCCCTGTAGCACCAGAGCAATTTTCACCTTTCATCGCTCCTTCCATTCATTCGTCTATAACTTTGTCATTATTTATCGCAATGAAATGAACTATATCTTGTTTTTTTCGCCACCAATTAGGCTTTCTTTAGGTGGGACATTATGCCAAGAATTATTTTATTCTAAATGTGTTTTAATGGGAAAACAGGAAAAAATGCCGGAAAAAAATTACTATTTTTCAGTTTTCGGCCATTATAGTTTTTAAATAATGCATGCTACTGTAATTAAAATCCATGAAATGTATTTGCCCATTTGTCCCCTTTATTACACCATTTAAATTATGTCCCTATCCCAATGTTTGGCGCCAATATTTTATTTGGAAATAAAGGTGCATTTTTTTCAGTTTTGAGGCCAATCGGCGTTCGGCGGTCCTGGGAGAGGCACTCTGCGGCGTAAAGCTACATACACACTTGAGATAAATCTTTGGAAAAGGCAAGATCACAGACCAATTTTACCGCCTTCCATGTAGTATGAGAGCATATTCTACACAGTCTACTCTATTGAGCTGAACTCGCCATCAGATGATAAAAATCTTTGCAAGATGCTGCACACAAAGATGCTGTACACATTCAAAAGATCAATATCTGCAAAAGATCTGTGCCTGCAAAAGATCCGTTCCTGCAAAATGCATTCATAGTCTGTTAAACAAGGTGTGTATTAGGATCTGCAGATATCATAGACATTCATCTGCAGATCATCTGCAGATCAGATCCACCAGGATGGATTTTCAGATCTGCAGATGAAGTCTGTTAACCACTTGAGGACCTCAGTCTTTCTACCCCTTAAGGACCAGAGCCTTTTTTTCCACTCAGACCACTGCAGGTTTAACGGTTTATTGCTCGCTAATACAACCTACTATCTAAATGAATTTTCCCCCCTTTTCTTGTCACTAATACCGCTTTCTTTTGGTGCTATTTGATTGCTGCTGCGATTTTTAGTTTTTATTATATTCATCAAAAAAGACATGAATTTTGTCAAAAAAATGATTTTTTTTTTTAACTTTCTGTGATAAAATTTGTCAAAGTAAAATTTCTGTATACATTTTTGTCCAAATTTATTGTGCTACATGTCTTTGATAAAAAAAAAAAAAACATTCCGTGTATATTTATTGGTTTGAGTAAAAGTTATAGCGTTTACAAACTATGGTGCAAAAAGTGAATTTTCCCATTTTGAAGCATCTCTGACTTTTCTGAGCACCTGTCATGTTTCATGAGGTGCTAAAATTCCAGGATAGTATAAATACCCCACAAATGACCCCATTTTGGAAAGAAGTCATCCCAAAGTATTCACTGCGAGGCATGGTGAGTAAGTTAGCGGAAAATGACAAAGTTTCCATTTCTGCTAACGTGTGACAAAAAAAAAATGAAATCTGCTACGGACTCACCATGCCCCTCTCTGAATACCTTGAAGTGTCTACTTTCCAAAATGGGGTCAATTGTGGGGTGTGTTTACTGTCCTGGCATTTTGGGGGGTGCTAAATTGTAAGCACCCCTGTAAGGCCTCGTTCAGACTATACGCGCTGCCGTCCGCATTTTGGCAGCGCGTATAGTGTGCGACACGCAAGAACGGTAGAAGGGCATAGACAGCCCTTCTACCGTTCCCATCATATGCGCTGCGTGGCAGCGCGATTGCGCTATCGCGTGCTGCACGCATTTTTGGGAATCGCAGCGCAGATCCCATTCATTGTAATTAATGGGATCTGCAGCGCAGCGCATAGGAGCGCAGATGGCGTGCGATCGGACGCGTTGCGTTCCAATCGCACAGCCATCTCCGCTAAATGATGTGAACGAGGCCTAAAGCCTAAAGGTGCTCATTGGACTTTGGGCCCCTTAGCGCAGTTAGGCTGCAAAAAAGTGCCACACATGTGGTATTGCCGTACTCAGGAGAAGTAGTATAATGTGTTTTGGGGTGTATTTCTACACCTACCAGAGGAGCTGGTGAGTACTATCAGAAGAGCACTTCACCAGTGGCACGGGCCCACTGGTGAGTAGAGAGGTCAGACAGGCTAGGTTCGGCAACTGAGAGACAGATACAGTACAGAATCAGTAGGCAAAAGAATAGTAGGTATTCAGGCAGAGGTTCAGCAACTAGATCAGATGGGCAGAGGTACAGAAACGTAAAGCAATAGCAGAGTCAGAGATAAGCCAGAGTCATACACAGAATATCAATAATAATACAATAATGCAATAGTCCTAGTCTTGTGTGAAATCCCTGGTTTCCTCCCAGATCAAAGCACACCGGATACTAGTCTAAGGTCTGAGCGCTAACACGAATGTATTCGCAACAGCAGACAGTTTGCAAGTGGGAGCGAGAGGCTTAAGAAGCAGAGGAGACCTCACGGCCACGCCCCCTCCGATCAACCAATCCGGGGCGCCGTGAGTCTCCTCTGACGTCAGCCGACCAGCAGGTCAGCTGACGCGCCTCCTCCCAGCATAAAGGTCCTGTCTGTGCGCCCGCCCGCGCGAGACAGCGACCCTAAGAGCAAATGACAGTCCCGTCCTCGGCGTGCTAGACGCCGGAGGAACGGTCGGTGCAGCGGGCAGGGGCACAGAGGCAGCTGCGGTGACGGTGCTGTTCGCCGCAGCTGCCCTGCCGGTCATTACAACTGTGTTTTGTGGTGTATTTTTACATATACCCATGCTGGGTGGGAGAAATACCTCTGTAAATGACAATTTTTTGATTTTTTTTTTTACACACAATTGTTTATTTACAGAGATACTTCTCCCACCCAGCATGGGTATGTGTAAAAATACACCCCAAAACACATTATACTACTTCTCCTGAGTATGGCGATACCACGTGTGGCACTTTTTTGCACCCCAACTGCGCTAAGGGGCCCAACGTCCTATGAGTACCTTTAGGATTTCACAGGTCATTTTGCTGCATTTGGTTTTCTAGACTACTCCTCACGGTTTAGGGCCCCTAAAATGCCAGGGCAGTATAGGAACCCCACAAGTGACCCCATTTTAGAAAGAAGACACCCCAAGGTATTCCGTTAGTAGTATGGTGAGTTCATAGAAGATTTTATTTTTTGTCACAAGTTAACGGAAATTGATTTTTTTTTCACAAAGTGTCATTTTCCACTAACTTGTGACAAAACAATAAAAACTTCTATGAACTCGCCATACTACTAATGGAATACCTTGGGGTGTCTTCTTTCTAAAATGGGGTCACTTGTGGGGTTCCTACACTGCCCTGGCATTTTAGGGGCCCTAAACCGTGAGGAGTAGTCTAGAAACCAAATGCCTCAAAATGACCTGTGAATAGGACGTTGGGCCCCTTAGCGCACCTAGGCTGCAAAAAAGTGTGTCACATGTGATATCGCCGTACTCAGGAGAAGTAGTATAATGTGTTTTGGGTTGTATTTTTACACATACCCATGCTAGGTGGGAGAAATATCTCTGTAAATGGACAATTGTGTGTAAAAAAAAAAAATAAATCAAAAAATTGTCATTTACAGAGATATTTCTCCCACCCAGCATGGGTATGTGTAAAAATACACACCAAAGCACATTATACTACTTCTCCTGAGTACCACGAGTGACAGTTCAGCTAAGGGGCCCAACGTCCTATTTACAGGTCCTTTTGAGGCATTTGGTTTCTAGACTACTCACGGTTTAGGGCCCCTAAAATGCCAGGGCAGTATAGGAACCCCACAAGGGACCCCATTTTAGAAAGAAGACACCCCAAGGTATTCCATTAGGTGTATGGTGAGTTCATAGAAGATTTTATTTTTTGTCACAAGTTAGTGGAAAATGACACGTTGTGAAAAAAAACTATAAAAATCAATTTCCGCTAACTTTTGACAAAAAATAAAATCTTCTATGAACTCGTCATACACCTAACGGAATACCTTGGGGTGTCTTTTTTTCTAAAATGGGGTCACTTGTGGGGTTCCTATACTGCCCTGGCATTTTAGGGGCCCAAAACCGTGAGGAGTAGTCTGGAAACCAAATGCCTCAAAATGACTGTTCAGGGGTATAAGCATCTGCAAATTTTGATGACAAGTGGTCTATGAGGGGGCGAATTTTGTGGAACCGGTCATAAGCAGGGTGGCCTCTTAGATGACAGGTTGTATTGGGCCTGATCTGATGGATAGGAGTGCTAGGGGGTGACAGGAGGGGATTGATGGGTGTCTCAGGGGGTGATTAGAGGGGAAAATAGATGCAATCATTGCACTGGGGAGGTGATCGGAAGGGGGATCTGAGGGTTTGGCCCGAGTGATCAGGAGCCAACACGGGGCAAATTAGGGCGTGATCTGATGGGTAGGTGTGCTAGGGGGTGACAGGAGGTGATTGATGGGTGTCTCAGGGTGTGATTAGAGGGGGGAATAGATGCAAGCAATGCACTGGCGAGGTGATCAGGGCTGGGGTCTGAGGGCGTTCTGAGGGTGTGGGCGGGTGATTGGGTGCCCTAGGGGCAGATAGGGATCTGATGGGTAGCAGTGACAGGTGGTGACATGGGGTGATTGATGGGCAATTAGTGGGTGTTTAGAGGAGAGAGCAGATGTAAACAATGCACTTGGGAGGTGATCTGACGGCGGGTCTGCGGGCGATCTGATGGTGTGGGTGATCAGATTGCCCGCAAGGGGCAGGTTAGGGGCTGATTGATGGGTGGCAGTGACAGGGGGTGATTGACAGGTGATTGACAGGTAATTGACAGGTGATCAGTGGGTTATTACAGTGAAGAACAGATGTAAATAATACACTGGTGAATTGATGAGGGGTGGTCTGAGGGCATTCTGAGCGTGTGGGCGGGTGATTGGGTGCCCGCAAGGGGCAGATTAGGGTCTAATCTGATGGGTAACAGTGACGTGGTGATAGGGTGTGATTGATGGGTAGGGCTGCACGATTTTGGGTAAAAGTCGAAATTGCGATTTTTCTGTTAGAAATTGAGATTTCGATTTATTCACGATTTTTTTTGAACAATCTTTGGGGGGGGGGGGGGGTCAGGAGCCTAGCTATGGCGGGCTCTGTGTCAGAAAATGTTGCTGTGCATTCGCATTGCATTTCAGGCAATGCACATTTATAAAGTCTGAAGCCCTCTATGATGACCCCTCGGCTTAATGTGCGTGCGGTACTACTGTGCGGCGTACGGGACTCTTATGAGCCGGGCAGTGGTGGGCGGATCCACTGACAAAAGCAGTGCATATTCATGATGCTAATGAGCCGGGCGGCGGGGGGGCGAGTCCAGTCCAGAGCAGCACACACAGCTTCACCAATCAATGGATAGCGATGGTATGACGGCAGCGGTAGGCGGAGCTGTACAGAGCGTACAACTCCGCCTACTGCCTCCGTCATTCCATTGCTTTCCAGCGATTGGAGAAGCTCTGTGCCGCTCTGGACTGGACTCGCCCGCCCCCCCCCCCCGGATCATTTACATATGGCATATGCACTACGGCGTCTCCCCTCAGCGCGTAGCGGTAGGCGGACCATGCGGCCAAGCACGGGCACAGCGGACACTAAACCGAAAACCGCCGGATACTGACGATCCCTAGATCGTCTTCTCAGGAACCGCAGTTTCGGTTTAAAACCGGAAAATCGTGCAGCCCTATTGATGGGTGATTGATGGGTAATTAGTGGATGTTTAGAGGAGAGAACGGATGTAAACAATGCACTTGGGAGGTGATCTGAAAGCGGGTCTGTGGGCGATCTGATGGTGTGGGTGGGTGATCAGATTGCCCGCAAGGGGCAGGTTAGGGGCTGATTGATGGGTGGCAGTGACAGGGGGTGATTGATGGGTGATTGACAGGTAATTTACAGGTGATCAGTGGGTTATTACAGTGAAGAACAGATGTAAATAATACACTGGCGAATTGATAAGGGGTGGTCTGAGGGCATTCTGAGCATGTGGGCGGGTGATTGGGTGCCCGCAAGGGGCAGATTAGGGTCTAATCTGATGGGTAACAGTGACATGTGGTGATAGGGTGTGATTGATGGGTAATTAGTGGGTGTTTAGAGGAGAGAACAGATGTAAACAATGCACTTGGGAGGTGATCAGACAGCGGGTCTGCGGGCGATCTGATGGTGTGGGTGATCAGATTGCCCGCAAGGGGCAGGTTAGGGGCTGATTGATGGGTGGCAATGACAGGGGGTGATTGATGGGTGATTGACAGGTGATCAGTGGGTTATTACAGTGAGGGCCCATTTCCACTATCGCGAATTCGCATGCGTTTTTCGCATGCAAATTCGCATAGCAATACAAGTGGATGGGCCTGTTTCCACTTGTCAGGAATTCTGTGCGGTTTGCTGTGCAGAAAAATCTGTAAGGCAGACCCGTCAGAATTCGCATGCCGCACACCCGCATGCGAATCGCCGGTAATGTAATTTAATAGGAAAACCGCAAGCGTTTTTTGTCTTGCGGTTTTCCATGCGTTTTCGCGTGCGCCGTCACATAAAAACCCATGTCAATGCTTACCGGCATTGACATGGTTAAAATCGCATAGCGCAAACCGCGAGCGATTCCGCGTGAAAATCCGCATGGAAACGCGAACGAATCCGCAGCCGCATGTGGATTAGTTGACGCGATTTTCACGTCAAAAACGCAACGCACAAGTGGAAACGTACCCTAAAACAAAGTCACCCAATAACCAACTGTGTTAACTTTGGGGTTCTTGGCATCAGTAATGTAAAAATGGGAGCAGTTTGAATCTCTCCATTGAAAACAATAGGTGAAATTTGATTGGGTGGTGTTGCTTCCACACACAGTTTCAACATTTTACACACACCCCTCCCCTTCCCCTGTGACATTGTGATTAACTATACAACGTATTTGGACTCTGACATTAATACTTTCATGAATGGCATCATTTTTTTAATTATCCCACTGAGTAGAAATTTAAAGCTATGAGAGTGACAGCAGTTGGAAAATTTAAACTGTCACTTTCAACTGCCATAAGGCAGTTTAGGTGCTGATGATGTCAGGTGGATGAAATGGTTTAGAGGGTAAATGTCTGTCTGCTAATCGCAAGGTTAGCGGTTCAAGTACCACCCAGGCAGGCAAAAAAAAAAAAAAAAAAAACCTCTCTGAGCCAGGGACACCAGTGTTTTTATGTCTCTCTAGTTTTTAGACACAGCATACATAGCACAGACTATTTTACACTACAATGTGAATGGCCCTTTACTGAGCCCCAGCAGGTCGTCACACTTTAACCACTTCACAACTGAGGGGTTTTACCCCTGTAGCACCAGAGCAATTTTCACCTTTCATCGCTCCTTCCATTCATTCGTCTATAACTTTGTCATTATTTATCGCAATGAAATGAACTATATCTTGTTTTTTTCGCCACCAATTAGGCTTTCTTTAGGTGGGACGTTATGCCAAGAATTATTTTATTCTAAATGTGTTTTAATGGGAAAACAGGAAAAAATGCCGGAAAAAAATCACTATTTTTCAGTTTTCGGCCATTATAGTTTTTAAATAATGCATGCTACTGTAATTAAAATCCATGAAATGTATTTGCCCATTTGTCCCCTTTATTACACCATTTAAATTATGTCCCTATCCCAATGTTTGGCGCCAATATTTTATTTGGAAATAAAGGTGCATTTTTTTCAGTTTTGAGGCCAATCGGCGTTCGGCGGTCCTGGGAGAGGCACTCTGCGGCGTAAAGCTACATACACACTTGAGATAAATCTTTGGAAAAGGCAAGATCACAGACCAATTTTACCGCCTTCCATGTAGTATGAGAGCATATTCTACATAGTCTACTCTATTGAGCTGAACTCGCCATCAGTGCAAGATGCTGCACACAAAGATGCTGTACACATTCAAAAGATCAATATCTGCAAAAGATCTGTGCCTGCAAAAGATCCGTTCCTGCAAAATGCATTCATAGTCTGTTAAACAAGGTGTGTATGAGGATCTGCAGATATCATAGACATTCATCTGCAGATCATCTGCAGATCAGATCCACCAGGATGGATTTTCAGATCTGCAGATGAAGTCTGTTAACCACTTGAGGACCTCACTCTTTCTACCCCTTAAGGACCAGAGCCTTTTTTTCCACTCAGACCACTGCAGGTTTAACGGTTTATTGCTCGCTCATACAACCTACTATCTAAATGAATTTTCCCCCCTTTTCTTGTCACTAATACCGCTTTCTTTTGGTGCTATTTGATTGCTGCTGCGATTTTTAGTTTTTATTATATTCATCAAAAAAGACATGAATTTTGTCAAAAAAATGATTTTTTTTTAACTTTCTGTGATAAAATTTGTCAAATAAAGTAAAATTTCTGTATACATTTTTGTCCAAATTTATTGTGCTACATGTCTTTGATAAAAAAAAAAAACATTCCGTGTATATTTATTGGTTTGGGTAAAAGTTATAGCGTTTACAAACTATGGTGCAAAAAGTGAATTTTCCCATTTTGAAGCATCTCTGACTTTTCTGAGCACCTGTCATGTTTCATGAGGTGCTAAAATTCCAGGATAGTATAAATACCCCACAAATGACCCCATTTTGGAAAGAAGTCATCCCAAAGTATTCACTGCGAGGCATGGTGAGTAAGTTAGCGGAAAATGACAAAGTTTCCATTTCTGCTAACGTGTGACAAAAAAAAAATGAAATCTGCTACGGACTCACCATGCCCCTCTCTGAATACCTTGAAGTGTCTACTTTCCAAAATGGGGTCAATTGTGGGGTGTGTTTACTGTCCTGGCATTTTGGGGGGTGCTAAATTGTAAGCACCCCTGTAAAGCCTAAAGGTGCTCATTGGACTTTGGGCCCCTTAGCGCAGTTAGGCTGCAAAAAAGTGCCACACATGTGGTATTGCCGTACTCAGGAGAAGTAGTATAATGTGTTTTGGGGTGTATTTCTACACCTACCAGAGGAGCTGGTGAGTACTATCAGAAGAGCACTTCACCAGTGGCACGGGCCCACTGGTGAGTAGAGAGGTCAGACAGGCTAGGTTCGGCAACTGAGAGACAGATACAGTACAGAATCAGTAGGCAAAAGAGTAGTAGGTATTCAGGCAGAGGTTCAGCAACTAGATCAGATGGGCAGAGGTACAGAAACGTAAAGCAATAGCAGAGTCAGAGATAAGCCAGAGTCATACACAGAATATCAATAATAATACAATAATGCAATAGTCCTAGTCTTGTGTGAAATCCCTGGTTTCCTCCCAGATCAAAGCACACCGGATACTAGTCTAAGGTCTGAGCGCTAACACGAATGTATTTGCAACAGCAGACAGTTTGCAAGTGGGAGCGAGAGGCTTAAGAAGCAGAGGAGACCTCACGGCCACGCCCCCTCCGATCAACCAATCCGGGGCGCCGTGAGTCTCCTCTGACGTCAGCCGACCAGCAGGTCAGCTGACGCGCCTCCTCCCAGCATAAAGGTCCTGTCTGTGCGCCCGCCCGCGCGAGACAGCGACCCTAAGAGCAAATGACAGTCCCGTCCTCGGCGTGCTAGACGCCGGAGGAACGGTCGGTGCAGCTCGCAGGGGCACAGAGGCAGCTGCGGTGACTGTGCTGTTCGCCGCAGCTGCCCTGCCGGTCATTACAACTGTGTTTTGTGGTGTATTTTTACATATACCCATGCTGGGTGGGAGAAATACCTCTGTAAATGACAATTTTTTTGATTTTTTTTTTTTACACACAATTGTCTATTTACAGAGATATTTCTCCCACCCAGCATGGGTATGTGTAAAAATACACCCCAAAACACATTATACTACTTCTCCTGAGTACGGCGATACCACGTGTGGCACTTTTTTGCACCCCAACTGCGCTAAGGGGCCCAACGTCCTATGAGTACCTTTAGGATTTCACAGGTCATTTTGCTGCATTTGGTTTCTAGACTACTCCTCACGGTTTAGGGCCCCTAAAATGCCAGGGCAGTATAGGAACCCCACAAGTGACCCCATTTTAGAAAGAAGACACCCCAAGGTATTCCGTTAGTAGTATGGTGAGTTCATAGAAGATTTTATTTTTTGTCACAAGTTAACGGAAATTGATTTTTTTTTTCACAAAGTGTCATTTTCCACTAACTTGTGACAAAACAATAAAAACTTCTATGAACTCGCCATACTACTAACGGAATACCCTGGGGTGTCTTCTTTCTAAAATGGGGTCACTTGTGGGGTTCCTACACTGCCCTGGCATTTTAGGGGCCCTAAACCGTGAGGTGTAGTCTAGAAACCAAATGCCTCAAAATGACCTGTGAATAGGACGTTGGGCCCCTTAGCGCACCTAGGCTGCAAAAAAGTGTGTCACATGTGATATCGCCGTACTCAGGAGAAGTAGTGTAATGTGTTTTGGGTTGTATTTTTACACATACCCATGCTAGGTGGGAGAAATATCTCTGTAAATGGACAATTGTGTGTAAAAAAATAAATAAAAAAATTGTCATTTACAGAGATATTTCTCCCACCCAGCATGGGTATGTGTAAAAATACACACCAAAGCACATTATACTACTTCTCCTGAGTACCGCGATACCACGAGTGACAGTTTTTCGCTAAGGGGCCCAACGTCCTATTTACAGGTCCTTTTGAGGCATTTGGTTTCTAGACTACTCATGGTTTAGGGCCCCTAAAATGCCAGGGCAGTATAGGAACCCCACAAGGGACCCCATTTTAGAAAGAAGACTCCCCAAGGTATTCCGTTAGGTGTATGGTGAGTTCATAGAAGATTTTATTTTTTGTCACAAGTTAGTGGAAAATGACACGTTGTGAAAAAAACTATAAAAATCAATTTCCGCTAACTTTTGACAAAAAATAAAATCTTCTATGAACTCGTCATACACCTAACGGAATACCTTGGGGTGTCTTTTTTTCTAAAATGGGGTCACTTGTGGGGTTCCTATACTGCCCTGGCATTTTAGGGGCCCAAAACCGTGAGGAGTAGTCTGGAAACTTAATGCCTCAAAATGACTGTTCAGGGGTATAAGCATCTGCAAATTTTGTTGACAAGTGGTCCATCAGGGGGCGAATTTTGTGGAACCGGTCATAAGCAGGGTGGCCTCTTAGATGACAGGTTGTATTGGGCCTGATCTGATGGATAGGAGTGCTAGGGTGGTGACAGGAGGGGATTGATGGGTGTCTCAGGGGGTGATTAGAGGGGAAAATAGATGCAATCATTGCACTGGGGAGGTGATCGGAAGGGGGATCTGAGGGTTTGGCCGAGTGATCAGGAGCCAACACGGGGCAAATTAGGGCCTGATCTGATGGGTAGGTGTGCTAGGGGGTGACAGGAGGTGATTGATGGGTGTCTCAGGGTGTGATTAGAGGGGGGAATAGATGCAAGCAATGCACTGGCGAGGTGATCAGGGCTGGGGTCTGAGGGCGTTCTGAGGGTGTGGGCGGGTGATTGGGTGCCCTAGGGTCAGATAGGGATCTGATGGGTAGCAGTGACAGGTGGTGACATGGGGTGATTGATGGGCAATTAGTGGGTGTTTAGAGGAGAGAGCAGATGTAAACAATGCACTTGGGAGGTGATCTGACGGCGGGTCTGCGGGCGATCTGATGGTGTGGGTGGGTGATCAGATTGCCCGCAAGGGGCAGGTTAGGGGCTGATTGATGGGTGGCAGTGACAGGGGGTGATTGAAAGGTGATTGACAGGTAATTGACAGGTGATCAGTGGGTTATTACAGTGAAGAACAGATGTAAATAATACACTGGTGAATTGATGAGGGGTGGTCTGAGGGCATTCTGAGCGTGTGGGCGGGTGATTGGGTGCCCGCAAGGGGCAGATTAGGGTCTAATCTGATGGGTAACAGTGACATGTGGTGATAGGGTGTGATTGATGGGTAGGGCTGCACGATTTTGGGTAAAAGTCGAAATTGCGATTTTTCTGTTAGAAATTGAGATTTCGATTTATTCACGATTTTTTTTTTAACAATCTTGGGGGGGGGGGGGGGGGTCAGGAGCCTAGCTATGGCGGGCTCTGTGTCAGAAAATGTTGCTGTGCATTCGCATTGCATTTCAGGCAATGCACATTTATAAAGTCTGAAGCCCTCTATGATGACCCCTCGGCTTAATGTGCGTGCGGTACTACTGTGCGGCGTACGGGACTCTTATGAGCCGGGCAGTGGTGGGCGGATCCACTGACAAAAGCAGTGCATATTCATGATGCTAATGAGCCGGGCGGCGGGGGGGCGAGTCCAGTCCAGAGCAGCACACACAGCTTCACCAATCAATGGATAGCGATGGTATGACGGCAGCGGTAGGCGGAGCTGTACAGAGCGTACAACTCCGCCTACTGCCTCCGTCATTCCATTGCTTTCCAGCGATTTTAGAAGCTCTGTGCCGCTCTGGACTGGACTCGCCCGACCCCCCCCCCGGCTCATTTACATATGGCATATGCACTACGGCGTTTTCCCTCAGCGCGTAGCGGTAGGCGGACCATGCGGCCAAGCACGGGCACAGCGGACACTAAACCGACAACCGCCGGATACTGACGATCCCTAGATCGTCTTCTCAGGAACCGCGGTTTCGGTTTAAAACCGGAAAATCGTGCAGCCCTATTGATGGGTGATTGATGGGTGATTGATGGGTAATTAGTGGATGTTTAGAGGAGAGAACGGATGTAAACAATGCACTTGGGAGGTGATCTGAAAGCGGGTCTGTGGGCGATCTGATGGTGTGGGTGGGTGATCAGATTGCCCGCAAGGGGCAGGTTAGGGGCTTATTGATGGGTGGCAGTGACAGGGGGTGATTGATGGGTGATTGACAGGTAATTTACAGGTGATCAGTGGGTTATTACAGTGAAGAACAGATGTAAATAATACACTGGCGAATTGATAAGGGGTGGTCTGAGGGCATTCTGAGCATGTGGGCGGGTGATTGGGTGCCCGCAAGGGGCAGATTAGGGTCTAATCTGATGGGTAACAGTGACATGTGGTGATAGGGTGTGATTGATGGGTAATTAGTGGGTGTTTAGAGGAGAGAACAGATGTAAACAATGCACTTGGGAGGTGATCAGACAGCGGGTCTGCGGGCGATCTGATGGTGTGGGTGATCAGATTGCCCGCAAGGGGCAGGTTAGGGGCTGATTGATGGGTGGCAGTGACAGGTGATGACAGGGGGTGATTGATGGGTGATTGACAGGTGATCAGTGGGTTATTACAGTGAGGGCCCATTTCCACTATCGCGAATGCGCATGCGTTTTTCGCATGCAAATTCGCATAGCAATACAAGTGAATGGGACTGTTTCCACTTGTCAGGATTCCTTTGCGTTTTTCTGTGCAGAAAAAATCTGCATGGCAGAGCCATCAGAATTCGCATATCGCATACCGCTATGCGTATCGCATACAATGTATTTAATAGGAAATTCGCATGAGGTTTGGGTATGCGAATTTTCATGCGAATTCTCATAGAAACAATGGAAAAGCACACCAGCACTGCCATGGTTAAATTCGCATACATCGTCATCCATGCGAATTTTCATGCGAATTCGTATGAAAATTCGCTTAGACCCGCATGCGAAATTCTATTAGCCCCAGTCACCCAGTGACCAACACTTTAAAGTTTGGGAAGCCAGGAGTTCAAAGTGTAAAAATGGCTGCAGTTTTCCTTTCTCAACTGAAAAGCAAAGAGTGAAATTTGATTGATTGGTGGCTCCACCCACTTGCTAACTCTGAGGGCATGTTTCCACTAACGCGAATTCGCATGCGTTGGCTGCATGCAAATTCGCATAACCAATACAAGTGGATGGGCCTGTTTCCACTTGTCAGGAATTCTGTGCGGTTTGCTGTGCACAAAAATCTGTAAGGCAGACCCGTCAGAATTCGCATGCCGCACACCCGCACACGAATCGCCGGTAATGTAATTTAATAGGAAAACCGCAAGCGTTTTTGTCTTGCGGTTTTCCATGCGTTTTCGCGTGCGCCGTCACATAAAAACCCATGTCAATGCTTACCGGCATTGACATGGTTAAAATCGCATAGCGCAAACCGCGAGCGATTCCGCGTGAAAATCCGCATGGAAACGCGAACGAATCCGCAGCCGCATGTGGATTAGTTGACGCGATTTTCACGTCAAAAACGCAACGCACAAGTGGAAACGTACCCTAAAACAAAGTCACCCAATAACCAACTGTGTTAACTTTGGGGTTCTTGGCATCAGTAATGTAAAAATGGGAGCAGTTTGAATCTCTCCATTGAAAACAATAGGTGAAATTTGATTGGGTGGTGTTGCTTCCACACACAGTTTCAACATTTTACACACACCCCTCCCCTTCCCCTGTGACATTGTGATTAACTATACAAAGTATTTGGACTCTGACATTAATACTTTCATGAATGGCATCATTTTTTTAATTATCCCACTGAGTAGAAATTCAAAGCTATGAGAGTGACAGCAGTTGGAAAATTTAAACTGTCACTTTCAACTGCCATAAGGCAGTTTAGCTGCTGATGATGTCAGGTGGATGAAATGGTCTAGAGGGTAAATGTCTGTCTGCTAATCGCAAGGTTAGCGGTTCAAGTATCACCCAGGCAGGCAAAAAAAAAAAAAAAACTCTCTGAGCCAGGGACACCAGTGTTTTTATGTCTCTCTAGTTTTTAGACACAGCATACATAGCACAGACTATTTTACACTACAAGGTGAATGGACCTTTACTGAGCCCCAGCAGGTCGTCACACTTTAACCACTTCACAACTGAGGGGTTTTACCCCTGTAGCACCAGAGCAATTTTCACCTTTCATCGCTCCTTCCATTCATTAGTCTATAACTTTGTCATTATTTATCGCAATGAAATGAACTATATCTTGTTTTTTTCGCCACCAATTAGGCTTTCTTTAGGTGGGACATTATGCCAAGAATTATTTTATTCTAAATGTGTTTTAATGGGAAAACAGGAAAAAATGCCGGAAAAAAAATCACTATTTTTCAGTTTTCGGCCATTATGGTTTTTAAATAATGCATGCTACTGTAATTAAAATCCATGAAATGTATTTGCCCATTTGTCCCCTTTATTACACCATTTAAATTATGTCCCTATCCCAATGTTTGGCGCCAATATTTTATTTGGCCTCAAAACTGAAAAAAATGCACCTTTATTTCCAATCGGCGTTCGGCGGTCCTGGGAGAGGCACTCTGCGGCGTAAAGCTACATACACACTTGAGATAAATCTTTGGAAAAGGCAAGATCACAGACCAATTTTACCGCCTTCCATGTAGTATGAGAGCATATTCTACACAGTCTACTCTATTGAGCTGAACTCGCCATCAGATAAAAATCTTTGCAAGATGCTGCACACAAAGATGCT
The DNA here is from genome assembly GCF_040937935.1 of Hyperolius riggenbachi. Lineage (NCBI taxonomy): Eukaryota > Metazoa > Chordata > Amphibia > Anura > Hyperoliidae > Hyperolius > Hyperolius riggenbachi. Next base: position 482,331,355 of record NC_090647.1, on the reverse strand, counting down.
GTACACATTCAAAAGATCAATATCTGCAAAAGATCTGTGCCTGCAAAAGATCCGTTCCTGCAAAATGCATTCATAGTCTATATCTGCAGATCCTCATACACACCTTGTTTAACAGACATTCATCTGCAGATCATCTGCAGATCAGATACACCAGGATGGATTTTCAGATCTGCAGATGAAGTCTGTTAACCACTTGAGGACCACAGTCTTTCTACCCCTTAAGGACCAGAGCCTTTTTTTCCACTCAGACCACTGCAGCTTTAACGGTTTATTGCTCGCTCATACAACCTACTATCTAAATGAATTTTCCCTCCTTTTCTTGTCACTAATATCGCTTTCTTTTGGTGCTATTTGATTGCTGCTGCGATTTTTAGTTTTTATTATATTCATCAAAAAAGACATGAATTTTGTCAAAAAAAATGATTTTTTTTAAAGGGATACTGTAGGGGGTTGGGGGAAAATGAGTTGAACTTACCCGGGGTTTCTTATGGTCCCCCGCAGACATCCTGTGTTGGCGCAGCCACTCCCCGATGCTCCGGCCCCGCCTCCAGTTCACTTCTGGAATTTCTGACTTTAAAGTCAGAAAACCACTCCGCCTGCATTGCCGTGTCCTCGATCCCGCTGATGGCACCAGGAGCATACTGCGCAGACACAGACCATACTGGGCTTCTGCTATACACTCCTGGTGACATCGGCAGGAGCGAGGACACGGCAACGCAGGCGCAGTGGTTTTCTGACTTTAAAGTCAGAAATTCCAGAAGTGAACTGGAGGCGGGGCCGGAGCATCGGTGAGTGGCTGCGCCAACACAGGATGTCTGCGGGGGACCATTAGAAGCCCCGGGTAAGTTCAGCTCATTTTCCCCCGACCCCCCTACAGTATCCCTTTAATGTTTGGGTTTAGCAGTAGCTCACTGCAACAGTGCGTTACCAACATGGTACACCACAACCCTAATGTCGCACTGTGATCACTGCATAGACTTATCTTTGCAGTGCGTAGTTCTGCATTGCAATGCCTGCCTGACGTCATTCCATAATGTCCCACTGTGAGTAAGCCCTCAAAGTATTAGAGACAGAGGATCGGCAGGACAGCCAGGCAATCTTCCCAAATACTGTTGTACGTGATGTGCTCCCTGTGACAATCCAGCAACCGGTCTCGTTGTCCGTCTGCGCCCGTACTTCCTGCGTACGCTAACGGGAGCAGATCCCGACGGGATCGCGGGGCTGGATTGTCACATTGGTGGGCAGTGGTGGTGATAGCACACCCCAAAACCAGGCATAGCCAGCTTTTGGGAAATTAGAGCGCAAAGATCTGACAAACTCAGTCTTTGCAACCAGAATAATAAGACAGTGGTCACTAAGTATCCTGTCTTGCAGAACCGAAGTTCTGGGCACAAAACGGTACACATTGATAGCGAATAGATTGGTCTACATTTCCTAACTTTTTCTTTGCTATACCCTATTCTTTCTTATACTCTTCTCTTCTGAATGTCTGATTCAGTTCAGTTTCACCAGAATTGGTTTGTTCCTGACTTGCAAGCCCTCTGCAAATCGCACGGCATTGCTGCTTGCAGCACAAACAAGGCTGAGCTGGTGGCATTACTCCAGAGATGGAATCCTTGTCGCCACCTTGCTTAATACCTCTATTACCTGCAGTCCTGATACCCCCGGAGTGGTTGGCAAACCTGACCGGCGAGGATCTGCGCATATACCAGGAGTTCCGAGAAGAACAGCGCCAGCATGAAGCAAGGATGCTCCAGCGTGAAGCAGAGCACCAAGAGCGACTGCGCCAGTTTGATCTCCAGGCCAAGGAGCGACGACTCCAGCGGGAATTGGAGTTGGCAAACCTGACCAGCGAGGAACTGCGCAGATACCAGGAGCACCGAGAGTGTCTGCGCCAGCGGGATCTCCAGATCGAAGAGCTACGGCTCCAGCGTGAATTGGAGTTGGCCCAGCTAACCCAATCAAATCAGCACTCTTCACTATGTGTTTCGGTGGAGAGATGCAAACCTCTACCCGTGACCACCACAGCAAATCTTCCTGCCATGGAAGAGGGCACGGAACGAGACTTTCCTGTGCGCACCTCTGAGAGGGCGTACCATCAGGTTCCTGTACCTGACAGCCAGATAACCCTGGTGCTGGACAGTCACAGAACACTGTCCCAAGACTTGGAAGGAGGTAAGCCTACTGCATTCGCTCCTCCTGGTCCGGTGAGCTTTGTGCCACCGAGACCTGCAGCTGCTGCTATTGCTGCATCCCAGTCTGACACACCTGCCATTCGCACGTGTAATCTTTGTGGCGCATCCGGCCACATAAAGTTCTTCTGTCCCAAGAGGAAGAGAACGACCGTCCCTAGCCCGAAGATGGCTAGCAACCCTGATCCGTCACCTGCATCACCCTCTGCACTGCCTGTCAGCGTGTCAGAGATGCTCTACGGTTCCGGAAATCGTCACAGTGCTCCAGTGGACGACCAGATCATCTTTTGCTCCAGTGCTCCAGAAGCAGATGTTTCCTTGGTCTGTTCCGACCTTGCCACAGAGGAAGATATTCTCCCACAAAAGCTCCTCACCCTGACTGAAGTCAGGCCCAACCACCACAACCCTGTTATCCCAGGTCCCCAGAAGGCCGGATGGGGGGTGGGTTTTCCAGAGCGGGCTGTTGCTGAGTTTCCCTCTCCTCCTGTGCTTGGCACTGGTCTAGGCACGCTTGTGTGCCCTTTGGAATTTTCTGCTGATATGCAGGAGTTCCCAGCAGGACTCCCTGACCACCAGGTACTGTACAAGCCTTTGGGAAAACAGGGAGATGTCAAACCCTTACCTGCTAATGCTACTGTACCTAACGCCGCTGGGCGGGAGGTACCCTCAGATTTACATGTACCAGCAACTGACTGTCTTTTATCTCTTTCTGCACCTGTTATTACTAATGAAATTGCATGTGTCAGTGATAATTGTGATAGAAACGCTGTACATTCTTTGGCCATTACATACTCTATGGCCAGCCGCATGAACTCAGAGCTGACAGCAGGGATTCCCTCTGACAATTCTGACTTTCAGGCGGGTGACACTCATGCTAAAAATGACATATCATGTTATGCAAATGCTTTTGATAATGTTGTGCATGTTTGTGAGAGTACGCTGGATGACGTTTTCAGTGTCACCGGCAGTCTGGACTCAGGACTATCTGGAGAAGTCTCGACTTCCCCTGATATCTCTGACCTTCAGACCAATGTCAATATTGACGTGATTTTGATTAACCCAAAAGGTGATGTTTACTGTGGTGGGCCTGTGCAGACAGACACACACAGTACTGTTGGTAACCTGAGCTCAGAGCCTGCAGGCATTCCTGTCAGCTCTGACCCCCGAGAGTTTGATTTTCAGCAGCTGACCTCAGATCGCACTAGGCAGCTGGCTGAGATTTGTAGTCCCACATCCGTGAGGATACTACAGAGCGACTCCAACCTGCGTGCGCTTAGTGGCCAGACCGCTAAGCCGCCAGCAGTGGAAGCTCCACTACAGGTGTACAGGGAGAATGGTAACTACTCCAGTGAGCCCATTCCCCATGTAACTGACACCCCAGGTGAAAGCACGGTCCATGTGGATCTGTTAGAAGCCCAGTCAGATAGAACGCAGTTAGTTCTGGGAGAGCACGGCCAATTAGAACAGGAAGACACAGGTCCCCTGCCAGGCTTGATAGCTCCCACATGAGAATTGGCAGATGATGTGAAAGTCACCCCCACCTCTCGTACTCCCCGAAGGCCTCGCTGAAGCGCACTGCGCCCCCACAGCGAAATCTTCGCAGCAACCCTGGGCAGGATACAGCAGTTCACAGAAGGGACCCGGGGACTCGCAAGCCCTTAGGGCAGATCCCCTACAGCGCCTCTCCGGAGGTGCAAGCAAAAGTGAAGATGAAGTATGAGGAGATGTTACAGATGTCTGTCCTCCGCAAATCCTCTAGCTCACAGACCACCATGTTCTGAGAGGCCTATAGGATGCCGGACGACATCCCAACAACCGTTGCGTATCCCATGACTCCCCCCGGTGATCTGTTGGATTGGCTGGCATCCGCCAACTACCTAACGATCATGGATCGGAGCTACGGATACTGGCAGATTCCAACCGTGCCGGAGGCGCGCCTGGAATCCACATTCACCCTGCCCTTGGACTTAAATGCCTCGATGCGGATGTCTTTTGGTATGATGAATGCCCAAGCCACCTTTCCCCAGGCGTGGAACGACCTGTGGAAGAGCAAGCACGGTTGTACAGTCACGTACCCGGATGACATCCCTGTGTTCCCCCCGACTTGGGAGCAACACTGCGATCACTCGTCCCTGGTACTAGGACAGCTGTCAGCTGACAATCTGACCGTTGAACCAGACGCAGATCAGATTGTGATGACAGAGGTACAGGCCTCTCTGGAAACAGCGGGATACTACAGGATGTGTGCTACGCCCTGTAGCCTCCTGACTAACCCACTGACCAATGCCATGGGTAAAAGGCAACCCCCCAAGGTCAGGCGCAACCCAGCCTTTCCGAATGTGGCGTACCAGACCCAGCAGACAGTGGATTGCTTTACTCAGTCTTGTTGACTCCTCCCCAGCTAATCTCTTAAAAGGGGGAGGTGTGACGAATCAACGTTTATTCGTCCTAAAAAAGTAGTTAGAGCCTTATAAAATATTCCCTGTCGCCACTATTAAAAGTGACAGCAGAGGGAAAGGCTTGGTTTATACGAAGATCAGGGGAGCCAGGGGTTAATACAGTTCCTCTCCCTGGTCAAATGCTAACAAACCCTGGCTCTTTGGTAGCTTCTAATTACAGCTTTTCTCACCTCAGTGTGAAAGTGTTTCTCCAGCATCCCTGGAAGGTTATAGCTCATCCATCAGAGATTAGATGGACAGAAGCTAATAAACCGCCCCTTCCTCCAGACTGCTAGGAACCGATCACAGCAGGGGGTTCTCCCAGGATTACCTCAGCTGAAGGATCAAGGAGATTCCATCTCCCAGCTGACCTTTCTGTGATCTCACAAATATGAAATCCATCTTTTGCCATAAAGATGGCTTTCCAAATAGGCAACGGCCTTAAGAACCCGCTCATTCTGAAATTCGGAACCAACCACATGATTGGATGTTTCTGAATTCAAGGTAAGCCCTGCCAAAGCAGAGATATGCATTTTGGGGTCACCGTTCACTCTAAACCCCCCAAGTTTGGTATCAACGTTCTTGATAAATTCTGACAAACCTAAAAATGTTATTAGATTTAACATAACTTGTACGGTTTGCAGATGAGCACACTTATCATGATTCAGGTAAATTCTTGCCTCTATAAGAGGGGCAGAGACCTCCTGCTGCAAAGAGGTGTGTGATCCACGCCCCCTAACCCCTCCTTGCTGGAGTAGGGGCTATAACCAGACAGAGCCCAGAAAGCTCTGCGTCCTTTACCTTCAATCTGATGCCTAGTAACATCCTGGCAGCCCGCAGGGACACGGGCCAAACTCCATCTTTGAACTTTATAACAAAGGCCTGTTGGCCGCATGGCAACCGCCATTTTGGGACTTTCGCCAAAGACTTGCGATTGCCGCATGGACTACCAATAACGGTATTTGAACTGTGTATATTCAGACATTCTGTTTCTCTTCCTCTCTTCTCTCTGTCCAATCAATCTGTTCTAAAATAAGCTGTGTGTATGTAGTTTAGAAATAAACTAACGATTTTATCGTTCAGTTGTGTGCCTTTTCTGGTCATCTGATTGCTGCTATAACGAATCTGCCCTCTGAAGAGTCAGTCATACTACCGCATTGTTTTATGATTTGCTTATGATTGTTGATTTGCTAGCTAGGTTGTAAATAACCGTTTCTTCCTTCTAGGATTAGCTAGTACCAGATTTCCTGTGCGAAATCGATAACTTTCGTTCCTCGATTGTAAATACAATTCGAGATTGCATCATATAGGGACCCAGCAACCTTTCTTTAACGTCACATTGCTCACAGTCTTTAAGCCGTCGGAAGTGACTATTCCCCGAACGGTGACTTGAGCGTGTTGAACGTGATTGGGCTGGCTACCGTATTATGATAGCGGGAGTCTCTTTCCTCCCTGAACTTGAGAGAGTGGTGGCAGTTACTTTATTTACCCGATTTCCAGCGCGAAATCGATATTTTTAGTTTACCGATTGTATATACAATCAGAATTGTACATGTATGGGCACCTCCAACCAATCTTAACCGTTTACTACGCACACAGTGAATTTGCCTCCAGCAGTCTCTAGTGCATGAGACCTGCATGGCAACAGTGGCCTAGTAATACGGGATTGGTGGATGTTTGTCCCATTACATATTGTCGGCAGCTGCGCGACCAATCTTTGTCAGTCTGTTCACCGTACTTCCTGCGTATGCTAACGGGAGCAGATTAGACGGGATTGGCACGCTCTGTCGCCCTTTTCTTTCTTACCTCTGACGATCCAGCAACCGGTCTCGTTGTCCGTTTGCGCCCGTACTTCCTGCGTACGCTAACGGGAGCAGATCCTGACGGGATCGCGGGGCTGGATTGTCACATTGGTGGCAGTGGTGGGATAATGTGGCAATCCAGCCCCGCGATCCCGTCGGGATCTGCTCCCGTTAGCATACGCAGGAAGTACGGTGAACAGACTGACAATAAAGATTGGTCGCGCAGCTGCCGACAATATGTAATGGGACAAACATCCACCAATCCCGTATTACTAGGCCACTGTTGCCATGCAGGTCTCATGCACTAGAGACTGCTGGAGGCAAATTCACTGTGTGCGTAGTAAACGGTTAAGATTGGTTGGAGGTGCCCATACATGTACAATTCTGATTGTATATACAATCGGTAAACTAAAAATATCGATTTCGCGCTGGAAATCGGGTAAATAAAGTAACTGCCACCACTCTCTCAAGTTCAGGGAGGAAAGAGACTCCCGCTATCATAATACGGTAGCCAGCCCAATCACGTTCAACACGCTCAAGTCACCGTTCGGGGAATAGTCACTTCCGACGGCTTAAAGACTGTGAGCAATGTGACGTTAAAGAAAGGTTGCTGGGTCCCTATATGATGCAATCTCGAATTGTATTTACAATCGAGGAACGAAAGTTATCGATTTCGCACAGGAAATCTGGTACTAGCTAATCCTAGAAGGAAGAAACGGTTATTTACAACCTAGCTAGCAAATCAACAATCATAAGCAAATCATAAAACAATGCGGTAGTATGACTGACTCTTCAGAGGGCAGATTCGTTATAGCAGCAATCAGATGACCAGAAAAGGCACAAGACTGAACGATAAAATCGTTAGTTTATTTCTAAACTACATACACACAGCTTATTTTAGAACAGATTGATTGGACAGAGAGAAGAGAGGAAGAGAAACAGAATGTCTGAATATACACAGTTCAAATACCGTTATTGGTAGTCCATGCGGCAATTGCAAGTCTTTGGCGAAAGTCCCAAAATGGCGGTTGCCATGCGGCCAACAGGCCTTTGTTAGAAAGTTCAAAGATGGAGGTTGGCCCGTGTCCCTGCGGGCTGCCAGGATGTTACTAGGCATCAGATTGAAGGTAAAGGACGCAGAGCTTTCTGGGCTCTGTCTGGTTATAGCCCCTACTCCAGCAAGGAGGGGTTAGGGGGCGTGGATCACACACCTCTTTGCAGCAGGAGGTCTCTGCCCCTCTTATAGAGGCAAGAATTTACCTGAATCATGATAAGTGTGCTCATCTGCAAACCGTACAAGTTATGTTAAATCTAATAACATTTTTAGGTTTGTCAGAATTTATCAAGAACGTTGATACCAAACTTGGGGGGTTTAGAGTGAACGGTGACCCCAAAATGCATATCTCTGCTTTGGCAGGGCTTACCTTGAATTCAGAAACATCCAATCATGTGGTTGGTTCCGAATTTCAGAATGAGCGGGTTCTTAAGGCCGTTGCCTATTTGGAAAGCCATCTTTATGGCAAAAGATGGATTTCATATTTGTGAGATCACAGAAAGGTCAGCTGGGAGATGGAATCTCCTTGATCCTTCAGCTGAGGTAATCCTGGGAGAACCCCCTGCTGTGATCGGTTCCTAGCAGTCTGGAGGAAGGGGCGGTTTATTAGCTTCTGTCCATCTAATCTCTGATGGATGAGCTATAACCTTCCAGGGATGCTGGAGAAACACTTTCACACTGAGGTGAGAAAAGCTGTAATTAGAAGCTACCAAAGAGCCAGGGTTTGTTAGCATTTGACCAGGGAGAGGAACTGTATTAACCCCTGGCTCCCCTGATCTTCTTATAAACCAAGCCTTTCCCTCTGCTGTCACTTTTAATAGTGGCGACAGGGAATATTTTATAAGGCTCTAACTACTTTTTTAGGACGAATAAACGTTGATTCGTCACACTCCCATAAATACAGTGGGATGTAAAAGTTTGGGCAACCTTGTTAATCGTCACGATTTTCCTGTATAAATTGTTGGTTGTTACGATAAAAAAGTCAAATATATCATATAGGAGACACAAACAGTGATGTTTGGGAAGTGAAATGACGTTTATTGGATTTACAAAAAGTGTGCAATAACAATATTAGGCAGGTGCATAAATTTGGGCATCACAAAAAATATTTTGTAGATCCTCCTTTTTCGAAATTACAGCCTCTAAATGCTTCCTTTAGGTTCCTTTACAGTCTGGATTCTGGTTGAAGGTATTTTGAACCATTCCTCTTAACAAAACATCTCTAGTTCATTCAGGTTTGATGGCTTCCGAGCATGGAAAGCTCTCTTTAGCTCACACCACAGATTTTCAATTATATTCAGGTCTGGGGACTGAGATGGCCATTCCAGAACGTTGTACTTGTTCCTCTGCATGAATGCCTTAGTGGATTTTGAGCAGTATTTTAGGGTTGTTGTCTTGTTGAAAGATCCAGCCCCGGCACCGCTTCAGTTTTGTCACTTATTCCTGGACATTGGTCTTCAGAATCTGCTGATACTGAGTAGAATCCATGTGTCCCTCAACTTTGACAAGATTCACAGTCCCTGCACTGGCCACACAGCCCCACAGCATGATGAAACCACCACCATATTTTACTGTAGGTAGCAGGTGTTTTTCTTGAAATGCTGTGTTCTTTTTCCTCCATGCATAACACCCCTTGTTATGCCCAAATAACTCAATTTCAGTTTCATCAGTCCATAGCACCTTATTCCAAAATGAAGCTGGCTTGTCCAAATGTGCTTTAGCATACCTCAAGCGGCTCTGTTTGTGATGTGGGCGAAGAAAAGGCTTCCTCTGTATCACTCTTGCATACAGTATCTCCTTGAGTAAAGTGTGCTGAATGGTTGAATGATGCACAGTGACTCCATCTGCAGCAAGATGATGTTGTGGGTCTTTGGTACTGGTCTGTGGGTTGACTCTGACTGTTCTCACCATTCGCCGCTTCTGTTTATCTGAGATTTTTCTTGGACTACCACTTTGAGCCTTAACTTGAACTGAGCCTGTGGTCTTCCATTTCCTCAATATGTTCCTAACTGTGAAAACAGACAGCTGAAATCTCTGAGACCGCTTTCTGTATTCTTCCCCTAAACCATGATGGTGAACAATCTTTGTCTTCAGGTCATTTGAGAGTTGTTTTGAGCCCATGTTGCTACTCTTCAGAGAAAATTAAGAGGGAAACTTACAATTAACCCCCTTAAATACTCTTTCTCACAATTGGATTCACCTGTGTATGTAGGTCAGGGGTCACTGAGCTTACCAAGGCAATTTGAGATCCAATAATTAGTGCTAAAGGTTTTGGAATCAATAAAATGACAAAGGGACCCCACGAGACTGCGAGGGCCATCGCCGTCCTCCCGACTCTTCGGCAGGTCACACTGGTGGCTCCATTGCCGGCGACACCCGGGTCGGGTGTCGGGTCGACACTTCATAGTTAGAAAACTGTGCATGCGCAGTACTGTCACGCCGGCCGCCATGATGACACGAAACGGGCGCCAAGGATTCAAAACTAGGAAGTGTCGGCCCGGGTGTCACCGGCAACGGAGCTGCCAGCGCTACCCGCAGAAGAGTCAGGAGGACGGCTGGAGGAAGCCCCAGGTAAGTGAAAGTTTTTTGATTTTAATTACTGCTCGGGGTCCCTTTAAACAATTATTGTGCACTTTCTGTAAATCCAATAAACTTAATTTCACTTCTCAAATATCACCGTGTGTGTCTCCTAGATGATCTATTTAACTGACATTTTTTATCATAACAACCAACGGTTTAAACAGGAAAATCATGACGATTAACAAGATTGCCCAAACTTTCGCATCCCACTGTAATGGAGACTTTATGCCTGCAACAGTTGGTGTGCTGGGTATTTGAATTCCTATTGCTGTTGAGTTCCTATTGCAATAACAATTACGTGGACTCATGTTTGCCTTTTTAGCTGGCCATTCACTAGTAGATCATTGAAACCATTCGTATCTCTCCGATATTTGTTGATTCATACAGTTTTACGTACACTGGTTCACTTTAAGCAGAAAAGGTGAACTTCTATATTGACAAGCAACCTGTGCCCTTCTCTACTGTGCCCTTTTCTGCAGATTTTGCTCCTTTATTTCCACATTTCTTGATTATTCAGTGTTGATAAACAAAAGCAGAATAGTAATGAGTCTTGGAAAACGGTGAATATGGGGCCACTGAAAATTCATTTACTTCAGCAGAAATGAAGTGACAAGTCCCAGTGTCACACTAAATCTGAATAGGCAGAATTAGCAGCTCATCAAGCCAGCTGCATGCAGAAATTTCCTCGATTCGAGAGTCCTCCATCCAATTCACAAACAGCTGATCTTATGTTAGTGTGCTCTAGCGCACCACATGTCACTGTTGAAAATCCCAACTTTGGCTCACCCAGTATAATGTCTGCAGCAGTTCTCTTGCAAATTGTGAATAAATGCTGTTACCTTTCAATGAGTTCATATCTAGGTCACGCAGATGTTGTCGTGGGCAGGAAATTGGAGTGTTTAATGTTTTTCTTTTAAAATCAAATTGTTTAGGGAATGACCACGTATTCCTGGGGACAAAAGCATGAAATTTAACCGCCTAACTCCTGTACAAAGAGATGTTAAGTCATTACAGAACTCCATCTAGGGCCATCAACAAAAATTTGTAAGGGGAGGGCGTCTTGGTGACGTTCTGCCAGCGGACTAGTTAACGAATGCTTGATTTGAGTGCTCGGAACTGTTTGTATTAATGCGCATAGGGAGTTTATGGAAGAGGAGTAAGGAATTGGCTGTACATTTTGCTAGTGCTGCTGATCTCCAGGGAAAACCGCAGAGATGTGCAGTGTTCTGCCCAGAATTTTTTTCCACCCGGGTGGCATGAAAAAGGAGCCAAGTCGGGCGAGATGAGAGAATGCAGGGGTGGTGCTTCTGCGCGCAACTCTGCTTACAGCATAGGAGGAGGTGAGCCGATGACAGCCGGGTGCTCACCAAAGCCAGCCGGGTGAAGCACCAGGCTAAAAGAGCCTGGGGAGAACACTGGATGCTTCTTAATCCAAGCAATTCCTCACCAAAAGAGAAGTTGACCAGCAGATTGATTGACCCAAGGACAATTCATTATAACCCAGCTTTTAATAGGCAGATTAGGCAACTGTCCTCTTATGTTTGTATATAGTTTGAAGGTGAGCTTCATCCACCACCATGAGATGGGAAGGGTCGAGGTGCAGTACTTCTAGCATTCCAGACCTTGGTTTCACACCTACTAGTGACTTCCTGTGCAGTTCAGGGTTTTGCAGAGGAAGATGAGGCAGATATCTACCACCCATAGAATTCTTTTAGAAATTATGTATCATAAGTACACCAGGGGGCCAGAAACCACCAATTTAAGTGTAAATACTTTCTGGCACCTTCATCAGGGTAACACATGCCTCTGCTCACTTCCACCTTTTTATGATGTGAGTAGATTCGTACTCTAAAGTCCAACCTCTTGACACAAGATGAATCCAGCACTTTCCTGGAGGTTTGTCTTCTTGGGCCAACTCTCTTTTTTGCTATCTTTTCAGAAGAGCTTGGGCTTTAAATGTTTTTACTTCTAGAAGTTGATGAAGTCAGGTAACTTTTTCATACATTTGTATATTAAATACGTTTTTAATACAATTGTCTAGTACAGTAATGCATTATCTGGGATAAAGCTAAATTGCAACAATGCCCATACAGCAGGGAGCCCAACTATGAAAGTGTGATTAGCAGATCAAGAATATTCCTCAGTTTTCCTTTCCTTTACAATTAACAGAATGTGAATGTGAGCCAGTAGAGGCATTCATTCTCTGATGCGCGCAAGTCGGGGTGGGAAGCTGTACTTTGGCTTCGGAGGTGTGAGGAATGATATTGAAAATTTTGAGATGGAAATTTGATAGCATAGGTATTCAGAGATTTTCCTTTCCTTACTGTTTCCCCATCAATTGGGGCAAACATTTACCATTGTTTGGTAAAAAGGAATGTTATTTCCCAGATGCCCTCCAGAAGGCTGTGCTATTTCAACCCTACTATTTTCCTCTCTTTTGTTTTCTGGAATGTGTAAATTGCAAAGCAAAAAAGAAAAAGGCTCTCCAAAATTCCTGTAAAATTAGGCAATTGAAGGATATTCCAATTCACTTTAAAGGGAACCCGAGGTGAGAGGGATATGGAGGCTGACATGTTTATTTCCTTTTAAATAATGCACATTGCCTGGCTGTCCTGCTGACCCATGTCAAAAAAATCTTCGGGTAAGATACTCTAGTACAGTTCCACCCCAACACTTATGCAATTAGAATATACAAAACAGTCCCAAGACTGCAGGTTTTTTTTGTTTTTTAAGAACAGCAAAAAGTCTTTTATCCTTCAATGGTATAAAATCTTATTGATTGCAGTCGTGAAATGTAGACAGTTCATGCAAAGATCTACTATACAGAACAAAAAGCTGCCTGACACATGTTTAGCCGCATCTACACGCGTAGATGCGGCTCCGATCCGGCGCCTCGATTAGCCGCCGGATCGCCTCTTCCGCGTCCCCGCGCGTCCGCCGGATTCGATTTCCCACTCGTCCCCGCCGGTGCCGCTTATCTTCCGCTCGATTCACTGCCATTGTCCCCTCGCGGGGAGCGAGCAGGGAATCGGCGGTAGGGAGATCCGTCCTGTCGGATCTTATCAATCGAGCCGCATCAGCGGCTCGATTGATAAGGAGCATCGCCGCCACATCTACCCGTGTAGATGCGGCTTTTCACGGCCAAAAGCCGCTTCCTCAGAGGCACACAGTTGTGTACAGTAGATATCAGGATAAGATTAGAGGACCACAATCTAAAGTGCTGAGTGTCTGGATATACCACTAAAAAGTGCTGTCCGCCATCACCAAACGTATAATGCAGGATAGTTCTCAGTGTCCTGCTGACCCTCTGCCTCTAATACTTCTAGCCATAGACCCAGAACAAGCATTCAGATCCGATGTATATGATAAATCTGACAAGATTATCTGCATGCTTGTTTCAGGTGTGTTATTTAGACCCCATAGAGCAGAAAGATCAGCAGGACTGCCAGTCAACTGGTATTGTTTCAAAGGAAAGAAGTATGACAGCCTCCATAGGTCTCACATCCTTGGTTCCATTAAGTGCAACATCTGGACTTGCAACTCATTCATAAAGTGCTGCTCCTTGCGTTTTCTAAACCTACACTCCTGTCCTGCAAATGCCAAAAACATGCACCTGTCAGAACCTTTCTAATCTCTGCAATGACAACTATTGGTGCAGTGAACTGCATGGCATTCCTCAGCATTCAAAAACCTTCACTGAGAACCATTTTTTTGCGTTCTGTCTCTTTGAGTGTGCGTGTTTGTGTGTGTGTACATTTGTGTGCAATGTTGTGAAATTAGTTTTGTATGTGAAAAATCGCAATGCCAATTCCTCATGGACACCAAGTTTATCAAGAAAAAGCTGAGCTACTGTTTAAATTTAAAAAACACAAGAAAACCACAAAAGGAGATTCGCAAAGAAATCGCAAATGTAATGCGATACCATTGAAACGCCTTACATGTACAGTGAATCAGACGCATTTTAATTACTAAGTGGGAACCCTGCATAAAGCCAGCTTTTTGAATTTTTTTTTTCACTTTTTTTCCCACAGAACTGCAGAATCCATGCCATTCGTATCGTCAGGTCGTTTGTAAGTCGGGGGTTGCCTGTATGTAGATTAAACTGACGTCAGGTTGCTGTGGGCTACCACACATTGCATTTCAGCTTGCATTTTTGCAAATTACGGTTTTAAATTGGCCCAAAAAATGTTCCTGGTTGAGCTTTAATAAACTGCCTGAAATGTAGACTTCGATGAACTCCGCCAGACCGGCACAGCTCTTGTGCCATATGATAATAGTTACTGTACAGCTACCTCAGTGCGGACTGCCTGAGACAAGTTTGGTTGACTTTTATGATGCCGGCATGTTATATGTCTTATACAGACACATAAATATTGGAGGATGTCCAGACCTTTCAGTGAGTGTTTTTTTTTTTTTTTTTATTATGAGTCTTAGTAAGAGGATGGGAACCATATGCGCAGCTAACATGACGTATACTCATAAGAGTCCGTGTCCTGTGTGTAAGCGGCAGTGAGCATCCATGCGTGTCCTTATTGACTCATATTTAATTTAGCTGTTGCTCAGTGAGCTGGAAACGTATTGCAGGGAAAGTGCTCTCCACTCTCATGGCCCAACCTGTGTGCTGCACGCCATGGCATTTAAAGTGACAAGTGTCCCACACTCTCTCACTGGTCATTATATAGAAGACTCTGGGGATTCCAGGATGTCTGTCTGCTTTAGTAGTTCAGCAGTATTAGGCTTCCCTCTAGCTTATACTAACCATGTACAATATAAATGCTTTATGCACTCGATTGTAAGTAATAGGTGTGTGTGTGTTAACTTTATGGTTTTTACTGACTGGCTCGAACCTGACAGGAGTGGAAGCTCATCTTCCATGTGTTCTTTTTAACGTGAACCTGAAGTGAGGTGTGTGTGTGTGTTTTGTTTTTTTACAGCCATACATCGAGAGGGTGAATAAATTGGGTAGAATTTGTATGGATAGATTAAGTAGTTCCTCATAGTATAAAAATTAGGTACAAATGGACAAAGATTACATGATGCTGTGCCTGGCCAGCTTAAAGGGGAACTGAAGTAAGAGGTATACGGAGGCTGCCATATTTGTTTCCTTTTAATCAATGCCAGTTGCCTGGCAGCCCTGCTGGTCTATTTTTCTGCAGTAGTATCTGAATAACACCAGAAACAAGCATGCAGCTAGTCTTGTCAGATCTGACTTTAAAGTCTGAAACACCTGGGGCTTGATTCACAAAGCGGTGCTAACTGTTAGCACGCCTGTGAAAACCCCCTTAGCACGTCTAAACAAGCTTTTCGCGCATAAAACTTTACGCGCGCAAAACTTTATGCGCGTAAAACTTTACGCGCATAAAACTTTACGCGCGCAAAACTTTATGCGCGTAAAACTTTACGCGCGTACTGCACAGAGCGCAGGGCGCTCCGTGCGAAGTGCCCATTAAAGCCTATGGGACTTAGCGCGCGTAAAAACTTTGCGCGCGTAAAACTTTGCGCACGCAAAGTTAGCGCGCGATCTGATTAAGAAATCCGGTGCTAACCTACTTAGCACCCTGGTTAGCGTGTCTAAAGACTTTAGACGTGCTAAGTAGGTTAGCACCGCTTTGTGAATCAAGCCCCTGATCTGCTGCATGCTTGTTCAGGGGCTATGGCTAATAGTATTAGAGGAAGAGGATCAGCAGGGTTGCCAGGCAACTGGTATTGCTTAAAAGGAAATAAACATGGCAGCCTCCAAATAACTCTCTCTTCAGTTGTCCTTTACCAAGCCTCTTTGCCTGTTTGACAGACACACTGTTGACTGGGCTATTATTTACTTTTCTCTGGCATCGGTAGCAGAATGGGTGTTTATAGAGCACATGGGGAACTACTTATCACACCAGGTCACACTGCAGTGTGGTGTTTGGCACTAGAATTAAAGACAACTGAAGCAAGAGGGATATGGAGGCTTCAATATTTATTTATTTCCTTGTAAACCATACCAGTTGCCTGGCAGACCTGCTGATCCTTTGCCGCTAGTTCATTTAGCCAGAGACCCCAATATAAGCATACACAGATCAGGTGTTTCTGACATTGTCAGATCTGACAAGATTAGCTGCATGCTTGTTTCTGGTGTGATTCAAACACTACTGCAGCCAAATAGATCAGCAGGGTTGCCAGGCAACTGGTATTGTTTAAAAGGAAATAAATATGTCAGCCTCCATATACTTCTCAATTCGGTTGTCCTTCAACTTAATCTTATAAATCTCCCAACATCCAAAATTAAAAAACTTGTGATGACCGCCAGACCCCCCTGCCCATCCCCTCCGCAGTCTGTGTGGTCCATCAGTGCCCTCTGGGTCCCTTCCTGTCTCACGCTGGTGGCTCTTTTACTTGTGCTACCCGAATAGGAGTCACGGCGACTATGCATGGCCCTGTCCATGCTTCCATTGCCAAGAGCGTTCTGCACATGTGCTGTTCATGAAAGAATGAACAGTGGGTATTACAGTAACAAGCTTATCTCAGCATGCAAATAACAGAAAGCTTCCCATTTCAGATAAACAAGGCCCATTATGTCCAGAAGGTGATTGAATCTCTTCTCCCCTTGAAGAGTTTACACAGTGCCTGTTATCTAGCTGATGATCCTCCACCATCGCCTCCGTCTCGCAATGTAAGGCCGGCTGCTAGAGTGCTCGGTTGGCATGCATTACTAAACGGGCCCAGTCTTTGATGTGTTTGACCTGTAGGTCCACATGGGCTGCTTGGCATCAACCACCTCCAAATAATATACATGGTGACCCCTCTGCTCAACAGTCAATGGAAATTAAAAAGCTACTAATATACTAATGCCATATCCCAATACGGAGTGTTTTTTTTTTTTGTTTTTTGTTTTTTTTCCTTTCTGCTGCCTCATTAATAAACTGAAGGGGTTAATCCCCAAATCTGATGCTTAGGAGATCGGGTAAACTCCAGAAGGAAGGGTTTTCATTAGCCAGCTGTTTTTTTGTTTTGTTTTTTGTTTTTTTTTCCCTCTTTGAAACGCCAGTTTTAGTTATTGAATATTTAACAAGGTGTCAGATGTTATCTACTCATCCAAATAGTGAAGGTAGTTAAGGGGTACTAATGTAATCCTATGCTCATTTTCCCTGCAAGGGGAACAGATACCTGAGAAGCCTCCTTGTGAAAGGACGGTCATAGATTCCTCAAGGTCACCCCTAAGGCCCACCCCAACATGCACAGGGGCACTTGCACCACCTACTCCTGAGCGCCAGAGATGTGTGGCCCCTGTTCCTGACCTCTAACAAGGGTGCTTTGCAAGGTGAGGGGATCTATTATTTGTATAATTTAACAAATAAAATAAAAAATTGTAATATCTAATGTCCCTCCCTTGACACCAGTGCTATTCAACACAGGGAAAAGGAAAACATAATTTGACAGTCAAAGTAGCGATAATGCTGATTGCTGATTTATGAATTGGGTGAAGAGAGGTAAAAAAAAAAAAAAAAAAAAAAGGCAGTTGCAATCACTTAGGATCTTAGTTTCATTTAACTTATAAAAACCTTTTTGATTGCAACTAAATCACTGTTGGTCCAGTCTTCATCTTTGTAATTTAGGCCTGGTATCGTCTATAATTTGACATCTCAAATCTAAACATAATGCCCATGCTACACTAACCTCAGAAGTCTGTGCCATCTCTTTTGAGAACCTAATGTGTGTACAGCTACGCTGATGCAGTTCCGAAATCATTGTCACCATCTGTTCTTACGCTGCCTGTCAGAAGCTTCTCTGGGCTTGATTCACAAAGCGGTGCTAACTGTTAGCACGCCTGTGAAAACCCCCTTAGCACGTCTAAATGAGCTTTTCGCGTGCAAAACTTTATGCGCGTAAAACTTTACGCGCACAGGGCGCTCCGCGCGAAATGCCCATTGAAGCCTATGAGACTTAGCGCGCGCATAGGTACTTAGAGCGCGATCTGATTCAGAAATTCGGTGCTAACCAACTTGGCACCCTGGTTAGCATGTCTAAAGACTTAAGACGTGCTAAGTAGGTTAGCACCGCTTTGTGAATCAAGCCCTCTGTCATATGCCACACTGTCGCCCTTTCTTCTCACTCCATGGCCATAGAAGGCATCACTGTAGCCTAGCAACACATCTGTACAGTGCTCTGCCCTAATCTGCCACCCGAGGGATCGAGTCCTGATCTATATGGGTAATAGTCATCAACATCTTGGTAATTGCCACATTTGTAATAATTTAAAGCAGGATTGTCACCCACAAAATCAAATTCCATTTACCCACTGCTCTGTATTTATTATGCAGCCTGCAACCTGGCCCTGCATTACAAGCACTCCAATCTAATCATTCTGCTGCAATAAAACTGCAGTCAGCCTGCCTCTATTTGGTACATTTCCTACGAGAAGGAAGCTTGTCATCCCCTCTCCGACATTCCTGCTCCTCACTGATTGACTGAGGCAGGTCAGTGTGAAGCTGCAGAAATATACAGGGCTGTGGAGTCAAGGAGTCCAAGCAATTTTGGCTACCTGGAGTCGAGTCTGAGTCGGTGGTTTCAAAAACTGAGGAATCGGATGATTTTTGTACCGACTCCACAGCCCTGGAAATATCTGTGCTGTGCTCACATATGTTTACAAAGCAAGCTAGATATGACAGTGCAGTTTCTAGGATAAAAAAAGTTAAGGGAGGAAAATACATCAGGTTGACTTCAATTAGAAGTAAAATTGGAAAATGCTTTTCTCTTTATTTACTATATACAATTCACTGAAATCAAAATGTGGACAGTACAATACATATGTTATGGAAGTAGAACAAGTATGTATCTACTTGTTTTTTTCCCTGGGATAGTATGGCTGTCTCTGCTGCTCTAAGGGCCGTTTCACTTTTGAATCTATTTACATTGTTGTGATGAAACGCGGAAAAGCCGCTGTCTCTCAAGGCGAGGTGGCTGTTTCCGCGTCCAGCATGGCGTCACAACGCGGAAAAAACACCGCATGCCGCTTAGGCAGAGCGGCGGAATCCGCATTGGGAACGGCGGAATCGGCATTGGAGGCGGCTCCCGCACTCAGTTCACTGGATACATTGCAAAACAGTACTGGTGTGGCTGGGACTGATAGTCCACCAAGATTCAGACTTACACGCGCGCGAGCACAGAGGCAGAGTTTAAATAGCAGTTAGAAGGGTGTCGGCTGACCAGCTGGGTCAGCTGACAAATTCCACTGCTCCCATTGGACCAGCAATTAGGGAGGTTCTGGAAAGGTCCTAGAGTATATATACTGCTGGTTGTTCACTTGCTCTTTGTCTGGCGTGCGATCACATATGTGGGAGCACCCAGATCCGTAGTCAGATCCGCAAGTGTGCCGGGACCAGCTGGAGCTGTAATCCTACACTTAGCTAGATTCTGTTGATAGCTAAAGTACTAGTTTGATTGTGATTATCTGTTATGACTTTTGCCTGCCTTGACTATCCTCCTGAACTCTGATCTTGTACCTCGATATTTCTGATACTCTGTTGCCGAACCCCGGCTCGTTCTTTGACTCTGCTTCTGCCTCCTGATTTTGTACCCCGATATATCTGATACCCCGTTGCTGAACCCTGCCTGTACTTTGACTCCGCCTTTGCCTCCTGATCTTGTACTTTATCTGTCCGTGTGTGTACGACCTGGCTTGTCCGACCCCGAGGACCGACCTTACTGTTAGAGGCGGTTCCTCGCTCTGTTAGTGATCCTTCCTCCTGAAGGTTGCTTTCAGTCTGTCCTTCCTACTGTCAGTCTGACTCCTCCCGTCTTGGAGAGCTCAAGTCTGCGGAAGGAATCTGTGCAGTTCTCCTTGCTGCACTGAGGCCTAGTCCTCAAAGTGTTAGTTACACCAAACACTACACTCTACTCAGGTGAACAGAGGTTAGCTAGTATATCGGATTATCAGTGATACTGCAGATCACGTATAATCTGGTATACATCTGTATTTCATGTGATACTGCAGATCACTGGTAATCAGATCCTCTCTGTGCTTCACCGATCGTTACAATTGTCTGTTAAAGCAAAGCAAGACCTTTAGTAGCATGGATACAAGCTACACAATCATTCTGTTCTCTTGATGAAAAATCGGCAGAGCCAGCATCAGAGGATGTCAATCACTCAACACACACGCACACGCTGTCTCGCGCACACACACGCACGCGCGCACGCACGCTCTCGCTCGCACGCACGCACGCTCTCGCTCGCTCGCTCGCATGCACGCACGCACACACACTTGTACGTCAATGGAAAATGCAGTGTGGCAGAGCACAGTATGCAAATGAAGTGTGATTACTGACATGATTAATTAAAGCCAGCCACTTGGGCCACAGGCATCTAAATACCATTTTAATATTGAAGTTAAGAAGGAATTCTCATTGACTATTTGCTGGAATTAGTACAAGGTGACTGCTGCTTTCATCTCTCTTTGCCAAATGTATGTAAATCCTGCCCTCTCCTAAGATGGTAGATAGGAGTTCTGATTTTTGAAGGAACCTGTCCCCCCCCTTCCCTTTTCGAAAAAACGCTTAATGTTCTTTTGCATTTTTCAGCTAGATTAATTTATTTTTTGTTTGCATATAAACTTAAGCTTTCCTCTGTGCTTCTTAGTGAAGAAAACTGGTAGAAATGTTGCCAGTCAGTGGATGCTGGAAGTCCAGATGCTGAAAAGGAGTATCAAAGGCTCCTGTCCTGCACCGATAGTTAAATCTTGGCACACACTTACCATTATGGTTGGCCAATCGGTCATATGGTTGGCCATGTGGTATGAGTTTACCTAAACAATCTGCTCAAAATCTGTTGACCTTCATACTACATGGAGGTGGTAAAATTGCCCAATTATGGGCTAATCACGATTTAAGTCATGTACCGGGGTTTACTCTAGTAGAGCCCCTGTGTATTTCAGTGATAGTTGATGCTTGGTGTAGAGCAAGAGAAACTGCCTAGCAACACATCACTACTTTTACTTTAAAGCGGACCTGAACATATGTAAAAAAAAAAATAAAAGTTTCACTTACCTGGGCTTCTGTCAGCCCGCTGTGCCCTCACTGTTTCCAAACAATACTCCGTTCCCCCGCCGTGGTTCACCTTCTCTTCAGGCAGTCACCGTCAACTGTGCCTGCCGCCCGCATCCTCGTTCACGCTTCCGTCGCCGGGAGCATACTGCGCAGGTGCAGTAGAGATTTTGTTGTACTGCGCCTGCGCAGGACGTTCCTGGCCACACAGGCACAGTGGCCGCCGAATCGTAAGTTGGCGGTGAAGAAATGGAGCCATGGCGGGGACCGGAGGATCGTTTGGAAACAGCGTGGTCACAGGACGGCTGCAGGGGGCTGGCAGAAGCCCCAGGTAAGTGAAACTTTTTTTTTTTTTACATTTCTTCAGATCTGCTTTAAAGGCACACACAGTCGCAGGCCCAATTTTTTTTTTTTCATCAGGATTTAATATTTATTGAACAGTCTCAAACTAAGTGGCGTAACTATAGCGACCATGAGGGACTGCTTCTCCCCCCTTCTGCAGAGTAGCGCAGTTGAGCCGTTTAATATTTACCTGCTCCAGCACCGCTTTGGGTCTGCTCTGGTCTTCCTGACAGCCACACACGCTAGGCATGTCATGTGATCGGGGAAAGGAGGAATGCAGCTTAGAGCGTGTGACGTATGCAGCTTAGAGCGTGTGACTCCCAGGAAGAACAGAAAAGACACTGCATTGGCAGATCAGATAAATATTACACTGCTCTGCTGTGCTACTCTGTGGGGAGATGGTGTTAAGGGGACCTGTGTGTTTTTTGCCTGCCACATGGAGGCTTAAAGAGACTCTAACATCAAAAACATCCGCTGGGGGGTACACGCCTCGGGTGGGGGAAGCCTCCGGATCCTAATGAGGCTTCCCACGCCGTCCTCTGTCCCACGGGGGTCTCGCTACAGCCGGCGACAGACCCGACTGTAAATTCAATATTTACCTTTGCTGGCTCAAGCGGGGGCGCTGTGGCTGCTTTCGGCTCTGAAGTAGACGGAAATACCCGATCTCAGTCGGGTCCACTCTACTGCGCAGGTGCCGGAAACTTGCGCCTGTGCAGTAGAGCAGACCCGACGGCGATCGGGTATTTCCGCCTACTTCGGAGCCGACAGCCGTCAGAGCGCCTGCGCAGGAGCCGGGAAGGTAAATATTGACGTCATCTTGCACGGAGGGCTGCAGCGAGACCCCGGAGGACGGCGTGGGAAGCCTCATTAGGATCCGGAGGCTTCCCCCACCCGAGGTGAGTACCCCCCAGGGGACGTTTTGACGTTACAGATCCTCTTTAAGAGGAGTTAAGAGGTTTGGATTCCCAAAGTGGGCCCCATGCTTTTGTTTTTTTTTTGGGGGGGGGAGGGGGAGAGAGATGTGTTGTGGGTTATTGCTGCGCCCCAGCCCTTAGTCTGTTTCAGTCAGAAACGCTGTCACCGGTGTGCCCCTCTGGATGGGAAGGCAGTGTGCTGTGCTGCTGTTTTTACTGCTTACAATGATGCACATTTGAAGCTCTCGAGGGCCACATAAAATGCCAAGGAGGGCCGCATTCGGCCCACGGACCTTGTTTGACATCTGTGTTTTAGTATGTAGGCAACGTGACTAAAACCGAGGGCAAGATGTCAGCATGCAGTATATTAGGCAAAGACATCTCATACACAGATTAAATGGATTAACTTGCAAAGAAGCTGTAATTGGGATGGATTTGTATTAGTAAAAGGCAATTTGTACAGACACACGTACACACATATTGTCAGCGTGTCTGAATAGTTGGAAAGTAAATGAGATGGAGATTAGAACTCGTGGCTCAACATCAATCTGACTGATGTTAAGCTGTTTTCTTGCTCTCCTTTGCTTCCCTGTTCAGAGTTTTACTTTCAGGGTGGCAAAAGGCCAGAGGCATTCAAAATGTTTTTCCTCATGGGGGTGTCCTACCTCTTTGGATATCTATACTAGGGGGGCCTCTCTGGCTACCTTTACTGGCAGCCTGATCATTTTACAGTAAAGTCCTTATTACACACACCACTGTCATTGCTTACATAATCTTATAGCCTAAACAATGATTTCTCCTGACATTGCCTGGTCTTTCTAAACTAAAAGCCTTGTACACACGAGCAAAACCATGGGCCGGTGGCAAAGGTCTCTGGTTCAAATTCCAGCCAGGGCACCATCTGCATGGAGTTTGTACCGTATGTTCTCCCTGTGTCCTTTGTACAGCGCTGCAGAAGAGGTCGGCACTATAGAAATACCAAATAATAAACAGGGCCTCATCACTGAAAACCTAGCTTGTGTGTACAAGGCTTACCTGTCACCAATAACTGTATTGTAAAGGCTTATTCACATACAGAGCAGTAGTGATTCTCTTACAACTCTTGCTCCACCTCACTGTGGTGCTGTCTGTGAAGTGCTTGTTCATGGATCTATAGCAGGATCTACTCATACATAAGTCTTCCAACTAACCGTGCTAATGTCAACTATCCAGATGTACAGCAGGAGACATGGCAGCGCTTTCATACAGAGGCTGTACCCAAATGATTTACCTGCATGGATGTGCAGAGCTCCAGAAACTGGACAACATTACACAACTGTATTCAAACTGGTATAACAAAGGAGGGTGTTGGCTTTAGTAAATCATTTGTGCACAGATTATTTCCTATTGGACTTCCCCACGGCGATGACTGACCCTCACGGGGAAGACCTAACACTAGTCTGACATTAAAAACATAATTTTCCTTGTGCTGCTGATCATAAATGGTATACACATTACATCAAGCAGGCAGACAAATGACAGCGCTCAAGGATGCACTTGAAATGAAAACCAACAGAGGCATGCAGAGCCCCTCTGGGGCTAAATACATGCCTTGAATGCAACAGATGCAATTATGTACTAATTCTAAGCTAAAAGATTTTGAATACAGATTGAAGCAATGAATGTAGCTAGCCACAGGTATACTTGAGTTCAATTTGTACAGTGGGAGACATGGCAGCGCTTTCATATAGAAGTTATACCCGAATGATATATCTGCCTGGATGTGCAGAGCTCCAGAAACTGGACAACATTACACAACTAGCACTCAAACTGATATAACAAAGGAGTGTGTTAGCTTCAGTAAATCATTTGTGCGCTGCCATTTGTCTGCCTGCTTAATACTATTCAGATGGACCAATGCATTCATCAAACTCTGAAAGGGCACAGAAACCCAATCCGTCGCCAACAAAGATAGATGTTTCGATCACGAAAGAATAACCCCAATACCCTATTTTGTATTGAGGCTTCTGTAATGTAAAAATCCCCATCGCATTATCTCCATTGCTTTCCTCCTTAAAGGGAAGGTCCAAGCAAAATAAAAAAATGAGTTTCACTTACCTGGGGCTTCTACCAGCCCCATGCAGCCATCCTGTGCTCTCGTAGTCACTCACTGCTGCTCCAGTCCCCCGCTGGCAGCTTTCCGACCTCGGAGGTCGGCGGGCCGCATTGCGTACGTTTTTACGCATTCCCACTAGTGCAGGAACATTAACACATACGTTTTTACGCATTACTGGTTCAATGCGTAAAAATTTACGCATTGAACCAGTAACGCGTAAAAACTTATGTGTTAATGTTCTTGCACTAGCGGGAATGCGTAAAAACGTACGCAATGCGGCCCGCCGACCTCCGAGGTCGGAAAGCTGCCAGCGGGGGACTGGAGCAGCAGTGAGTGACTACGAGGGCACAGGATGGCTGCATGGGGCTGGTAGAAGCCCCAGGTAAGGAATACTCATTTTTTTATTTTGCTTGAACCTTCCCTTTAAGAGGTTTATTATTCCTTTCTCCTTCTGTATGACTTGGGGGAATATTGTCAGAGAGATAACCTAAGTTGTAAAATGTAATCCCAAAATGATAGTGCTTTTTGTTGACTTTCAGCATTAACTGCAATTTTGTAAGAATTAAATCTGTGGTGTACTTCTTCCCATGTAACATGGCCCACAAAGGTGTTTTATCATATAGACACCAGGCCCAGCTGCAATTAACTTTTTCTTCTGAGTTTTCTCCTGAGAGATACATTTTCATCTTCTTTTCAAAGTAACTTTTGAGCACTTTACAATTGAAAAAGTACCGGTAGTTGAAAAAGTACCAAAATAATTTTGAGTGTTTTCTAGCTTGTTGTTGGATTAAAAGGCATTTTACTGATGCGTTTGAAAATATCACCTAGAAGAAAACTCAGAAGAAAAAAAACCTTCTCCTAAGTTCATAAGTCTCATAAGATTATTTTTCATCTTTTGTGTAAAATTATTTTTCAGCACTCTGCAATTGAAAAAGTGAAACGTAGGTAACACGTACTGTCATTCTGAGTATTTTCCTGCTTGCTACATTTTATTCATAAGGTGTGAAAATATCACCTAGGGCAGCCTTTCTCAACCTTTTTACCCTGGAGGAACCATGCAAATAATATTTGAATCTTAAGGAACGCCTGAATTTATTTTGCTGGTCTTTAAAGGAAACCAGAGACGGGAAAAGGAAAAAAAAAATGTATACCTACCTGGGGCTTCCTCCAGCCCCATCCGCCTGGATCGCTCCCACGCCACTGTCCGCCGATGTCTGCAGCTACAAGGACGGCGACGTGGGATCGATCCAGGCAGATGGGGCTGGAGGAAGCCCCAGGTATGTGTGTATATGTATGTGTGTATATGTATGTGTATATATGTATGTGTATATATATTTATTAACCCTCCTGGCGGTTTGGCAAAATCCGCCAGGGGGCAGCAAATAAGTTTTTTTTTAATTTTTTTTTTTTCATGTAGCGAGACGAGGTCTCGCTACATGATAGCCGCTGCTCAGCGGCATCCCCCCAGCCCCTCCGATCGCCGCCGGCGATCGGAGATCAGGAGATCCCGTTCAAAGAACGGGATCTCCTGGAGGGCTTCCCCCGTCGCCATGGCGACGGGGCGGGATGACGTCACCGACGTCGTGACGTCAAAGGGGACTCCGATCCACCCCACGGCGCTGCCTGGCACTGATTGGCCAGGCAGCGCACGGGGTCTGGGGGGGGGGCGGCTGCGGCGACGCGTATAGCGGCGGATCGGCGGGTAGCGGCGGCGATCGGGCACTGCACGCAGCTAGCAAAGTGCTAGCTGCGTGCAGCAAAAAAAAAAAATTATGCAAATCGGCCCAGCGGGGCCTGAGCGGTGCCTCCCGGCGGCATAGCCCGTGCTCAGCACGGGCTTACCGCCAGGGAGGTTAAACTACCCCCTATTACACTGCCTCTCATTATACTGTTATTCTAGTGCTTTTTATTACTGTGCTCATTATTATTTTGATACTCCTATTATAATGTGCCCTGTTATACTTCCCCCACGATGGGGGAAAATGCCAAGGACCCCCTGCAGAGTTCTCAGGGAACCCTGGTTGAAAGCCTGACCTAGGAGAACACTTAGGAGAAAAAGTCAATTGAATAGGGTCCCAAATGTTGAAGCACAGGTAAAGAAACCTCTAATGTTAAAGGGAGTTCCTGTCTGTGGATGATAAAACTTATCACTTTTAATTATACTGTTGCAAGAATGGCAATTGCAATTATGAGTGGTAAAGCATTACTTACAGGTGTTTCCCTTTATCAAAACATGCACATTGTATCTTTTATGGTGGGAGTGCTTTTCTAGGACAGCAAGGGAGGTTACACATACTCCTGGATGTGAGGACACGCCTGCCTCCAGAGGATTTTTGCTGTCTTAGCATATTGTAGAGAGACAACTCCACTTAAAGTGAACCTGTAGTTAGGATGTGAAGTCTGCCATATTTATTTCATTTTAAGGGAGCGTTTAGAGCTGGCTTTTGCAGGCTTTCATGAAAGCCTGGCAGTAGATCCCAGCGTTGCGTCTAGTCTCAAAAGCAACATGCTGCTTTCAGAGGCAGTAAACGCGAGTAAACAATAGCAGAGACCAGAGCTGCTAGCCTTGAACGCTTTTCAAAAGCTTTCAAAAGCTAGCTTTTAAACGCTGGCGTTTAAACGCTGGCGTTTGAACGCAATGCCAAGCAAAAGCTCAGCAGACGCCCGTGTGAACCAGCCCTAAAGAGAACCTGAAATGAGGCATATGGTTGCTGAAATGTATTTCCTTTTAAACAATGCCAGGTTCTTAGCTGTCTGAATGATAGTATTGTCTGAATTACACTCCTGAAACAAGCATGTGGCTAATATAGTCAGACAGAAGTCAAGTCGTAAACCTCTTATCTGCATGCTTGTTCAGGGTCTTTGGGAGCATATTGGGAAGAGGATCATCGGGACAGCCAGGCAGTTTGCATTGTTTAAAAGTAAATTATTATGTCAGCCTTCATATCCCTCTCACATCAGGAGTGCTTTAAATGATATCCAAGTCGTACTTGGTGTCCTTTTACTTACATGGGGCTTATTCCAGCCCCTGTACAGTGGAACCTTGGTTTACAAGCATAATTCATTCCAGAAACATGCTTGTAATCCAAAGCACTCTTATATCAAAGCAAATTTCCCCATAAGGATTAATGTAAATTCAAGTGATTCGTTCCACAAATACAAAGTACAGTACTGTATAAAATTAAAGATGTTAACAAGGCTGTCACTGTAACAGAATCATTGCTGTCTGAAGGCTCACACCAACTTTTTTTTTTTTTTTGTGTATGTGACTTTAACAAGGAACTTCTCCAATGACAGTTGCTGTTGATTACTTACAAACCAAGTTAATCTCAATCCAAGGTTTTCTGGCCCAGTAAAGTCCATGTATTGGCCAAAATGTGCAGTACTGTGCATGCCAGTATAGCAAGCATCACGGCTGCTTGATTGCGGTCCCTTGAGCTGGAGCATTCTATGTATGCCCTGTTACTAGTCTTGAGCTGCGCCTGTTTACAATGCTCTGTGGTCGGGATTACAATCCGGTAGGAGCACTTGGGTCAGCACTTCTGTGGCAATGCATGACTTGGCTATTGGCTCACACACACGGGGTACGGCTGTCGCCTCAACCATGTGGCACGCGCGTGTTGCGGGGACAGGTCGCCCGTGTGTATGACGTGCGTGCCCCGAACCGTCGCTACTCCAAGCTGTCGCCAGGCGATTGACTTGTTCAATCGCTGGCAACAGCTGTCGCCGCAACTTCGCCGCAACTGTCGCTAGTCCGCCGTGTGTATGCGGACTAGTGACAGCAACTCCATACACAATGTTTGGAGCTTCCGGCGGGGGGAGGAACCTTCGGCGACAGCTTCCGCCGCGTCTCTGCCTTTGGGCAGAGACGTGTACACAGCTGTCGCACGGGCGGAGCTGTCGCCGGGCTATCGCACGTGCGTCCCCTATGCGCTAGCGACTAGCCATAAACGTCCCCGTGTGTATGTAGCTTAAGTCACAGACTTTCCTTATCTGCACAGCAGATCGAGAAAGGAGTATGGGAGGACCGCGAGGGACCTACAAAACGGGGGCTGTAGTATGTGTGCGGCGGCTCTGATATGTGGGTTAGAGATCAAGTATGACAGATCATCTCGCTTGACTGCTGCCTGGTACAAATGTTTTATCCTTCACTTTGCCCCACACATCAGTTGTCCGTTACCCTCAATAGTGACAGAACGTGTTCTTAGCCGGTTAGGCTAGCGATGTCGGTCTTGTCCAGAAAATGTAACCCAAAGGAGAATTTGTGCCCCAATCCGAGGCAGGTGTACAATAATTTTGGGCAACATTAGTCTCAAGTGTGTGTACAAGGCTTTACACAGAGCAGCTGAATTGCGTATTTCTGGGTCTGCAGCTTGAAGGACACCTGAAGTTAGAGAAGTTGTGCGACGATTGGCTGGCGGGACCACGTGATGCGGAGTGTTCCGATCACGTGGTCTCCACAGTCTTGACGCATGCACCGTTTTCGTTCTATCAGTATCAAACGAAAACGGCATGTAGCACCCAACTTTAGCACCACCATGCGTTGCGTTCAGGGCTGTGGAGTCGGTCCAAAAATCCTCAGACTCCTCAGTTTAGGATTCCACCGACTCCACGACTCCGACTCCTCTAATTTGCATATTACAATTTTGTTGATTAAAAGTATGTAACATGAAATTCGTCTCTTAACTGCCAACGCTTAGGAATTTTACAAGACAACTGAAGTGAGAAGGATATGTAGACTACTATATTTATTCCCTTTAGACTAAAACTAGTCCTTGGTAAGAGTACTTGTAAAAGGTACAAACCGGAACAAAGAACATCTATCAGGCCCTAGGCAATGTAAGTGTGGGTACATGTAAGAATGATGTGCAGGTACTCTGCAGGGGAATGAGGAGATTGTAAACAGACAACACCTCTGTGTTCAATGTGGACAGCATTCTCAGTGGATTCCTGCAGCTCTGTGGGGAGTGCATATGTAGAGTATAGTACTACTGTGTAACAAAGTAAACCTGAGACAGATGAAATTAAAGTTTTATACATACCTGGGGCTTCCTCCAGCCGCCTTCAGGATAATCAGTCCCTGTATGTCCTCCTCCACCACCTGGATCTTCTGCTATGAGTCCAGGTACTTGAGCCAGTCAGGCGTAGTGCGCATGCACACACTCCGCCGCCAGGAGCATACTACACCTGTGCAGCACTATTGCGCAGGTGCAGAATGTTCCTGGCTGTGGGAGCGGCATGCGGCCGGACAGCGCTGACTGGCTGAATTACCAGGACTCATAGCAGAAGATCCGGGTGGTGGAGGACAGCGAGGGACTGATTAGCCTGAAGGGGGCTGGAGGAAGCCCCAGGTATGTATAAAACTTTACTTTTCATCCGTTTCAGTTACCCTTTAATTTGTAGTCACCAAACCAAATTTTAATAACATATCACATTATTTGATTTCATCAGCAAAGGGAGTGCATACATTTGCATAAATCAGCATCAATGCAGAATTATTTCCATCTCGTTGACCATCTCTATTAGTGACACAGCTACACATCAGGCTTTATTCTTACAGCATAGATGTTATTTAGTATATATAAGAGATTCCTGTGTACACATCATATATACAGTCACAATCAGATATGTATATCTGACCTTAAAAATACGGGGACTGCTTTATTGAAGCAGCACAAGTAACTAATTTTGACTGGTTTATTTCATTTTTGTGGACTAAGCACAGCTATTACTGTATATATACTGTATATATACATTATTTTTAATGACTATTATCTGAGAAATAGAACATTTTATCATATTTTCTATTTTAATTACAGTTACAAATTCATTAGGAGTCGGAGTCGGTGCATTTTTTCCCGACTCCGACTCCAGGCACCCAAAATTGCCCGACTCCACGACTCCGACTCCACGACTCCGACTCAGACTCCACAGCCCTGGTTGCGTTAGGGGAATGTTATGCGACCTTAACATCCCCTGCAACGCAACGTCCCTGTGTGAAAGTGCCCTTAGCCATAGACCCTGAACAAGCATGCAGCAGATATTTCTGACATTGTCAGAACTGGCTAGATTAGCTGCATGCTTGTTTCTGGTGTGATTCAGACACTACTGCAGCCAAATAGATCAGCAGGGCTGCTACGCAACTGGTATTGTTTAAAAGGAAATAAATATGGCAGCCTACATAACCCTCTCACTTCAGTTATTCTTTGTGTGTGGACCTGTTTTTACCCTAAGTGGAAT
Organism: Hyperolius riggenbachi; assembly: GCF_040937935.1. NCBI lineage: Eukaryota > Metazoa > Chordata > Amphibia > Anura > Hyperoliidae > Hyperolius > Hyperolius riggenbachi. The sequence continues at coordinate 482,300,677 of NC_090647.1, read as the reverse complement.
AACTACCATATTTCTTGCTGAGTAAACTGTGCCGCCTCATGTGAGACTTGCAGACAGTTATTATTTTCAGTAAGAGATAGAGCAAAGTATAAAGGGCAATACCACAACCCCTTCCAATGTTACCTATCGGACGTCACTATTCAAATCTGGGTGGTTCTTAGAACTTTGTACATTTTCACTGCTCTTTGTACTGTTTTACTGAAAAGTGTAATCAAACAGCTCTTTCCTGTAATATAAGTGAAGAGATGCAGAGAGGCACACTTATCCTTGTGTTACTCCGGGTGCATAACCTTGGATGCGAAGCAACATCCCAACATAGTCCAAGTGGTAGAAAGGGTCGGTTAGCACACCAGCTTCTCAATGAGCGTAGTTTATTCTTGAATCACATGTCAACACTACGGTTAACAATTGTTTCGAGGCCACTCAGGGTCCCCTTCAGAACAATGCAGACAAAACATCATCATTGAGAAGCTGGTGTGCTAACCGACCCTTTCTACTACTTTCCTGTAATATAGCTGGACCCCTCTAATGGTTATCTTGTCCGACATGTAGCCTTGGCCTCAGAACGGATTATGTGAACAAAACGGTCACAATATCTATTGAACAACATGTATTTCATGTTCAATGGAAGATAACAAAGAAAAACCATGAAATATGACTTCATATCAGGAGATGGCTGTGTAGAGTTGTAAGGCTGTTCCGGGGTAATAAAGTTAAGCGAGGCCATTAATCAGATGCGTCTGCAATTCTGTTGTCATACTCAGAGTTAAGTACTCCATACAAAGAGGGTGCAGCTTGATGACTAATATTCAGCAAAGATAACTGTCTCTTCCAGTGGGAATCACTGCAATATGAAGATGAGATACCCATAAATCTGTGGCCAAAGTCTGCCAGCTGATTATCATGTGTGGTTATCTGTGACAGGTCCAGTGAAGAGCATTAGGTAGGCCAGCACGCACTTGACTTTTATTTTCACTGTGAACTCTTGTGCAGCCCTAGATTAATTTATATTGAGTCATGAGATGAACCGTACTCAGAGGTCAGCATGTGGGCTTTTACTTATGTGTAGAGTGACTTGGGTCTGTAAATTCAAGGAAATCTAGAATGTAGGCTGGAGTTTTCTTAAAGTGGACCAGGACTCTTGCACAGGACAGAAGGAAAACCGAGAGAATCTACCCTGTATGTATTTAGAGAGTTTAGACTAATTCCCCCTCATCTGTGACTAAACACAACTGTAATTTGAGCTCTCAGCTGTGTCAGCTTGCTGCCCCCGCAGAGCAGCTAATTTCCAAACACCAGATGCTAACCCTATGTCTGCTTCCATGAAAGCAAGAAGTAGACACACTGCAGATTTATTGCAGGATTTGTATCGGCTGTAACAAAGAAATATTTTTCTTTAAAGGTTATTATGCTGTTGCTTATCTTTTAGAGCAGAGAAGTAGTTCTGAGTTCAGGTCTGCTTTAAAAATAAAGTATAAAAGCAGAGCGATCAACAGATATCATAAAAAATAATAAAAACATAAAAAACAGCTCTACTGCTGCCTAATGTTCAAATGTCCTTTTGAGGCAAGCCTAATGCTGTCCGAAAAAGTCCATCCGCATTTCATAGATGTATTCTCTTCACTTTGAAACCACTTCTAACAGGGTTGACCAAATCCTTTCACAGGTATATCAATGTACGCTCACCAGATCAGTCGGCTAATCTTTTCAGATCAGCAGTCAGCGTTTTTTGGCTTTGCCAGCAAGATTCCTCCGATCACTCCACCAGCATATCCAGGCATCCAACCGTATATTGAAAAACATGAAAAATATTGTGATACCGTTTAGATAAACTGGGTATTGTCACCGGTGCACCCCTTTAGTTAACAGTGCCACCCAACGTGCCTCCACCAGCATAGATACACAGAGCGCTCACCAGATAAACTGGCCGACCCGCAACAGACCAGCAATATAGCTTGTTATTGTTGATTTAACTGTTGATTCAATTCTGAGGTCTTGAATCACCACTACTGTTCCCTGTTAGTTTATTCCGGCGGAATTATCTGTCTAGAAACTGTAAAGAACGGAGCAGAGGACATTCTTGTCTCTGTAGTCCGTTCGGTCTTCTTAAAGATGGCCGCCGCTGACCACTAGGGGATTCTGGGTTATGTAGTTTTAAGCTAGGAGATGAGGAATATGCAGCGGAGCAGCCCCGATGAATCTTCCGCGCATCGTGGCTTGCTGATGGGGTTATTGATTCTAAATTAGATGGGTGGGTTGTTTTATAATAAAATGGGTTTAAAATGCTTGAGCAGTTTGGGTGTTGTTATGAACAACCCCGAAATGCGGAAGGAGCCGCAAAGGAGTATGGGAAGAGTAGTCCAAAACGTACAACCTATTGTTTGAGCTGCTTGGTTGGAAGAGCAGCGGCAGCAGCGAATGAATCCAGCTGAATCAGCTGGTCATGTGACAGAGGTGGAGAGTACATAGAGCGTCCCTCAGCTCTGAATGGCCGAGCCCCTGATGAGTCATTGGACGAAACTAGTAGGGCGGAGCCTAAAGAGCTGAGGAGACGCTGGAGGATCCGGTGTTGTGTTTTTATATGCGCATGTTTTACTGCAAAATTGTAAGTGCACTACTTTTTATTATCTATTAAAACCAAACGGAATTATGCTATGGTCGGCTTTGTTTGAGTCCTAGGAAGCTCTCTATCTTCAGCATTGGAGTTAAATCAACAATAACAAGCTATATTGCTGGTCTGTTGCGGGTCGGCCAGTTTATCTGGTGAGCGCTCTGTGTATCTATGCTGGTGGAGGCACGTTGGGTGGCACTGTTAACTAAAGGGGTGCACCGGTGACAATACCCAGTTTATCTAAACGGTATCACACTATTGTATTTTTTCATGGTTTTTCAATATACGGTTGGATGCCTGGATATGCTGGTGGAGTGATCGGAGGAATCTTGCTGGCAAAGCCAAAAAAACGCTGACTGCTGATCTGAAAAGATTAGCCGACTGATCTGGTGAGCGTACATTGATATACCTGTGAAAGGATTTGGTCAACCCTGTTAGAAGTGGTTTCAAAGTGAAGAGAATACATCTATGAAATGCGGATGGACTTTTTCGGACAGCATTAGGCTTGCCTCAAAAGGACATTTGAACATTAGGCAGCAGTAGAGCTGTTTTTTATGTTTTTATTATTTTTTATGATATCTGTTGATCGCTCTGCTTTTATACTTTATTTTTATGCATTGTGAGTGTTGCACACACTTTTTAGGCAGTGAGCGAACCAGATTGTTATAGAAGAGAGGAAAGTAGGAAGTACAGTGAGGAGCGCCAGGTCTTTCATTTTTAATTTTTCAGGTCTGCTTTAAGTTGGCCAGTAAGGGTACAATACTTTCCTTTCAATAAGCGTTTGATAATCGAATTGTACACAAAATCACTCAGAATGTGGAGAAAATTAATGTAAAAATGATTCTATAGTCGATTGGATGAGAAAATTTGGTTGATCAGAATGTTGGATTTTGCAATCATATTTCAAGAGAGAAAGTGACTTAATTGTCCCGTTTTTCGTGTGAACAATCGATAAGTGGCTGGATAGTGTAATGGTTAAGGGCTCTGCCTCTGACACAGGAGACCTGGGTTCAAATCTCGGCTCTGCCTGTTCAGTAAAGCCAGCACCTGTTCAGTAGGAGACCTTGGGCAAGACTCTCTAACACTGCTACTGCCTATAGAGCGCGTCCTAGTGGCTGCAGCTCTGGCGCTTTGAGTCCGCCAGGAGAAAAGCGCAATATAAGTGTTCTGTGTTTGTTGGTTTTGTTTAATTACCTTCCGATTATTTACGATCCTGCATGATTGCATATGATGAAAATATTGTATCGTTAATGGGTATCAGCTTTTTTTTTTTCCAATATGGGTAATAATCACACGCAGCTCATCCAGAAAGATGGCAGGCATACATTTATCAGATGTGGTAAAGATGGTCCATATTATTACTTTGGGCTCTATTCTCAAAGACTTCCCGCATGCGGTAAAGTACATGCGGGAAGTTTGCACCCAAAATACCGGCAAGTTGGGATTCTCAAAATGTTCCGCATGTTTTTTCCGCATGCGGAAAAAGTGTGATAAAAGTGCGGGATTCATGCTCTAAAATTTCCGCAAAAGTCGGTATTTTCCGCAATAAAAGATCAATTCTCAAAGATGTTCAGGCGCATCATTTCTTCGTTAATTACCGAATTTTTATCACCTACAAGTAGTAGGTGATATATTCCGCATCCCATTGACTTTAATGAAGTGTGGAGGCTTAAGGGCTGTGCTTGGTGGACTTTAACTTTTTTTTTTTAAACACTTTTTCATGCGACCTTTTTACCGCATGATTCCCGCATGAATAATGGCCGTTTCCGCATCTTTTTTCCCGCATGCGGCAAACATGCGGAAAAGGTTAGTGAAAAAAATGCGGAGTTTACCGCTGGCGGGAATTTACCGGTAAAATTTTGCGGTACTTTTGGCTCTTTGAGAATAGAGCCCATTGTATTTATATAGCACTGACATCTTTCACAGTGCTTTACAGAGTACATAATTATGCCACTTACTGTCCCTCAGAGAAGCTCACTATCTAATCATAAGAATGTTTTGGAAGTGGATGTGGGGTAGGTTGGAACCAGTTAACCTAATAGTACAGTATGTGTGTGGGATGTGAGAGAAAACCAGAATACCAGAATGAAACACATAGAAACCTTGGAAGAACATGCAAACTATGAGTAGAGTCCTGGCCCAGATTTAAAGCTCGAACCCCAGTCCTGCAAGACATCAGTTCTATCCACTATGCCACTGGTCCACGTTCCCTGAGCACCCAACACCCACCTCCTCCCAGCAGACATCCAATCTGATAATGGTCACTTTGTATTTATGAATCATCTTATGTAGATTGCGCCTGGAGGATGTGCAGATACATCTAAAGACTAGTCGTACATATTTTTTTTTTCCTTTAATAGGTGGGCACACATGGATTTCAGTCACAGACCCCTGCTATTAGTGCTAGTCTGTGTGCCTTCAGGGCCGGATTTCTGGAAAGGCTCTGGAAAGGCCACACAGGCTTGGGCCTCAGGCGCCTGTAGCTCAAGGGGGCACCTGGGCATGAAAAAAGGGGTTGCTCATATGAAGAAAATGGTGAGCAACACATAAAAAAACAAAAACCAATGCTCAAGGGAGCTGTACATAAAAGAGCAGGTTTGCTGTACATGGTTGATAGACCTGGAAAAGCTGGCTGCACATGGAATGGGAGGGGCACTGCTGTACAGGAAAGGGAAGTCACAACATACTTGGCCTAGGAGCACAAAAAGTACAAATCCGGCCTGGTGTGCCATCATGCTCTTTCTGATCCATACTGGTCATTTCAACCAACATCCCCATGTGGCAAACTGGAAACACAAGATCACAGAGTTTGCACTGAGCTGGCTTACTTGGTGTTCAGAGCTTGTTATAGTTTTTGGTAGTGTAGGTCAGTTTCATTAGTGTCACAATAACTAACCATTAGTTTAGAAACAGATAAAGCCAGCTTATTGAAAAACACAAAAGCGAAAAACACGCCTCAGGTTCATCTTTTTACACACTGCAGCAGTATTGATTCAGAGGAAGTAAAAAAAAAAACCAAGACACGGAACCCACAGTTGGCTGTGAATGTGAGTATAGTCATTCCTTTCTGGCTGCATAGAGGCGGCCAGAAACCCACTAGAAGCCATTTCTAATCGCTAGTGATTTGAAAAATCTCTTGCTAATGCAATGCTATGGGGGATTTTATAAAATCACATCACTCAAGTGGGATCACACCCATAGCATTACATTAGCAAGAGTTTTCAAATCACAAAGCGCTCAGAAAATCGCTCCCAGTGGGTTTCTGGCGGTAAATTGATTCAGGGATGAGTCTTCTCTACTCATGCAGGTGCTTATCCATAGACCTAGCCAAATGTTTTCATCCCTTACAAGATTCCATTGCATGACATGTAGTGGAGGCCTTTTTCTGATCCTTCTACCATCATTTATATAGCTATGGCATGCTCAGTCCTGCATATGGCTGCTGTATGTGTGAGAGGAGGCTGCCAATCTTACTGCCCATGTTTGAATAAAGTAACTATGTTCTCTCTTTTTCATAGCCATGGGCTATTAGAGTATTTGTTTCCCTTTTAGAACACAGTTAATACATAATTAACATATTTGTGACAATATGTAATGAAGTACATTAAAAAACAAAAACCTTATAGGGGACCCTAGTTCTGAAATCCTGCAGGAACATGTATTCCCAGCATGCATTGCGTCATCCAGGAGCTTTAAATTGCAAAGAAGCTTAAAGAGAATCTGTATTGTTAAAATCGCTCAAAAGTAAACATACCAGTGCGTAAGGGGACATCTCCTATTACCCTCTGTCACAATTTCGCCGCTCCTCGCCGCATTAAAAGTGGTTAAAAACAGTTTTTAAAAGTTTGTTTGTAAACAAACAAAATGGCCACCAAAACAGGAAGTAGGTTGATGTACAGTATGTCCACACATAGAAAATACATCCATACACAAGCAGGCTGTATACAGCCTTCCTTTTGAATCTCAAGAGATCATTTGTGTGTTTCTTTCCCCCATGCACTGAAGTTTCAGGCTGCTCTTTTCTTCCTGCAAACAGCTTTGCCCTTGTTTGTAATCCCTCAGTATGTGAAAGCCCAGCCAGCTCAGAGGACGATTTATCCAGCTTGTAAAAGATAAGAGAGAGAAGAGAGAAGCTGCTCTAATCCTAAATAACACACAGGCAGTGTGCATAAACGGGAGTTCATAGCAGAACCACAACACTGGAGAACTTGGCAGCCTTCCAGACACAGGCCGACAAGTCTGACAGGGGAAAGATACATTGATTTATTACAGAGACTGTGTTAGTAGAAAGTGCTGCAGTTAGCCAGAACACATTAGAATAGCTTTTGGAACGTGTAGGATGATAAAAAAACAGGATGCAATTTTTGTTACGGAGTCTCTTTAAAGGGAACCATTCCCCGTTGTAAAGAGCCGTAAAGGGCGTCCGCAAGACGCGTCATGCGGACGCGCTTTACGGCTCTTTACGACGGGGAATGTGGAAGAAGAGGACGCTTTGCCCGAGGACGACTGGCAGTCGGGCGAAAACGAAACTTAGCCACAGAGAGAGACCGAAGGGCACCGAAGGACCGGCGCGGGCACAGGACAGCTGCAGGAGGCTTGGGGAAGCCCCAGGTAAGTGAATTTTTTGTGGAGCCCACAGTTAAGGTTCCCTTTAAGCCTGCAATTAAATATTAAAATGAAGGCCCTGATCACCGTGGTCAGTTACGTTGCAGAATAAATGCATGTCAACTCACTGCCCATACAATTTCTATGGGCCTGTTCAAAGTAATCGATCGCGTTGTTTTAACTCGCTGCATGCAGGCTTTGTATTAAAGTCTACGGCCAGTCTCTATTGCTGTTCAGTCATTATAACGCATGAGTTATGCAACTGACCACTGTGAACCTAACCTGAATGTTAATTATTATGCAAGGAATGATCAATTTTTTTAATGTGGGTCTGCTTTAATGTTCGTATGATTGAGGCCCAGTGCACACCAAAATCCTCTAGCAGATCTGCAAAACGCTGGAGGTTCTTGAAGCAGATTTCAGAACGATTTTCTAAACATGCCTAGCGGTTTTCGGAGCGTTTTTGTGTAGCACATTTCAAATATTGTTACAGTAAAGCTGTTACTGAACATCTACTGTAATAAAATGCCTGGAAAACTGCTCTGATCTAGCGTTTTTCAGAGCGGTTTTCTACTTTCCTAAACTTTAACATTGAGGCAGAAATGCCTCAGAAATCTTCAAGATGCTGCAGCCCCTGAGTTTGCGTTTGTGGAAAAAATGAACCGCTCTGGTGTGCACCATCCCATTCACTTTTAAAGAAAACGCTCCAGAAGCGCTCTGGGGTGCACCAGCACTAACTGTTAAATGTCGTGAATACATTTGAACTGCCACCTGAAGTTCTTCTTTAAATGTTAAATGTCCTTAGCAATGTGTTGTGAATTTCCCATAGCATGGTGGTCCACCCTGAACTTGTACTGTGAAACCAAGGTGTGTTTAATTGGCAGGATGCTTGATAGTAGTTTCCCAGGACCTTCCAACGCATTTTCCAGAGTGTTCTATGACCACAAGGAAGGCTCAGCCCTTTAGATTCTAAACAGATGACCAGTGTTTAGTATTTAAAGGACAAGAATACCGAACAGAAACTACTAGAAAGGAGACTATGGGATCCTCTGCAAATATTTGCATGCAAGTAACTACATTTGTACTGGGCTGAGTTGACCTTTTTTACACTTTTGCAATGTGCAATATTGTTGTGTGATGTCTGCCATTATACTCTAGTAAGGAAGATTAAAGTGACAAGTTCCTGTATTGGGCTAAAGCACAATCATATTGGAGATGAGCTTTTAGTATAACGAAAGGTGGCCACACACGATTCAATAAAATGATCCGAAGTTTTTTTTTGGTTTTTTTTTTTGTACTTTTTTTGTTTGTTTGTTTTCCATTCAACTGAAAAATCAGATCGGATCCTTTTTTTTTTTTTTTTTTTTTTTTTTTTTTTTTTTTTTTTTCCGGAATGCTGAAGATTTGGCTTCCATTTTTCTAAAGATTGTATGGGATGTGTGTGTTGGATTGTCAATTTATTAATATTCACACCGTAGCAATTTTCTCAGTTTCCAATCATTTTTTATCATAATTGGGGGAAAAAGTGTGTGTGTGTGTGTGTGTGTGTGTGTGTGTGTGTGTGTGTGTGTGTGTGTGTGTGTGTGTGTGTGTGTGTGTGTGTGTGTGTGTGTGTGTGTGTGTGTGTGTGTGTGTGTGTGTGTGTGTGTGTGTGTGTGTGTGTGTGTGTGTGTGTGTGTGTGTGTGTGTGTGTGTGTGTGTGTGTGTGTGTGTGTGTGTGTGATTTCAAAAATCTGACCAATCAGTCAGAAAAAATTTACTGCAATTCTCATATTGAACAGATATTTAAAAATTGAATGGTTTGTGGCCGCCTAAATGTTCTCACTTAAAGTTGTTATTGCAAATACCTTCTACTCAAAAAGTTCTCTAACTTTTCCTTTAAAATTTAAAAGCAGAGTGTGATAAGAATGGCAGGCCTGTCTGTATACTGTACACTGCCCCCCATACTGTTTGGGACAAAGACACATCTTTCTTTAATTTAGGCAAGATCCACACTATAAAAATAATGAAATAAACAATTGTATCTATCCTTCTTCTGCTAAAAATGACTTAAGATATTCCACGGTTTTATTTTATATTTAAATCTACTTTTTAAGTTTTTACTGTTTTATTGTTTTTGTTTACTGACACATTCATTGTAGTATGCCAGAGCTAAAATCTATGAACTATTGACCCTTGTTATCTCTTTCCTGCTCTCAGAAGCCATTTTCTGCTAGGAAAGTTTTTTTTTTTTTTTTTTTTTTTTATATAGTTGTAATTTGTTATCGGTAAGGGTCACACTGTAGTCTGACTGACCTAGTCTTGATTCAGACAGGAACTGCCTCTTGCGTACCTGATGTTTAACTCTTTCAGGTAGAAAAAGAAAAAAAGGAACACAGCATAGTTATTTCTGTGCTAGGCACTGTACATACACATGTCTATGTCACATGTCACCTCGGGTAATGTTATGTACAACTTTGTCTTTTATGTTTGGGAGAAGATTTTTTTTTTCTACTAAACTGAGCCACACATTACTTACATTTACTGTTTTCTATTATTGAAGCCATACCGCGTTGACATATTAAAGGGAACCCGAGGTGAGAGGAAGAAGGATGCCATATTTATTTCCTTGTAAAAAAAATACAGGATGCCTGGCAGCCCTGTTGATCTTCTGGCATAAGTGGTGCGCTGAGTCAAAACCCCGGGACAAGCACATGGCTAATCCAGTAAATCTTGAGTCAGCTGAGTCAAAGTACCTGATCTGCATATGCTTGTTCAGGGTCTATGGCTAAAAGTATTAGAGACACAGGATCAGGACTGCCAGGCAACTGGTATTGTTTAAAAGGAAATAACTATGGCAGGCTCCGTATTCCTCTCACCTCGGGTTCCCTTTAAGGAAGTCAACATTATAATGGTGCTATCTAGTAATGATCATGTCTTGGAGAACTCATCATGACACGTGATCAGTTTGGTAAAGTGATAATTTGCAAAGCTCCGAGACTTGCATAATAGCTGATCAAACAAACCACATGCTTGTTCATGGGCTCTCCTAGACCTGACCATCACTAGTGCTGTCATCTGGCCAATATACCAGTAGTGATGCATTTCTATATTTTCTGTGGATTCTAAAATTGTAATGTTGTATCTTTATGTTGCTATTTGATTGGATGGGCCATCTACATTGTAAACTTTTCTGGCTGTTGAATTTCAATACAGACAATGTTTCTATGCCTCTTTCACAAACCTGTTTCAAAATGTAGATACACAACTCTTGAAATAAAATAATTAAGAAATTAATTAGAAAAAAAAAATTAGCAAGGCAATAGTAAAACCATTACTCTATGTGTACATTGTATCAGCAGTCAGTCATTAAGAAAATGTGCAACACTTCCAGGCTGTCCTGACTGCCATACTTCTGGCTTCATAAGTTCCCACTTACATATAAGGGGCAAGAATGTTCCAGAGGGGGGCCTGTCCCCAACCTATTAATTTAGCCACTCATGGCTGGGCTGACAGCTAAAACTCTCCCCACTCAAAAGTTAGGTCACCAGGTGGTGGTATCGCAGGGACCCCCCCAAGACCACACATTAATTTGTTAAATCATTATGTTTCTATTTTGAATATAACTTTGCGGGTTAGGGGGCTCGTAGTAAACTGATAAAACTATAGTGTACATCAAATTCCGGATTCAAATTGCATACATACCTTAAGTGAGGGAAGCCTCCGGATCCTACTGAGGCTTCCCTTGCTGGTCTAAAGCGCCGTATTGTTGAGCCGTGCCCCTCTCCACGTCCTGGCTATGCATGTGCAGTACCATGGAGCCCGTGGCTCCGGGTTAATGCTCATGGGTGGGCATGCTGGAGCAAGAAGAGCTTTGTGGACCCGTCTCTAATTCTCTGGGGGCCTCGTTCAGAGATGGGGACAACACAGCAGGAGGGAAGCCTCAATAGGATCCTGAGGCTTCCCTCTCTTTAGGTAAGTATTTGATGTTGTGTACCCAAGCGGTGATGAAATCTTGCTTTAACCAGCAGATACTTGTATGTGTATATTTCCTAGTGCAAAAATATACACATATGGAATTTAAGAAAATACACAAATTGTTTCCTTAGGGTCTGGCGAAACCCATTGGCTTACATTGATTGACAACATCAGGAGCGGCTCCCGACCAGTGCATAGCACTCTGCCGTCATAGGGATGGCAGAGAGAGAGACCTGCGGCAGGGATAGAACGGCGTGACTGGCGGGGGCGATGAATGATTGCGGTGATTAGTCGGTAAGCGCCGTTTTACCATGCCAGCATTTTCTGGTTATTAAAGGGGCAGAGACTGCTGGTAAGGAAGTAGTTAGAGAACCCGAGGTGGATCTTTGGGGGTAGATGGAACACAGAGCCACGTGTTCTGCCTAATGACTGTCTGTCCCCCAACTGTCGCTCTCTGCTTCCCCCCCACCCGCCACGCTATAGCCCCCTAAACTTGGCAACAAGATTTGTCGCTAACTGAGGTAATCCGCTCCTATCACCTTTTTCTTAAGCACAATATTTGACCTGAAGAAGCGACTGTAAGGTCGTGAAACGCGGTGTCCTAGTGCAAAATAAATTGTTCATCACTATCTCTGAGTCTTCATATCAGGTAAGACCCATTACACTTACCTTGGAAAACTGGTATCAGTATTCTATGCTTAGAAACCTATGGGCGCCTCCTACAGTGTTTTGTCCCTGTTTAAAACGCCCGCCAGGGGCTTTCCTACAAGGTTTCCTGAGCTTCCCATGGACAGCTCTTGCCACCCTGGCTGCGCCTCCTGCCGCTCCCCTGCCTCTCTGCATGCTATGAGAGACAACACAGTCAGTGCAGCGTTGTGACCCAGGGGTGGCGCAAGTGAAAGTGGGCCATTGCGACCCACAGGAGCAGCGTTTTTTGCGGCTACCTGATCCGCTCAGCCCTGCGGATCAGGTTGCCTACTTTTTTTTTTTTTTTTTATAATCCCACCTCGGGCTCTCTTTAACCTTCCTGGCGGTAAGCCCGAGCTGAGCTCGGGCTATGCCGCCGGAAGGCACCGCTCAGGCCCCGCTGGGCCGATTTGCATAATTTATTTTTTTTTGCTGCACGCAGCTAGCACTTTGCTAGCTGCGTGCAGTGCCCGATCTGCCGCTATCCGTCGCGCCGCAGCCGCCCCCCCCAGACCCTGTGCGCTGCCTGGCCAATCAGTGCCAGGCAGCTCTATGGGGTGGATAGGAATCCCCTTTGACGTCACGACGTCGATGACGTCATCCCGCCCCGTCGCCATGGCGACGGGGGAAGCCCTCCAGGAGATCCCGTTCTTTGAACGGGATCTCCTGATCGCCGATCGCCGGCGGCAATCGGAGGGGCTGGGGGGATGCCGCTGAGCAGCGGCCATCATGTAGCGAGACTTTGTCTCGCTACATGAAAAAAAAAAAAAAAAATTTAAAAAAAAAAGATTTGCTGCCCCCTGGCGATTTTTTAGCAAACCGCCAGAAGGGTTAAATATGTATGTCATGTGGTGTATTACTGTTATTTTTGCAAATAAGGACTTGTAATTACTGACAGAGTACAATGAGGAAACCAAAAACAGCAGCATGTTTTATTTTAAAACAATTTTTTTTTTTCAAAATGTATACAAAAAATAATTCTTAGCAAAAAGTACCATCCAAAGAAATCCTGGTTTGTACTGAAAAAGAGCATAAAACACTTAACACCTATGCATTTTAAATGCTAAAAAGTGGGGCATTTAATTGCTGTGCTATGGCAGCTTTTTGCAGTATCAACCAAGCTTATAAAACTAAATTGAAAAAGAAGTTTCACTACAATCACCTGCATGAGACTGTATTTACATGAGCATTAATTTACTATCTTTAATTTACTATCTTTGAAACACTGGCACTATTTTTTAATATGTCCCAAGCCAGGGTGGCAATCTTTTATCACATTACTAGTGACCTAAGCACGTTTGAAAACGGGCTCTAGGTCTGTAATTGCCGCGTGCGCGCACCCGCTGGTCGAACGCTCTCTCTCGCCTGCCCACTCGGCCGGCTGGCCTGCCCGTCCACCCTGCGTCCTGTCCTAACGACTGTCAGTGCTTGACAAACGCAGTATCGCAAAAGCACTGACACGGACAGGATGCAGGGACACTTCGGGATTACCATATTAGGTAGGATAGCAAACCATTAAGAAAAAAAAAATATAGGACATATTTGCTGGAACATTTGGGATTCCCCTGCCGGGGAATCCCTTATAAAATCAGATTCTATGTGTCCTTCATACAAAAATGGATTTGACACTGCACCTCTGCACAATAGTTATCTCTGATATTTATGTAACTTATCTGCACTGTTGGGTGTTTGCAGAAGTTTGGCTCACTGTGCAGCACAAGGTTTCTTGAGTTCCCTGATACATTGCTGTTAGGTCATTGCACAGTGAACCACTCCTTTATTAATACTCACATATGTGAATCATTGGGGCTGGACTGCAATTGCCGTCAGGCACAGACTATTAGGAATGCAACACCAGGTTCATGTACAATGAATTTTTCTGGTCAGTGAGCAATTGCTTTTATTATAGCTTCATAGCTCACTGATAAGTGGTTGATTTTATGCTTGTGTTTTTAAGAACTCTATTAGAATAAACAACTATCTATTTTAGATCCGCTATAACTACCCTATCACTATAATTTTCACTTACTATCAGATTTTTCATTAGATGTGGTAGTGGGCTGAATGCTGTTAACACACTTATTTAAATCGCATGGATTTTGCCGCATAGCGTAAAACCCATGTATAGAAAGCTATAGGCCATAGGTCTGAGGTCCTATGGGGAAGCAAAGGTAGGCGGTTTCACTTGCGTTCTTATGTACAGTAAAAAAAGAGATCTAGTGATGGCTTTAATTCTTGTTACAAAGGCAAATTAGTAAAAACAAAAGGTGCCCATACACTTATCAGTTTTTCCATTCAATTCCCTGCAGATTCGATTCATCTTTTGGGAATCGATTCCCCAAAATGTCATATTGATCATTTTGATAGATTTGCACCAAAAATCTATCGACAGTATCGATCAGACTAGATGGAAAAATTGGGTCGATCAGGGGCGGGGCAAGAGCATTGGTAGATTAATTGCCCATGGCTTCGCACTGTATCAAACAGGGTAACGCTCCAATTCGATCAATTTTCAATTCATTCCCTTCTTGAATTGGAAATTAATTTGCAGTATGTGGTAAGAATCTATTCCTTCTGACCATCAAGACCAGCCTTTATCCGCCCCAAAAAAAAAAAAAAGTGTCGGGTAGCTAGGGAGGTGTCGGGTAGCGGAGAGGCTGGGGAGGTGTCTGGTAGCGGAGAGGCTAGGGAGGTGTCGGGTAGCGGAGAGGCTGGGGAGGTGTCGGGTAGCGGAGAGGCTGGGGAGGTGTCATGTAGCGGAGAGGCTGGGGAGGTGTCTGGTAGCAGAGAGGCTGGGGAGGTGTCTGGTAGCAGAAAGGCTCGGGATGTGTCGGGTAGCGGAGAGGCTCGGGATGTGTCGGGTAGCGGAGAGGCTCGGGATGTGTCGGGTAGCGGAGAGGCTCGGGATGTGTCGGGTAGCGGAGAGGCTCGGGATGTGTCGGGTAGCGGAGAGGCTCGGGATGTGTCGGGTAGCGGAGAGGCTCGGGATGTGTCGGGTAGCGGAGAGGCTCGGGATGTGTCAGGGAGCAGAGCTCTGTGTGGATTTAGCATATTAATGGGGTCTTCACTTTTGCTATTCATGCACTGTGTACATCAGGGGTCTCGAACTCGCGGGCCATTTGCGGCCCTCGATACAATATTTTGTGGCCCTCACCAGCAAAAGCTTGCTTATAGTTCGCTTCAGTGCTCCCAAGTAATCCGCCGCATCCCCGCCAGGGCCGTATCTATTAAGAGGCACCCGTGGGCCGGTGCCATGGGCGGGTCCCCGGGGGGCGGGGGGGGGGGTTCCCACCTATAGTTGATTTAATTTTTTTTTATTTTATTTTTTTTGTATTCATAAAAAAACAAAAAAAAATTTGGGGGGGGGAGCGGCGGAGAGTGCACTTACAGATGAGGGGAGCTCTCTCTCCCCCGCCCTCCAGCAGAGTGGCAGCGGCCGGCCAGGACATGATCCTGAACTCTGCATGCCGCCGCCTGGTCTAGTGACGTCACTAGACCAGGCGACGGCATGCAGAGTTAAGGATCACGTCCTGGGCCTGGCCAACAGCTGCCATTCTGCTGGAGGGCGGGAGCGAGTCGGGAAAAGCCCGGGAGACACGCGAAGGAGCCGCTGGCAACTGCAGCCCAGCTACCCAGCCAGGAGCCAGCTCGCCCAGCCAGGTAGTTACCCAGCCAGCCCGCACGCCCAGCCAGCCCGCATGCCCAGCCAGGGGCCCAGCCAGCCCGCATGCCCAGCCAGGGGCCCAGCCAGCCCGCATGCCCAGCCCGCATGCCCAGCCAGGGGCCCAGCCAGCCCGCATGCCCAGCCAGGGGCCCAGCCAGCCCGCATGCCCAGCCAGGGACCCAGCCAGCCCGCCTGCATGCCCAGCCAGGGACCCAGCCAGCCTGCCTGCATGCCCAGCCAGGGACCCAGCCAGCCCGCCTGCATGCCCAGCCAGCCCGCCTGCATGCCCAGCCAGGTGCCCAGTCAGCTCGCCTGCATGCCCAGCCAGGTACCCAACCAGCTCGCCCGCATGCCCAGCCAGGTACCCAGCCAGCTCGCCCGCATGCCCAGCCAGGTACCCAGCCAGCCCGCCCGCATGCCCAGCCAGGTACCCAGCCAGCCCGCCCGCATGCCCAGCCAGGTACCCAGCCAGCCCGCCCGCATGCCCAGCCAGGTACCCAGACCATTGCCCGCTCGCTTAGCCAGGCAGTGGCTGGATAGTGTAATGGTTAAGGGCTCTGCCTCTGACACAGGAGACCTGGGTTCAAATCTCGGCTCTGCCTGTTCAGTAATCCAGCACCTATTCAGTAAGGAGTTTCTTGGGCAAGTCTCCTTAACACTGCTACTGCCTACTGAGTGCGCTCTAGTGGCTGCCTCGCAAGTGCTTTGAGTCCGACAGGAGAAAGGCGCTATACAAATACTGCAATTAATTACTCAGCCAGCCCACTGCTTGCTCACCCAGCTACCCAGCCAGCCCACTACCTGCTCACCCAGCCATGTACTCAGCCAGCCCACTGGTGTTATGCTGCCCACTGTGTGATTTACTGCTGAAATGCTGCCCACATTGCAATTATTCTCTGCTGAAATGTTGCACTCATTGCGATTATTTTTCTGGTGAAATGTTGCCCACATTGCGATTATTCTTTGCTGAAATGTTGCACTCGTGATTATTCTCTGCTGAAATGCTGCACACATTGCAATTATTCTCTGCTGAAATGTTGCACTCATTGCGATTATTTTTCTTGTGAAATGTTGCCCACATTGCGATTATTCTTTGCTGAAATGTTGCACTCGTGATTATTCTCTGCTGAAATGCTGCACACATTGCGATTTATTTTATGGTGAAACGCTGCCCCATTATGATTATTTGGCACCTATGGGGGGGGGGGGCGCGGGGCCCATCCAAATTCTCGCAAGGGGGCCCAGTGATTTCTAGTTATGCCCCTGACTACTACCTAAACTGGGGATACTTATAGACCTGGATATCTATACTGGGGACACCTATAGTATGTCTACATTTGGACACCTATAGACCTGGCTACTGTACGTATACTAATTATTTATATAGCATTAACATATTACGCAGCGCTGTACAGAGTATGTATTGGTTTGTCACATAACTGTCCCACAGAGGGGCTCACAATCTAATCCCTACCATAGTCATATGTCTATGTATGTATCGTAGTCTAGGGCCAATTTTTAGGGGAAGACCATTATCATTATACTTATCTGTATCGTATGTTGTTGGGATGTGGGAGGAAACCAGAGTGTCTTAAGGAAACCCACACAGACAAAGGGAGAACATACAAACTCCTTGCAGATGTTGACCTGGCTAGGATTCGAACCAGTAACCCAGCGCTGCAAGGCGAGAGTGCTAACCACTACGCCATCATGCTGCCATTCCACTGTACTATATTGTACTTACATCTTCAGCAGTACTTCACGGAGTACGTAGTCATGTCACTGACTATCCTCTGAGGAGCTTACAATCGAATTCTCCCATAGTCTAATGTCCTACCATATTATTATGTATTTATATAGCACTGGCATCTTCTGCAGCACTTTGCAGAGAACAGTCATGTTACTGACTTTTCTCAGGGGAGCTCACACTCTAATACCTACCACTATTTTGTGCAAGAGAACACTGGCTAATGTGTGTGTTGGGGGGGGGGGGACATTTCCTACTTGCTTTTTTAAGGTCACTTTACTCATACCCAGGGAGAAACCATGGTCCCACTGACTTTGGGCTGCACTCTTACTAGGATATTTTAATTGGCCACACCCACTGTGTTATGGACACGCCCACTGCATTCTGTGGTTACTCTACGGGCAGTAACAGTGTTAGGGAGTCTTGCCCAAGGTCTCCTACTGAATAGGCGCTAGCTTACTTAACAGGAAGCCAAGATTTAAACCCTGGTCTCCTGTCTCAGAGGGGGAGCCCTTAACCAGTACACTCTCCAGCCACTGCATATAATATCTCCCTTTACATTAAACAGGTACGTGGAGATTATGCTTGCTGTGCAGTGCTGCACTACTGTGCAGTCCCAAATCAGAATTTCTGCTATTGGAATCTCACTAACTACCATACAAATGTTAAAATGTCAGAAAGACATAGTAATAATTTGGTTAGTAACAATAGTTACTAAGGTAATATATGCTTTCATTTATTGACCACATTCTTGGACAGAAGCCAGTATGACAGATGCAGACATTTTACATGCTGGTACTTGCTTCTGGTGGGTTATTGATGGTTTCTGTAGCAATACTCTGTAATCATGGTCTCTGTTGTCCGTTGAGATCATTTTATTTTCTTAAAGCATTTATATACTGTATTTTTTTGGACTATAAGACTAAATTTTTCTCCCCCAAAAGTGAGGGAAAAAAAGTCATTTCGTCTTATAGTCCAAATGCAAGGAGTTCCTGACTACAGAAAACGACACGGGACAAACGGTGGACACGGGGACACAAAGGGGCATAGTGAACACAAGGAGAAACACAAAGGGGAATAGAGGAGGACACAGAGGACAGAGGTGGACACAGGAAGACACATGAGGTACAAAGAGGCATAATCCACAAGATGCTGCTTCACTATGGATGCACCAGGTTTAGTATATATTTTTTCCCTCCCGCTTTTTTTGTTTTTGTCCTCTAAACCTAGTCGTGTCCTATGGTCAGGAGCGTCTTATAGTCCGAAAAATACGGTAATTTATTTGCATGGACATTAATGGTAAACATACAATCTCTTGGGCGGTATAATTCTTTATGAAGGCACTGGTGTGGTGCAGGTAATATATTAATTGAGGTTTTGAAACCAGTGGGTATGACATTTTTCCATGGAGCTTGTGAAAACAAGTTTGAACTCATTTAATGACAATTGAAGTGAGAGGAAATTGAAGGCTGCCATATTATGTCCTTTAAGCATTACCAGTTGCCTTGCATCCTGCTGATCCTCTGCCTCTTATACTTTTAGCCATAGACCCTGAACAA
This sequence comes from Hyperolius riggenbachi, assembly GCF_040937935.1. NCBI lineage: Eukaryota > Metazoa > Chordata > Amphibia > Anura > Hyperoliidae > Hyperolius > Hyperolius riggenbachi. The sequence goes on along the minus strand of NC_090647.1, from coordinate 482,281,847 downwards.
GCATGTAATTGATCAGGTGTTTCTGACATTGTCAGATCTGACAAGATTACCTGCATTCTTGTCAAAGGTGTGTGGTTCAGACACTACTGATGCTGGAATGATCAGCAGGATGCCAGGCAACTGGCATTTGCTTACAAGGAAATATGGCACCCTCCATATCCTTCTCATTTCAGTTGTCCTTTTAAGGTCTCATTTAGATTTACAGAAACCTGCACTGTCTGAGGTAAACTTGCAGACAGCTGGAACTCTGTGGAAAGTCAAACTGACCAGCTGAGCTGCCACTGAAAAATATGAAGAGGTAGATTTACCTCATAAAGCTAAAGTGATTAGTTAGGTACTTCAGACATGACGTGAAGGACATAACTTGTCTACAAATATGTCGTTTTGGCTGCTGAGACCAAATGAGAAGCACATCCCCTGTGTGTAGCGAGCACTCTCTGTGCAATATTTAGTTCTCAATCTTTGCACAACGTTACGGGCCTGATCCAATACACTTTTTATCCTAAGCTTTCTCCTAGGAGATCATTTTTGATCTTATGTTTAAGATAAATTTAGCACTCTGCAATTAGAAAAGTACCAAAACATAGGTGAAAAAATACTGTCAAAATATTTAGAGTACTTGCTTGCTGGGGGTTTAAAGGAGCCATCAGTCAGATAATGCTACCCCCAGTACTACTTACCCGAAGTGTCCTCCAGCCCCAGGCAGCCGCGATGTCCCTTCGCTGCAGCTCCGCTCTCCGCCGCTGGCCCCCTGGTCCTCGATGGTGTGCAGGACGACCTCCAGGTTGTCCTCTATGCGCCTGCGCGAGCGCAGTACACCAGATGGCCCGGGGTGTACTGCCCAGGCTGCAGCGAGGGACAGTGCGGCTGCCAGGGGCTGGAGGAAGCCCCGGGTAAGTAGTACTGGGGGTAGCTTTATTTGATTGAGGACTCCTTTAAAAGGCATTTCAATTATAATGTGAAGATATCACCTAGATGAAAACTTAGGATAAATAGTTAATTGGATCAGGCCCAAAGTGGTTGTATTAAAAAACGCGGATGTGCACTTCTCCACAGACACCTAAGCGGTTAAACCAGTGGCGGTCAACTCGATAGATATGGTGAATCTCTATAGCAGCTGCTGGCTTCACCAGACGGCCAACCCTTACATTTCAAGCTGCTCAATGCTCTTCTTGACTTTGTATGGTATACGGTTTAGGCGACCCACCAGGAAGCCTCATAGAGAAGTTCTGTTATCAGTGGTTGCTGTTTCAACAGTTCTCCATGAAATGTTGCTGGTTATAAATAACTCCAAGATAAGAGCTTACTTGATATATTTTTCAGCAGAGGATGTTTTCGCCCTTATCAGAAAATAGACGTAAATATGAACTTGCAAGGTTATTAATGGTGTCAGACCTCAACAAATAGGAAGTTGTTTGTGATGCCCCTCTGCCTGCACTCCAACCAGCCTTGTTTAGTGACTTGCATATGAGCCAAGCTTTTCTTATGTCTGAACAGACTCAATAAGCTGCCTTACAACACAAGACATGTATCTGTGTTCCACCTGTTTTTCTTTCCTCTTTAAATAAAAGTTGTGCAGAGCATTTCTGAAGTCTGAACATTTCTTCCAGCCATGCAGACCTTGGACTTGCAATCCTATCTACACGTTATCTGTTTTTCTTCCAATAGTTACTTCCTGGTACTTTCTAAAGTTCACACATAACTTCCCGTGTCATTTTTATGACTTCTACTTCATTTAGGAGACCAGACGCTTTATAGCATCGTAAATCGTTATATATAGCAGCTTAGCTTTTTCAAGATGATGTCGCAGACGGAAAAGCTTCCATGGGCCCTGTTGTGAAATGTTCTTAGGTGGGAACTTTTCAACAGCAATCACTATGGACACAAGCATGAGCCCAGTAGCAGTCAGCCTTTCTGCCCTCCAAGTACCCTTCCTCAGTGATCGCCAGGACTGACCACCTTGCCTTGTGGCGCATTTCTGCCTTTAAAGTATGCACAGTGCATCTACCCCCTCCCCTCTCGATATAGCAGTACATACTATCTGACTAGGATCCATGCTTTGCCTATTCAACACCAATTCTAAAACTACCACTAGAACCTATCAATTGTTGAATACCTAAAATCTTTAACAGGCTTCACTGCACATATTACAAACACACAGAACATTTATATTGTGCTTTTCTCCTGGTGGACTCAAAGCGCCAGAGCTGCAGCCACTAGGATGCGCTCTACAGGCAGTAGCAGTGTTAGGGAGTCTTGCCCAAGGTCTCCTACTAAGTAGGTGCTGGCTTACTGAACAGGAGCCGAGATTCGAAACCCTGGTCAGATGCAGAGCCCTTAACCAGTACACTATCCAGGCACTACTATTCAGCAGTGATGCACTGGGAGAACTCTCAGAACTCACTCCAACCTGAATAATTGCAAATACTTTGTTTTAATAAGGCAAACTTACGTTTTCCTGAAAATTTTATTGAAACTTTTTGCTCCACCTAAGACAGCTGCTTGTGCTGCCTCCCACCCTTTCCTATGGGTAGCAGCCTTACCATTTACCTTTTTGATTTACAGTAACCGCTGTCTGCCAAGTATCCAGGAACCTCATTTTCCATGTGCAGTACCCACCCTTCCTATGTGCAAGAGCAGCTTTCATTTCTTGTGCAGCTCCTGTCTTGCATGACAGCAGCCTCCCTCTTCCATGTACTGCGTTTCCCTAGGCTATGGCCTGTGTGGCCTCTCCAGAAATCCAGACCTGCTGCAAGTCAGGCTTCTTTGCAGAGTATGCCACTGTTTTGACAAAGATTTCAATTAGTTCAGTGAATATTTGTTGTAAAAGGCTGTTTCTACAGTGAAACAGAGATTGGGAATGCATAATATCTGAACATGCATCTTTGAGGTGGATGGATTTAAGAATAGATTGGGTTTTATTACCATAGGTTAGCTGTTCGATTTGGGGAACAGATCACAAAACTCTGGGTGGATTTTTCTTTATTTATACAGTATGTGCAATTATGCATTACGTGCAAGAATGCAGTTTAGATTGTTGGAAGGTTAGTAAGCATGTGTTGTTGCATTAACATGCACATACCCACGTTCCCCTCCTACACCTCACCCCAGCAAGACAGTATTGTTAGTACATCTTGGACAGCCTTGAGTTATACGTAAAAGGCTCTCACTGTTGCTTTTGACATGAGTGCAGTTGCACAGCAGCTTATAAACTCATTTTTACTAATTCCCCAAACCCGGCTATGTTCTGGCCTGACTCAGGTGAGGGTCACTGTCCTTTACCACCGAACAGCTAACAGGTCAAAAAATTCCAGTCCTAACTTGGTGGATGCAGTGATCTTTAGCAATACTTCAATAACTGAACAAAAACTGTATCATGATGGGGGGGTAGTTGCCCACAAAAGCAAACAAACGCCATTTCTCTACTGTAGGTTGCGTTACACAGGAAAGTCACCCTATATAGAGCAGTAATGGATGGAAGCACTGCGTGACAGTAGCACACTGCTCAGCAGATCCTGGACTTGCTGATGACTCAGCTGTGAGAAAGGTGATGGAATTTAGTGAGGGAGAGCAGGAGGTCTCTGTATCTCTTGTGCTCTCCTCATTGGCATGCGGAGCACACACCGATTCCTGGAGTGCCATGATTTTTCTGTACAGCGTGTAATGTCTGGGTTAGAGCCTATAAATGTGTGTATTATAATAAATTCCTCCTGTGACTGTGCCATAGTAATGAGCGCAATCTCTAGAGCAGCCCTGCTCTCAATTTTATAGGAAGGCACTTGCATTCCAGATTTGAGGAGCTGAATCTTGAAATTGGAGTTAAAATGCTATGTTGTAAAGAAGCAAGATTAGTGAAAGGTCTGGTACATCATAGGCAATAACAACATGCTGTAAACATGTCACCATTACAGCATATCTATCTATCTAGTGTGTGTGTGTGTGTGTATATATCTGATTGCTTTCCTGCTCTACCAGAGGCCTTTTCTGCCCAGTGTAGGTTAAACTGCCAAGCTATAGAGCTATAGCAGATATATATTGTCTGTATGGACTCAAACATGTAAACAGCTCATCACTGCATTTTTTGTCATTCTGCGTAGTCTTGTAATATTTCAAAAGTTTTATTTGACAAAAAACAATTACCATATATTCTGGGGTTGTAATCACCCCAGAGTACTGAAGTCAACCATGTTTTCCGCATAAACTAGGCAAGAGGTTTGGGTGTCCCTCGTATCTGCTCCATGCTATCAAGCAGCACCAATAACTCAACTGACCCGCCTCTTTCAGGTACAAGATACCCCTCTGTGGGTTTTCCTTGAAATACCTGACTGCACACCATTTCCTCCCAGCACCCTTTCTGGCTCCCTCATAAACCTCCCACAATCAGTCCGCCACTGTCACATAGCCTGCAAGTTTGGGACTCTGTACAATACTCAGCAAATTTACCATCCCCCCATTTGCCTCTTCTGCCTCCAATTCGCAATCCTCTCTCCCCCCCGGCAGAGACAACCCAGACGCATTCACCTGGTGATGTGACACTGTTTATCCACAGTGACCCATCTTCTCACCCCTAGAGGTATATAGGTAGCAGTGGCTGGAAAGTGTAATGGTTAAGGGCTCTGCCTCTGACACAGGAGACCTGGGTTCAAATCTCGGCTCTGCCTGTTCAGTAAGCCAGCACCTATTTCAGTAAGGAGTTTCTTGGGCAAGTCTCCTTAACACTGCTACTGCCTACTGAGTGCGCTCTAGTGGCTGCCTCGCAAGCGCTTTGAGTCCGACAGGAGAAAGGCGCTATACAAATACTGCCATTATATACACGTGGCCTGACTTGCAGGAGAAGTTTCAAGCCCCGCAGGGTGAATTTTTTTGATACCTGCAGATCAGGCACTGGATATCCACTTTATTAAAAATAAAGATCTACCTTTAAATCTTACCCCATATGAAAACATTTTCCTCCATCGCCCCAATACCCGTAGGCTCATTTCCACACCCTACTCATTCCTTACATGCCCTGAACGTTTCCTTCAGCATGCATACGCTGTCAGATGGGTAGCGGAACTCTCAGAAACCAGGGATAGGAAGGATTTGATGGGCATCTGGGACAAAGTCTCTAGCTGCTCCAGCAACCTTCACACGGTGGAGGCGGCCTACAAGGTCATGACCAGATGGTACCTGGTTCCGGCCAGGGTAGCCAAAGGCTTTCCCTCTGCTAATCCCTTCTGCTTCAGGGGTTGCAGGGTGACTGGCGATTATGTTGCACACTTGGTGGCGTTGTTAGGTTCTGGAGCCAGGTTTATAAATTACTCTCCTCCCTCCTCCATAAAACCATACCTAAGAACCCTTGGCAAGCGCTCTTACATGAGAAGATAGACACACTAACCTCATCCCAAAATACCCTGGCCTCTCCAGTCTTTTCAGCAGCCACCATGACAATGGCTAAGGAATTGGAAAAAACCTTCTGTCAACTTTGGAGAGGTCAAATCGAGAATGAACTCTTTTATAGGATCAATGAAAAATTGACCAGTATATTACGCGATACCCACAAGAAATTTGAACGAATCTGGGATCCCTGGCTGAAACTTGAACATCCCTTATTGGAGGATACCTTGATTAAAATGGAATATAACCCAGAATTTCTTCTTTGCTCTAAAAGATTATTTACAGCATATAATATACTAACAATGTTTTTTTTTTTTTTTTTTTAGTAAAACAGCATTCAAAGGGTTACATCACAGACCTGACTCTTTCTTTTGCAGGGAGAACCTCCATGGAACTTTATCTTGTGTACACATTCTTTACTTGATACATTTATGTAAACCTTCTCTGGCTGTGCAGGACTTCAGCTGATGAGTGCTGAAGTGAAAAACAGATCAGAAAGAACTGCTGGCAGCATTTACAACAGAATGACAACAGTTATAAATAAAATGCACCAGCAGCTTTCAAAGTAAATTAACTGAACTTTGGGAAGTTATAATATCTAAATGAATATTAATACTTATGCACAAAAGCAAATATGATAATTGTATGGTTTATAAAAAGTAGGAAAACACATTTTTGTTGAAAATTTTGTCAGAGTTTTAAACCACTTTTTAACAGGCTGTGAGATGGACCCTACCCTCTCTATACGTCTTTCTCTGTACGTTTTCTTTCCATATTCTTGCTCTATTTTCTATCCTCCTTCTTCTGTACTTATATCCAACACTTTTGCAGCAGTTCTGCCTACTGCTGACAGACAGACCAACCACCATAACTTGCCTCTTGTCAGCCCTATCTCTCCTGGGCAGGTTTCCTGGTCTCCCCCATTGCATACTCCAGATAGCTGGATATTTCCTCTGAAGTACTTATACATTCCCATTGGCTGTCTCTCTCTCGTTTTCCATCTATAGCCGGTTCACATGCGGCCAGTGGGGGTGATGCGTTACCACGTTACCACTATAGGCTATATGGGGAACGCATCTGCATGTCCGGGATTATCACTGACTGAACAGAAGTGAGGCCCGCTTACTGCAACAGATCTCACAGATCCATTGCAGACTGACAAGTGTGAACGGCTCCTATTTATAATGTAGGAGCTGTTCAATGTCAATTTTGCGATGGGCAGCGGATGGACAAAAAAAAAATGTTTTCAGCTCAAGTGGGAACATCCGTACTGGTGCTGTTACTGTAACACTAACCACACTCGTTCACCACACGTCATGCGTGACTCCTATAACGCTAGTTAGGTTTTGTTTGTTTTTTCCAAACCCTCAAATTTGGTATGCTGCATTGGCAAGTTTGGTAATCAGAAAAAGTCTAAAGGCTGGCAAACACCATGCAATTTCATGTAAGATCGACTAGTCGAATCAATCAGTTCCAACAGATCAGCTCAGTTCCCGATCGATAATGAGATTGATTTCATGCAATAGTGATCTGAAAATCTATTCTGTTATCAATCGAGATCTGATCGGATCTGTTGGGAAAACTGAAATTGACCTGTCGATCTGACAAGAAATTGCATGGTGTGTACCAGGCCTAATGTAATTGACAGTAAATCTCCCGACTTGCTGATAATGTAATATCCTATGAACTTTATTAACAAAACAAGTAGTAATAAAAAAAAATAAACATTAAAAAGTGTCAGTCAAACCAATATGGAGATCAAAATTTTTTTTTAACTTTAATGCCTGATTAATTTTTTTATTTTTTTTAGTAAGGAAAAAAATCTAAGGCTAGGCTCACGCAGTGCTGAATTGCAGTCACCGCGGTAGGTGTTGGCATACAGCTTACTGAAGGCCTCTGGGAGTGTGGGTGACCGAGGAAGTACACACTGTGATGCTTGCACATCTGGATGTCTCCAACACTGCTTACGTCAGTGCATTTCAGCATTGGCCTCCATGGTCCGCGTCAAGATCATCCAGCATTCCTAGAGGCTCAATATTGATGACATTAGTAATAGACTGGGTTATGTCACAGATGACTGACCTTTGTTGGTTTAGTAGTGTGTCTTTCCTTCAGAACAGGCTGCTTAGCAGTGACAGAACTAATGTGTGTGTGTGTGAGTGAAATGAGAAAAAAAAAAAATATATATATATATATATATATATATATATATATATATATATATATATATATATATATATATATATATTCTATCAACATTTTTAGGATCTCACCCAAAATGATTGTTGACTGTCATCTTGGACAACACTTGTTAAATGACTGTATGGCTAAAGTCTCCCCAAAACTACATTTCCTTGCCATTTCAGTAGTTGACCATTTAAAGATTTTTCTAAATGTAATTCTGCCATCTTAAAACAGATGGTATTTGCTATAATTCAGCTGTAAGTGAGCAGCTGATATTTCCCATGATGCATCACTCCCAAATATGCAAATAATCTCTTTATGCCCTTGAAAGTTAAGTTTAGTTTAGACACACTGTATCTTTTGATTATTTCTCCACATAATCTCCTCCTTTATTTAAGATTTTATCATGTCCTTTTACAAGGTTTTTAATTCCTTTATTGTAGTAACATCACACTCCCTCACCTATGAGTTTGAGTAATATAGGAGGGAGAGGAGTCCATGTTAGTGCCGCTAAACAAATAGTTAGACGTGCTAAAGTCATGTGACAAGCAGTGCAGGGAAAGGAGAGGTTAGGCTGACACACGCAAGCTAAATTACTCTGAAAGAATATGGTACCTTGGGGGGTAGATATAAGCAAGTGGCTGTTACTTTCTCGGTGGCACTTGTACTTTTTATGTAGAGTGTAACAGCTTTTACTATATGTTGTAGTTGTAGTATGTCATGCCAAGATCTTGACGTGGGGATAAAATCGATGCCAAGGTAGTGTGTTGGATTCTGGTCCCCGTTTTAAGCCTAACTAATTATAATTACACTAATACTGTAAACCTGTTTGTGTGGTGTGAGGTATCTTTCTGTTAATTATTGCTCTGTTAAGTTCTGGAATTTTCCAGCTGTTGCCATCTAATGCTCTGACCTGCATGAGTGGGCTGTGGGCTCTGCAATCAGAATATTCTTCTGTCCTCTTTTCCTCTAAACACTGCTTGCTTTGTCTTAGTCTTTCTGGGTTTCCACTCCCATCACAGAGCACTCACTGTGTACGGATTTTGGACCAAAGTGTGATTTCTAATATGGGTTTTATTCATCTGTTATCACTCTCTGTCATCCTTTTTAAGTATGAAGTTGCATTGTGCAGATCAGACAGAATGTTCCTGTCTGTGGTTTGAGGTTTTTGCCTTTTAACAAAAGTCTAGTAATTTTCAGTTACCCCGTTGGTATTGAGTTCTACATCATGAGGTTGTAGAGAGTGATCATCAGTCAGGGCTGTCCCTCCGCTGTGATTTGTTTGCACATAGGTGGTGATTTACCATAACACTTTTTCTGATTAAAAAAAAAATTAAAGACTAGTGGTGGGCTTATAGTTAAAGCCCATTATTGTGAATTATTTTTTAATAACTAATCCTTCTGAGGCCCTGTGCACACCTAACCCATCGCGTCGTGGTCCTTTTTCCCTGCCACAGCTAGTCACTGTGGCCATTAAGCTCTGAGACTGGCCACATTACTAGTGGTGCAACGCAAGTGCTTCGGATGATGTAAATACAATGCAGGCTCTGCAGTGTGTTGCCGAACGTTACAAGCAGCATGCAATTGCATTGGAGTCATTGCAACTGAAACAATATATTTAGTTTGTTGTGGTAGTGGTGCAGCGGGCATGCGCCAATCATTCAAAATTCAGTGACTTCCTGTTCAGCAGGGAGCACGTCACCGAGCAGGGGCGGAGCTAACCAAATTACACCATGGTCCCGTTTTGCTGCAGGGTGATTAAAAGATTGACTGGTGCTGTGCAATTGTCCTGCGGCAAGCTCCCCTGCTGCAGGACAATCACACTGCACCAAGTATGCAATTAGCCTTACTGCCTCTAAAGTAACAATGTAAGTCCCTCATATACTGTAAGTGAAATTAAAGTGAGGTAAACAATTAGACTTTCTGGGAATCTTATAGTCTTATTTAATATCTAAACGTTACATTCTAAAGGTTTTGACTATCTCAAGTACAAGATGGTAGTTTTTTGTTTTTGTTTTGTGTGTTCTTCAGCTCCTTTACTGACAGATCTTTTCACTGTTGAATTTATTATCTATTCCTTGCACTCAGGATTGTAAAAGCTTTTTAGGCTAAAGCAAATCTAAATGGTTATCTATATCTGTGAGAGTTAAGCAGGCTTAACACGCATTGCTTTCTCCTGATGATCTACAACCATTTGATTGCTCTGATCAAATTGCTGAGAAATCTGTTCAGCATTTGGCCAGATCAGTCGATTTCCAGAGAAAATGGCTCAATTTCAGTTGCATGGCAGCGGATCGGAGACCCGCTGCTAGCGGCAGTCAATTGAGCGACCGACGAAAAGATACGCTAACCTGTCCGGCGCACAGCCCAGTCTCTGCTTCTCCCCTGCATCTTCTTAACTTCCTGTCCCTGGGTGTCTGTGTGACGTAATGCAGGGGATAGACCCGGGGTGGTAAAACTTTGACTCGTGGGCCACATAGCGATCTTAGAGACCTTATATGCACAGGCTGTTGACTTTGTATTAGCAAGTGTAAATCACCATGAAGGCTAGTGTAAATTGTCCCATTTCATCCTGACAACATATAAACAAAAAAAAAAATTGATGTATGTTTAGTTTAGTGAGCTTTATTATGTGTACGCATGTTCTTATGTGCCTTCTTTTTTTTTTTATTCCATTACAGGTGGGCCTTCAGCTACAAGACGGACCGGAATACCCACTCCCCGAGATCTACCAGCTCCAGTAGCAAGAGCAATTCTGCGTCCTCCTATTGCTACAGTTAAGAAAACGCTACCAAGTCCTTCATCTTCTCCAAGTGCTTCTACACCTGCAAAAAGTATCCGTGCTTCCCCAAAACTTAAACATGACAATGAAACAAACAACAGATCTGTGTTGGAGTCACAAGTTAAAGAGCTCTTGGCAGAGGCAAAAACTAAAGATTTTGAAATTACTAAACTCCGCAGCGAGCTGCAAAAATGCAAAGACAAGGAAAGCCCAAGTCCCGACAACGTGAACTCTCTGGATATATCCTCAATAGAGATTCAACTTGCAGATGGTTCTGATGCTGAATTATTATTAAAGACCCTTCGAGACAAGAACCTAGCTTTCCAGAAAGAGGTTGCTTTTCTGAGAAAAGAAAATGAAGACTTAAAGCAGAAACTACTTTCCTTAGAGCAGTCCCCCCTCTCTGATACTTTAAGCAGCAATGGGACAGACAGCAGTGTTAGATCTCCTTCCACCCAAGGGACAAGTACTGGGGTCAAAATGAAAAGTCCATTAATAGAGCCATCTGAAAACTGCCATTTTCCTGCTGGAGAACATGGCCTTCATATATCAGGTTCATCAAGCAGCGATGTCACCAAAGCTTCACTTTCACCAGACTCTGACTTTGAGCACTTAGCCGAAGTTCCATCTAGAGCAGAATCATCTGGAAGCATTCCATGCCAAGGCTCAAAATGTTCAACGAGTGGCAGCTCCCCCAATAACATCAGTGATATCTCTGTAGCTTCTTTGACTGAAAAAATACATAAAATGGAAGAAAACCACCACAGTACTGCTGAGGAACTTCAGGCAACACTACAAGAGCTCTCTGATCAAAATTTAATGGTTCAGGAGCTGACGTTAGAGAGTGAAAAGCTTGTAGAGGAAAAGGCTATTTTAGAAGGTTCCTTGCAACAGCATAGGCAAAGGGCAGATCAGCTCAGTCAGGAGAATGAGAAGTTGATGGCCCTTCTTCAAGACAGGGCAAAGACTGAAGAATCTCAGGTCCAGAGCAAACTAGTAGAGGTAGAAAAAAAGTATGCAGAACTTGTAGAAACATCTCAATTTGAAAGGGAAAAACTGCTCAGTATTCAGCAGCAATTGACAAGCAGTTTGAGAACTCTTGAGAAAGAACACCAGGAGGCCCAAGCTACAATCAAAAGACTAAAAGAAGAAGTAGGTAAATTACAGAGTATTCTGGAAACTGATAGGAAAGAGAAATGCACCATGGCCAAGACCATAGAAGAGCAAAAAGTTACCATCGAAGGTCTAAGAATTGAAAGTACCCATTTTAAGGCTCAGCTAGATGCTGAACGCCAGAAAGTTTCTGAAATTACAGCAGTGGGAAATAGCCCTGAAAACTGTGAGGTTCAAGAGATGTTAAAGTCTTCTCACAAGGAAAAAGAACATTTGGAACTGACCTGTTCTGATCTCCGTCAAGAGCTGTTGAGGGCCAACAGCGAAGTTAAGCAGCTACAGATCCTCCTGGCCAAGGTGAGACATGGGCCCATATGCAATTCATTTTTTTTTCTCCTGAGTTTTCTCCTATGTGATCTTTTTACAGATTGTCATACCATTTATTTTACACTACCAGCAATCCAGAAAACACTCATTTTATTTTGATAGTATTTTTTTCACCTACCTTTTGGTACTTTTTCAAATGCAAAGTGCTGAAAAGTTATTTTAAAGACTAGATGAAAATGTATCTCCTATGATAAAAAGTTAATTGCTTATGGGGCCTTCTGTTATACGCAGTATATTTGTATTTATTATTTTAACATGAATTCAACTCTTTATCTTCACAGAAGGATCTGTTATGGTCTAACTGTAACATTCCAAAATACTTTGGAATGTGCCCATTCTAATATTGTTAATATAACTTGATGTTCTTCCACTACTGGTTTATGCTTTAAAGCAGAGGTGACAACCTGAAAACCAATATTTTACTCTTCATCTGGAATGTCTCAAATAAGGTTAAGGTAGTTCACTTGGGTGGTGGATGTAGGTGCATCCATCAGTTAGTATGCGGCTCATGCCTAACTATAACCTGCAAGTTGCATGTAATGCTACTAATAACTGTGAAGCCATTTATCCTCCGAAGTGTGTATTAAAGTTATACTGAAGCAACTGTGGGTGGGAAAAAAATGCAGATACCCACATATGAAGAAGGAAAGCTCTGGTTCCTATAGAGCCTTCCAAGTCCTCTCTCATTGTCCTTGTTCCAGCGATGTCAACCCCCCGCAGGTATTCAATCAGTTGATCAAATATCCCTTTAGGGATTCTTTGAAGGCTTTGGGAGCACTTGCAACTCTGAGTCCTTCTGGAGGTCGGCTGCTCCATAATGTTCATGCGTGAGTGCCAACTTCTGCATGCACAGTACGGAGTCTCCTGTCTTCATATGCACTTGGGGACAGTAGTGCTTCTGATGCCTTCCGAAGTTCTGAGGGCCCCCGGAGCCAGAAAATTAGAACGGGTGGTCTGTGAGCAGAAGGAATATTCAGCTACCCATGCGAATGCTATAGTATGATCCCAGGCCAGTCTTTCACTCAAAGCACAGAGCTGACCCTGCTCACCTTTTTACATTGTATTCCACAGCAAGGAGCAGAGCGAGAAACTGGGTGAGGTCAGGTGATGGCTTTTCTCTACTTTGTGTACAGGTCTCTGTGATCCCTCTTTGGGGAGTTTCTGTGGAACTGCCACATTAGATACTGTATGAAAGTTTGGTGTGAGTAATGGCATAGTCCCTTATTCACCTTTTTACAAAAATTAGAAATCAGGGTAGGGTGAGCTAGGGCCTTAGAGGGAACCTGAGGTTTGAGACCTATGGAAGCTGACATTATTTTAATTTCCTTCTTAACAATACCAGTTTCCTGGTTGTCCTACTGATCTTTTTGGTCAGTAGGATCTAAATCGCACACTGTGTGGGACAGTCGGCTGCAAGGGGCTGGAGAAAGCCCCAGGTGAGTAAACCTTGTTTTGTCCATTTTCCCTGACAACTCCTTTAACAGTTTCACCGCATCAGAACTTTGCTTTTCTTATCCAAGCCTATTTTTTGGCTGCACAGAAGCTAAGCTCCACCCCATCAAAGAAAACTGCCCATGCATTTTTTTATTTTAAACTTGTAAATAGTGATAGATGCAAAACGGAAAAAATGCACCTTTATTTCCAAATAAAATATTGTCGCCATACATTGTGATAATAATTTTAACGGTGTAATAACCGGGACATATGGGCAAATACAATAGATGAGTTTTAATTATGGAGGCATGTGTTCTTTTAAAACTATAATGGCTGAAAACTGAGAAATAATGAATTTTTTTCAGTTTTTTCTTATTTTTCCTGTTAAAATGCATTTACAGTAAAGTGGCTCTTAGCAAAATGTACCCCCCATAGAAAGCCTAATTGGTGGCGGAAAAAAACAAGATATAGATCAGTTCATTGTGATAAGTAGTGATAAAGTTATAGGCTAATCAATGGGAGTTAAACATTGCACAAGTGAAAACGACGGAACGCGAATGGGTTAAGTAGGATGGCTTCAGCAACCAACAGAGAAGCACCAGTGCACAGCTCCCTTTACTCAAAGTTCCACTTTAATCTACTCCATTCTCTGGAATTGCTGAAAATGTGGACATGAAGAATTTACTGGTGTGGTTTCTCATCATAAGCTCAGTTTGCTGTACATCACTGCTCAGTTTTACTTGTGTGTCACTTCAAATAAAGACATGCAAGAAAAGAACAACTTTTGCCATGTGCATCTGCACTGCAGCCATGTATACACTAGTGTTGGGCGAACACCTGGATGTTCGGGTTCGCGAACGTTCGCCGAACATGGCCGCGAACTCCGAACATAATGGAAGTCAATGGGGATCCGAACTTTCATGCTTTGTAAAGCCTCCTTACATGCTACATACCCCAAATTTACAGGGTATGTGCACCTTGGGAGTGGGTACAAGAGGAAAAAAAATTAGCAAAAAGAGCTTATAGTTTTTGAGAAAATCAATTTTAAAGTTTCAAAGGGAAAACTGTCTTTAAAATGCGGGAAATGTCTGTTTTCTTTGCACAGGTAGCATGCATTTTGCCGCCATGCAGTCATAAATGTAATAAAGATAAGAGGTTCCATAAACAGGGACCGGCAACGCTAACCCAGCAGCAGCACACGTGATGGAACAGGAGGAGGCGCAGAAGGAGAAGGCCACGCTTTCAGACACAACAACCCAGGCCTTGCATGAGGACAAGAAGCGTGCGGATAGCATGCTTTTTGCCGCCATGCAGTCATAAATGTAATAAAGATAAGAGGTTCCATAAACAGGGACCGGCAACGCTAACCCATCACAGATGGTCATTGTTCATGTTACTTGGTTGGGGTCCAGGAGTGTTGCATAGTCGTTTCCAATCCATGATTGATTCATTTTAATTTGAGTCAGACGGTCTGCATTTTCTGTGGAGAGGCGGATACGCCGATCTGTGACGATGCCTCCGGCAGCACTGAAACAGCGTTCCGACATAACGCTGGCTGCCGGGCAAGCCAGCACTTCTATTGCGTACATTGCCAGTTCGTGCCAGGTGTCTAGCTTTGATACCCAATAGTTGAAGGGTGCAGATGAATTGTTCAACACAGCTACGCCATCTGACATGTAGTCCTTGACCATCTTCTCCAGGCGATCGGTGTTGGAGGTGGATCTGCACGCTTGCTGTTCTGTGGGCTGCTGCATGGGTGTCAGAAAATTTTCCCACTCCAAGGACACTGCCGATACCATTCCCTTTTGGGCACTAGCTGCGGCTTGTGTTGTTTGCTGCCCTCCTGGTCGTCCTGGGTTTGCGGAAGTCAGTCTGTCGGCGTACAACTGGCGAGAGGAGGGGGAGGATGTCAATCTCCTCTCTAAAGTCTCCACAAGGGCCTGCTGGTATTCTTCCATTTTGACCTGTCTGACTCTTTCTTCAAGCAGTTTTGGAACATTGTGTTTGTACCGTGGATCCAGAAGGGTATAAACCCAGTAATTGGTGTTGTCCAGAATGCGCACAATGAGTGGGTCGCGTTCAATGCAGTCTAGCATGAATTGAGCCATGTGTGCCAGAGTCCTGCCAGAATCCTCATCATCCTCTTGTGAGCGTTGTGATAGTTGTTGTGATGCATCATAGTCGTCACCTTCTTCCTGGTCTGCTTCTGCTGACCATTCGCGCTGAATTGTGGAAGTCCAGCGTGCACCGCTCTGGCCCTCGTCAGTGGTGGCATGAAATTCCTGCTCCAACTCCAGCTGTTCCTCCTCCTCTTCTTCGTCATAGCTGCTGGGGCCAGCGTTTCCTGAGGCGGATGGCCTGATGTTGGTACCATCACGCTGATCGTTTTCTCCTTCAGATTCCCCCAGTTGCATCATGACAGCTGTTTCCTTGATTTTCAACATTGACTTCTTCAGTAAACACAGCAGTGGTATGGTAATGCTGACTGAAGAGTTGTCACTGCTCACAAGCAGCGTGGATTGCTCAAAATTTTGGAGGACTTGGCAGAGGTCCAACATGTTGGCCCAATCGGATCCACAGAAGCTTGGCAGCTGTCCGGATGCGCCTCGGTACTGCGCCGTCATGTACTGGACCACTGCACTCTTCTGCTCGCAAAAGCGGGCTAGCATGTGCAGCGTTGAATTCCAGCGCGTAGGGACATCACACAGCAAGCGATGGTGGGGGAGATTGAAGCGCTCCTGCATCTTGGCGAGTGCCCCCGAAGCAGTACTGGAATTTCTACAATGTTTGGCCACTCGTCGCACCTTCAACAGAAGATCGGCCACGCCTGGGTATGTCCTCAGGAACCGCTGAACTACTAGGTTCATCACGTGCGCCAGGCAAGGGATGTGTGTCAGCTTAGCCAACCTTAAAGCGCGAATGAGATTACTCCCATTATCACACACAACCATGCCCGGTTTCAGGTCCAGCGGTGCCAGCCACAAATCCGTCTGTTCCTTTATTCCCCTCCAAATTTCCTCCCCTGTGTGCTGCTTACCCCAAGGCAGATCAGCTTCAGCAACGCTTGCTGACGCATGCCAACAGCTGTGCTGCACTGCTTCCACGATCCTACTGCTGCTGGGTTAGCGTTTCCGGATGAGGTACAGCTTTGAGATGCGTTGGAGGAGAGGGAGTCAGAGAGGTAGGTGCTGCTGTTGTTATCCAGTGGGAGGGACGGCGGTGCAGCTGTTTGCGGTGTGGGCAACACCCGCGCCGTAGCAGGTGAGGAATCGCTGCCAGGCTCCACAAGGTTCACCCACTGCGCGGTAAGGGAGATGTATCGACCCTGGCCGAACGCACTCGTCCAGGTGTCAGTGGTGAGGTGAACCTTGCAGGCAACGGCATTCTTCAAGCTTCGGGTTATTTTGATGACCACGTGCTCATGCAACTCAGGCACTGCAGAGCGCGCAAAGTGGTAGCGGCTGGGAACCACGTAACGTGGGATGGCCACTGACATCATGCCCTTGAAGCTGTTTGTCTCCACCACTCGATATGGCAGCGTTTCGCAGGCCAGAAGCTTGGCTATGCTGGCTGTTAGTGCCACGGCCCGGGGGTCATTTGCTGGCAATTTCCTCTTGCGCTCAAGCATCTCCGAGACAGACAACTGAACCGTAGGGCTGCACACTGAACGGCTGTTGGTTGTTGTGTTTTATGACTGGGAGACCTCAAGAGCACTATTCCGGAATGTGACAGTGTCAGCGTTGTCTGATGTTTGTGAATGTTGTTGTGAACCACGCAATGGCTGGGCTACTGCTGCTGCTGAGGAGGGTCTGGTGGTGAGTCTGGTGACCCCAAGGGAGGCAGTGTTGCTGCTGGTACCCTGTCCTGGCGGCCACAGAGTGGGATGTTTGAATACCATGTGGCGGGGCATGCTGGTGGTGGAGAGGTTGTTAATGTTTCCCCCTGCTCAGGCGGGTCTTGCACACCTTGCAAATCACCATGGTACCATCCTCACTGCAGTCTTCAAAGAAAGGCCAGACTTTGGAGCACCTGCCTTGCTGGCGATTTCTGTTTGCGCCTCTTTTTTGTCTCACTTGAACTTCCACGCTTGTGGTGCCTGAAATTTCGCGCCGCCTACCTTGTGGCACAAGTCGAACTCGTGCAGCAGTGGGTTCTTCAACAGACTCATCTGTGCTGCTGCTACGACGGCGATGTTCTCCTTCACATACAAAATCTGGGTCTCTGTCAACATTGTCCATACCCTCCTCCTCCTCTTTCATCTCCTCAAACTCGTCATATGTGATTGTGGGCCGCCGCCGTGGAGTAGAGCTCCCCACAACAACCTCTGCGCAGCACACTCCAACGTCGTCTTCAAGATCTTCTCGGCCGACCTCCTGAAATTGAAACCCCTCCTGCCCAACTTGCTCTGGGATTTGGGTTTCCGAGTCCTCCTCGGACTCGCGGTGCATTTCCCACAGTCAATGGTTGTGAATCCGGGCACAAAATTTCTGGCCGTTCCATTGACCTTTGAAAGGTGGAAGTTTGTTTGGCTGGGAATAGCTCCTGCGAATACCCCATTGTGTTCTGAGGAAATTCTTCGGACTGGTTATTTGGCAGTTGTGTGCGTGGTGTCGCTGCCGGTTGTGTCTGCTTTGTGCCCGCTGGCTCCTTGTAACTGGCTGAGGACTCGGACCTCGTGCGTGATGTGCTGGTGCTGCTTAACCCACTGCTGGACGCTTGAGAGGTCATCCAATTAATTATCTGGTCCTGTTCTTTTGGATTTGTGAGGGTTGATTTCCTGGACAACATGGGCGGTATTGAGTGGGTTTTCTTCGGTGCTCCACTGTGGCCTGTACGTGAACCGTCAGGGGGAACACCTCTTCCCTTGCCCCTCCCTCTTTCACAGGATTTCTTCTTCATTTCACTTATCCGTAAAAGTACACGCTGACTGGCAGCAGTACAGTGGCAGTACAGAAATGCTATACAGTGGCGGGTGAGCGGTGTACTACTATTCCCAGCAGCGACACAGAGCACAATGCTATACAGTGGTGGGTGAGCGGTGTACTACTATTCCCAGCAGCGACACAGAGCACAATGCTATACAGTGGTGGGTGAGCGGTGTACTACTATTCCCAGCAGCGACACAGAGCACAATGCTATACAGTGGTGGGTGAGCGGTGTACTACTATTCCCAGCAGCGACACAGAGCACAATGCTATACAGGGTGAGCGGTGTACTACTGTTCCCAGCAGCGACACAGAGTGGCAGTAAACACAATGCTATATAGTGTGGCTGAGCGGTGTACTACTATTCCCAGCAGCGACACAGAGCACAATGCTATACAGGGTGAGCGGTGTACTACTGTTCCCAGCAGCGACACAGAGTGGCAGTAAACACAATGCTATATAGTGTGGCTGAGCGGTGTACTACTATTCCCAGCAGCGACACAGAGCACAATGCTATACAGGGTGAGCGGTGTACTACTGTTCCCAGCAGACACACAGAGTGGCAGTAAACACAATGCTATATAGTGTGGCTGAGCGGTGTATTACTATTCCCAGCAGCGACACAGCACAATGCTATACAGGGTGAGCGGTGTACTACTGTTCCCAGCAGCGACACAGAGTGGCAGTAAACACAATGCTATATAGTGTGGCTGAGTGGTGTACTACTATTCCCAGCAGCGACACAAAGCACAATGCTATACAGGGTGAGCGGTGTACTACTGTTCCCAGCAGACACACAGAGTGGCAGTAAACACAATGCTATATAGTGTGGCTGAGCGGTGTACTACTATTCCCAGCAGCGACACAAAGCACAATGCTATACAGGGTGAGCGGTGTACTACTCTTCCCAGCAGACACACAGAGTGGCAGTAAACACAATGCTATATAGTGTGGCTGAGCGGTGTACTTCTATTCCGAGCAGCGACACAGAGCACAATGCTATACAGGGTGAGCGGTGTACTACTGTTCCCAGCAGACACACAGAGTGGCAGTAAACACAATGCTATATAGTGTGGCTGAGCGGTGTACTACTATTCCTAGCAGCGACACAATGACCGGGGGACCCTGGCTAGCCTGGCTGGAGAGAGAACTACCCTGCCTGCCTACCCAAAGCTAAACCCACAGACAAATGGCGGAGAAATGACGTGGATCGGGTATTTACCCGAACCACGTGACCCGTTCGGCCAATCACAGCGCTAGCCGAACGTTCGGGTAACGTTCGGCCATGCGCTCTTAGTTCGGCCATACGGCCGAACGGTTTGGCCGAACACCATCAGGTGTTCGGCCGAACTCGAACATCACCCGAACAGGGTGATGTTCTGCAGAACCCGAACAGTGGCGAACACTGTTCGCCCAACACTAGTATACACCACATGCACGTTTATTTTACTGTAAGTTCATGTAACTCAAAGTATACATTTTTAGGAAATCATAAAATGTATGATGGGGAGTAAAACCGCAGCAGTGCTACATTCTTAGCTTGGTTGCAGGAGATTTCATCTTGTAGGCCAGGTGTTCATTGTGAGGCGGTTGAGCTTGTTCCAGACAAGAAATCACGGTGTGGGGCATGGCTGAGAAATGGAAGTCCCAGGGGCTGGTCACTGTGTGCTGCAGGTCAGGCCGGGGAAGGGAAGAGGAAGTCCAGGGCAGCTGGCTTTGCTTGACTAGAACATCAGTGCCAAATGCAGCACCCCATGATGTTACAGGGTCACTGAGCTCCAGATGTGGCTGGAAGTTTATGAGGTGAGGCGAATACAGTAGAATGGTTTGCTGCATGTACTGAGCCTTGTGGGAAATGGCAGATTTATTTAATTTTGAGATTTAATGGAAACTTGCTGTATGGTTTTTGAGATGAACATTTTTTTTTCAAGTTTCATGTTTTAGGCCATGTTTTCTCTGCCTGTTAAAAATGACATAATTGCCTTGAAAGGCTTGTCTAACATAGGCAAAGTAATACAAAAAAAGCGACTGTAACTGTAGTAAAAAAAGAAGCTAGTAAAATTATTTGCCTCAGTTTTAGTATATACAAAAAGGACGTCCTTTCTTTCTTTAATTACACTTTTACGGACCTCCGTACAGCTAGAAGAGTTGTGAATCTGCATAGTACGACTATAGGGACAACTGTATGCTCTGGTCCTGGCCACATTGTCTGCCATTTGCTTCACAGCTCCTCCCACCGCGTCTGGACAGTACTGAGGCAGCTGTGTGACACATGACAGAGGTTATGTACCCAGCTGCCTTTTCTCCTGTTCAAAACATGAATAAACTTGGCTGTTTTAAACTTTTTTCAATAGATTTAATTCTGAAATCTATGGGATTTCTGTTCCTAGTGTGTGGCACACATCAGACAGATTCCTGTCAGATTCGACCTGACAGGCGCCTGACAGGAATCTATTTGATAGTCTAATCTGTTGCAAATCTATAACTGTAAGGCCACCTTAAAGGAGTTATCAGGCTAAATAACAAAAAATGAGGTTTACTCACCTGGGTCTTTCTCCAGCTCCTTGCAGCCGATTGTCCCACGCCGACCGCTCTGCTCCCTGCCGCTGTCCCGCTCTCACTGCACGGTGCAGAGCCTTACTGCGCCTGCGCGAGCCGCCGCTGTCAATCATCGCCATCTGATCTACATGCTTGTTCAGGGGCTATGGCTTAAAGAGACCCTGTAACAAAAAAAAATGACCCTCGTGGGCTACTTTGGATCCGATCAGGGCTTTCCCAGTCATCCTCCATTTCACGGTGGTCTCGCTGGACCCCTCTGAAGCCACAGCCGTCAGGCTTTGGCAGAAGCGCAGTAGTGCCTGCAATATTTACCTTCCCCAGCGCAGGCGCAGTAGCGTCTCTTGGCTCGGGATAAGGCAAAAAAAAGCCAATCCCAGTCGGGTCCGCTCTACTGCGCAGGCGACTTGCATCTGCGGGCTGTGAACATAAAATCAGTGCTGGGCACTTTTGTTTGGTGATTGACCCTTTTCCATTTCACATCGGAGGCTCCGTATGAGTGATCAGATATTTGATTGCTGCTTTAGGATGATTACGGGAGGCGATGGAAGCCCTGATCTCCACTGTAAATATGGCAATATAAAATGGGTAATCTATTGAAAAATAAGACGTGGCAAGCTCAGGAGTTGATTTCCACTTTATAAATAGACCCCCTAAGTGTACAAGTGATATTAAAGAGCACATTTAGTTTACATTTTAATAGAAAGTTATAACTACTTGTGGGTCTTTGGGCCTGATCCAATTCACTTGGTCTCCTAGGTGATATTTTCACATTTATCAATAAAATGTATTTAAAGGAAACCAGTGGTGGTGGAATAATAAAGACTTTATACATACCTGGGGCTTCCTCCAGTGCCATATGCTCCGATCGCTCCCACGCCGCTCTCCTCCACTGCCCGCAGCTACGAGAACCGGGTCCCGTCACTGACGTCTTCGGAGCCAGCCTACGCAGGAGAAGTGCGCCCTCTACGGATCTCTCCAATGGCTGCTAGAGAGATGCGCAAACAGCGTACTTCTCCCACGCTTAGACTTGCTCTGACTGACAGGAGAGCGGGAACCCGGTTCTCGTAGCTGTGGGCAGCGGAGGACGGCGGCATGGGAGCAATCAGATTGTATGGGGCTGGAGGAAGCCCCAGGTATGTATAAAATCTTTATTTCACCATCTCTGGTTCACTTCAAAGCCATGCGCAAGCAGGAAAATACTCATAATACTTCAGGGGTTGGGGAGTCGGAGCAATTTTAGCGGAGTCGCATGGTTTTTGCACCAACTCCACAACCCTAGTAAGTGTTAGACTAAGTAAATTGGAGTCGAGGAGTTGAAGTCTGAACAATTTTGGGTACCTGGATTCGGAGGTTTCATAAACTGAGGAGTCTGAGTCGGATAACTTTTGTACCAACTTCACAGCCCTGGAATAATTTTGGCCGTACTTTTTGGTAATTTTTCAATAGCGGAGTGCTATAAAGTTATGTAAAAAAAGATGAAATATTATCTACTAGGAGAAAACGTGGAGAAAGGGTTAATTGGATCAATTTTGGTTCCAAATCCCTCCAAGTCGAGTGTTCGCCGGCTCTCGATGCGTAGCCCCACCCTTTTGCAGAAAAGTGCCATGGTGCGTTCTCTGCTCGTGATAAAATTGCCAAGGCCCTTTTCTGCAAGGGGGCGGGGCTATGTGCCAGAAGACGGTAGACACGGGGCTCACAAGAAAAAGAGCAGGTAGTTATAACCTTATATAAGAAGAGGATCAATGGAACGTGAAATTTATTCTAATTTCGCCATCTGCAGAGAGCTGTGATTCCTGCTTCACCCCCCACAATACTGGAATGTATTAGAAAAATTCTTTATTTTATCCCTCCATGACTAGCTGTGTGTTCTGCGCCTTTGCATTAAAATGTTGATGCCAGAATTGTTATTCATGGGGATAGGTTGGGGAAGCTGCGCGTGTGATCACGAGTGGAATGTTTCCTCTGCGAGATGCAGGTTGGGTTTGGCACTGGTTACATCCTGGTGATTACATTGTGATGAACATATAATGATATATGATGTAATGCTCTAACCCCTTGGCTCCTCATAGCTCCGCTTGTTCCACATGTCCTGACTGACGGACACACCTTTGTTGATGAGGAGAATCTGTGCAGCCTCCGGCATTGTTAATCTTCACTCTTACGCTCTGCTTCTGAAAGTAGCAATGATTTAATTATTAGTTCTGCCAAGTCTGAAAGTCACTACATGAAGCAGCGATGGTTGGCTTATTACAGAGCTTACATGTATTGTGCACCGCTAGCATGACTCTGTACCTGTTCCAGTCATTTTTATTCAGTTTTTTTGGGGGGCAAATTTAAGTCAAGCTGTGAAACTCAAACGTTAACATTCTCTTCTCATGAGGGATTCCGTGTTCAGCCACAGCAAAGATCTGAGACCGTGTATTGCTTATACAGCTCTGAAGAAAAGGCTGTAACTGTAAATTGTCCTGTAAACTCCATTTTGGCTGGAGAGATTTTTGGCTCTACCCTTCCTCACAAAAAAGAGAACTAGCAGCTTGGAAAACCGTTCTAGTCAAAGACTGGCTCCTGTGTGTAAGTAAATAGCCTTGGTTCAGCTTTCCATTTGCAATGAACAGCAGTGGTTTGCAATCTGCAGTGTTTTGTGCGTTTAACTTCTGTACATTTTGCAATATGTTTTAGTTATCTGGCTGGATGTCTGATGACAGTGCAATTTTAAGAGAGAGAAACTGCCCAGACCACGCCTGTCTAATCATTAGCCCATGAGGCAGTTAGAGAGATAATAGGAAGAGCACAAACCAATCTTTCTCTTGTCAGATCAGCTGAGCTATTCCACCTCCTCCCTCTTAGTGGCCAGCGCTGACACTCAGCAGAGCCTCTTATTAAAATCTGTTGAGCTGCAGTCCTGGCTACAAAGAGTGGGCGAGGGGGTCTAGACAGTGGAAAGCTGCTCTTAAAGGTACTCTTAACTGAGAGGGATATGGATGTTTCATTTTAAACAATACCAGTTGCTTGTCAGTCCTGCTGCTCTCTTTGGCTGCAGTGGTGGCTGAATCACACACCTGAAACAAGCATGCAGCTAATCCAGTCTAAGGCCCAGTGCACACCGAGCGGTTTTAGCAGCGATCCGCCAACCGCATCCACCTGTGAAAACGCTTGGCTAATGTATTTCAATGGGATGGTGCCTCCTGCTGCCCGTTTGCGGTTTCAAGAAGCGTTTCTGCCTCAATGTAAACTATAGGAAAAACGCAAACCGTTCTGGAAAACGCTAGATCAGAGCGGTTTTCCAGGTATTTTTGTTACAGAAGCTGTTCAGTAACAGCTTTTACTGTAACAATATTTGTAATCTGCTACACAAAAGCGCTAGGCATGTTTAGACAACTTCTCTAAACATGCCTAGAATCCCTTTGAAATCTGCTCCAAAAAAGACTAGCGTTTTGAGGATCTGCTAGCAGTTTTGGTGTGCACTGGGCCTGACTTCAGTCAGAGCACCTGATCTGCATGCTTGTTGAGGGGCTGTGGCTAAGCGTATTAGAGACACAGGATCAGCAGGAGAGTCAGGCAACTGGTATTATTTTAAAAGGAAAAATCCATATCCTTCGTTTAGGTTCCCTTTAAACTTGAGACACACTCTGATGCCAGCTTCATACTTGCTGTAGGGTCTTAATGTCACTTGACATGCTTTAGACTTCTCGGGTCATGGTGACCTAGAATCATTAGGAGAGTATTAAGGGCTAAAAGAGACTGAAAAGCCATCTTATGTGAACAGAAGGTATTTGCAATATTTCAACTTTAAGTGAGCAAGTGTGGTTTCCCATGATGCATTACTCCCGAAAATGTGAATATTCTCTGCCCCTGAAAGCCAGGCACACATCCAGAACCGCTGGTGTATAGTGAGCCTATAGCTTATACATTTTTCAGAGCCACATCAATCCAACATACATACAGCCTGTTTTGGGCTTTCTAGTCCTCATCCGTGCATGGCAGGGATTGATATGCATCTATGGGATAGGGCTTGGACCAGTACTATAGAGCAATGTTCCCCAACCCTGTCCTCAAGGGAGGCCCACCAACAATGCATATTTTTGGGAAATTCACAAAGGTAGTTAATCAGCTCTGATGACACACTAATTACCTCACCTGTGCATGTTTGTGGGTTTCTGCAAAACATGTACTGTTGGTGGGCCTTGAGGACAGGGTTGGGGAACCCTGTTAGAGTACACAGATAGCTAATGGTGGCCCAGAACCACCAGGATAGGAAAATGTAAGGGGCTGAAAGAGACTGAAAAAAGCTTACTTAAAATGGAAGCAAATAAAATTTTGCCTTCTTAAAATGGAAATTATAAGCAATTATTTAGCTTTAAGTGAGCTAGTATGGTTTCCTATGATGCATTATTATAGATTATATTTAGCATCACTTTTTAGCAAGACTGCTTTTCAGTCTCTTTTATCCTTTTATACCTTCCCAACCTAAGACTAACCACCTCCCTCTGCACATTGCCTTCAGCTTCAGCTATGTCCGGCAGCCAAATTATAAACCTTGTGCCTCTGTATCCGCAATTATTATTGCTGTCTATGGCTGTGCCCAAATTACTTGCCTCATAAGTATGTTCACACAACAAGTAAGACTAATAAGTGCATACTAATGCTGCCCTTTCCCAGAAGGAATTGCATTTGCATACTTCTTAAATTGTTATTGGCAGAGCTCTTGGGGGGTGGGGGCATAACCTATGCACACAGCAAGATAGTGGGTTTTCGGGCCAGAGTGGGGAGCATAGTGGGAGATACTGTTTTTGGTAAATGGCAGCTGCAATTTTATGTTGTTGGTTACATTTCCTAGTGACCAGTTTGGTTTTCTTTCGAAGTTAAGGTTTGCTTTAAACAGTCCTGGTGTTGCGTCGGATTGACCTTTCGTTGATGCGCTATGTAATGATTTAATATGGAGCTGTCTGATTAGAAGGAACAGCTTCGTCCTCCATTTAGGTTTTCCTCAAGTAGACACAACCCTCAATTAGTCAGTGGTTGCTTTGTGCCATTGGCATTGTTTGGGCATTGAGCAAGCATTGATCTAGCCGAGTAGCCACATGTACATGTCAGGCTGAGCATTACTGCTGTGCTGTGTAAGGTTTTGTATAGAATGCAAGGGCTTCCAATTAACCTAAACTGGACCTCCAAGCCCCTCTAGAGCAGAGAGACAACCTCACATGCACAGGAGGGGTAATTTGTGTCTCTGCTGTGTGGCTTTACTACCTGGCATGGTTTTTGACCCTTGAGTATAGGCTTGGGGAACAATGCTGTAGAGCAATGTGGACAGTGCTAGTGTAGACTTTGGCCACAGTCTTGATTTGATGAATATTAAATTGGCCAGTTCTGGGACTGCTATTGTACTGTTCGTTGTTTGTTTGCACTGAAATAAACACACTGAGGGAATCGTGCTGAGAAACCTTTACTCTCCCCCTATGTAGACATGGTTGGTGACTGAGGTGCAGACATTGAGAGGAGTTGCCAAACCTTACTGTTGGCTGCTTTATGTATAACACTTATCTGTCTTCTAATGGTGGTAAATAGATGATTTCATATAGTTTTGTTTTGTTTGCCCCCTCCCCCAGGTTGAAACTGAGTGTCATGATTTGAAGCAGCTGGGAGACCAGAAGGAAGAACAGCTAAAATGTGCAAATGTGAAGCTTCAGGAGAAGAGTTCAGAGAGGGACACGGAAATCAAGGACCTGAAGGACACCATTTTTGAGCTGGAGGACCAGGTGGAGCAGCATCGTGCTGTTAAACTACATAACAATCAGCTTATCAGTGATCTGGAAGGTAAGTAGAGTACAGCCAAGGCTAGCGCAGGAACATGTGGTTTGTTCATAGAATGGACATCTGTATTATGACCTGTAAGAACTGTGTTGAACAGCTTGCACTCAGTTTATATGTTTCAGAGAATTTGTTTGCAATCATGCAACACCTAACAGTAGGTGTGCTGCTATGTTCTTTCTAGGGTGGTCTCCCTCAAAGCAGATTTACAGCAGACCACCTAACTGGAGATTGTGCCACCTTAGAAAGTATGTGGATAGCCACAGCCACTTATTTATATTTGATAGTTATGTAGTCAAAATACTTCCAAATCCAGAAAGAACACCATATACCCAATAATTACCAATTAATTTAATTGTATTAGTAACCATGTGGATTCTTTGCGCCAAAACTTGTAAGTCATACTGAAGATGTTTGTCTGTTACGGTAGATAGTAACAAGCAATTGTGTAGAGAGCGTAGAGCTGTGAGCTGGGGGGAGGGGACCATTCCTCCTATCAGTAAGTTTTTGGGATGTGGTATGAAACCAGAGTGTCTAGATGAAACTCATGCAAACACTGATAGAGCCTAGCATTGCACGTGCAATAGAGTGTGGTAAGCATTAAGCCACTGTGCTACCACGTTTTGTCACCAAGTCAGTCAGGCTTCTGTGTGACACTTAACCACCGTTTGCCATACCATTTGCATTGCATCTCGTTGGTGCAACTTATCGACTTCTCCATTTCTCAAGCCTAGTTCACCAGCAAAAAATGCGTTTACCCTTTCGTTTTAAAACTGAAGAATGAGATTTTAGGAGTGGAGTACAAAGAATATGCTGCTAACCACTCTTTATAAAAGGGGTCCTTTTTCTTTGGAGACACCAGTTTCTGTTCTTGATAGTGTTGATGGAGAGTAAATTCTCAGGCATTGTCCATCTACAGACAAATAGGGGGAAAAGATTGGTTCATACAGGAAAGTGAGGATCAGTTTTAGAGTAAGGTGCAGATATTTAGACTATGCTTGTGCTAAGGATTACACTGCGAGCTCTTTTGAGAAATGGTGACATGACAATGTACTCTGTAAAGTGCTGCAGATGTCAGCACTATATACATAAAAATAATAAACTAGCTACGCATAATCTATTTATGTGCCAACTATGCATTTTTGGGGTTCCGATTAATCACCTCCCCCTTTTCCTATACAGATTAAACACACAGCATCCCTGCTGTCATGTCACCATAGCTGGAGGGGAACAGGGGCACCTTGGGGGCCACTCACAAACTCTAGGGCCTTGGGGCAATTACCCCCTTTACCTCTATGAAAGTGCCAACCCTTCTCCAGATACAGGTCAGGGGGCAATCTGGCAGTATGGCTGCATCTATAAATTGAATTTTGGTTATTCTAAAGTATTGTGTCCTCTGCAATGACAGGGCGTTTCATCTGGTGCTGAATGTATGAAGCTTAAGACTTATTTTGCTGCTCCCTAAGCAAGGAAGATGTGGCCATAGAGTTCTAACCAGCTTTATTTCTGCCAGTATAGATTTTCTGACTAGGAATGCACAGAACTGGCAGACTAAATAGCTGAAACTAAATGATCTCTCTAAAGCTTCAATTACAAGGCAAAAAAAGTCCACACCAGAAAATTATTTGGAGCAGGAAGTAGTTATCAATGGCTTAATATCCTCCTTTGATCTTCAAAGTAGAGTAGTGATGAGATTTCCTTCAATGACAGGAAAAGTCTGTCCGCTCCTGGAAACCAATGAGCTTTCATGCTGAGGAACACCGTAAACAACTCCTATTGCCATATACATTATTCTATCACTACTGCTGTAAAGCTTTGAAACTGTTGTTTGATGTAAAGTTCATCTCTAAGAATTGCTAAATTAACCACTTGTTAAAATCATTTGCTGTATTAGCAGTTAGCTGCAAGCCTATGGTTTGGTCACTAGCATGTACTGTATCCTTTTTCTTCACATACTCTTATGTTCTTGACAATCTGTACGAGTCTGGCCTAGGCAGTAACCACCTAGACTTACAGGGCTTGATTCACAAAGCAGTGGTAATGCATAGTGCTATGCGTGTAGCGCGCAATGCTACACGCACATAGTTTTACGCGCGCACAGGTTTACACACGCACTAACAAACCTCTTCACATGTTAACGTGGCACAATGCACGCACAAAAACTACATAAACAGTGCACTTCTCTTGCGTCTGACTGGCTGAAGTTACAGGACCCGCTACAGAAGACTGAGAAGGCTGAGGACAGCGGCGTGAGAGTGATTTGTGTGGATGGGGCTGGAGAAAGCCCCAGGTATGTATAAATCATTTAATATTATTCAGCTCCGGTACACTAAGACCAGAAACTAGATTTCAATATATTGTTGGCAATCTTTCCAAACCAGCTGCATGGTTCCCCTCTACAATGACTGCTGCTCCTGTGTCCTCCTGTGTACCATGTGTCACTATTTTGTGTCCCTTTACAAGAAATATATCTTGCCAAAACTGTGGGTGCATAACCACAGCTAACCCATTCATTTTTGGATGTGTAAGTCGTCCAGTCAGGTAATCCTCACTGCAAGACTCTTAATGTTCTACACTGCCCTTAAATCTAAAAGGGAACCCTAGGTGAGAGACATATATAGAGAGACTGGAGACCATGAACAAGTATGCAGATCAGATGCTCTGACTAAAGTCTGACTAGAATTAGCCACACACTTGTTTCAGGTGTGTACAATTCTGACACTACTGACTACTGAAAGATGAGCAGGACAGCCAGGCAACTGGTATTGTTTAAAATGAAATCTAAGCAGTCCCTGGTCACCTGAAAAGGACAACTGAAACCAGAGGGATATGGAGGCTGTCATATTTATTTCTATTTAAGCAATACCAGTTGCCTGGCAGTTCTGCTGATCCTCTGCCTCTAACTTTTAGCCATAGACCCTGAACAAGCATGCGGTAGATCAGGTGTTTCTAACATTTGTCAGATCTATTTATTTATTTATTGTATGTATAAAGCGCCACCATATTACGCAGCGCTGGACATTAGTTTAGGTTACAGACAATATTTAGGGGTGACATACAGCAATATGACAATACAGGAATACAAGAAAACCAGATCACACAGCACAGTATGAGTACAAGCTAATGTTTAGTCAGTCACTGGATGGAGCATGGAGATTAGGCAAGTAAAGGCCCATACACACGTCGGATTTTTCCGGACGGGTCGTTTAAAAGTCCCGTCCAGTAGTCCGCACGCCAAATCGGGCGTGTGTACAGTCCGTCGTTCGGGTGATGAGACCAGTCTTATCACCCGAACAACGGACTGTACACACACCCGATTTGGCGTGAGGACGACTGAACGACGGGACTTTCAAACGACCCGTCCGGAAAAATCCGACGTGTGTATGGGCCTTTAGGTTCACTCAGATGCTTCGCATGGGTTCACAGTAATGGAGGTGCATGATCAGGTAGGACACAAAAGGAGGACCCTGCCCAAAGGCTTACAATCTAGAGGATCTGATAAGATTAGCGGTTTGTGATGAATTATCAATTTGTGTTGACTTGGGTTATGTTTCCACTGCTGCGATTACGGTCTGATTCACCACATACAAATGCAGATTTGATTTGGCAGCCTATTGAAGTCAACAGAGAGCATCCGAATTTGTGTGCGGATAAAAATCTTGATGCCATGCAGCATATTCTTGCATCACCTGTCTGAATCTCATAGCCGTGCATGGCACTAAGGCAGGGTGTGCTAACCTACTTTGGACTTCTATAAATTGGAAGCTTCTAGACATACGGTTGCCATACATCTAGCGATTTTGCGGCCCGATCAACCATCCGATTTGATAATTTTATTGAATCGGATGAAAATCTGTGCCGCAACAAGCATGACCGGTTGACGATTCCACCAATTTCACTCCGTAATCAGTCGATTGTATTGATTGAGCAAGCTGGAAAATAATAGTCGATCAGTTACATGGCGGTAATTGCATGTGATATCAGTGATATTGGTACGAGCAACTAACGCAATGGAGCCCCTGGCTGATGTCCCCCCAAATGTTAATGTGAATCCCCCCTCCTCACCTGTATCTCTCACCTGTCCAGCTGCTGTGAGTGTCCACCTGCTCCTTGTTTCCCATTTGGGTCCCACGTGGCTACTGTGTATAACACGTGGTGCTTGTGTGATGTCACACAACGGGGAAGATGGAGCAGGTGGAAACTTGTGGCAGCTGGACAGGTGAGAGATTTTGATGGGGGGTGGGGTGGCTGCGCACAAGGCTGATTCCTGAGAGATTTCATGCTGAAATTGATCAGGAATCAGCCTGTGGTGTATGGGCAGCCAACAGATCTTTCTCTAATCAGAGAGAGATCTGTCTCTTGGTTGATCTGGAAAATGAACCAGAGCATTCTGGAAGAAATAATTAATGCAAAGTCTCCCCAGATGTCACCACCTGCCCCTGGGGAGCATCTATTGGTAGTATTTGAGACTTTCCTCGGTTGATTTGTTAGGCCGGAAAATCTGCCAAAAATGGTTGATAACCTGGCGAGCCATCATCGGAGAAATGATGTTTCAATAATAGAAACATGTGACCCCTGAATTCTTCTTACTTTGAAACAAACTGATTTCTTTCTGCTTATACACATTATGAATTCAGTGTTTTAAAATAAATTATGTTGTTCTGAAATGAGCTTTGTTATGTCTGCATTACTGCATACTGTTAACGGCTTTATAGTATTGTAATTTCTTTATTTAAATGACAGAACATCTTTTTTTTTTTTGTGTGCAAGTTTGTTTCCTCTATGGACTTTAGCATGAAAGGTCCCCGTTAGTTTGGAAACACTTCCCTCTACTGACCGAAATGGGGAGGTACAATTGATGAAATGCTAATCTAGTAAGAACGTTTAAACTGAATCCTGTTTTTATTCCGTAGCTAACGTTAACAAACTGGAAGAACAAAAACAAGAACTGGAGAAACAGCTGAAGCTCATTAATAAGCAGATGAAGGTAATTTTCAGTAGCCATTGTGATAGGCTGGAAGCCATCGGTTTGTAGCAGGAATGTTTGTTTTATTTCTCTGGATACTTCTGCGCAGTGTAGGTGACTAAGCAAAATAATGCATTCTTCTGTGAACGAAGACCCCGGCTTTTAACTTAGCTGCAGGGATAACAGTGGTGCCTGGATGAGTGAATCTGTGAATGCATTTGTTTGAACATTTGCATGCGAGTGTGCGAAGGGTTAATTGATTTTTGCTATTTGTTTGGCCACACCCCCTTCAGCACCTCCCTTTCCTTAAAAACGTATTTAATGGCCTAACTAGAGTAGATGTGCCTGGATATATGTTTTTTTTCTAGTTACTGACCCCTGTGGCCAGGTTTTTAATTCAGTGCACTCCCTCCTTTCCCTGTTTGTGTTTTTTGTCAGCAAGCACACAGCTTATGCTGGTGTATGTGCATGGTGCGCATGGATACATTACGTCAGCTTCCTTGTGCGATTGGTATGATGCGCTATCTGTCCCAGGAGAGGACGTCAGGATGTGTGCTCCTAATCCATTGATAGGTTTGATGCAATGAATGTTTGCATGTCTGCACTATGCATGTTACAGGGCTAGATTTAGGACACTTATGTTTACCTGGGTACTTCTGCGCAGTGTAGGTGACTAAGCAAAATAATGCATTCTTCTGTGAACTAAGACCCCGGCTTTTAACTTAGCTGTAGGGATAACAGTGGTGCCTGGATGAGTGAATCTGTGAATGCATTTGTTTGAACATTTGCATGCAAGTGTGCGAAGGGTTAATAGATTTTTGTTTTTATTTTTTTGACTTTACAATGGTAAGTTTTTCTGAAGTGACTTTTACCAATACAAGATGCTCCAGGCTATAAGACACACCTAGGTTTAGAGGACAAAAACCAGGGAAAATAAATATGCCGTGGTCCTGAAGCATCTTGTAGATGTTCTCCCCCAATGTGCCCTCCCTGTGTTCACCATGTTTCCCCCTTGTGTCCCCTGCCCCCTTGTGTCCTCCGCTCCCCCTGTGTATAGATAAAAGCCTCAAAAGCACATCTCTCTCCCCATCCATCAGAGCCAGAGGCGGTCAGACACCTTTGCTCTCCCTCACTGCTCCTTTAGTGCTGGTCGCGTGTAATGACCCGATCAGCAGAAGCCAGCACTAGGGCAGCAGTGAGGTCTCTGATCATTGTTGGCTTTGATAGGTGAGTTGAAAGACTTGCTTCCGCTGCTTTTATCTATACACAGAGGAGCAGAGGAGGACATGGGGAAAAATACAGGGAGTACTCGACTTCACGGTGCATCGGCGGTTCGTATCGGCAGGTGTTCGTAAGTCGGGGAATCCCTGTATTTGGAACCATTTTAGGGGGAGAAAAAGCGTGTCTTATATTCCGAAAAATACAGTAATCCATTTAGACTATTATGAGTAATGAAGTGTGTATAGTTGTTGCATTTTCCACACAGGACCTTCATTCATTCTGCCAGTAACTAAAGTGCAGTATTCCGGTTTGGATCCCTGAGCCCTCTGGATTTGAGAAGAGCAAAGGGTGACCAAGCCACAGTTGCTTAAAGGGGGGGGGGCCCCCTAAAACAAAATGCATACCATATTTGAAGGTACATGTTAAATGTGAGTTTCAGATTATCAGATAGAAGATCATTTCCTTTGGATTTGGGAAGTTTTGCATCAGTATCAGCAGAGTGGATACTGGAATTGCTTGTCTCAGTATACTGTCTGCCATAAAACTGTTCTCTTTTTGGGGCTACTATGCCCCTTTTCCACTCTCCGTGTTTGGCCACACAATTTCCCAATCGCAAGGGCACTGCAATTGTCACGGTATTCCCTTTTTTAGTGGTGCGAAATTATTACTGCATGTAGCATTTTTTCTGAATTTGCAATTTGATTAAATGGAACCTGACATGTGAGGCATATGGAAGCTGCCATGTTTAATTGCTTGAAAATAATACCAGTTTCCTGTCAGTCCTGATCATTCTGCCTTCAGTAGTGTCTGAATCACTCGGCTGAAACAAGCATGTGGCTAACTTGTCACATATCTTTCAAAAGCAGCTGATCTCCACGTTTGTTCAGGGACTGTGGCTAAACGTGTTATAGGCAGAGGATCAGAAGGACAGCCAGGCAAAAATAAATGTCGGCTTCCATATTGCTCTCACTTCATATTCTGTTACAAGCAACTATACTCTTGCCCAGGATACGTATTTGTTATTTAGAAAATAGGCTGGTGCTTAGAAATCAGCGGCTCCCTGACCGCTCCAAAATGTTGACACCATTGGCCTAGCCCAGTGATGGCTAACCTTGGCACTCCAGCTGTGGTGGAACTACAAGTCCCATGAGGCATTGCAATACTCCGTCAGCTCTAAGCATAACTCTGGGGGGCAGAGGCATGATGGGATTTGTAGTTTTATCACAGCTGAATTGCCAAGGTTAGCCATCACTAGCCTAGCCACTGTAGTGCCCAAGCTTTATTTCACTTTTCAGAAAGTGAGGACCTGTTGTTTTGGGCGCTCTTTGATTTAGATCATTGTAGGGTGTAGAGCTTGCCAGGCGTTGTGGACTGGAAGATGTGACTAGAAGACTGAACATGTAGACATTTAAGTATGTCTTTAAAACTTGACATCAAGATAAAGAACGCCTCTGACAGATTTTTTTTCCCCACACAGGAGGATGCTGAGGAATGGAAGCGATTTCAGGCAGACCTGCAGACAGCAGTAGTGGTAGCAAATGACATTAAGTGTGAATCTCAGCAGGAACTTCGTGCTGTGAAACGGAGGCTGCAGGAGGAAGAAGAGAGGAATGCGCTGTTGAACCAAGAGCTGGACGACATACAGGGGAGCAGGTCAGGCTTCACTTTCTCTTCCCCTGTTATTTATATGCCTGCTACAAAAGGTGTTTGCATTGCTGGCTGATTCGCAGTACCAGATCAGTTAGTGTATTACTCAGCTGATGAGATCTTTGCCATTAAGCTAGGGTGTGCATATTAAGAAATCCAGAATTAAGTGGGCTTCCATGTTCAGAAACAAAGCAAGGAACCCCCTTTGCCATTTTCTGGTTGCTGTCTATCAACTCCTCATTTTATACCTTAACAATCAAAAAAGGAATAAAGATTTGGAGCAAAGTGAAATGTATAGTCATGACTCCAGACAAGCTCACAAATCTCCTTCACTGTTTTCTCCTCACAACATGCATGAGAGTCCAAAGAGGGGGAAGACAAGTTAATCAGAGGAGATGGAACAGGTAGCTAGATGTGCTGTAATATAACTAGCAGTCAAGGAGATGTATATACACCACTTCTGACTGGCAACTTGTGATGTTATCCTTCTGGCTAATCTGCAGCATATCCTTAAAGGACACCTGAAGTGAAAGGGATATGGAGGCTGTCATATTTATTCCCTTTTAAGCAATACCAGTTGCATGGCAGCCCTGCTGATCCTCTGCCTCTTCTACTTTTAGCCATAGACCTTGAACAAGCATGCAGCTAATCTTGTCAGATGTGACAATGTCAGAAACACCTGATCTGCTGCATGGCTTGTTTCAGATGTGATTCAGACACTACTGCAACCAAATAGATCAGCAG
The DNA here is from genome assembly GCF_040937935.1 of Hyperolius riggenbachi. NCBI lineage: Eukaryota > Metazoa > Chordata > Amphibia > Anura > Hyperoliidae > Hyperolius > Hyperolius riggenbachi. The sequence goes on along the minus strand of NC_090647.1, from coordinate 482,246,701 downwards.
GGCTGCTAGGGAACTGGTATTTTTCAAAAGGAAATAATTATGGCAGCCTCCATATCCCTCTCGCTACAGTCGTTTAAATTTCTTTGGCTGTAGCTGGGTTGATGTCCAATCTGGGTGGGGGAGACACACTGGTAAAGAGGGATGCCTTTCTGGACAGTCAGAAGTGAAAACAATAAACGCTTATTGCTTTAGACAAAACCCTTTACCGACACCTATAGAGGTTTCTTTCAGCAAGGTGTTTACACTGAGGAGTTGATTCCCAACTAGGTACTCTGTAGAACTACATGTAAGGGTGGAACAGTGTCCTACCAGAAGAAGCTAAGATTTCAGTTACCGGTATGTGGCAATATAGTATATGCATTGTAAATGCATTATATAAATGCTGAGTTTCCAAAAGGGTCTCTTCCAATATGGAGAACTGTTTAGCTTGCTTCCTGTTTATTTGTTACAAGGCCAAGTTATTCCACTGAGTTGAAGAGTCGTTCTGCCCATTTACAGAGCAAAATCTCCTCATTCCAGACTATCTCAATTCAGGTTAATGTACAACTGTATATTGTGAACCACATAGATATGAAGGTCATAATAACTCTAAAATGTCAACCCAGCGATTAGTGTATAGTGTACACCATAAGACTTTTTATTGTGCTTGAAAGGCTATCTGTCCCTTCAAGGGTTTGACGTTCTTCAATCTGTATTAAATAAGTGTCTCTCCTGGACTTTGAGCTGCAAAGAGTCACTTCAGTCTTATCCTTCTCTTTTTTTCCTATGCAGTTCACACTTTATTACTTTTCTTACATAGCTGTGAATGTGGTAAATGTCTCTGTGATGCGTAAATGTCCAATGGGTAGATAATAATCCATATATCTTCAGCAGTCTGTACAGCCCTCAGTCAATAATACGAGGTTGTAAGAATATTGACTGAGTGGCTGATAAGTGAAAGCAGACCTGGCTGCAAGAACAGGCCATATGATTAAAAAAATACATTCTAATTTATCTTCTGTGAAAAGTGCAAGTCAGAAAGCCACTGCATATGTGTATTACCAAGATTGTATGCCACTTACATTTATCATAGAATAAAGGGGCATTGTAATAATGATAATACAAAAAAAATATACAAATTACAAAAATACATATAGCATACATGGTTCTGGGCTGTCCATACGTCCTGTACTTGTAACAGCAGTTAGCTTTGATCTCACCTGAATATTAGCAACTTAATATGTATCTGCTTAATTTATGTACTTGTGCTGATTGCTTTGTTGGTGCCTTGTCTTCCAGTTTCAGTTCCTTCCGAAGTATAATTTGTATATGGTTTTTTTGGCTTCTGTTTTGCATTAATTTGCATTGTTTTCTCTGAACACTGTGATTGTCCCCTGTCTTTTGTTCATCAGAAAACCCTAAGCTGATACTAATGCGCTGCCAGTCCATCCTAAATATGAGTATTAACGCTTACCATTTGCTGCTAATTTGTTTTCCTTATCATGCCTTTCACTTAAGAAATACATAAATGTTACTGATTTACATAAAGTCCTTAAGTGAAATAACAAGGCTCCAGTCGCCAAATTGTGTAATCAAAAAGTGTTCTACATCTGCACCCACCTGCCACTAATGTGCAGTGCCCAGCCTAGCCTGCAGCCAGGCACCGCCCTCCACCCATATCTGTTGGGAGGAGTGTATGTCAGCACGCCCTTTTTGTGCATAGCCTTATGATATCACTGTCATACTTCCTGTACAGTCAGGAAACCCTGAGGAGACACTTGTGGAGTGTGGTGTTCAGTCTGGACCAGGCAACGCACCATACATCACTGGTAGGTGGTGGAGACATCATTTTTTTTTCTTACACAATAGGTGATCAGGTGCTGTATGATTTTACATTAAATCGTCAAAAATCTACTTAAAGTCAAGTTTATAGACAAGTGAATAGAACAAATAAGCCCTTGAATCTGTGGAAGGTTGCTTCTACTATATTTATCACCACTGGGAAGAACCTCCTGTCTGTGGTGCCTCAGTTTTGGGACTGCATATATGAAATTTAGTGAGGGACATTTATTTATTTTTAATTATACAGAAAACAAGCTTTCAGTTTGGCCTCCATGATTGGTTTATCATGGAGGTCATGTGATCAGAGGCCACTCTGATCAGCAGTCTCTCTCTGGGTGCCGAGGCTGCAGGCAGTAGTGTGATTCCAGGGATAATGTGCATTTTAATCCGGCTCCCCCATTGTATTAAATATGGCTGTGAAGTAAACCTGTTCTGATTCCGATTGGTCTAATTGTGAAAGAAAGCCAATTGGGCAAGCTCGAGCTGGGAACGCTCGCTCCAAATGCAATAAATGAGAACTTCACCTTAAAATGCTTTTTTGAGCTTTCTTCTGTGATTCACAAAGTAGCTTTTTTCTTTAAGTATTGTGCCCACCCACAAATGTAGTGGGAATGTTTTAGGATAATTGTTGCACTTAAATATGGTGGTTGCGCAATCATTCTATAAGCACTTGATAAAGACCACACAGGTCGAAACGTCAAGTATGCTCTGCACTGTGGTACTTGCAATAAATTGGCCTAACGGTCTTTTATCGTTGTTGGAAGCTCAAGCGTTAAACCCACTTTACTGTCCATTCCACTTACAGTACCTCAGCTTTACTCTTTGAAACTGGTGATGTTTAGACATCGTTTTATCAGATGGTGATCTCTGGACGTGTAGTTTATGATCACTTCCTCACTTGACTTTATATTCCTTCAGTTCAGGGTCACTTTAAGTACCTGCAGCTGCATTACAGGTCTGACTAATTCATTATGCATGAGGGTGAAAGGGTCACTTGAATTAGCCGAGCTCATGTGTTGAGTACTTCAACGCGGAAGCTTCTCTAGTTATTCCTTTTCCATATATTAGTACTGGTCAACAGTGATCACTGCTTATGGTCACATAGTGCTCTAAATTTTTTCTCTTTTTTTTTTTTTTCATTTTTACTAAATTGTTCTGCATATAAGACAAAGGGAATGGCAGTCCATGGGCCATAATATTCTGTATAGTTCAATTTTTTTTAGTTGTTACCCAAGATTTCTGTTCTGGGAAATAAACACAGTTGCCAGACACAGGGCGCCTGAGAAGGCAAAGGGACGCCTAGGGAAACCAAACAAGTACTGGATTTGTATCTGTGTATACATGTGGATGGCGCTATCCAATCTTCCCATGGGGGTTGTGCCATGGCCTAGTGTTAGCAAGCCTGTGTACTTTGGGCCTTGTACAACGCAGAATAATCCCTGCCTGGGTGAAGCAGAGACGCATAGGGTATACACTACTTTTTCATTGTCTCCTCGCTAGTCTTAACACAACGGTCAGAAATATTGATTGAAAATTCCATTTCACTTTCTAAAGAAAATCCAAAACCTATTTTAGTAAAAACAAATCTCTAATCCTGTAATAGCAGAAGAAATGCTGAGATAAATGTATCCTAAGCACAAGTAAATGGTCATCAGTAGTGCAAATAAGCATTCTGAAACCACAAATTACTCTGGCGTCTTTTGGGAAACAATGTCCATTATCTGCAGTTTGAAAGCTCTGTAATGTAACTGGACAGCCTTCCAAGCAGGAGAGCGATTCACATTGTGCTAAATGCTAAATAACTACTGGAGATTTTTTTTAAAGCTTTCTTTAAAGGGATACTGTAGGGGGGTCGGGGGAAAATGAGCTGAACTTACCCGGGGCTTCTAATGGTCCCCCGAAGACATGCTGTGCCCGCGCAGCCGCTCACCGATGCTCCGGCCCCGCCTCCGGTTCACTTCTGGAATTTCTGACTTTAACCTCCCTGGCGGTAACCCCGTGTGTGACACGGGGTAAGCCGCCGGAGGGTGCCGCTCAGGCCCTGCTGGGCCGATTTTCATAATTTTTTTTTTGCTGGACGCAGCTAGCACTTTGCTAGCTGCGCCAGCACTCTGATCGCCGCCGGCCCCCGCCCGATCGCCGCTATTTGCTGCGGCGCGCGGCCCCCCCCCCCCCAGACCCCAGCGCTGCCTGGCCAATCAGTGCCAGGCAGCGCCGAGGGGTGGCCCGGGACTCCCAATGACGTCCCGACGTCAGTGACGTCGGTGACGTCATCCCGCCCCGTCGCCATGGCGACGGGGGAAGCCCTCCAGGAAATCCCGTTCTATGAACGGGATTTCCTGATCGGAGATCGCCGAAGGCGATCGAAGCGGGCGGGGGGATGCCGCTCAGCAGCGGCTATCATGTAGCGAGCCCTCGGCTCGCTACATGATTAAAAAAAAAAAAATTTTTAAAAAACTGCTGCGCTCCCTCCTGGCGGTATTTTTCATACCGCCAAGGAGGTTAAAGTCAGAAAACCACTGCGCCTGCGTTGCTGTGTCCTCGATCCCGCTGATGTCATCAAGAGCGCACAGAGCAGGCCCAGTATGGTCTGTGTCTGCACAGTACACTCCTGGTGACATTAGCGGGAGCGAGGACACGGCAACGCAGGTGCAGTGGTTTTCTGACTTTAAAGTCAGAAATTCCAGAAGTGAACGGGAGGCGGGGTCGGAGCATTGGGGAGTGGCTGCGCCAACACAGGATGTCTGCGGGGGACCATTAGAAGCCCCGGGTAAGTTCAGCTCATTTTCCCCCGACCCCCTACAGTATCCCTTTAAGTGTAACTGTCGGGCATAAACTCAAAAATCAATTCTTTATTTTTATCTGGTAAACAAGTAATAAGGATGCTAACCAGGCAATCCAAAAGTTAAAATCGCTATTACTTTTCTTGTTGATAAATGATCATTCCCCAGTTTTCCTGACTCTTATTTGGTACACACAAAATTTGGTACATAAAAAAAAAATTGCATGGTATGCTGGGTTGTCCTTTTTTTGCTTCTCTACTTCCCCCTCAGACGTAACTAGTGCAGCCTGATTGACTGAAGCCTCTTTCCCTCCTCTCTTTCCCATCTCACACCTCTGTTCCTCTCTGATTGGCCAATATTTCTCATGCTGAGACAATGCACTTTTTATAGTGAAGGGTGGACAAATCAGGCGGAGGGAGAGTAAGGGAGGAAATGACATCAGGGTTGGATTCAAAATGGCTACTGTTAAAATGGGAAATGCTAAGAAGGATTTTCTTTTTTTTTCTATAAAAAAAATCACTAAAATCAAAATGTGGACAGTGCAATACATATGTTATAGAAGTAGAGCAAGTATTTATATACTTATATATGTGGTTTTTTTTTCTAAAATAGTATGGCTGACCGCTCCTCTTTAAAGTGAACCTGTCAGGGTTTCTTCATGTTTGCAACCAGATGCTACTGAACAAATTTAAGTGCCTTAATCCATCTCCCAAACCTTTTAGATGCTCAGGGAGGCCACTGATTACTAATGAAGAGCAAAAATGTCTCCTAATCAGCTGTATTGCCTCCTCCCATGAGGCAGAATTTAGGATCAACAACACAAAACTGCCAACAGTGATTTGCCGGCTCAGTGATTAGGCTTCCTCTGTAAAGCTAATGAGCATATTAGAATTGTCTTTGCTTCTCACTACTCAGCATACATGCAGCTTTAACAAAGGCTTTAAAGTATAGCTGTGCACATATGAAGTGCAGTGCTCTTCCCCAATTTCCACCTACAAGCAGCGTGGAACCTGTGATCTGAAAAGCCAGGTTTTCCTATGTTACATACCGGTCGCCTCTCCCTTATGGTCGCGGAGTCTGCTTTGCAGTAGAAAGTGGAGGACTCTCCATTGACATGAATATGCAGCTTGTCCCTCTTATACTCAAGGGTGCCACTTAGCAGAAAGCTGATGGTGCTGGATATAAACAAAAATCTTAGCTCTTCAGATTCAACAACCCAGGTGCCTACAAACAAAGTGGAACTGGGGGTATGGAGAGGCATTCAGAAGGCTGAGGCTGAAATAACTGTACTTTTCTAGGAAATTAATCTTTTGCATTCTGACTGAGCCCTGTCCTGTCCCTTTCTGCTGTGCACAAAGCACTGGAAACCACATTTTATCATAGGGGAGCTACACTCAATGGAGTGTGGATGCCAGTAAGGTGCAGACTACAATTGCTGGTCAGAAGTAAAAGTATCTGTATTCCATATGTGCTAAGATTAATGGTAATAGATCTGGAGTATAGAAACTACTGGCAGACGCCTTGCGGTACCTACACTCAGTTGTTCCAAGTTCTGCTAAGCTTTGCTTAAAGGTCACCAACAAAGGTAAGCGTGACATGGAGGCTGCCATATTTATTTCCTTTTATACAATACTATTTCCCTGGCTATCTCCCTGATCCTGTGTCTCTGGTACTTTTTCTCCATAGACCCTGAACAAGCAAGTACTCTGACTCGACTAGATAATGCTGGTTTCAGGGTTGAGACACTGCTGATGCCAGAAGATGAGCAGGACAGCCAGGCAACTGGAATTGTTTTAAAGGAAATAAATATGGCAGCCTTTATATCACTCTTACCTAGGGTTGGCTTTAAAAGTCAGGTGGCCACTTTATTATTTTTTATTTTTGTCCTGTATGCCACGAATAAACTCACTGCATTCATAATGTGCATCGTGTGGTGTGTATTATAGTAGAAGATAGGACAATGACACATGGGTGATCAGCAACATGATCGTCTGTAGGCATATTATTGCTAGCGGTCTATACTGTAGGTTTGCGCAGCACTTACATGCAAGTAGTCGTCTGTTTTGGCATAACTTTAAGAAATGGACCAAAATCTCTGCTTTGGACGATGACGTGTGGCCTTTGGGCCACTAGGCGGATGACCCTACTGCTTTTTAGAGCGTAATGAAGTGGCAGGGGATGCGAGTTCAGCATTTTATTCCTCTGTCAGCGCATAGGCTTCCTGTATAGGACACACCACTGGCTGCCCATGAGTCTGATGTACTCCTTCTGCTGTTAAGGGAGAAAAAGCTGCTCGCCGGTGAAGACATCCGAACAGCTGGCAGATTATATTCTGACGCAAGCAAGAAAAACGAGAGGTAAGCTAAACCATAAAGGATACATCAACATATTAAACATAATATGAATGCAGTTGTGGTTTTTAACAGGGCTGTGGAGTCGATCCAAAAATCCACCGACTCCGACTCCTCAGTTTAGGATTCCACCGACTCCGACTCCGACTCCACGACTCCGACTCCTCTAATTTGCATATTACAATTTTGTTGATTAAAAGTATGTAACATGAAATTCGTCTCTTAACTGCCAACGCTTAGGAATTTTACAAGACAACTGAAGTGAGAAGGATATGTAGACTACTATATTTATTCCCTTTAGACTAAAACTAGTCCTTGGTAAGAGTACTTGTAAAAGGTACAAACCGGAACAAAGAACATCTATCAGGCCCTAGGCAATGTAACTGTGGGTACATGTAAGAATGATGTGCAGGTACTCTGCAGGGGAATGAGGAGATTGTAACAGACAACACCTCTGTGTTCAATGTGCACAGCATTCTCAGTGGATTCCCTGCAGCTTTGTGGGGAGTGCATATGTAGAGTATAGTACTACTGTGTAACAAAGTAAACCTGAGACAGATGAAATTAAAGTTTTATACATACCTGGGGCTTCCTCCAGCCGCCTTCAGGATAATCAGTCCCTCGTTGTCCTCCTCCGCCACCTGGATCTTCTGCTATGAGTCCAGGTACTTGAGCCAGTCAGGCGTAGTGCGCATGCACACACTCCGCCGCCAGGAGCATACTACACCTGTGCAGCACTATTGCGCAGGTGCAGAATGTTCCTGGCTGTGGGAGCGGCATGCGGCCGGACAGCGCTGACTGGCTGAATTACCAGGACTCATAGCAGAAGATCCGGGTGGTGAAGGACAGCGAGGGACTGATTAGCCTGAAGAGGGCTGGAGGAAGCCCCAGGTATGTATAAAACTTTACTTTTCATCCGTCTCAGGTACCCTTTAATTTGTAGTCACCAAACCAAATTTTAACAACATATCAAATTATTTGATTTCATCAGCAAAGGGAGTGCATACATTTGCATAAATCAGCATCAATGCAGAATTATTTCCATCTCGTTGACCATCTCTATTAGTGACACAGCTACACATCAGGCTTTATTCTTACAGCATAGATGTTATTTAGTATATATAAGAGATTCCTGTGTACACATCATATATACAGTCACAATCAGATATGTATATCTGACCTTAAAAATACGGGGACTGCTTTATTGAAGCAGCACAAGTAACTAATTTTGATTGGTTTATTTCATTTTTGTGGACTAAGCACAGCTATTACTGTATATATACTGTATATATACATTATTTTTAATGACTATTGTCTGAGAAATAGAACATTTTATCATATTTTCTATTTTAATTACAGTTTAAATTCATTAGGAGTCGGAGTCGGTGCATTTTTTCCCGACTCCGACTCCGACTCCAGGCACCCAAAATTGCCCGACTCCACGACTCCGACTCCACGACTCCGACTCCGACTCCACAGCCCTGGTTTTTAAAGGTTTGATCCTATAAACAAGCACTCGGTGAATGGTTAGCATTTATTCAGTGATGTTAAATCAGTCTGAAACTCTGACATAACATTCAATGAAAAATGTTTTCCTACTTTTTATTACCCATACAGTTATCATATTTGTTTTAGCGCAAAAGTAATATTTTCTGTTAAAAAATTACAAGTTCCCAAAGTACAGTTTATTTGCTCTGAAAGCCGGCATTGCATTTCATTGCAGCTGTATTTATATAATATCTATCTAGTGATCACCTCTCAACTGCACACATACTAGAAGCAGAGAGACCTCAGTTTCTTCTGTCCACTGAAGAACAAAGTGCTGGTGTTTAACTGTTGGAATGTTGTTCTGCTACAACAGAATTCAAAAAAGTCTCTTCAGTTGTGCATTTATTCAACATCACTTGTATTACCTGCATATGGCGTTGATGGGTCTATTGTAATGCAAGTGGTTTCATTCTATTTGGTAAATTATTAGGCATTTTTGTAAAATATAAGCGAAAACACACAGGCCTTAAAAAAAAAATGTATGTATGTATATACATACACATACACATACACATACACATACACATACACACACACACACATATACATTTACACACACATATACATTTACACACACATATACATATACACACACATATACATATACACACACATATACACATACACACACATACACACACATACACACATACACATACACATACACACACATATATATATATATATATATATATATATATATATATATATGCTATATCTTTTTTTTTTTATGGCAGAATAGCACCTTAGTTTTAGTGTACTTAGGATAGAAGTGTGGGTAAGTGGTCTTGAAATGGAGCCCTGGTCTACAATGCAATATGCTTACATCATGGTTTTATATCCCTTTAAAGAGGAATTTTAACCAAGAATTGAACTTCATTCCAATCAGTAGCTGATACCCCCTTTCCCATGAGAAATCTTTTTTTTCTCGAATAGATTATCAGATGGTCTGTATAGTTGATATTGTGGTGAAAACCCTCCCACAGGGTGATGTCATCACCATGGTCTTGACAGTTTGCAGTCTGTGAACATCATTGCATCGTGAGAAATGGCAGCTTTTTCAAATGAAAAGCAAGCATTATCTTCCTCTGTGCATAGAACTCTCAGTAATGAACATTCCATACAGGTCACCTGGCAGAACTACCAGTGATATATTTCAGAATGTGAATCAGGGAGAGGAAAGCTTTTACAATGGTAAACTAAATACTGTACAAACGTTTTAACTCCTACATGAACATTATGGAAAAGCCAAGTTGCAAATAAACTGTGAAGATAAACAATTTCATCCATCCTACTCCTGAAAAATATATTCATTTTTTTTAGAACCTCCCAGTTTTATTTTCTGTTTTAAAAAGCTAAAAAAGTAGGTTTAATGCTACTGTCTCATATGATGATAATTCAGCTTTTCCCATAGTCTCGCAGTTAGCAATCATGTGACCCCCAACAAGACAAATTTCAGCAATCATGAGGCCCCTATCAAGACAAATTCAGCAATCATGAGGCCCCCGACATGACAAATTCAGCAGTCATGAGGCACATAAATAGACAGCATTTCACATAAATAGGCAGAATGCCCCCTTAATATGGTAGACACCTCTCACCTGGCTTCTGAATTCTCCTCTGCTGGCTGCTGTGTCTGGCTGGCCTGGCAATACTGTTTTTGGCTGGATTGGGGATGATGTGTGGGCTGAAAGGCCTGGCAGTGATTCTGTGGCCTGGCTGGCGATGATGCTGTGGCCGGGTTAGCTGGCGATGATGCTGTGGCCGGGTTGGCTGGCGGTGATGCAGTGGCCGGGCTGGCTGGCGGTGATGCTGGGCTGTGCTTGGCTGGTTGAAGTAAATGCTGGCCTGACTGGTGGTGATGCTGTGGCCTTTTTGACAGTGATTCTGGGCTTGTTGGCTGGTGGTGATGCTGGGCTGGCTGGCCTGGATAGTTTAGGTAGTGACAGGAGCCCCCCAGTTCAGGTAGTGACAGGAGCCCCCCAGTTCAGGTAGTGACAGGAGCCCCCCAGTTCAGGTAGTGACAGGAGCCCCCCAGTTCAGGTAGTGACAGGAGCCCCCCAGTTCAGGTAGTGACAGGAGCCCCCCAGTTCAGGTAGTGACAGGAGCCCCCCAGTTCAGGTAGTGACAGGAGCCCCCCAGTTCAGGTAGTGACAGGAGCCCCCCAGTTCAGGTAGTGACAGGAGCCCCCCAGTTCAGGTAGTGACAGGAGCCCCCCAGTTCAGGTAGTGACAGGAGCCCCCAGTGTAAGTAGTGACAAGTGCCCCCCAGTTTAGGTAGTGACAGGGACCCCCAGGTAAGGTAGTGAGTGACAGGGACCCCCAGGTTAGGTAGTGAGTGACAGGGACCCCCAGGTTAGGTAGTGAGTGACAGGGACCCCCAGGTTAGGTAGTGAGTGACAGGGACCCCCAGGTTAGGTAGTGAGTGACAGGGACCCCCAGGTTAGGTAGTGAGTGACAGGGACCCCCAGGTTAGGTAGTGACAGGGGCCCCCCAGGTTAGGTAGTGACAGGCGCCCCCCAGGTTAGGTAGTGAGTGACAGGAGCCCCTCAGGTTAGGTAGTGAGTGACAGGCGCCCCCCAGGTTAGGTAGTGAGTGACAGGGGACCCCCAGGTTAGGTAGTGAGTGACAGGGACCCCCAGGTTAGGTAGTGAGTGACAGGGACCCCGAGTTAGGTAGTGAGTGACAGGGACCCCCAGTTAGGTAGTGAGTGACAGGGACCCCCAGTTAGGTAGTGAGTGACAGGGACCCCCAGTTAGGTAGTGAGTGACAGGGACCCCCAGGTTAGGTAGTGAGTGACAGGGACCCCCAGGTTAGGTAGTGAGTGACAGGGAACCCCAGTTAGGTAGTGAGTGACAGGCGCCCCCCAGGTTAGGTAGTGACAGGCGCCCCCAGGTTAGGTAGTGAGTGACAGGGACCCCCAGGTTAGGTAGTGAGTGACAGGGACCCCCAGTTAGGAAGTGAGTGACAGGAACCCCCAGTTAGGTAGTGAGTGACAGGGACCCCCAGGTTAGGTAGTGAGTGACAGGGACCCCCAGGTTAGGTAGTGAGTGACAGGGACCCCCAGGTTAGGTAGTGAGTGACAGGCGGCACCCCCCTTGTTAGGTTAGGCCCCCCTCGCCCTGGGCCCGCTTAGGGCCGTTTTTGGGGTGCTGGAGGGGTGGTAGCATGAGGGGAGAGCTTGGTGGCACATCGGTGGGAAGGGCCACCCCCTCCCTCACCTCGGGCTCTCCCCTCTGCGCTCCCCTCCAGCACTGATTATGCAGGCGGCGGGCAGCGGCGGCAGATACATACCTTCCGTGCGCTCCATGGATGCTCCTGTCTCTAGCCTCTGACGCGACTTCCTGTTTATACAGGAAGTCGCGTCAGAGGCTAGAGAGAAGAGCATCGGTGGAGCGCACGGAAGGTATCTCCTGCCGCCTGCATAATCAGTGCTGGAGGGGAGCGCAGAGGGGAGAGCTGAGGTGAGGGAGGTGGGGGCCCGTCCCCCCCCCCCCCCCCTCCCCACCGATGTGCCACCAAGCTCTCCCCTCATGCTGCCACCCCTCCAGGTCCTTGCGGGCCCCCTGTGACGTACGGCTCGGGTGAGCCCCATAGCAACGCTATGGTTGCTATGGTGATTGCTACGCCCCTGAACACTGACTAAATAATATAAAAAATAAATACAGGTATTGTAAAAAAATAAATAAATAAAATAAATTATTCATTATATTCACTACAGTTTCTCTTCAAATATACTATACTATTTCCAGTAGGCATGATGTGAGCTGTTACACTGTCCTGGTATATACTGAGAGTAAACAAACTGCAGTGCATGCTGGTTACTGTTTAAAAAAACCTGAATCTGAAATGAACTTACTGCTTGTATTGTCACTATGCTCCCCAAGTGTAAATTGTTCCTTTGCGCTCTATACCCTTTTTCTGCAGACTGTTATCAGCAAACGTTGAGTACAGGAGGATGAACTGGCCAGGAGTCAGTTTGAGGCAGAGTTTACTAAGCTGGATTGGTATCCTATCCATATTATGTGGATATGCTGTACTGGTCCAGGGTCTGCTGCTTCTCCGAAACAGATGTGTACCATACAACAAATGAATGGCAACACAATCTGCTGTCTGGAAAAATTGCATAAATATTTAAAGGTAGTCTGAAGCCAAATATTAAAAAATATATACCTAAGGAGAGGGAAGGCTCTGGGTCTTATAGAGCCTTCCCGTTCCTCTCCTCGTCCCGTCGTTCCTGCTCTGGCTCCCCCATTGGCAGTCTCCCACCCATGGGTCAGAAACTGCTCTCTTCCGCAGCAATGGGCTTTGGAAGTCTTCAGGAGCACTCAGGCTTCCGGAGACTACCAAATCCTCCCACAGCGGGAGATTGAAACAGAGGAGCCTGCTGAGGAATGAGAGAATGAGGAGATGATTGGTAAGGTTCTACAGAACCCAGAGCCTTCCCTCTCCTTAGGTAAGTATCTGGGGTTTTTTAATATTTTGCTTCGGATTTACTTTATCACCACAATTGACGTGTGAAAGGGCCCATTGAAAAGCATGGTCACTTTCTTCATGTCCGTGGCAGTCCCTTGTGGTTCCTAAAATCGGTCTAAAATAAAAAGGAGGTATTTTGCATTATTGACCAGGGCCTCATTTTTTAACCATACTTATATAAAAGTACTATAATGCTTTAAAAAGGGTGCAGTTCTATTCCTAGTCACTGAATAGACATTTGTAACAATCTGAATCCTTGACGTCACAAACCAGTTTGCAGTGTAATGCTCTGTGCACACTGTGCATTTTTACATCTGCACCTCCAGCGAAGGTGTGTCCAGTGCATTTCATCAGTGTTCTCCCCAGGCTCTTTTAGCCGGGTGCTCCACCCGGCTAGATTTGGTGACCACCCGGCTGTCATCGGCTCACCTCTTCACCTCCTCCTATGCTGTAAGCAGAGTTGCCCTGCATTTTCATCTCGACCCACCCAGCTACTTTTTCATGCCACCCGGCTACTATTTCATGCCACCCGGCTGGAATAAAAATTCTGGGGAGAACACTGTTCATATCATATGAGATCTAAGTGGTGTGTTTCTCAGAACGCATCATAGATCCGATTTTGTGTCCCTTTCTGCCAGGCATTATTCACAGTAGTGAATGGGCTGTGAATACACATATATGGCCACTGCTATTGCAATATCTTGTCCATCCTTGCATCAGCCCTTGAATGAACACCGTGTACTCATAGCCTTACCTTAGCCTTAGTGAGGCTGTTTGTTCTTTTATAATTGCGTCTCTCTTGTCACTGCAGGGTGTTGGGTTCTGTGCAGCGTGGAGAAGTTCTGTTTCTTGCTCCCGGGTCTCACGAATGATCAAACAAAGCCATAAAACTAGCAAAAATCTATTGCTGCTGTCAGTAATTCAAACCATGAAATCATGCTCAAGGCTTTTTAACCTGACAATAAACAATATAAATAAAAAGGGCAGAAAAGGAAAACAATTGTTAGCAGCATTGAGTTAGGCAGCACATTAGTTCTTCACTTTGGGCTTTAAGTCTGACGATGGGCATTTATCAGTAAAAACAGCCATCCCAGGTAGGTAACACCAGACTATAGACTTGGTGTATAAGTCTGCCTATCACCCATCACCTACAACCAGCCTATCATTTGCAGACTAAAGGTGCTTGTACATCTAGCAATGCATGGGCAGATCGACCAAGAGACAGATCTCTATCTGATGAATCTGATCGGAGAGAGATCTGTTGGCTGCCCATACACCATAGTCCAATTCACAATTTGTTTCAGCATGAAATATCTTGGGAATCGGCCTTGTGACACTGCCCCCGTTGCTTGGCCACTATCCCCCCAAATGTAAATGTGAACCTCTCAACCCTCCCATGCATTGTAATCTCACCTGCTTGTTGCAAAGAACGCAATTTGCCCACTAACCCTGGCTGTGGATCCTGGTCATTGCTTTATTGTAGATAATAGGACAGCAGAGGCGCCAACAGAATAAAAAAAACTCTAAAAGAACTTAAAAACCCATCTTCGTAATAAAGGAGGTAGTGGTGGACTTGCCTCCTCCGAGCAGAACATACGACTGTGGATTTTCAGTCAAAACAATTTTATTGGGTACTCCAAATAAAGTGCAACGCGTTTCGCGGAGTACAGACCCACTTCATCAGGCAATAGCAGATAGGAGTAAACCGCATCGGCCAGTATCCTCAACACTGAGCGACTCAGAGGCACTTTATTTGGAGTATCCAATGAAATCGTTTTGACTGAAAATCCACAGTCGTATGTTCTGCTTGGAGGAGGTAAGTCCACCACTACCTCCTCTATTACCAAGATGGGTTTTTAAGCTCTTTTAGTGTTCTTTATCCTGTTGGCGCCTCTGTTGTCCTATTATCTACATCAAGTCCATCCTTGGTGGAGGGTTGTACCCTTCCTTCTTCCACTACAGAGAGCGACTTTTTAATCCTGAGTGGGGTCAGGACAATCTCCCCACCTGCTTTGACAGTGGTTGCCTCATTGGTAACCCTGGTTTGTGAGTATTAAATTTAATATTACTCTTCCAATTATACATTACCAGTACATACTACACTATATTGGGCTCTTGGTGATCTCTCTTTTTCTCATTGCTTTGACTGGGTTGGAATATGAATACACTGTATCATTGGTCAGGCAGGTCACATGTTAAAAGGACATGTTACTCGCTGAAACTAAACTGAGACCAACAATAATCTGGGAGAAGCTACTACATATCTCAAGTGTTTTTAGTGGAATAGAGAAACCCCAACCTTTCATAAATAGGTGAGAGTTGATATTGTGCCCTCCTGTAATGTCAGTGCAGTGTGGCTTTTTCGGTGCAGTTTTTATCCTGCCACTTTATAAACCTGCCCCTTAGTCTTCAGACTGTGTCCTTAATAGATGGTAAGGCAGCCATTTCTGCTTGCCGGCCTTCCACCTGCTCATAAAGGCATGAGATCCATCAATACCTAAAGACTTCAAAGTGTCAGAAGGTTTAGAGTGGAGATTCAGATTATTACAAATGCCTATTTCTGACAAACTTCCTTTAGCCAAAGAAAAGTGCTGCAAGTATGACTTCAGTGATAATACTGAGGGTTGTTGTAAGAGCACATGTGTATTGCCTCTCTAAGGATCTCAGAGACACGTGGAACAAAGGGAAGATGTTCTTGTATACAACTTGCTTTGCGGATTGTAACCACACGCCTATGCAGGATTTCCAATGTGCTTCAAATAACTGTTTCTTGTTGACTTGTAGATAATTTTGGTATTCCATAGCAATATGAAAAATACTACAGCCTGCTCTAACATTTGGTGAAGAACAAAAATCAGTGATTCCCTTCTTTTAATGTTTCCTGTTTGTATGTGCCTTTTAGCTTTTTTTGGCGCCTTCACTATTTTATGCTTTTTATGTTCTGTCCAGCTTTGTGTGCTTATTGTTGCAACTGTAAAGGGGGTGGGTCAGTAGACAGTCGATAACCTTTCATAGGTCATTATGGACTTTAAGCAGTGTCTTGTACCTTACCGTAATGTATATTTATTTACAGATTGTTGTGAGTACAGCTTGTTATAACCTCTCTGCCCTGTTTTGCAGTTATGCCGCCTGTGCCAGCTAGCCATGGAATGAAGCTGGAATACTGGATACCCAAACCGACAAGGCATAGTGAACTTTATTGCCGTCAATCAGAGCCAAATCTCAGCGAACCAGATTTTTCAGTGCTGTCTATACATTTTTTTTTTATTGTCTACTTTCATCCATCAAGGAATATATTTGTATATATTGCAAGATTTAAAAGGAGTTTTAATAAAAACTATTCTCCCTGACCAATAAATCTGATTACTTGGAGATTTTAACTATTGTGGGTCTCCTTTTAGTAAGATAACCGAAGCAGCAGTTTCTGATCTGACCTACAGTGCCACCTACAGGTGAATCTGAGATTGTACCTTAGTCATGAAATTATAATCTATACGGTTTCCCCACAATTTACCTAACTGTGTAAAATCCTCTGCTGGTATTTCTTCCTACCACTAGATGGAGCTGACAAAATATTACGAATAATGGACATCATCATCTGTGAATTGATTAGTGCTACCCAGTGGTAGGCGGGAGCTCTAACCATAGAGGAGCCAAAGAAGAGCTTTGACATGTACTTCCAATATTTTCCAAAGGCCCTGACTTGTCTCTAACCTCCACCTCACCATCTTCCCTATTACCACGACTTCCCAACATCATTATAGATCTTAACATGCTGCCTAGTGTTATCATTTCCCTACCAAACGGGTTGCCTACACATGGGTATATTTTAAATACTGATGTCTAAAAAGATTGATGTTAAAATCATCGCAGAAAGAATCTAAAGTTATTGTACAGTTGCCTAAAACTTGGCATAACCATTAAAATGATGCCAACACAATGCTGTCTCCTAATCTACCATAAATCATAGCCTAGCTAGATACTTTCGTCTAACAAGCCAACACTAATGGATCCCTGATATTAACCTAGCCTCCTAAGTTTTGAGACTTTAAATGCTGTGCTTCTGGCACCAGGATCTGTGATACTAGGCCCTCAAATGAAAACACACCAACTCCTGTTGCACCTGTAGGGACTGTGGATTTTATTACTGGAAGCCCTCATCAGATGTTGCAATCTGAATAACATGGTATTTGAAGTAAACTTCTAAACATTCCAGGAAAACAAATGTACAGTAAAACTAATTCAACATTATTTTATTTTTAGCAATTGCTTAGAACAGTTGCTGCTGTTTTCAAGAGCACTGTTACTGTATAGAACAATTTGGATCACTTTGAGTTGGGGAAATTTGTTTTTATGGAAGTCCTCCTTAATGAGGGTAAATACGGTATGCTAATATTGGTATGAGAGTTGAGACCTGTATCAATTTTTATTGAAATCTGTAGTTTAGGTTTACCCATCCAACTGCAATGTTCTCTTACCTCTAGCAATTTCTCAGTTTCTGTCCATTATGTTCTTGGCTTATGGGGTGGGGCTAGCTGTTTACATCCTAACTTTGGGCAATAAGGAGATGCTGATCATTCACTTGTACAAGACTGGAAATTAATGAAAAAGAAACATACAAAGCTGCTTACATACAGTACCTAGTTAGGTCCCTGACTGCCAGAAGGAGCCCGAGACATCATGTAATCTCCACTTCAGGGTCCAACAAGGTACAACCAATCATCTTGAGCCTCTGACTGCAGGTGCAGAGATTCATTAACAACTGTTGATAGCACCAACAGTAACTTTGTAGTAGTTTAGAGGGTCAGTTAGTTTAGTTTAGTTTAGTGTTTGAGAAGGGTCAGAGTAAGTTTAGGATTAAGCTTCTCTTTTCCTACTTGAGTTATTGTGTTTTTTAGGGATTAAGTTTAGTGCTGGGCATAGTTTAAGGGCCCGTTTCCACTAGAGCGAATCCGCATGCGTTCTCTGCATGCGGATTCGCATAACCAATACAAGTGGATGGCCCTGTTTCCACTTGTCAGTTTTTTCCTGCGTTTTTCTGTGCAGGATATTTCTGCACGGTAGAGCCTGCAGAATTCGCCTGCGTGAGGAATGCAGGCGATTCGCAGGCTATGTATTTAATAGGGAAAACGCACATGCGTTTTTTGCCGCGATTTCGCGTGCAAATTCGCATGAAAAGTAATGTAAATTGAACCAGGCAGTGACATGGTTAAATTCGCATATACCCTGCCTATGCGAAATCGCGGCAAAAACGCATGCGGAATCTCATCCGCATGCGATTTCGTCAGCGGTGGAATCCCGGCGATTCGCACCGCACTAGTGGAAACGGGCCCTAAGGGATAACTAAAGCAAAGTTGTAAAGGGCTGAGGTTCTTGCACATTTTTGGCACAGCTCAAATTAATTGATGGGACTGAATCAGGAACGGTGTGGTTTATCAAGTAGAACACATTTCTTTGTTTCTCAGTCCATCCTTAACACTGACATGGATATGGCTTTTGAAAACTGGAGTTTGAGACCTGTGGCTTAAAGGGTTATGGCTATGCTTAGGATTTGGGTAATGGTTAGTATTACCGGTAGTTTAGTGTTTAGCTTCGTGTCAGGGATAAGGCTAGGGATGATGATTGGTGTTCGGCTGTGGGTGAATGTGGGGTACTTGTTTGTGACATATGCATAGGGGTCACTGTAAAAGTGGCATACACCATTTCGTTTTTTGTTTCAACCAGAGAAATCTGATCCATTTTTTTTTTGTTTCCCCTGGTTAATTTTAATAAACAGAAAAATCAAATCAAAGCAATACTATACAATAACGATAGATTCTTTCGAAAATATCCAGCAAACTATTGCATAAAACTTTCAGTTTTCATATTTTGCTATTTGATTTTTTTTCCAACAAATCTGATCAAATTTTTATAGAAAATTAAAAATAATAATTTCATTCTCGGTCAAAAAATGTTGTTTTGAATCCTTATACAATCAACTGTTTTTATGAAGAACAAAGGGAAAATCGATCAATTTGATTGAGTATGTCCACCTTTAGGCACAGGGTAAGAATCCCGATAATGGGCTCCTCTTTCTGGACCCAGATAAATGGCACCATAGTTTGGGGGGTATTGGTAGATGTAAAGTTACTGCTGCCTTTTTTTCCCCTTCAGTTTTCAGTCCTGTAAGCTGGGGAAGAGGTTGCGTTTCCCTTCTGCCCGGGAGTTTGGATTTCAAACTACTGGTTCTTTCGTTTACCCGATAACCGGGAAATAAAGGAGAGGCCTCCTGCCAGCCACCCCACAGAAATGGAACTTTGCATTTTCCTTCAGTAGTAACTTAACTAGAAGTAAGAGAAATGTACATTTAGCACTTCAAAAGATATACTGTTTTCTAGTCAGCATATCGCAGTGTTCAGATACACGACCTCATGCCAGTATTAGACATGAAATATCATGTTATATTGCTGATGAAAATACTGTTTACAATATTCATAAGTGTTCTTTTTAATGATGTAAATATTGACAGATCTGCATGCCCCGTGATGTTTTGGTACTTATGCCAATTTTGACACAATCTGTTGTTGGTACATGTTTATTTTTATTCACAGCACCAGGGAAGATGCATACAGTCTTTCTTTCCCTGGCTAAGTATTCAACTTTTCTTTTTTTGTTTCAAATGAGCCTTCCTGCAACTCATTCCAGCAGAGTTCAAACCATAACACACAGGTGTAGCTGTCGTTCAGTTACTTTTCAATGTGAATTCTATCCCTTTACCACTAGATGGCAGCACATGCATTTTGGTAGGCAATGCTGCTGACTTGCAGTACTTCCAACAGACTTGCTAGTCCTAACTACCGGTAGCATTATCTCAGCTGCCAGACTTATTAATGTCAAATTCTGTTCCCTGTTTTCAGGTTAATTTAAATTTCTTGAATAGTAAAAGAATTGTAATGTAACAGATCAGTATTGGAGTCGCCATAAGTTGCTAAATGCCTCCCCAGCATCTGTGTAGATCAGGGTTTTCCCAGTCTTGAACTGGGCAGACAGGACGAGTTGCAAAAAGTTGGTTGATTTGGCTGATGTGTGTGAAGGCTTTCTAAATGATTTATTGATTAGGATCTTCCACTAATCCACTATAAATCTCTCACCACCACCTTTTCATTGTCTTTAGGATCCGTAAAGCTCTTGGTTCTGCCATGCTGACATGCTATACGGTATATTTAGTATCTGTCAGGAAAATTCACATTTATTTCACATTGACTGTAACACAGAGTAGCAGGGCCCAGGAAACTCATGTGCAGCATGCACTGGTGTGTGTTAGAGATACAAGTATTTGGGTCATCCTGTTGATGATACAGGGCTGTGGAGTCGGTACAAAAATCCTCCGACTCCTCGACTCCGACTCCTCTACTTTGCATATTAAAATCTTGTTGATTGAAAGTATGCAACATGAAATGCTTCTCTTAACTGCCAACGCTTAGGAATTTTAAAAGACAACTGAAGTGAGAGGGATATGGAGGCTGCCATATTTATTCCCTTTTAAACAATACCAGTTACCTTGGTATCTGGCGGATCTTCTGCCTCTAATACTTTTAGTCATAGACTGAAACTAGTCATTGGTAAGAGTACTTGTAGAAGGTACAGACAGGAACAAAAACCATCTATCAGGCCCTAGGCAATATAACTGTGGTTACATGTAAGAGTGATGTGTAGGTACTCTGCAGGGGAATGAGGGGGATTTTTCCTCTATTACACATTCTTCATGCACAATCTGAACATGGATCAGGCCCTAGGCAATATAACTGTGGGTACATGTAAGAGTGATGTGCAGCTACTCTGCAGAGGAATAAGGGGATTCTTCCTCTATTACACATTCTTCATGTACAATCTGAACCAGGTTTATGGGTGATAGATTTCCATCTCATTGACCATCTCTATTAGTGACACGGCTACACATCAGGCTTTATTCTTACAGCATAGACGTTATTTCGTATATATAAGATATTCCTGTGTACACATCATAAATACAGTCACAATTCGATATGTATATCTGACTTTAAAAATACAGGGACTGCTTTAATGAAGCAGCACATCTAACCATTATTTGATTGGTTTATTTCATTTTTGTGGACTAAGCAGAGCGTATTACTGTGTATATATACCGTAAATTATTTGACTATTATCTGATAAATGGAACACTTTATCATATTTTCTATTTAAATTACAGTTTAAATTCATTAGGAGTCAGTCGGTGCATTTTTTCATGACTCCGACTCCAGGTACACAAAAATTACTTCGACTCCGACTCCACAGCCCTGCAATGATATTTGACTTTTCAATCTTGAGTGTACTGTTCATAGACTTCAAAGTGGTCTGAAACTCTGACATTACAGTCAGTAAATGTGTGTTCCTACTTTGTATTACCCATTCAGTTACCATATTTGCTTTTGTGCACAAGTAATATTGTCCATTTACAAGTTCCCAAAGTACAGTTTATCTGCTCTGAAAGCAGCCATTGCATTTTAACCATAGTTGTTTTTGTTATATATTAAAATCTTCTGGTGAGCTCTTCTCAACGGTGTGCATGCTAGAAGTAGAGAGCGCTTCTTCTCAGCACAACAAAAATGTAACAGAGGAATGTAAACAAAAGATAATGTTATCACCTCTTCGGGTGCAGATTATAAGGTGAAGGGGCTTTCCACTGCATTAAAAAAAAGTGCTGTGTTTGTTTGCTGTTCTGCTTCAATTTGTTTTTTTTGTTGTTTTTTTGTGTGTGCTAATAGGCTTCCTCTAGAAGTGAACTGTAGAAGTTTTCTTAGAAAACTTCCTTGCCTTTTTAAATGCTTTTGGCAAATACGTTTTTGACTGACAATCCTTTACAAGTGACTAAAGCAGGACCATAGCCCTTATGTTGAGAGTTGAGCATATAACACTGTGCAGGGTAAACGCTAGCTACAGGCATTGAGTGAACGTTTAATGCATGAAATGCATGAACAGACAACCATCGTTTCTTCTATCAAATTAAAGACATGCATGTTGGCAAACAGCCAGGAAAATGCAGCCTGGTGGATCGCAGATTTTCTGAGGGGGGCTTATAATGGGAAGTATGAGGTGGTGTGTCCGTCTGTAGACTGGGAAAGCAACACTCCTTAGTGCACAGCAGTGGTAGGGGTAGGCAATAGCTCAGACAGCATGCTCAACCACAAAATTCATAAGACGTAATCTTGAGGCACTGCAGGTCCATCAAGCAATCCAAAATGAGGTGTGTGCAACACAAGTGATGAGGTGGGTGCCTGGGCAGCGGGATGCTTGTTCACAGCCACGCCTACTGTTTGTTGCAAACACCTTGTTTTGGATTACTTGATGCACTTTTTACGTAGAATAAAACCTTTTGCTTTTCATGGAGACCTGCAGTGTCATCTCCTGCTCTTTTGCATAGAATTTTGTATTTTATGCAATATTCAGTTTCACTGGGTAGCTCTATTCCTCATCAGAAATATTGCAATGATCTTGATGATACACTAGTTACATGTAATGGCTGCTTCTAGTGATTCAGTACATTGACTGAGGGGAGACGTGTGATTCTAACACAGATGATATTACTGTGGGTCAAATTTGAACAGGATAACTCCTATGGGCAATGAAAAGGACTTTCTTTTTCTTTCTTTTTTTCTATTATTGCTTTGCCAGACTGGCACTTTGGCAGTTGAGTGATCTATTCAACAGTGCTGTACACTCTGCACTGCTTTCAGTGTAACAGGGTTCTAAAGAACCCTTCCACAAAGTGTTCATAGCTCCCTCTACGTAAATCACTTTTTTTTTTTTTTTTTTTTTTTTTATTCCTCTGTGTGATGTTGGAAGATATCTTGGGGCACTCTGTATTCATGAAAGTTGCAGTTGATTTAAATAGGTTAGCTTTAAGCTAAGAGAACTTTGATTAAGATGACTATATGAATGACTGTGAAATCTATGAAGCCATTATTTGACCAGAGTTTTGGCACAGTATATGAATTAGAATCTATGAATATATTTTTTATGAAATGTCTGGAAATGAAAATTGACTGATTTGTAAACTGCCATTTTCACTGTTTTCTTGTGGAAGAAATTGGTAGTAATGTGTACTGATTTTATGCAAATGAATTATTTTTCCTATACAGAATAAAGTTTACGCTGTATACCATTCTTCTGCGTACCTGTTTTTTTCTTTTTCTTTTCTTTTTCTGATGTGGAAATTTTACTGCATGAGTGGTGAGGCAATGTTATAAAGATTGAGTGAGAATGTGTATGTTTTTTTTTTTATATTAATTTAACTAATGTAATATCCAGCTGTTAAATATACTTGTTTGGCTTCTGCCTTTTTCAGCATACATGGGAAAAGGGTGCCGGTGGAATTTGGGCATCTGGTGAAGTCTCTAGTAGAATATCAGCTTACCTACCCCTCACACTAACCCTCCCCCTGCCTACTCCTAACACTAACCCCCACCCTCATCCTACGCCTAACACTACCCGTACTACACTGCACATTACTTTCAGCTTCATCTATGTTACCCTTCAGCAGATGATAGGATAGCATCATCTTCCTTTCCGATCTCTGAGTTTATCTCACCTGACATTCCAGCCCTCGCTGTGGTGAAACTGTAACCATCCTGTTGGGTTTTCCTGCTACAAACCCACAGTCATGAGATTGTCTGAACCAGTTGAAAGTGGCTGAATTAAGTGACTTTCACCTTAGGTGTGTGTTATCCTGTGTTTATTTGGCACCAGGAGAAGCATATTAATTTTGAATTGAATAGTATCTTATTCTATTATAGCATATGAAATTACTTAAAGTGGATCCGAGATAAACTTTTACTTATTGCATAATTGTGTTCCTTTTATATAGTTTATAGGGCATTCCTTAAGCCCAATACTTTTTTTTTGTTTTTATACTCTAATTCCCTATAAACTAAACAAGACTCACCCACGGCTTCTCCAGTGCCTTGGCACTCTGACTCATGTAGCAAGGGCTTATGGGAGCTCAGTCTGGGCAGGAGGAGGAGGTGTTACTAGCCAGAGATTTCAGAGGCAGATGGGAGGAGGAGAGGGGAGTGAAGTTTTCACAGGCTGAGGACTGGAGACACAGATCAGCTTGGCTGTGTGTAATGTGACAAACAGTATATGGCTGCTCTCATTGTATCACAGGAAGAAATACTCATATACTGTTGAAGCTGTTTGCGGCTAGATTTGCTGTGTAAACTTTAGATAAGCTATATAGACAAGTTACTTGTTATAGATAGTTTTTCATCTTGGATACGCTTTAAGTACTTACCATATATACATGCATACGCCAACTCCCCACACCACACACACACTTTTCGCCTAAAAATAGGCCAAAAGCTGTGACTCACTGATTGGCCAGTAAACGCCCCAAATGTGCCACTTTTAGCCCGCATGCAGAGCCCCAATTTGTAGATGCTGACAGGTGCAGACTGCATGTACAAGTGTGCTTTATTATGAATAGCTACCATGCAGCTTCTAAACTGGTAACTAGAACTCCAGGCTCACTATCTTGTGACTGCGGTAAGTGTGGTGCTCTAGTGGCTAGGCCAGTTTGGAAAGCTTCAAGGGACACTAGAGGAAGCAAGATGGAATGAGGACAGGCAGCTATAAATACTGCAGCGCACTTAGCAGTGTACTCTGCTTATGGGGCCCCCCGCACACATAACTCATTTTATTTATATATATATATATATATATATATATATATATATATATATATATATATATATATATATATATATATATATATATATATATATATATATATATATATATATATATATATTATATATTCCCTGCAAGTAGGCCGACCCACCACTTTACACCCAAGATTTGGGTGTCAAAAAGTCAGCCTATCTGCAGTGATATGCAGTATATACTGTGGTGGTCTTCAGAAGTGGCCATTAAGTTATACAGTACTGGCCAGAAGAACTGTGACATAATTACCCGTATTACGTTGACCTAAATGCAAGGCACCAGCAGTAAAGTCATGGTGATGTTCACCTAGGCGGTATCTGGCTTGGAAGAGTCTTGCCGGTTTCTCCAGAACTGCTAATTATCATGCTTCATGCTCCTGTACGTGTGTGACATCAAGAGCCACTGGCTAAGACTGACCCTTGTCCACACAAATTCTCTAGAGAGAAAAGCCCATTGTGACATAGTTTCATTTCCGTCATCTTGTACTTACTGTCAACATTCTCTGTTATTCCCGTAATTCTCTAATTATAACTATGAAAGTGACTTCTGGGTTGATTCCAATGATCATAAAAGAATACCAAACAAAGTAAATTGCCCTACACATCTCTTCAGTTTCCATTAGTGACTCATATCTAATAACGGAAGGAATTTCGCATTCACAATTAGGATAAATAGAAAAACCCAAAACAAACGGAGTAATGTTTGTTCTAAACATGTTTTGGTGTGTTTTTTTTTTTGTTTTTTTTGTTTTTTTAGGATACTAGAGTTTGAG
Organism: Hyperolius riggenbachi; assembly: GCF_040937935.1. Lineage (NCBI taxonomy): Eukaryota > Metazoa > Chordata > Amphibia > Anura > Hyperoliidae > Hyperolius > Hyperolius riggenbachi. Next base: position 482,221,233 of record NC_090647.1, on the reverse strand, counting down.
GAATTAGCTTGTATATTTTCAGGCGATGGATTTAGAGTATCTTGTGTATAGCTTAGCTATAGCTTGGCTTTCTAACATTGTGTATCCACTGGTGTGAAAATAAACGGAGACTTTTTTTCACCCAGCCTTCGGTGTAGCGGAATCTTGCGCAAAAGGTGGATCAGCGCAACACCAGGCCGCCTCCGAATGGCCTCCATCAGAGATGCGCTGAGCCCCCCCAAGAACTACAAACGCACCTTGAACCCAAACAGAAGCTCTGCATATACACCAAAAGCATGGCTGTTAAGTGGGAGCAGCTGACCAAAAACGAATTACATTAGTACATAGCAAGGAAATGAGCAGCGCTACTTAAAGGGGAACTGAAGAGAGAGGTATATGGAGGCTGTCATGTTTATTTCCTTTTAATCAATACCAGTTGCCTGGCAGCCCTGCTGGTCTATTTCTCTGCAGTAGTATTTGATTAAAACCAGAAACAAGCATGCAGCTAGTCTTGTCAGATCAGACTTATAAGTCTGAACCACTGAAACACCTGATCTGCTGCATGCTTGTTCAGGGGCTATGGCTAATAGTATTAGAGGCAGAGGATCAGCAGAGCTGCCAGGCAACTGGTATTGTCTAAAAGGAAATAAACATGACAGCCTCCATATACCTCTCTCTTCAGTTCCCCTTTAAAAACAGACTAGTGCCTACCTGCAAAAGAGTGCATGCCCCACTTGTGGGGTCAAATACACACCGAGCATACACATGACCGGTCTACCACTAGAGGAGGATGTTGGTTTCCTTTTAACAGCTTGCATGCAACCTATTAAGTACTCGTCCCTCCCACTGCGAAGAAGTCAATCCTCCATGGGAGGGGCCTAACACTAACTAAATCCTAACCTATGTATATGCATAGCCTGGGTGCGGCTAATCAATTTCCTTTGTTTTTGCAGTTATAGGAGTCCTCTGGATTCCTGATTCCCTCTGGCGTGTGTGTGGTTGGTAGAAGTGGGTCCATTTCTGTTTTATATCTTGGGTATAGCATAGAAAAGCTATATTCATGTTGAACAAGTAAGCTAAAATTCGCTCCACCAGTGTGGCAGAACTCTTGGGACTTGATGAGCCATAAACCTTCTCTCCTTCCCAATATTGTGAACTGGTATCTGGTGAAGAAGGTCTCTTGACCTCTTTACCAGTTTTCATTCCTTCTGTTACAATACTAGTGCAGAGCAAATTAACAGCCCATATAAAGGAGAAAGGAGGACGTTGTGATAAAATACTTTAGAAACTAACATTTTTGCTGGACAAAATGTAGTTTTGTGCTGGTGTTAGGAAAAGTGGTGGTATTCAAACAAAAAAAAACTGCGGGTTTAATAAGTCTCTGGAAATGGGAACCCCAGTATAAAATCCCGCTAAGCGCAGAGTCCTTATGTAGTTAGAGGTGCCTAAGGGCTTATGTGTTTACCCTCTCTCCATAAACAATTTTGTGTCAGTCATGTATATATTCATTTTATATGAATTTTTCTAATAAACAAGATTTTAGACTGGATGTGCCCAGCCATACTTTTTCTACAATACAAACTTCCTGGGACTTTTTTGTGCTTTGAGCACTCCAGCATTTGTTTGAGAAGGGGTCCTGTACACAGTCTTCTGCCACTTTGAATTGCTCTATTAATTCAGAGGAAGGCACAAAACCCTTACAACGCATGGTCCAATTAGCCCCAAAAGGGAAAAAAATCCTTCCCGACTCCAGATGGCAATCAGATAAAATCCCTGGATCAACACCACTGGGCATTACCTAGTAATTATAACCATGGATGTCTTTCAATGCAAGGAAAGCATCTAAGCCCCCTTTTCAAAGCAGATCTAGAATTTGTCATAACTACTTCCTGTGGCAATGTATTCCACATCTTAACCACTCTTACTGTAAAGAATCCTTTACTAAATAAATGACTAAAACGTTTTTACTCCATGCGCAGATCATTTCCTCTAGTCCTTTGTGAAGGCATAGGGACGAAAAGTTAATCCGCCAAGCTTTTATATTGCCCTCTGATGTATTTATACATGTTAATTAGATCCCCTCTAAGGCTTCTTTTCTCTAGACTAAATAAACCCAGATTCACTAACTTTTCTTGGTAAGTTATACCTTCCATCCCTCGTATCAATTTAGTTGGTCATCTCTGCACCTGCTCTACAACTGCAATATCTTTCCTGTAAAGTGGTGCCCAGAACTGAATTCCATATTCCAGATGTGGCCGTAATAGAGAGTTAAACAGAGGCAATATTATGCTAGCATCTTGAGTTTTATTTTCCTTTTAATGCATCCTAAATGTTATTAGCTTTAGCTGCAGCAGCTTGGCATTGAATGCGATGATTCAACTTGTTGTCTATAAATACTCCTAAGTCCTTCTCCATGTTTGATGTCCCCATCTGTATCCCATTTATTTTGTATGGTGCTAGACCATTGGTACGACCAAAATGCATGACTTTACATTTGTCAACATTGAATTTCATCTGCCATGTATGTGCCCATATAGCCATCCTATCCAGATCCTGTTGCAATATGACACTATCTTCCTGAGAGTTGATGATTCTGCACAATTTTGTATCATCTGCAAAAATAGCAACATTGCTTCCTACTGCTTCTACTAGATCATTATTAAATAAATTGAGGAGCAATGGACCCAGTACAGACCCCTGTGGGACCCCACTGCTAACAGTCTCCCATTTTGAGTACGATCCATTGACCACAACGCTTTGTTTTCTGTCCATTAGCCAGTTCCCTATCCATGCACACAGACTCTTCCCCAGTCCTTGCATCCTCAACTTTTGCACCAGACGTTTATGGGTAACAGTGTCGAAGGCCTTTGCAAGGTCCAAGTATATCACATCTACAGCATTTCCAATATCCACATTAACGTTCACTACCTCATAAAAGCTGAGCATGTTAGTCAAACAGGACCTGTCTTTAGTAAACCCATGTTGATGCTGAGAAATAAGATTATTTTCTACTGTGAAGTCTTGTATAGTATCTCTTAGTAACCCCTCAAATAGTTTGCACACAACTGATAAGTACAGGTCTATAGTTTCCCGGATCTGATTTTTTTTTTTGCCCTTCTTAAATAATAGGAAAACGTGGGCTGTACGCCAATCCACTGGAACTCTGCCAGTTGATAGGGAGTCAATGTCTCTAAGAACAATATATTAAAGTATAGTCTCCAGCACATCACGGTTAAATATAAGCTTTTTATCATCCAAAGGCAACGTATGCAATGACTAACTTGCACAATGCAGACCTAAATATGGCCCTTAGTCATAACTCTTGTTAATCACATTGATATGACACTTATAACAAAGGATTACAGCCTCCAATTCAAGTAACAAGACTGTGGATACAGAGAAAGTAGATGAGGAAAAATGTATTATGTATTAATACAATCAACCATTATATCCAAGCTAAAATTCATGACTTGAAAGGGTACCTGTAGTGGCATGTCGCGTGAGATAAGTGTATGTGCAATCCCATTCCTTCATAGGACTAGCTTGTGTTCCTTTTTTCTTTTTTTCTCCGTATAAGACTAAAGAATGGCATGTTCTCTATAGCTGGACTGCAGTTGGAACTGGTTAGGGCCTCCTTCACATATGAGGCCTCCCTGCTCTTGCAATTTCATGCAGCTGAATGGCAGCATTACTAACCACATTGGTGTCAGACTCGCAATATGGTTACCTGGCAGCAAAAAACAAAAGCGTCATGTTGCGTCTAAGCACAGCCACACTCAGATGTCGCTCAATGTGGTCGCCACCCATGCTGAGTGCTAGGAAGTGCCCAGCTAGTGCACAGGAGCAGCTGACAGACAGTTCACTGCCTTCAGCCTCCCATGTGAAAGAGACCTAACTCTCTCTTATTTGTAATTAGAGGTTTTAAAACTACTGTGTGGCTGAGAAAACATGTCTGCAGGGAACAAATAAGGCCCATCGGTTTTTTTTTCTATAGATTTGTCTGTATAGGAGCTAAGAAATAACCCTCTAGCACATGAGACAGTCCAAATACAATAGAAGACTTTGAGAGTCCAGTAAAGTGAATAAAGTCTTATTTAGGATTAGGATTATAGATAGGTTTATCATTGGTTTATTTTCACTTCAGATTTGACTGAAGATAATTTTTAAGTGGAAGAAGTTCCCCTGGGGGTACTCGCCTTTGGGTGGGGGAAGCATCAGGATCCTATCAAGGCTTCCCCCGTCCTCCGGTGTCCCACGGCAGTCTCGCTTTGACCCTCTAAATGGCGGGTATGTAAATATTTACCTTCCCGGCTCCAGCGCATAATCGGCTGTCCATTCGGAGATAGGCGGAAATAGCCGATCGCTGTAGGTCCGCTCTACTGCGCAGCGCAATTCTCCTGCACCAGCATAGTAGAGCGGACCCGACGGAGATCGGCCATTTCCGCCTATCTCCGTGCTGAGAGCTGCAACAGCGCCCCTGCTGGGGCCAGGAGAGGCAAATATATCAAGCCTTGTCAGGCTTGTCCAGCCAGGATTGCGGGTTGCTTCGGGAGAGCCAGAGCTGGACTGCCTGCAGCTACAGGGATGGGGGGGAAGCCTCATTGGGACCCTGAGGCTTCCCCCTCCCAAGGTGAGTACCCCCCAGGGGAATTTTTTTTTCCGTTAGTCTCTTTGAGGGGTTACATACATGTTGTTCTCCACTGTCACTGTTCCTGGTGTTGAGGCACAGGAGGGGTTGAGCTATGTGTGTTTCTTCTCCTGAGACCTCTGAAGAGTGTCACACAAAAGGTTAGGAATGCAATATCAGGCTGAGGTAAGAGGGCTCCCACGGAACAGCTCTCATCTTAACCTAAAGTACCCGCTCACTTGTTTCTTTGTTTTTTTTTCACAGGTGTATTTTAAAGGACCACTATCGCGGAAATTGTAAAATGTGAAATACATGTAAACCCATACAAATAAGAAGTATGTTTCTTGCAGAGTAAAATGAGCCACAAATTACTTTCCTCCTATGTTGCTGTCACTTACAGCATGCAGTAAAAATCTGACAGCATTGGCAGGTTTTAGGGCCTGTTTCCACTACACGCAGATTCTGCATGCAGAAAACTGACTCAAATGAATGCCTATGGGAAATCTGCATCAGAAAAATTGCGTTCAGTCGAAACAGGCCCATAGACATTCATTGGAGTCAGTTTTGTAGTGGAAACAGGCCCTCAGACTAGTCCATCTCTTCATGGTGGATTCTCCACATGGCCTTTATTATTTCTAAAGAGACAATCCCTGAAAATGATTTATATAAAGATGTAGACCGCCCCCCTACCTGTTTGCACACATTTTTGGCAGTTGGGCAGAGCAAATGTCATTCACTAAGCGATTTTGAAAATGAAGAAACCCTTGAGAATCCCCCATAAGGATCTGGGCTAGTCCAAAACCTGTCGGTCCTGTCAGATTTCTACTACTTACTGTAAGTGACAGCAACATAGGAGAAAAGTCATTTATCTCATTTTACTCTGGAAGAAAAGTACTTCTTATTTGTATGTGTTTTTCTTTTAGATTTTTATTATTTTTGCGATGGTGCTCCTTTTAATGGACTTGTGTACGGTATTGCTTGATGCCCAAAATAAAACTGTAAAGATTACCAGCCCAATTTAACATGGCTTACCTCACATGACATACCAATCAGGCAATGTACAGAGAAATAACTTTCAAAATATGGTGTTAGAAACCGTATTCCCAGCACAATAACTTGGGTGAGTCTGACAGGATGCCTCAGTTTGCCTCAAGGTGTCTTTTTAATTAGAGGCCGTGTTGGGATTTTTTTTTTCCTTCCTGTAAATTCTGACGTTAAAATTCCATTTAGGTGTTTCCCTAGAGTCTGTAGTTCCTACGCAGATGGTTCTGACATCTGCTGTTTCTGTTCATAATGAACAGATAATCTACAGGTGCTGTGCTATGTCAAATGCAGTAACAAGTATTGTTCCTTCTCACTCACTGTACTTTCCATATTGGATTCCAATTAAAGGGACACTTAAGTAAAAAAAAAAAAGTTTTACTCACCTGGGGCTTCCAATAGCCCCTTGCAGCTGTCCGGTGCCCTCGCCGTCTCCCTCCGATCCTCCTGGCCCCGCCGGCAGCCACTTCCTGTTTCGGTGACAGGAGCTGACAGGCTGGGGACACGAGTGATTCTTCGCGTTCCTGGCCACAATAGCGCCATCTATGCTGCTATAGCATATATCATATACCATATAGCAGCATAGAGGGTGCTAATGTGTCTGGGAACGCGAAGAATCACTCGCATCCCCAGCCTGTCAGCTCCTGTCACCGAAACAGGAAGTGGCTGCCGGCGGGGCCAGGAGGATCGGAGGGAGACGGCGAGGGCACCGGACAGCTGCAGGGAGCTATTGGAAGCCCTAGGTGAGTAAAACTCATTTTTTTTTTGTTTGACTTAAGTGTCCCTTTAACACTGCTGCACTTTGGGGGCTGATATACTGAATCTAGGAGTTAGAGCATTGTTTACAGTAGTGTTGTTGACATTCATATGCTGTGTAAGTATGGGGTTTAGGAAAACTCTGGATGTTTCTAAGAGGTGCGAGTACTGTAGGACAGAATGGTAACATAGGTACCATGCCTGTGAAGGGCGTACATACATTTAAGCAGCCGTGAGATTTGGGTGCAGGGTAAAGCCGATAAACTGCTCACTCTGCTCCTACTATTCCCCCTCCAGATCGCAGTGGATAGTGGGGAAAGATGTAATCCGGGTTCCAGCTATTGCTGGCGAGGAAATTATAGTTATAGTCAGTCCACTTTCCTCTCTACAAGGCAATTGACATACAAGCAGTCCAACAATGTTCCTCTAGGCAGATGTGAGCACAAAAGATCCATTTCAGCGAGTCACCTCCACCACACCCCAAGCAGTCGGCACTCACAGTTATGCTATGACCCTTTATTAGATGGGTCTTCAGCGCTTATGGGGTCATCTGGCCGCCCCCTGCCATACAAGAAAATCTCAAATACTGCGCTGAAACCTATGCTAGAGTGTGTTAAACAATGGAGTACTCCTTTACTAAACAAAAAAACTAAACCACAATAGGTCAGCGCTCAGTGACCATATACAGTAGTAATGCAGTGAAGAATTTTTCCCACTTTAGGTCACAGTTCAAAGATAGGATCCTGCAGCGTTGGCTCAGAGACCTTTACAGTGTAGTTGCCCTCCATCACACCCCAAGCAGTGGCAACTCGCCCTTGTTGGCGACCTTCCGTTAGGTAGGTCTACAGCGCTTGGACGACACACGGTGGCCTGACAAGGAGGGGACTGGAGGTTGCAGCGCTACTTCGCCCACCGAGCGGCGATTGCCGGGGGAACGTCAGAAAGGTGAGTGGATCCTCTTCTTCCACCCCCACCGCCACATCACTAACAGTGATCACTACGATCCGCCGGCGATCGTAGTGATCACGTGATTAGAAGCCATATGCGGGAAAAAAAATTAAAAAATAGTCAAATTTATGTTTAATAAATCCACAAATAAAAAAATAACTTAACATGCCGGCAGGGATCAGAGCCCACCAACAGAAAGCTCTGTTGGTGGGCAGAAAAGGGGGGAAATCACTTGTGTGCTAAGTTGTACGGCCCTGCAACGAGCCCTTAAAACTGCAGTGGCCTGAATTGTAAAAAATAGCATGGTCACTAGGGAGGTGTAAACCTACGGTCCTCAAGTGGTTAATAGGCCTTCTACCAAATACTCACAAAATACAGCAAATGCTCCCCTGTGCAGAGAATGCATGTTTGGTAATGCTGAAATATGTGCCTGTACATAAGGGTGGTATTAAAATACTATAACTGGTTAAAGCCTCATACACACGTAAGATTCATGTTGCCCAACAGGGATTGGCATCCGATCCCTCGGGTGACAATACAGGGCCAAGGTTGTACAGATGTGTTGCTAGCCTGCAGGCTAGCAACATGCCCTGTTGCTATGCGGGTGTGGAGCAGAGGGTCGGGGGAGCAGCATGGGAATGATGTCACGCCACTGCTTGGAGAGGGGTCAGCAATGCTCTCGACCGGTGATCAGTCATATTGATATGCCAGGGGTGCACCAATCACTGTTCTCATGCAAGATTATCAGCAGATGCAGACTTTATTGGCCGCCTTGGTCGAATTTCATCTAGCGTGTGTGCGAGGATTTGGACTAGTATTGACTCATCCTTTCAGTAATGCTAGTTCCACACTAAGTTGTTGCTTTGCACACCCTGTAAAGACAGAATTGTGATTCAGCAGAGGGGGGAAGTCTCAGTGTGCCTTACACATGCGATGCATGTGTGAAGTGTACAGTACATGAAAAGTATGCTTTACTGCAACGTTATACACGCATGTTGCCTGGTACCACACAGAATGCCTCACGTTATTCCAATGGATTCTGACGCACCGCACTGCTAACTCGCCCGTGGAAACATTCCATTACAATATAATCACGTTGTTAATGCTGTGTGATTTTATTGTGCCAGATGCAGTGTGTCAGTGTGAAACTTACCTAATGCAGACTTTCTGAGGGTTCTTGTGTCTGAATGTGTGAGTTTAGTTTATTGGTCCAAGAATTTTATTTTGTTTAATTCTGTGGCTGGCATTAAGGAAAGTCACAGATAAGTCACTTTAGGATAAGGAAGTCGTTGCTCTATTTATAGCACTGGCTGTCTGAAAAGCTTTCATTATGAGCCACCAGCAATGTGCCAGGAGGAATGCTTCTAATGAACGCCTTGGCATCCTCCAGGGCGGACTTTTCACATCCTCTGTTGTGGTGGGGAATCAGTTCCACATTAGGTTTTTTTATTGTTTGGCTATACAAATGACTTAATGTTCTTTTTCAGTTTACTTAGCTTTATTTCTTCATTCAAAACCTTTGCCTTTTAAAGAGGAACTCAACTCACACACTCGCACTCTATATGTCACAGCCAGAACATGAAGTATGGCAACTTCCCTACTTGGGCACATTTACCTAAGCCTGTTCTCAAATTTGGTGGCCAACCTACGATTTTGCAAGGATCGCGCATCTCCTCCGGGTCTCGACAGTCATTTCCCCGTGTCCCCTTCTTTTATCTCCTTGTGTGCCCTCCTCTCATCTCCCTGTGTGCCCTCCCCTCATCTACCTATGTCTCCTTCCACTCCTCTCCTCATTTTCTCCTCAGCTCTTCCCGTGGCCCTCATCTCCATGTGCCCCTCTACTTATTTCCCCATGTCTCTCTCCAGTCATCCTGCCATGTCACCTCCCCTCATCCCCTTGTGCCCTCCCCTGCCTTTTCCCCCATGTCTCTCTTCAGTCATCTATCCATGCCCCCCCCCCTCCCTTTCATCCCCCTGTGCCCTTCTCTGCTCATCTTCCAATGTCTCTCTCCAGTCATCTTCTTGTGCCCTCTCCCTTAATCTCACTGTGTCCTCCTCAGCTCATCTCCACGTGTCTCCACTCATCTCCCTGTGTCCCCATTTAGCTCATCTTTCAATGTACTCCTTTACTAATCTCCTTTGTGCCTCCTTTGGCTCATTTTCCCGTATCCCCCCTCAAATCATCTTCCCATGTTCCCGTATGAGAAATGTGGAGTATACTCGACCCAGGCATATAGAGCGAACACTGCCAGTTCTCAAAATGGCCGGCCATTACCCACTTTGGTCAACTTCAGCTTCTGGCTGTAACACAACTCCCGCCAGAGCGCACTGGCATTCAATGGGTCTAAAGTACATTCACTATGAAGAGTACAAGATTTGGCGCACACGGTATTGGAGCAATCCGTGAGCATGTGTGGGTAGACTATGCAATGGTTTTAGGGATCATTTACTGTGAAGAGTGCAGAGCTCTGCAAACACGGCACACCATCTGGCATAGGGCATGGTGCGAGTAGGCCATGCAATGGCTCTGGTGTTCATTCATTGTCACGGTTTAGGTCTCATTCACATCATTTTGCGCAGATGGCCGTGTGATCAGAACGCAACGCGTACAATCGCACTTCATCTGAGCCGCTATGCATTGTGCTGCTGATCCCATTCACTACAGTGAGTGGGTCAGCAATGCGATTCCCGAAAAATGCATGCAGCAGTGCGATAGCGCATTGCACTGCTGCGCAGCGCATATGATGGGAACAGCAGAAGTGCTGTCTATGCACTTCTGCTGTTCTTGCATGTCGCACACTATACGTGCTGCCGAAATGCACACGGCAGCGTGTATAGTGGGAACGGTGCCTTAGAGCACAAACACAAGGAAACCAATAAAAGGACCTCAAATGTGCAACGTTTTATCATTTGCACTATGCACTCATTATTCTTTTACATATCATGAACTGTAATATGAGTGATGAGGGGATCATTCACAACAGTGAAGCCCCATTCACACGCTCAACAGCGGTCTTTTATGCAGCACAATTGTCAAACAACTTTTGTTGTGAAACAAGTTGAAACCGCTAAAAAAAGTGTTTTGCTATTGTTCAAAAAGCTGATAAGTCAATCCAACTGTTAGATTTACTTCTTATCAGTCTTCTCAGCTTTTTGAACAATAAAATACTTTTTTTAGCGGTATCAACTAGTTTCACAATAAAAGTTCAACACTTGTGCTGCATAAAAGACCGCTGTTGAGCATGTGTATGGGGCTTAAAGGGAGCCATAGACGAAGCACCCTCATGTATTTTACCATATATATCAGTGGGGACATTAGAGAAAACACCTACCCTGCTCTCTGTTTCATTATTTACTGTTCAGCCTGTTTCTAATCAGCCCTGATAAAATCCCTGACTGAGCATTCAGTCTGGCTTTGCTCAAGAATCTTTATAGCGGAGTCTGTCTTCTGTGCTGTCTTTTCAAGCCCAAGCCTGCCCCCTGCTGGCTCTGCTCAGGAATCATTATAGCTGAGTCATTATAGCAAAGCCAGACTGAATGCTCAGTCGGGGGATTTTATCTGGGCTGATAAGAAGCAATCTGAACAGTAAATAATGAAACAGAGAGCAGAGTAGGTGTTTACTGTCATGTTCCCATTGATCTATATGGTAAAATACATGAGGATGCTTCGTCTCTGGTTCCCTTTAAAGTGTATATGTGTATCGGCTGCACTATGCAGTTTTTTGTTTGTTTGGGGTTTTTTTAGTAGCAGTAGAGTATTATACCGTGTTAGCTACAGTATAAGTAAAAGCAAGAAGTTTTGAATCAGTATGATACCATTTATTGGCTAACTTATAAGAATAAAGAGCAAGCAAGCTTTTGGCTGTGTAGCCTTCGTCAGACTCAATCCCGTTTGCTTACAAGCTGACGGAACAGACAGCTATATATATGCAACATCAATAGGGGAGACGTAGATTTATTTATTTATTTATTTTGCAGGCATAAATACGTCATTAAGCCACTTTAAAGAGAGCCTGAGGTGAGCCCAAGCTGGTCAATCAGCTTGTAAGCAAACACGATTGAAGCCTGACAAAGGCTATACAGACAAAAGCTTGCTTACTCTTATTCTTATAAGTTAGCCAGTAAATGGTGGTATCCTTCAAAACTTCTTGCTTTTTTTTTTTTTAAGGGTTTTGGGCAATAAAATGTAGTGTATATCATCTGCTGTTACATAAAACTGAGCACAAGGTCTGCCAGCAGTGTGCCGCCTCCTCCACTGTGGGGGCAGTAGAGATGCAGAACCATCTAATATCAATAGAGGGATGTGTCAGTGGGCAGATGAGTGCGAGGATCTTTGCTCACTGTACTAAAGGGCCATTCTAGTCAAACTATGGCATTTAATTGTTGGAGAATGTTCAGGATTCCTGCAGTCATGTGATAGAGAGGGTGGTGCTTGTACTGTGCAGTGGACTGTTCAAACCTTTTTTTTTTTGAAGGACACCCAAGATATTTCATCCAGTTACATCACGTGACTGCTTTTTATTGTACCTAAAAAGGGGGTATATAAGTGAATAGTGGCGTAGCTAATGAGCCCTAGTGCAAGTTTAACCTTGGGCCCTCCAAGCATTCCAACATAATACATATGGCGCCTCAAAACCTGCCAAGGACTTCCACAGTATAAGAGGTGTAAGCAGAGGAGGGGAACAGTTTGTTAATGATGCCCACTACTCAAAGCACATGTAGAGATGATCATTATCAGCATAGCACCATTGAAGAACTAATACTGTGTTTCAGGGAGGGCCCCTATGGTCAAAGGGCCCCGCTGTGGTCACACCCGCTGCATCCCTTTTGCTCCGCCACTGATAGTGAACTATTTCTTTGTTTAACAAATCAGTTTGATTTTAAACACAAAAACAGAGTACACAGAAATTAGCGTTGTGCTCCTACAGGCAGGAGAATACAATAATCATGTAACTCATTAACAATACCATATCAGCATAAATACAGAGCATTATAACATAATGTATTCCAGTATATTATAGGAGTATAAGGTAACACCAAACAGGCCAATTTAAGGATGAGAAGCGAATATCTGACCCTTGTACCTTGGAAATATAATCATTAATTTTATATGTATATGGAGTAGGAGGGCAACGCCTTAGAAGGAGAAAGAGGAAGGGAGAAAGAGGAGCGTGAAGAAAAAGAGAAGAAAAGGGAAGAAGGGAAAGAAGAGACTCTGAGCCCACCCCTGGACATAGCATATACAAGCTCACAATATAGAAGTTCAAACGGAATAGTGGAGTAACGAAAAGAGTTAAGATTCTATGTTGGAACCCGCCGTTGTAATATTATTGTACCATGGTGCCCATATTTTGTGAAAGCGTTGTGGACAGTTATGGTTTTTATATGTCATTTGGTACAGTGGAAGGGCTTTATTAATGGTTCGCTTCCAATAATTAATGGATGGCAAAATATTACCTTTCCAGACTCTTAGTATTTCTTTGCGTGCATAAAAGCACAATATACGGATTAGGTATTGTACAGATTTACTGCACGTCTGATCCTCAAGTAAGCCTAATACCAGAGCAGGAGTCCTATCATAATGGGATTCCAGAATTTCATTAATAATAGCAAACATATCGGTCCAAAAGGAATGAATTTTACTACTCCAGAACATGTGCAGAAAGGTACCAATTTCGGAGGAGCATTTTTGGCATATCTCACTGTTGGAATCGCATATCTTATGCATTCGCACGGGAGTGAGATACGTTCTGTGAAGAAATTTGACCTGAATTAGTCTATCCCTAGCTAAAATGGGGTTTTCACAAAATCTTCTAGTAGGTCTTCCCAATCAGTATTGTCTAAGACAGTAATATCAAGATTCCATTTTAGTGAACTATTTCTTATGTTTTAAATTTTATACATTTATTTGTCTAAATACTAAAGCATGCTTTGGAGATTATTGCATTTAACTTGTGGGCTGAGTTTGGCTTACTCTTAAGGTTGCCACACACGATACAATAAAATTATCCGATTTTACAGCAATTCGATAAAAACGATTGCATCTCTTGAAAAAATCGAAAGCTTTTTTTTTTTTCATCCAATCGGATTTCCCATTTTTTTTCGATTTAAATTGATCCGGAATGCCAGATATCTCTCTTCAATTTCTACTAAATATTGTATGGTGTGTGTTGGATTGTCAATTTATGAATATACACACCCTAGCAATTTTCTCAGTTTCCAATCATTTTTATCATAATTGAGGAAAAATTTAACATAGGTGTGTGGTACATTGGTCATATTTTTGAAATGTTACAATCAGTCAGAAAAATTGATTGCAATTCTTAAATTAAACAGATATTTAAAAAATTGTATGGTGTGTGGCCACGTTAATGCAGGGTACACACTATGAGATTTTATGGCCGATTTACTGTCAGATCAATTATTTCCAACTTGTCCAATTTACTTTCTGATCGATTTCCGAGCATTTTCTGATTTCCGTTAACTGTAATAGGAAATCGATCGGAAAATGCTCGGAAATCGATTGGAAAGCAAATCGGGCATGTTGGAAATAATTGATCTGACAGTAAATCGATCATAAAATCTCAGTGTGTACCCAGCATTAAGGATTAGCTTGTAGAATATTTACATGGTGCTGTGCTTATGCTTTCATCACGTTTTTAACACATGGTGATTGTATTATATTTTCCTGGGAGTGACTGGGAGCTTCATGCAGTCCAGAATGCAGATCTCCTCACAGAACCCTCTACAGGCCTTTAATGTCTGCTTCTGGCATTATAAAACCTTTTGGCCCCTCATCATGTAAGGAGTAATTACGTGTCTGTTACTGTGGATATGTTGCATTACTAAGAGACATCAAGGAAACCACACCACCGCATTGGTATATTTTATGTTTACAGCAGGCATAGGTTTGGGTTCTGAACTGATAAGGGTGATTTGTGATGGCTTTGTGGAAATGGATACTGCTGCAAAAGGATATCTGTAGTTATAAATTATTTGTTCGGTGAAAGCACAAGAGCACCAGTCTTATAAACTAGAATACATCTCTGTAGCTTTTGCCATAAATTCCAGGTTCTATTGACTGATGCCTTCATTTATCAATTGGTGTTTCACGTGTACTTGCTTCCATCCTCCACCAGAGGGCATTCTTGGAAAATGAGATTGGCTGTCCGTTCAGCATAACAAGACCCATCTCCCCACTGGTGTTTGTAGGAACAGGTAGTCATGAAAATGCTCCTGCCTTCCACTAGTCTCTGGAATTTCAGTGCTGTCAAATAAATGGATACAGGATTTGTACTTGGACTTTTAAATTCGCTACACTTATGACTTAGAGCACTATTTAGGTAAAAGAGGCACCCTGGTGTATGATGAAAGCATTTAAAAACAATTTAAAATCGATAAGGAAATGAGGTAGCTTACTTCAGTGACAAAAAATCTTGTGGTACAAAAGATTTTATTAGTAATAGCACAGGCAACGCGTTTCACAGTTCTGAGCCCGCTTCCTCAGGCCAATAACCGTGCCAAAATAAATAAGTCCAGCATAGGGAGCTTCTCTTATTAGCCTCTCTGTTATTGGCCTGAGGAAGCTGGCTCAGACCCGCGAAACGCGTTGCCTGTGCCACTACTAATAAAATCTTTTGTACCACAAAGATTTTTCGGCACTGAGGTAAGCTACATTATTTCCTTTTCGATTTTAAACTGTTTTTAAATGCTTTTTATCATATACCAGGGCGCCTCTTTTACCTAAATAGTGCTTCATATACCCCCACACGCCACCCGTCTGAGGGGTGGAAGCAGAGTACCCGTGGTCTACCACGGTTGAGATCTGTTTCCTGTCTTTCTTCAAAGAGAGCGACCGCATCCAGGTCCTCGGTGACCTCCCCAAGTGGAGTCGGGTTTATGGTCTCCACCTGCTTCTTGTGATCGTTTGCCCCTTGCAACCTACCTTTTTGAGTAGTTCTTATATACATCTTTTATTTACCAATTTGTTTTTACCTACTGCACCATCGGGCTCCCTTTTTGTCTCCTGTGCCTTTTCCTAGAGGGTGTCCTGACACCCACAGCGCACTACATTATGACTTAGAGGAACTGCAGTGAAAATAACAATGAATACATTTGTTTATTTTTTACAATATTAACTACTTTATCCACCACTGCAGTATATCTACGTCCTCTGTGACTTTATCTAAGCCACGTGTCAGTAGATATACGTCTTGTAGCAGAAGCAGTGCTGTGCAGGATTGGACTTGCTCCTATGCACATTTCTGGCACTATCTGATGCAGCACTAATTGGTGAATGGGAATATATGTTTCCTGAGCTAATGAGATTGATTTTTACCATTAAAAATACTTTTATTTTTTCAGTTTATAGTGAAAAATACACTCTGTAGCATTATTTCAGAATCAAATACCTTCACCATAAATTGTGACAGGAACATAATCTAAGTTTTGTGATAAGCGGTAAGAATAGCCAAACAAAATCTGTGTTTTAATCTACAGTAGCACTTATTATTTTTAACCATTTCCCCTCCCCCGGAACAAGTAACTACGCCCCTGCAAAATGCCACAACTCTGTGCAGGGGCGTAGGTGCTACGTCCCTCCTGCCGCGTCCCCCCGTTCCCCCCCCACCCCCACCCCGCTTGGTACAGCCGCTCATTACCGCCAATCGCCCCGCCGCTAGATCAATGAATGGGAAAACAAATCCCATTCATTGATCTAAGTTCCCCTGTGAATGGCTGCAGCCGTCTATTCAGACGGCTCAGCCATTCATGAATCCCGTGCACGTAGTGCTTCCGTTTTTGCACTAACAATATGGAGCTGAAGTCACCACTGAGGACATCTTGTGGCCAAATTGTAATACTACATCCCCCACCCCTTTTTTTCAGTTTATCATCTCTAGTTACTTTTCTTTTTAATTAACCCCTGATCTCTCACACTCCCCTAAAGTTACCTTTTTTATTTTTTATGTTTTTTTATTAAAAAAAAATTACAAATAAAAAAAGAATACAGAAATAGTTACCTTAGGGACTGAACTTTTTTAATATGTATACAAAAACCGTATACTACAATTACTTTATAAATTATGGGCTTGTAATTAGGGATAGACGCAAAACTTAAAAAAATGCACCTTTATTTCCAAATAAAATATTGGTGCCATACATTATACTAGAGAAAAATGTTAAACGTTGCAATAACCGATACAAATGGGCAAATAAAATGTGTGGGTTTTAATTACGGTAGCATGTTTTATTTTGAAACTATAATGGCCAAAAACTAAGAAATAATGATTTTTTTTTTCAATTTTTTTCTTATTATTCCCATTAAAACTGAGTTAGAATAAAATAATTCTTAGCAAAAAGTACCCCCCCCCCTCCCCCAAAGAAAGCCTAATCAGTGGTGAAAAAAACAAGATATAGATAGTTTTGTTGTGATAAGTAGTAATAAAGTTATAGGTGAATGAATAGAAGGAGCGCTGACGGGTGAAAATTGCTCTGGAAAAGAAAAACCCTTTGAGGTGAAAAGGTTAAACTGGAATTGGTAAAACTGAGAAATAAATGTTTGTTCTATATTTTTCCCTTGTTTTCCCATTAAAATTCATAGAAAAAAAAATTGTTTGAGGGAAAAAATGGCATACAATGAAAGCCTAGTTTGTCTTTGAAAATTATAGCTACACTGTCAAATCTGCTCTGGTCCATAAGTGGGAAACAAGGTCTGGATGCAAAGTGGTTAATTTATAGATTTATTCAGTGTTTGCCTATTGTAAAATCTTTCTTCTCTCTAATTCACATTCTGAAATGTATCACTGGTGTTGATATCTTTAGTTCTGCCAGGTGATCTGTACTGAATGTTTGTTACTGAGAGTTCTATGCACAGAGGGTGTTATTGCTTGCTTGGCAGTTGGAAAAAGCCGCTATTTCCCACAATGCAATGAGGTTCACAGACCACAAACTGTCAGGACCATGGTAATGTTATCACACTGTGAGAGGGGTTTCACCACAATATCTGACATACAGACACCCCCTCTAATGATCTATTCGGGAAAAGGTAAAGATTTATTGTGGAACAGGGGATCAGCCACCGATTGGAGTGAAGTTCAATCCTTGGTTGAAGTTTCTCTATAAGGTACTGCAACTACAGTTACATCGGGGCATTAAAGGGAAATTTTGGGGAATTAATCTTGTATTTAAAAATAATGTCCATGAAGCACTGCAGCACTACAAACACCAAAAAGTTCTGTGTAACTTACCTTTAACCCCTTTCCGACCGCCTAACGCCAATAGGCGTTGGTTTGGTGGCTCCCCCAGGACCGCCTAACGCCGATCGACAGCAAGTCCTGGGGTGGAGAGTAGCGGGGATTGCGTGCATATCCCCGTTGAGTTGCGGAGCTCTGTAAACAACCTGCAAGCCGTGATCGTGGCTGGCAGGCTGTGAAATCCAAAAACCGGCTGAAATGATTTGTAGTGCTGTGATCTAGTGGAGCGCTGTACTGGGGACAGCCCTGACACTTGGCTTTACCCTGGAGTGCCACTAAATGCGATCGCTCTCGAAAGCTGATGCCTATGAGAGACGATCACTGTGATTGGATCTCGGGGCAGGGAGGGTGGTACAAATATTTTTTTTTAAAAAGGCCTTTTTTATTTAAAACCGTTAAATTAATACTAATAAAAAATACTTGCAGCAGTGATCAGACCCCAACAACAAAAAGCTCTGTTAGTGCGCAGAAAAGGGGGGCAGATTTATTTGTGAGCTAAGTTGTATGGCCGTGCAGCACACTGTTAAAGTTGCAGTGTGCTGAATTGCAAACAATAGCCTGGTCACTAGGGGGGGTGTAAGCCTGTGGTCCTCAAATGGTTAAAGTGTAATTGCTGTTCTTGGACAGTAGCACTTCACTGCCTGCTCTGTCGGCTACAGAAGTAAATATTGCTGCTTTCCCATCAGCAGTCCATGTTCTTAGTCTTCCTGGACATAGAACCTTGTGTGTCGATGCTACTCGTACACTGCTCCTGAGTTTCTGGACAGTATGGGGCCTACTTTACAATACAAGTGGCCCTTTTCACAATATTACCAAGACAGTCTTTTTGTATTCTAAAGTGCACCCTCTAGTGACAGGAAGATGTGCTGCATGCTCAATGAGTAAGCTGCGGGAGATTGGTCCAAGAAGAAGGAAGACTTGGATCATTGCGGGAGCAGAGAGTTACAGGCACCTACAGCAACAGCTATAAGGACCTATTAACATTAAGGCCTTCTGTGTTTCGGAGTGAGTTCCAGCAAGCCTCAGGCACTGTAATATCTATCAATACTGGCTGTTATCTGTTACCAGCGGAGTTTAGAGAGCATGACGATAATTTCAGTAACACTTTGTGCTAATTAGTCAGTGAAAGCTTCATACACTCTGCTCATCTTCCAAGCAGACAGATGAGGGGCAGGAAATAGCCAGTGTTCTCCCCAGGCTCTCTCCACACATTCTACTTTACAGCATGGCCTTCACATGGGAATTACTCACAAATGGAAAACAAGCCATATTCTTGTGAAGTTTGATATTTCCGTCCATGTCCATTTCCATTTCCACTTTATGAGGCTCTGCCTAACACATTCTAGTACTTTATGCTGGTGAAATAGCTTCTAACCACTTTCAGTGCTCTCCAAATCTAAAAAGGTTTGTTTTTTTCCTGGCACTTGGCTTTACATATACCAGTAAATTGACCACATGCAGTGATTTATTGGCCACTTGGTCAGAGGTTTGTGTTGTGCACTACTCTGCAGAGTAAATAGACTATTAAAGGGATAGTTAACAAAACTTTATTTTTTTTATTTTTTTTGACACAATGAAAAAAAAAATCCTCCCCGCTAAAGGTAGGTGAGATTGAGTAATCACCTGAATAGAAATCGGTAACTGAGTGTCTGCAGATGAACTGCTTGTCTTTGTGCAAAGGGAGTTTTGACTGTGCTAAACATCATAATGTTCTATTTTGGCTGTATGTAAAGGCAAAGGCAAGGTCCTAGGGGCTATTATTTCACCACTGTGTGTGGTATGATGACATAAACATGTCAACATATAGTACAACCCTACCTAGAACATGGCCATATTCACTTTTTCTTTAATTGCATGTGTCAATGAACCACTGCTTAATATGTCACAAACTCAGTATTTTATTATGTTTATTTGTAATGTTGTCCGTTTTACAGGAGGTCACTGCGCGAAGGTGTCGTGGACGGGGACAACGCAACACATTGGCAGGAGCTTGGATTAAACCACGTCACAAACTCTTCTAACGAAGTTTCAACTACAGTCAAAACCTTGATCAAATCGTTTGATGGGGGGCCTCAAGGTAAATATCTGCCATTCATGAAACAATTCAGCATTGTGGTGGGCAAGGGGGGGATGGGAGGTTAAAGGAAAAAGGCCACACTAGTTTGACTTGAGAGGCTATAGTAACTCATGTCCAGTTTGAGTCCTGTCAACAAGGACAGGAAACAGTTTGTAGTGGGCACATGGCCATCAAAACTGTGGAGTGAGGACTTTGAAAGGTGTAGGCTAGTCTAGTGAATCTTGAGTTTCGGAGATACAGGGATAGTATGCTCACGATTTGTGATATTTAATGGCTTCACTTTGACTTTTGACAGCCTGGCATTAGCTTCAGAGCTGGATCGCCTTACTTGCTTCAATGCTGTTTTCCCACCTCCCACTAAACTTATATTCCTCCTCTGTGTCCTAGCTAACCATGCTGTATTAGAACAAGCCCAACCTCACTCCCCCAATCTAATATACATTTTAATTCCACTCCACCTCCTAGCCAGAGCAGTCCACACAGCCACCAACTCCATACCTCACCCCAGCCCCAAAATGGAAAAAGTCACATAATGAAGAAGTTGGGCACCTATTAGTCTGCAATTTCATCAGAATGTTTCCAACATCTTGTGGAATCCAATTCATAAATTACTGAGGCTGTGTTGAGAGTAAAAGGAGTTCCTACCCGGTATTAATAGTGTTCCTGATTAAGTACTTAGTGCCTATATATCTGTTCAACCTGTGGTAACACAACGCAGTACTGCACCAGTGAAGAGCAGCTGCTGAAGACTTCTTGTAAAATGTAAACATCTAACCTCTCTTGCAGGAGGTGGGGCAACCATTAGTCCAGTTCAGTCCACCCCCCGCAGTCCTCTGAGTGGGATACCAGTGAGGACCACGCCAGCGCTTGCTGTATTGCCCATGCAGGTAAACATTTTTTTTTAAACTCTGGAGTCCTTGTGATTTCTGATATTGTGTTGTGGTAGCTCATGTAGCAACCTCTGATATCTAATCATGTATGGTATAAGTTCTCTTACCATATTCATTTTGCAATGTTCAGTTAGATTCATTTTATTTAAGTCTGGTTTATGTACAAAACTGAAGGGAATAGATGGAAACCCCCTGCTTCATATGGTATTTTAATGATTAAGATAATACCAAATTATTAATCTGCTGTAGATTCAGTTAGGATTGTTTGAATGCAACAGGATAACTTCTCAATCAAGATTTCCCCTGCAATCAATTGAAAAGCATAATTCAGTTTGAAGGAAAGCAGTAGATTTTGCAAAGGGGTAGTCCGTATGACTGAATGCCTTTCAGCTGCGTGATTTAGATACTACTGATGCATGAAAGGTCAGCAGGACTGCCAGGCAACTGGTGGTGTTTAAAAGGAAATAAATGTCAGCCTCCATATCGCTCTCAGGTCAGTTGTCCTTTCAATTATGGGTGGTGTGGCAGTTGCATGGAGAGAGAATCTGGAGAAGTAAGTGGTGTGTGTATGCCACAGATTTTTCCTCACTGCTTTGCCATTAAAAAAAAAAATCTATGTTTTTCCCTAAATGCTTATGTGAGAAAAGAGATCCACACCAGGATTTGCTGTTCTCACTGAGAGAAGTGGTGAGGTGAGAAATAAAAGGCCGATTAGCTCAGCCTGGAATCATCATCATATGAGCTGGGTTGACAAACTAGCTAACTTTGCAATTTTGAGCTGATAAAGACTACAGGTGGCCACACACGATACAATAAAATGATCCGATTTTACAGTAATTCGATAAAAACTATCGTATCTCCTGAAAAAATCGAAAGCTTTTTTTTCATTCGACTGAAAAATCCGATCGGATTTCCCGTTTTCTTCGATTTTAATCGATCCGGACTGCCAGATATTTTTCTTCAATCTTTCTAAAGATTGTATGGTGTGTGTTGGATTGTCAATTTATTAATATACACACCCTAGCAATTTTATGAGTTTCCAATCATTTTTATTATAATTGGGGGAAAAATTGAACATAGGTGTGTGGTACATTGGTCATATTTTTGAAATGTTACAATCAGTCAGAAAAATGTATTGCAATTCTTAAATTGAACAGATATTTAAAAAATTGTATGGTGTGTGGCCACCTTACTGTTGATTTTAGTTGTTTTGATGGAACACATATTAGGTTTGTACCTTGTAGAGAGGATTTCTCAAGTTTAGTTAGTACATTATTATTCATGAAGCAAGTCTATGAAATGGTTGCGCATCGAACCAAAATGCACCTGACAAACATTCACTGCATAGGGCTAATAAGACTCACTAATGCACAACTGTGCTTATGGCTGTTGAACAGGTGCATTAAGAACTAATGCAACTCACAATACAAATAATGGAAGCAAACCTATGCATTGTCATTAATACAACTTATTATTGGGGAACCTTACCATTCTCTTTTTGGGAGAGACATTAGTTCTATGCTGCAAAGTATGTTAGCAGGGACGCCACATGCAGGCTTCTCTCGGATGTACTAACTAAATTAGTTAGTACATCCACTGGCAAGGATTTTGTTAGTGTTGTTACCAGTTTTCTGTCGAATAGTGTAAATATTGTGTAAATATTGTTTACAGCACAAATAAAATAGCTGTTGATGAACCACAATTTTGTTTGCTCTGTGCTTGTCAAAAAAACAAAACAAAAAGCACCTGCTAACTATCCTCCCATGTTATTATGGCTAACCTAAAATGTAATGCAGGTCCCAGAAATGGGTTAGCACAGCTTTTGAAGTGATCAGCAGAAATGGTCAATGAGATGCAAAGTATACTGACTTTCTTGCAAATTTGATTGGCCCAATTCTAAGCTTCATAATGCTTTCATTGCATGCAAGCCAGAATTATAAGTACATGTTTTGTCGGACAATAGATTTAATCCACAGTAATAAATTCTGCTGAAACTATTGGCCAATATGCACTGTGCTGTCTACCCTTCTGCCACACTTGCCATGTTTTCAGGCATCCCTCTCGTCAGCAGTATTGTATTATTATTATTATTATTATTTTTTATTTATATAGCGCCAACATATTCCGCAGCGCTTTACAAAGCACAATAAGACGACATTAGGAACATAGATACAACTAACAAATATACAGCAGAGTTCCAAGCAGCACAAATATTGTTACAAAAACAGTAAACATTAGGAGGATGACCCTGCCCTTGCGAGCTTACAATCTAATAGGTAGTGGGGGACACACTAGGTAAGGGGGTGGAGGATGGATGAGGCAGTGATTCTTTGCCTCTGATTACATTGTGACAAATAAGTAAATAAAGGGCTATAGCATGTT
The DNA here is from genome assembly GCF_040937935.1 of Hyperolius riggenbachi. Classification (NCBI taxonomy): domain Eukaryota; kingdom Metazoa; phylum Chordata; class Amphibia; order Anura; family Hyperoliidae; genus Hyperolius; species Hyperolius riggenbachi. The sequence continues at coordinate 482,198,280 of NC_090647.1, read as the reverse complement.
ATAAGCTTGTCTGAAAAGGTGTGTTTTAAGAGTGCGTTTGAAGATGTCCAGGTTTGGCGCATGACGTACAGGCTGTGGAAGAGAGTTCCAGATAAGGGCTGATGCTCGTGTGAAGTCCTGGATGCGAGCATGAGAGGAGGTGATCAGCTTAGAGGCCAGGAGAATTTCTTGGGAGGAGCGAAGGTTGCGGGAGGGACAATATCTTGAGATTAGTGAGGAGATGTATGGAGGAGACAACTCGTGGAGGGCTTTGTATGTTAGAGTCAGGAGTTTGAACTGGATCCTCTGGGTAATGGGTAGCCAGTGGAGAGAATGGCACAGTGGGGCTGCATCGGAAGAGCGTGTGGAAAGGTGAATGAGGCGGGCCGCTGCATTTAGAAGGGATTGGAGGCATTTAGAAGGGATTGGAGATTGTATGTGAACAATGGAGCCTGAAAGCAAGCATACATACACGCAGGACATGCTGCTGCTCAGGTCTAAGAAAAGCACGTTCATTCATAGGAAATTGCCCGCTAATTATTATTACTATTGTACCCTGTTTATTTCCAGTCAAAATGCCATGTAAAACCCACATATTCGAAGCATCCTGGTGCTTTTTGCTTTCTTGTCAAAGTTCACTTGTCATGAGAGAAATGAGGAAATTGCTGCTGCTAGCTAGCTGGCGGTAAGGACCTTTTTATGCTACACTGTTCCTGTGATACATGAATACGTGTGTTCCCGCATGTTATTACACTTAATAACACAGTGGGATCAATTTAGTAAGGTAGGAGAACACACGGAGTAGCAGGTGATCTCACAAACGTGCGCTGGGTTTTGTAAATAAAGTCAATTATGTGAAAGAGGATGGTTACCCGGGGTCATGTGGGATATCTCATCTGGGTTTTTTCAGATCCCTCGTCTGGGTTTTTGCAGATCCCTTATCTGGGTTTTTTCAGATCCCTCGTCTGGGTTTTTGCAGATCCCTTATCTGGGTTTTTTTTTTCGGATTCCTCATCTGGGTCTTTTCAGATCCCTCATCTGGGTCTTTTCAGATCCCTCATCTGGGTCTTTTCAGATCCCTCATCTGGGTCTTTTCGGATCCCTCATCTGGGTCTTTTCAGATCCCTCATCTGGGTCTTTTCGGATCCCTCATCTGGGTCTTTTCGGATCCCTCATCTGGGTCTGTGTCGGATCCCTCATCTGGGTCTTTTCGGATCCCTCCTCTGGGTCTGTGTCGGATCCCTCCTCTGGGTCTGTGTCGGATCCCTCCTCTGGGTCTGTGTCGGATCCCTCCTCTGGGTCTGTGTCGGATCCCTCCTCTGGGTCTGTGTCGGATCCCTCCTCTGGGTCTGTGTCGGATCCCTCATCTGGGTCTGTGTCGGATCCCTCGTCTGTGTCGGATCCCTCATCTGGGTCTGTGTCGGATCCCTCATCTGGGTCTGTGTCGGATCCCTTATCTGGGTCTGTGTCGGATCCCTCATCTGTGTCGGATCCCTCATCTGGGTCTGTGTCGGATCCCTCATCTGGGTCTGTGTCGGATCCCTTATCTGGGTCTGTGTCGGATCCCTCATCTGGGTCTGTGTCGGATCCCTCATCTGGGTCTGTGTCGGATCCCTCATCTGGGTCTGTGTCGGATCCCTCATCTGGGTCTGTGTCGGATCCCTCATCTGGGTCTGTGTCGGATCCCTCATCTGGGTCTGTGTCGGATCCCTCATCTGGATCTGTGTCGGATCCCTCATCTGGGTCTGTGTCGGATCCCTCATCTGGATCTGTGTCGGATCCCTCATCTGGGTCTGTGTCGGATCCCTCATCTGGGTCTGTGTCGGATCCCTCATCTGGGTCTGTGTCGGATCCCTCATCTGGGTCTGTGTCGGATCCCTCCTCTGGGTCTGTGTCGGATCCCTCATCTGGGTCTGTGTCGGATCCCTCATCTGGGTCTGTGTCGGATCCCTCATCTGGGTCTGTGTCGGATCCCTCATCTGGGTCTGTGTCGGATCCCTCATCTGGGTCTGTGTCGGATCCCTCATCTGGGTCTGTGTCGGATCCCTCATCTGGGTCTGTGTCGGATCCCTCATCTGGGTCTGTGTCGGATCCCTCATCTGGGTCTGTGTCGGATCCCTCATCTGGGTCTGTGTCGGATCCCTCATCTGGGTCTGTGTCGGATCCCTCATCTGGGTCTGTGTCGGATCCCTCATCTGGGTCTGTGTCGGATCCCTCATCTGGGTCTGTGTCGGATCCCTCATCTGGGTCTGTGTCGGATCCCTCATCTGGGTCTGTGTCGGATCCCTCATCTGGGTCTGTGTCGGATCCCTCATCTGGGTCTGTGTCGGATCCCTCATCTGGGTCTGTGTCGGATCCCTCATCTGGGTCTGTGTCGGATCCCTCATCTGGGTCTGTGTCGGATCCCTCATCTGGGTCTGTGTCGGATCCCTCATCTGGGTCTGTGTCGGATCCCTCATCTGGGTCTGTGTCGGATCCCTCATCTGGGTCTGTGTCGGATCCCTCATCTGGGTCTGTGTCGGATCCCTCATCTGGGTCTGTGTCGGATCCCTCATCTGGGTCTGTGTCGGATCCCTCATCTGGGTCTGTGTCGGATCCCTCATCTGGGTCTGTGTCGGATCCCTCATCTGGGTCTGTGTCGGATCCCTCATCTGGGTCATTTTGGGCCCCTCCTTCTGGGCTTCCGTCGGATCAGAGCCCCCTAATGTTGGAGTTTCCTTCTGAGCTCATGTAAACTCAAGTCCAGGTTTATTAGATTACCTATCCTCTACAAACTCAGAAAATAAAGTCCAGTCCATCTATTTAAATAAGCTTCATTTCATTGAGGCCAGTTTTACACCTTTTTTTTACACACTGCGACGCGCCATGCTCAGTCGTTCATATTTGGTGTGTCACACATAGGCTTTCACTACCCAAAGCACCAAGCATTAAGCTTGGTACGGTAACGTACTGTTGCCCTTGTGTCGGCTTGAATACTTCTGTCGCACCTCAACAAACCGCAATAAGCCTGAAAGTCTCCATAGACTTTTGGGGCCACTTGTGGTAAAATAGGGTAAGGCAGCGCAGGTATTATCTGCAAGTGTAAAAGGGGCCTGAAGCACACCTGAGAGGGATATGAAGGCTAACCTATTTATTTCATGTTAAACATTGCAGTTGCCCAGGGTCCTGCTGATCTTTTTGGCTACAATAGTGTTTGAATCACACACCTGAAACAGGCATGCAGATAATCCAGTCAGACTTCAATTAGAAACCTCTGCATGTACAATACTGGAGGGGAGTATTAAAAAATACTTCTATAGAAAGGTACTCACAAAGGTGGGTTGCACAGGGGGCAACCGACCACTTCAGGCAATTGGAGTGTCTTAAACCTGACTCCACTCAGGTCTACTAGCAGTCCTGGACTCGGTCGCTTTCTTAGCAACAAACCTGCGCACCTTTGAAATAATAGGTGGTGGAATTCCACCTTGGATCAGGTGCGCAAGGCACCCCTCCTTGAAGGGAGGGATGAGTAAGGCACAGTAGAAGGTAAAGAGTCGCCCAATGTATATAAAACCTAGAGGTGCCCCAAATGCGGCTACGGCACTTTTATTTGGCCTGCGGAAGTGGGCATGGTCCCACAAAACGCGTTGCCTGTGCTTAATATTCAATGAAACTTCCTTACTTAAAGTGAGTTTGTCTGTGAGGTAAGCCACTTCAATTTTTTCATTTTATTGATTTTAAAGTGTTTTATATACATTGGGCGCCTCTTTACCTTCTACTCTGATCTGCATGCTTGTTCAGGGTCTATGGCTAAAGGTACTAGAGGCAGAGGATCAGCAGGGCAGCCAGACAACCTGTCTTGTTTAAAAGGAAATAAACATGTCAGCCTCCATATCCCTCTCGCTTCATTTGTCCTTTAAGAGGGAAGAATTGTTGATGTACTTGAAGTACTCAATATCATGCCAGGGGCCCAATTAAAGGGAATGATGGGATGACAAGCAGCTCTCTGCATCACTTCAAACTTTCCTATTATAATTTATCAAGCAGGTCAAGAGGAGATTGGATAAATCTGTGTGCAAACAAGAAAATCCCTTTCAAAGAGCCCCATTGGGTTTACCCCAGCAGGGAATGGGTTAAGAATTGATTTGGATTGCCTTTTCAGAAAAGCCTTAGCTTCAGTGCTGAGAGAAAAGTGGACAGGCACTGTTCACAGTTATAAGATAATGAATCTCCTGATCTCATTAAGCAGAGACATAATAGCCTGAGATTCTAGTGGACAAAATCCAGCTATTGAGAGCACCTCCTGTTGTGAAGGAAGAGTGGTGATGTCATGCCTTGGGTGCTTGTGTGACTGAATCCTGTGTGTGGGAAACACAATAAATGCTGTAAAGCACGCAAGCATGTGTGGCCATTTCATGGGGATCCTGTAACATTCAGTTGTTTGTGTTTTTGCTTCGTTTTCACTGGAGTCTATGAAATCTGTCACCAGCTGAGGTTCGGTTGTGGAGTTTTAATATGTAATGTAGAAGGCTTTTCTCCATGCTCTGAATATTGTAATTTTATTATTATGATACTTAACAAGGAAAGCTACAGTGGGATGCGAAAATTTGGGCAACATTGTTAATCGTAATGATTTTCCTGTATACATTGTTGGTTGTTACGATAAAAAAGTCAGGTAAATATATCATATAGGAGACACACACAATGATATTTGAGAACTGAAATTAAGTTTATTGGATTTACAGAAAGTGTGCAATAATTTTTTAAACAAAATTAGGCTGGTACATAAATTTGGGCACCACCAAAAAGAAATGAAATTAATATTTAGTAGATCCTCCTTTTGCAGAAATTACAGCCTCTAAATGCTTCATGTAGGTTCCAATGAGAGTCTGGATTCTGGCTAAAGGTATTTTGGACCATTTCTCTTTACAAAGCATCTCTAGTTCATTCAGGTTTGATGGTTTCCGAGCATGGACAGCTCTCTTTAACTCACACCACAGATTTTCAATTATATTCAGGTCTGGGGATTGAGATGGCCATTCCAGAACATTGTACTTGTTCCTTTGCATGACTACCTTAGTGGATTTTGAGCAGTGTTTAGGGTCGTTGTCTTGTTGAAAGCTCCAGCCCTGGCGCAGCTTCAGCTTTGTCACTGATTCCTGGACATTGGTCTCCAGAATCTGCTTATACTGAGTGGTATCCATGCGTTCCTCAACTTTGGCAAGATTCTCAGTCCCTGCACTGGCCACACAGCCCCATAGCATGATGGAACCACCACCATATTTTACTGTAGTTAGCAGGTGTTTTTCTTGAAATGCTGTGTTTTTTTTTTTTCCTCCATGCATAACGCCCCTTGTTATGCCCAAATAACTAAATTTTAGTTTCAGCAGTCCACAGCACCTTATTCCAAAATGAAGCTGCCTTGTCCAAATGTGCTTTAGCATACCTGAAGCTACTCTGTTTGTGCTGTGGGCATAGAAGAGGCTTCCTCTGCATACAGCATCTCCTTGTGTAAAGTGCGCCGAATGGTTGAACAATGCTCAGTGACTCCATCTGCAGCAAGATGATGTTGTAGGTCTTTGGTGCTGGTCTGTGGGTTGACTGACTGTTCTCACCATTTGTCACCTCTGTTTATCCGAGATTTTTCTTGGTCTGCCACTTCGAGCCTTAACTTGAACTGAGCCTGTGGTCTTTCATTTCCTCAATATGTTCCTAACTGTGGAAACAGACAGCTGAAATCTCTGAGACCGCTTTCTGTATCCTTCCCCTACACCATGATGGTGAACAATGTTTGTCTTCAGGTCATTTAAGAGTTGTTTTGAGACCCCCATGTTGCTACTCTTCAGAGAAATTTAAAAGAGGAGGGAAACTTACACTTGACCCCCTAAAATACATTCTCATAATTTGATTCCCCTGTGTATGTAGGTCAGGGGTTACTGAGCTTACAAGCCAATTTAAGTTCCAATAATTAGTTCTAAAGGTTTTGGAATCAATAAAAGGACAACAGTGCCCAAATTTATGCACCTGCCTAATTTTGTTTAAACAATTATTGCGAACTTTATGTAAATCCAATAAACTTAATTTAACTTCTCAAATATCTCTGTGTGCGTTTCCTATATAATATATAACTGAGATTTTCTTTATCGTAACAACCAACGATTTATACAGGAATATCATGGTGATTAACAACGTTGCCCAAACTTTCGCATCCCACTTAATTAAAAAAATTAAACTAGAATGTGTATTGCATGGAGGGGATACAGGTAAGGGTTATCTGATCAGTTACAATTACATCAGTGGCACACAAGTGACGATGCTGTGACCACTATTCATCCTGCAACAATAAATTATAGCAATATTCCCAAGTGATTGAAAAAGGGATTCCAGGCTAAATGTAAATTTAAACCATCTTTTAAATGACATGTGCCATGGTTGCTGATTCACAAAGATTATCTGTTGAATTATCTCACCTTACTTATTAACTCACAATTTATCTCTCCTTAAATGACTACTGTAACTACACATCTTAGTACAAGAACCTGTGTGCTGCTCTCTCCCCCAAGTGCATTCAAAGTTAGAGGACCTTCAGAGTAGAAATGAAAATAAGACAGCCTGCAAGTAAAATAGTTATATTTCCCTGAGAAGCCTTGTCCCGCAATGCCGTTCTGAAGTCCCTGCATCACCCGGCTTCCAGCGCCTGGCCCCGCCTCCAACTCTCCTGGAGAAAAACGCCAAGATATTTACTGTAGTCAATAGCTTGTTGTTTTTCTCTGCGGAGAGAGAGGAGGCGGGGCCAGGCACCAGAAGTCGGGTGACGCAGGGACTTCGGAACGGCATTTCTACTCTGGAGGTTCTTAATTTTAACCTCCTACCAACAATGACTGGATACACCGTTCCCTTCCCTGCCTAGCAAACACCACCGCTTGTCTACCACCTTGCTTCTTTGGGAAGAAAAGAGTTGACATCACTATTACTTACAACTGGAAGTGTGGATTGGATGTTGTATGTAGGATGTCCATCTTACATTTTTCAAGACTAGGCAATTGTATTTATGTAAATTGTTTAGCTTTACAGCGAACTTGAGGTCAGAGTGGTATGGAGGTTGGCATATTTATTTCCTTTTAAACCAGGGCTGTGGAGTCGGTACAAAAATCTTCCGACTCCAACTCCGACTCCTCAGTTCATGAAACCATGACTCCGACTCCGGGTAACCAAAATGACCCCGACTCCTTCGTCTAATACTTAACAGGGCTGTGGATTTTGTACAAAAATCATCCGACTCTGACTCCGACTCCTCAGTTTATGAAACCACAACTCCGACTCCGGGTGCCCAAAATTGCTCCGACTCCTCGACTCCAACTCCACAGCCCTGTTTTAAACAATACCAGTTGCCTGGCAGCCCTGCCTGATCTATTTGGCTACATTAGTGTCTAAATAACACCAGGAACAAGCATGCAGCTAATCTTGCCAGATCTGACAATGTCAGAAACACTTGATCTGCATATGCTTGTTCAGGGTCTATGGCTGAAAATATTAGAGGCAGACGGTCAGCAGGGTTGCCAGGCAACTGGTATTGCTTAGAAGTAAATAAATATGGCAGCTTTCATTTAACTCTCACCTTGGGTTCACTTTAAGGAAAAAATGGCAGGATAGTCATTGGTAACCAGTTACAGTATACATTTGATTGTTTACATACTTGGAAAGGTGGGGAAACCTCAAAGTAAAACACCGAAGACTAATTGGCGCTAATATAGTGCAGGTAATGTTACATGGTAAATCAAATAATGAGTGTTATGCTCACTAAATTGGGGTAGCAGTAGGCAATCACTAAGTGAGGATGATGTACTCCATACCCACTCGGGACAAAGGATGGTGATGTTCACTCTGGTCTCTCCCAAAGACCAAAAGGACAGTGCTTAACCAACCCCTTGTAAGAGTACTGTATACTAAATCCCCTAGATAAGTCTGAAGGACCGAAGACTATAATAATGATGTAAAAATATCCAAATTAAAAATAGGAGCCTAAGCATGACACTGGTCTCCAATAATCACAAGTCTTGTATTGCCAGCAGCTTATTAAAGAGACACTGAAGCGAAAAAAAAATATATGATATAATGAATTGGTTGTGTACTATGAATAGTTACTAGAAGTTTAGCAGCAAAGAAAATATTCTCATATTTTTATTTTCAGGTATATATTGTTTTTTCTAACATTGCATCATTCTCTAATATGTGCAGATTAGACAACACTCAGCATTCAAAATGATTCTTTCAGAGCAGTCTGTGAACTAATGACCTCTCCTCTGCCAGAGGAAAAGTAAATAGTTAACTAACAGTTGAGATAATAAAAGTCAAACAGCCCTCTCCACGACTTTGAAAGTCATAGAGATAATGGCTTTTTTGTATAGAGATAACAACTGGAGTTTCTTAACTCTTCCTGTACTGGAAACAATTAGACTGATGTATCTGATCTTAATGTTTTATTTCTTAGCTGTACTACACATACAAATCATAATATCATATTTTTTTTTTCGCTTCAGTGTCTCTTTAACTATGTGTTTCGTAGCCTACGCCACTTCCCAAGGCAAAAATACCAGCATGGAGCACTCCTGTTTTTATGTTGGACATTTTTACATCATTCTGGTCTTGAACGCCTTTCAATTATTCTGATCTGTTGAGCAGTTAAAGGGTTTTCAGTCTGGTGAAGTCCATCATGTTTTTGTTTTCCTTGGGTTATACCGCCACTGTTCTATTCATTTTAATGCCTTTTGTAGACAATGTTGTTAATATACCGTGTGGTGCATTAATCTGTCTTGTTTTATGCATCTGGGTAATATATCTTTTCTTCTCTCACAGCGGCTCTCAGCTTCCAACCCACTGAAGCTGTCAAGCAAGGATGCAGAGAAGCAATTCGATTTTTCAGGTAAGCTGCCACCAGTTAATAAGAGTGTTTAGTAATCAGAGCAGGGAACACTCCACATATTACTGCATCTTGAACACTCTCCAAATGCTTGTTGGAATGGCTCAGCCTTTCTGTAGCTGTTAAGCTGTGCGTGCCTGGGACGCTGTCCAGCATCTATTTTTATAACTGGCTCAATGAGAGCAAAGGAGCAACGCAAAGGGTTTTGTGAAGTCCGGATGTAGCTATTTTAAGAATGCATTCATATGTCTCAATAGAAATGATTGTCCATAGGTTGACGTGTCTTGTTTAAGAATCAAACATCTATATATCTTTACCAGGCTTCCTCTCCTGCCTGCTGCTTTCTCTGGAAGCTTTTTTCCGGGTCGCAGCACCTCCTATGATTCAGGATGCCTGATTGCAGGAGAAAGGTCTCTACATGAGGCTGTACGTGTGAGTGAAGGTCCACGTAATGTATGTGTAGCACCATGGAGGGAGGAATCGGGGTCATTTTTCACTTAACCTGCTGAGCGGTCTGGACGAGCTCAGCTCGTCCAACACCGCCAGAGGCTGCCGCTCAGGCCCTGCTGGGCCGATTTCCACCAAATAAAAAGCAGCACACGCAGCCGGCACTTTGCCAGCCGCGTGTGCTGCCTGATCGCCGCTGCAGCGCGGTGATCCGCCGCGTGCAGCGGCGAAAGAGGGTCCCCCCAGCCGCCCGAGCCCAGCGTAGCCGGAACAAACAGTTCCGGCCAGCGCTAAGGGCTGGATCGGAGGCGGCTGACGTCAGGACGTCGGCTGACGTCCATGACGTCACTCCGCTCGTCGCCATGGCGACGAGGGAAGCGAAACACGGAGGGCCGCTCATTGCGGCCTTCCGTGTTATTTCTTGCCGCCGGAGGCGATCGGAAGATCGCCTCCGGAGCGCCCTCTAGTGGGCTTTCATGCAGCCAACTTTCAGTTGGCTGCATGAAATAGTTTTTTTTTAATTTAAAAAAAACCCTCCCGCAGCCACCCTGGCGATTTAATCAGAACGCCAGGGTGGTTTAAATATATACAATCAAAAACATACTGGTAAGCTAATAGGACTTAGACTATGATAGGGAATTTAGACTATAGATATATGACTATGGTAGGCATTAGATTGTGAGCCCCTCTGAGAGACGGTTGTGTGCATGACTATATACACTATGTAAAAGTGTTGTGGGAGAGGTCTGTTCTCTATAAATGCTTAATAAAAATAATAATGGCACTTATAAAAATAATGCTGACCTTGCGCAGCCTATTTATGTGCCAGACTAGGCTGTTGAGAGTTGATAGTGATTATTAGTAATTGGCAAGTGTTTCATTATTTCTGCAGATGTAGGTCAGTGGGCCAGTAGGGGCCCCGTTTCCACTGCATGGCCTTTATTCACTAAGGGCAGTTCAGTAAAATAATTCAGGTCAGTAAAATACTGCATTCGGTATTTTATACTCCCGCACCGCCCCCCCCCCCCCCCCCCTCTCCAAATTCACTAATTCATGCGGTAGAAGTTTGTTAATATACCAAAATAAAGCATGCTTCAATTCACGAAGCCCTCGGTTAGTCTCACCAGCTGTGGAGCAGGCCAGGCAGGAGGCTGTGAGTTTTCACACAAGGGGTGTTCATGAGTTGGGTTTTTTTCTGTCCATTGCATCACCGGCATCCCTTTAGATGTGCTGCAGCCACAAGTATATACAGTACTACCAGTATACACAGTAGATATGCACATCTAAAGAGATACAGAATAGCTTTTTTAAACGTTTCCTTCTCCTGCTGTGCTGTTCTAAAGTCCCGCCCGTCAGAGTATCAGATCAAATTGTGTGAGACGCAAGACTGTCTGGCTCTCCCCATTTGCTTTCTGACTCTCTCTATTGACTGTCTGCTGTATCTGTCAGTGTTACAGCATGGAGAGTGTGAGTTATCGGCTGGTCAGAGCTGGGAGTAAATAACAAACCCTTTTACTTGATTTACCAAATGCTTTCATCTTTGTGAAATGCAATTTCTTGACATTTCTTAAGGTATTTACTGCACAAGTCGGTAATTTACCTCACTAGTCAGTAATTTTATTTTTCAGTGTGATGATGGGTTTAGTGAATTGGCATTTGGCAAGATTATTGGTAAAATCATCTGTCTTCTGCGTTACTGAATGTGGTAATGCATAGTGAATTGAGCCCTATGTGTTCCGATCCTATTCTTAAAATGCATGTGTTTGCAGGTGATTCACCGATCGCAGAGGAAATGTGATTATAATGGTGATCTCCGTTCCCCTTTTCCACAAATGTGATTCGATTTTCCCCCAAATGCAAATGTATGTTTGCAGGTTTTTTTTCCTACTAACTGTTATTCTTATTTATTGTGTTTGTAAAGCGCCAGCATATTACACAGTGCTGGACAATAAACAGGGGTACATACAATGGTCATAACATTACACAAGGTTATACATCATAGGGCAAGGTTATACAAGGCAGCAGAGTACAGGAAAACATGATCATGGGACTTGGGAGCTGGTTACAGAGATCTAGTAAATCAAGTCCGAGTCAGTACATGGGAAAAGTGTCCAATGATGAGGGCACATGATGAAGTAGGTTACACTAGCCAATGGAGGACCTTGACAAAGGCTTATGCTGGGTACACACGGTAAGATTTTCTGTGCAATTTTCCAACCTGATCGGTTTTTACACACGATTCTGCGCTCGATTCTCTTATCTTCATTCCTTCTTCTTCTCTTTTTCCATTCACTACTATGAGAAATCGAGTGCAGAAACGATCGGGAGCAATATCGGACATGACGGATTTTATCAATCTATTGCATGGAAAATCGTACAGTGTGTATTTGGCATTACAATCTAATGTGTGTGTGTATGCAGGCACGTGCACAGGGGGGTGCTCTGGGTGCCCAGGCACCTCCCTTTTTAAAATCTTCAAAAAAGGCCCCCCTCGCTAGGGAAAATAAGCCCCGCCCCTGACCGTGATAAGCCCCGCCCACCCGCGGGAAGCTCCGCCCCCGCCAGGGACACTTTCAAGTGAAGAGGCCCAGACAGGAATCCTAGTGTGCCATACTGACCTCTCCCTCCACCTAGGACCCATAGTGACCTCTACCTCCCCCAGCACCCATAGTGACCTCTCCCTCCACCTAGTACCCAGTGACCACTCCCTCCCCTAGCACTCACAGTGACCTCTCCCTCCACCTAGGACCCATACTGACCTCTCCCTTCCCAGTACCCACAGTGACCTCTCCCTCCCCTAGCACCCACAGTAACCTCTCCCTCCACCTAGCACCCACAGTGACTTCTCCCTCCACCTAGCACCCACAGTGACCTCTTTCTCCACCTGGGACCCATAGTGACCTCTCCCTCCCCCAGCACTCACAGAGACCTCTCCCTCCACCTAGCACCCACAGTGACCTCTCCCTCCACCTAGCACCCACAGTAACCTCTCCCTCCACCTAGCACCCACAGTGATCTCTTCCTCCACCTAGGACCCACACTGACCTATCCCTCCCCCAGCACCCACAGTGATTTTTCCCTCCCCCAGTGGCTACCCTCCTGTCCCCTGCAGCACCCACAGGGACCTCCCATCCCAAAAGCAGCACCTACAGTGACCTCTCCTATTGCCAGCGCCCACAGTGGCTTCTCCCAACACCCAGCATCCACTCCCTCCTCCAGTAACCACACTGACTTCTCCCAGCACCCACAGTGGCCTACCATTCCCCCTGCACCCACAGCAATCCCACCAATATTCAGCACCCACATTACACTCAACCAGTAACCCCCACTATAGCAAGCACCCAGTATTTGCACCAAGCACCCTGCACCCAATACTCACATCTGGCCTCAATATGGCACTTAGTACTTGCATAAAATAGCCCCATGACACCGACCCAATACCTGCACCCCTTCACCCTATAGCTGGCACCCAGTACTCACACCTACATGGCACAGTACTTGCACCCAGCTCTGGCATGTCACTCACTACTCACACCTGCACACAGCTTCCACATGGCACCCACTCACATAACCAGTACTAGCACCCGATGTACCTGCACTCAGAACCCACGTGACACACAACACCCACCCAGAGCTAGCACCCAGTGCAGGCATGACACCAAGTATTTGCACCTATGTGATACCCATTACCTGCACCCAACACCCACATGTTTCATCTGCAGTAGTTCCAGTTGCACTAAGCCTCCACTTGCTGCCCAGCACCCACACCAAGCACTCACATATGACATCCAGTACTTGCACCCAGAACTCAAAAGGGACTGAGTACCTGCAATCAACACCTACATGATGGTTGATACACACCCATACAGCCAGAATCCACATGACACCCTGTGCCAGCACCCAGAACCCACATGGCACCCACCATCTGCCTTTAGCACCCACATGACAAAAATACCCCACTATCCAGCACCCATCACCCATATGTCACCATGTACTCACTCCCAGTACCCACTTGGCACTCAGTATTTGCACCTAAGACCCACATACCCCCATAATCAACACCCACATGGCACAGTACTCACACTTCAACAAGTTCCAAACCCATTATATGCACCTAGTACCCATCCATGGCCAGCACCCAAATAGCATCCATTACCCATCCTTGGTCCGAACCCATATGAGACTTAGTACTCTCCAATGTCACACATCCAGACCACACATGGCACTCCCCACTCACTCATGTCCAACACTCACATGACTCCCTGTACCAATTAGCACTCACATGGCACCCACCATTGTTTATCACCATCTGCTACTCATTCAGCACCCAATACTGCATAGCACCCACTGCAAATAAACACCCAATACAAACTGGACCTTGGTACCCACAGCAGCTTGACACAGACTTTACTTTGGCATCTCGGCACCCACTGCAACTTACCAAAAAGTGAACCTTTGCGTCTTACCATCCACTGCATCTGGGCACCCACTGCACCTTGGCACTTACTGCAGTTTTGCATTTACTAATGCTTAGCAACCACTGCATATTGGTAACCACTTCTTTGCCTGAAAAGAGGCTTGGGTGCTGATCAAAAGGGACAGAGGTAATGAAAGGTGAGTCTGTGCCTCTACAGTGTGCTCCACTGTGCCCACTCTAACCCACTAACAGTGGGCACCTATCACTGCTGATTTGAGGCACCAAAAGAGTTGGAAGGAGACACACAATCTGCCTGTTACTGCTATAAAGGTGTGTGTGTGTGTGTGTGTGTGTGTGGGGAGGGGGGGGCGGGATAAGACTGCCTTATGCTTTATGGAGAGGGGGTATTACATACACAATTTAGCACGATTTATCGATTTCAAATTTGAGCACCACACCCTTGAGGATCCTCTGCATGGCCCTGCCCCTTCCTGCAGCACCCACACTGACCTCTACTTTTCCCATCAGCCACCCCTTCCCCTCATAGCTGGCACCCAGTACTCACACTCACATGACACCAAGTATCTGCACCCAGTCCTAAAATTGCACCCAGTACTCACACCTGCACACAGCTTCCACATGGCACCAACTATCTGCACCAAGTATTCACTTAACCCGTAACCGCACCCAAAGTACCTGCATTCAAAACCCATGTGATGCCCAAAGCCCACCCATAGCCAGCACCCAGTACAGGCATGGCGCCAAGTATTCACACCCATGTCACACCCGGTACCTGCACCCAGCACCCACATGACATCCAGTACATGCACCCAGATCTTACATGACACTAAGTTCTTGCAATCAACACCGGCATGACACTTGATAACCAACCATAGCCAGAACCCACATGACACCCAGTACTTACATCCAGAACCCACATGGCAACCGTCATCTGCATTCAGCAGCATGACAATCAATACCCCCCTAGCCAGAAACGAGGAGGGGGGTCATGCGGGGCAAGGTATTGCCAGGCCCCTTTTTTAAATAAATTTGAACACCCCACACTTAAGGACCCGCTGCACGGCCCTGTGTGTATGTGTGAGTGCGGGGGGGAGGTTAGACACATTAGATAGGGCTGTAAAATAGATGTTCAGGGAAGGAACTGTTGGAAATGCACTAAGGCAGTCGCACCCTGAAAAAAGGGGCTTTTGCAAGAAAATTGCACTGAGATTTGCATAAAACATGTGGTGTAAAATAGAAAAAAAATACAATTTTCAGTTGAAAAGTGTTCAAAAAATTTGGCAGTATGCATACCTCCCACCTTTTTGAGATGAGAAAGAGGGACACTTAAAGGGACTCCGAGCAGTGCAGAAACTATGGAAAGATGCATATCATTTTAAAGCTCTCTTTCTCCTCTTTCCAATGATATATAAACCGCCGCCCTACGCCTTTTAGTTTTCGCTATTTCCGCGATTGAAATTGCCGTGGCCACGATTTCAATCGCGAAAATAGAGAAAACTGAAAAACGTAGGGCGACGATTTAGGTGTCGCCAGAAAGAGGAGAAAGAGAGATTTAAAATGATATCCATCTTTCCATACTTACTTGTATTACACAGGACGACACTTTCCCCAGTGTCAGCAGCTCCATTCAGCAGAATGGAGCTGCTGACTTTAGGAAAAAGTCGCCCTGTGTAATACAATGTAACTATGGAAAGATGGATATCATTTTAAAGCTCTCTTTCTCCTCTTTCTGGCGACACCTAAATAGTCGCCCTACGCCTTTTAGTTTTCTCTATTTTCGCGTTTGAAATCGCTGCCGCGGCAATTTCAATCGCGAAAATAGCGAAAACTAAAAGGCGTAGGGCGACGATTTAGGTGTCGCCAGAAAGAGAGCTTTAAAATGATATGCATCTTTCCATAGTTTCTGCACTGTTTGGAGTCCCTTTAAGACGCAACCCTGCCACACCCCTAATGATGCCCCTGCCACGCCCCTGCTCACGCATACCATAAAGATTTTATAAGACAAATATGTTGTTCAAACCACACTGGTCCTTTCTATCCTGGTTCATTTTTCTTTATATAAATATTTAAAAATAGTAATATATCAATTTAAAGGATGGGAATAAAATTTAGAGTCAAACACACTTTTTAGCAGAGAAATATATATATTTACATAGAAAGAGGGACAAAGTCCTGAAAGAGAGACAAATGAGGAGGAAAGAGGGACAGGGCTCCCAAAGAGGGACAGTTGGGAGCTATGTCTGTAGATGTATGTAGTTATCCTATAGCATTTTGTACTCTGCATGTTGGGTTAGTATTGTCTGGTGCAGAGTGTATGGCTCTCAGATGGGCTGGCCATACAGTTACTGTATATCCAGCTTCAGCCTGGCCAGTACAGATTGACTGACCAGAAATGCTCAGACTGCATAAAGGGAGCTAAATGCTCTCTCTGGCGTCAATTACAAGTGAAATAATGCTCACCAGAAAAAGATTTTGAGTAGGAGGTTATCATCACTGGATTACTATCCTCCTGCATACCGGTAATAATAATAGGGAATCCTGCATATATTTCTTTAAGCTGAATTATAAATAGCGTCACACTTTGTGGTTGCTGCTTGTGTTAATGTATGGAACGGAAATAAATTAGACCTGCAGGCTACCCATGTGTTAGGCATAGGCGGCGCTACACCATGGCATGCTGGGGCTCTGGCAATCACTGTGCCCCCCTGAGTCCCCCCCCCCCCTGCTCAGTTGCAAACCGTTAACTGTTTCCAGGCTCAGCAGCGTACAGTGACCAGGATAGGGTCTGTAAAAAAAAAAAAAAAAAAAAAAAAACCTTTCCATGTCAGCGTGTCTATATAGGCGATAACCACTTAAGGACTGCAGTGTTAATCTCCCCTAGTGACCAGGCCATTTTTTACTTGATAGGCCACTGCAGCTTTAAGGCCTTGCTGCAGGGCCGCAAAACTCAGCACACAAGTGATTTCCCCCTTCCCCCCTTTTCTCCCCACCAACAGAACTCTCTGTTGGTGGGGTCTGTTCGCTCCCCCAGTGTTTATTTTTTTTTTTTTATAAATATTTGGTTTTTTTATTAAATAAATGTCACTATTTTATTTTTTTTAATTATTTTTCACTCTCTCTCTCCCTCCCTACGTCAGTCTATCACAGCAATCGGCTGTGATAGGCTTCAGCCTATTACAGCGGATCGCTTCTGTGTCCCCCAGTACAGCGCTGCCTTAGATCGCAGCCTTGTACTGTGTTAATAGAAGGCGGTTTCGCCGTCTAACGGTCTCCGAGCGATGATCGCCGCTGGGAGACTGAAGGCGGAGCAGAGCTCCGTCATTCATGTGGAGATGCGTGTGCATCAGTGCGCGCGATCTCCTGCAATCCCCGCCCGCAGCCATTCACGCCAATCTGCATGGGGTGGTCCTGGGGCTGCCGCCGCCGCGTTCACATGGAGCTGTCAGCTAGGCGTTCAGTAAACCAAGAGTCTTATCTATTTGCAAATAATACCTCACAATCCTTGCAAGGTCCCTTGTAATTAATATACCTGGATGACACTTCTATTTGAAAAAAAAAAAATTCTCTCTACCTCCTTCTGACTGTATGTTCTAATATTGTCATTCAACAGGAATAGCGTCTGGAAAAGGCTTACAAGCTTAATTGCTGTTTTTTCTTTACATTAATCAATAAGCTAGAGCTTGTATTTTACAGACAGGAGTTTGAATCAGTTTCAAGTTTCTGATTCAAAACTTACTGTGCAAAATACAAGCTCTACTCTCCGACAATGCTTAGCTACTAAGATTAGGAATTACACACAGTGTTTCTCTACCTCCTGCTACTTCCCCCAACTCTTGCTGGTGGAGTCATGAGGCACAGGCTGGGGGCTCGAATGATTTGTCTGAGATCTGTCCACACAGGAGCAGCTTGCTAGGATTAAAGCATGCCAGCAAACTAGCCATGTAACTTTTCTTCAATAATAGCACCATCATTTGGACAATCTGCGCTGCTCAAAATCCTTCATTTGTGATGTTTCCATTTGATTCCTGTCATTGCTGTAAGCCTTAAAGCGGATGCGAGATGAAAAACTAACTATAACAAGTAACTTGTCTATATATCTTATCTAAAGTTTAGACAGCAAATCTGGCTGCATACAGCTTCAACAGTTTATGGTGATTTAATCCTGTGATACAATGAGAGCGGCCATGTTCTGTTTGTCATCATTACACAGGTAATCTGCAACTGCATCTCCACCCCTCAGCCTGTGAAAAATTCACTTCCCCCCTCCCCTCTGCCTCTGAAATCTCTGGCTAGTAACCTCCTCCTCCTCCTGCCCAGACTGAGCTCCCATAAGCCCTTGCTACATGTGTCTGAGTGCCTTGGCGTTTTGGGGAAGCTGTGGGTGAGGCTTGTTTAGTTTATAGGGAATTAGAGTCTTATCTGCCAACTTTGCCTTAATCTTGTTGGATAACATGGTTAAACCAACCCTGCTGATGGCTGTTGTCACTGACAAAACTCTAGTTTGCCAGTTGGCAGCAGTGTGGGTTTTCGCTACATTTACAATGTATTGCATCACTCTATGTTCTCGGTGTCGGAAGGCCACATGCTTGGAACCAAGCAGAAGAGCCCAAGGATCTTTTGTGGCAGTTCTATTAAAGGAATACTATCGATGTATGCATTTATTTTTAAATGCTGTATGTTGTAGCACACATTAGGGCAAGTACTAGGAGCAATTTGATTCCTCACACAGCTGTTCCTCTCAGCTGTAAAATCCTCTGTCAGTTTTGGCGTCAGTGTTGGATACAAAATGTATCTAATACTGAGAGGCTCCCAGAGGGCTAGACCATGTCTCTGCAAAGGGGAGATGCTATCAACTCCTCAGTTTATAGTTTAATTATCACCTTAAACTTTTCATAGAGGTTGGCGCTCACGGTGCTTTTCAGGGATTGGTTACTGTATGCATATCATAAAAAACTAAACATTCAAAATTTAAAGTCCATCCATCAACAAATAAAACATTAGCGATTCTTCATAAAACCGGGTTGCAAATCTACAGATGTATAGAGGCCGCCACCACACCCTTTGTGTGCCACTCACCGCAACAAACAGACCAACCAATGGTCTATATGCACATCGGGACCGTTCCCGGGTCATCCCCCACCTCTCTGGCACCAATGAGTTGCAAGGTCCTCCCTTTAGTCCGACAGTCCTCTTGTTTACCTCAATAAAAAGCCTCATATAGTGCAATATTGCTTAAAAGGTTTATTGATAAAAAAATAATACAGGTTGCACTCACATGCTCCTCCTTAAAATGCTCGCTCAGAGTAATTTGTTTAAATGGGCTCTCCCCCGTAATTGATGGCCAGGGCTGGCAGGCTCCGGATCAACGTATGGTCCCTCTCACCTCCGCCGCGCGCTCGGTGGCTGATAGGACCTCGAGGTCCCGATGTGCATATAGACCATTGGTTGGTCTGTTTGTTGCGGTGAGTGGCACACAAAGGGTGTGGTGGCGGCCTCTATACATCTGAAGATTTGCAACCTGGTTTTATGAAGAATCGCTAATGTTTTATTTGTTGATGGATGGACTTTAAATTTTGAATGTTTAGTTTTTTATGATATGCATACAGTAACCAATCCCTGAAAAGCACCGTGAGCGCCAACCTCTATGAAAAGTTTATTGACATATTGTTATAGAGGAGGCGAACGGGTACTACACATGTGACAGGAGCCTGGTAGGAATCCTTTGCTGTGAGCGCTAACCTCTTGCTGCAATCTAATTATCACCTTGTTGAAAGAATCTTGTTGATATGGTGGTAAGGGGTTAAAGATTCTAGCAATGTGTGTTTATTATCTTTGCTTCTCTTTACTGATAAAGATACTAATAATGCTAATTGTAGACAGTGGTCTGCCCCTCTCAGCAGCTTGTAAAGTGGATGCAGCCTGGAGTGAATCACCACAAGCAGGCAGCCAGTCTGAGTGTAAAACTGTAAACACAGACTCCTGGTATAGCTAGTTATATTTCAGCAATATTCCAGCTCATTTAGTTACCTGTTACCACCTCAGCTCAGCCTATTTCTCCTCATGTCTGCTGCATGCTGTGAGTGACACAGTGAAATATATTTGTGAGCTGTGTGACAGAGTAACCAAGCAGCTCAGGGTGACCCAAACTATTATGAGCTGTGTGAGAAATGAATTTTTAAGCAGGGATAGTGAGAGAGAGACCTGGGTGAATAAATAAAGTGCCCCTAGCACTAGTGGTAATGTGTACACTAATATAGAGTATTAAAAAAAAAAAAGTAGTTTCAATCGATAGTACTCCTTTAAGGATTCTAGAGAGGAGTTCTACAATTTTGTTTTTAAAAAATTGGAAATTTTGGGGCACAACCAACAAATGTGGAGATATGCAGCTTATGGGATGTGAAGTAGGTCTGGTGTAGAAGCTGGAGGGAGACTATGGGTGCTGAACAGGCTGTCTTTTGCTAGCCCATTATCTTAACCAGGTTAAAAATGTAAATCAGAGACTATAAAGCGACAAAAGGGGGGTTTTAGTTCAGGAAGGTGACAGTTTTGGACAGAGTACATAATAGATATCAGCCCTTTGCGTAGGGAACGTGAGAGCAAATAGATTTGAACATGGTGTCTTGGACCTCACTTGGACTAGGGGTTCAGATTTTATTTTAAAAGGGTTGTATTTTCATTTTTTGGTTGGAAGATTTTCTATATTGATGAACTCTGCAAACCTACATATGTAATTTTGTAATAATTGACATTAAATGCCCCTTTAGACTGCTCTCATTCTGATGTTGCTGCCCCACAAATCAGACAGCTCAAATTATAGTGGCTTATAATTTGCAGATAAGGGAGAGTTAAGGCTCGTGCACAGTGGCGTAGCTAAGGAGCTGTGGGCTCTGATGCAAGTTTTACAATGGGGCCCCCCAAGCGCTCTTTACATAACAATTGATACGGCACACCAAAACCTGCCAATGGCAACCACAGTGTCAGAGGTGCAAGAAGGGGATGAGGAGCATTTGTTAATGATTACCTCTATTCAAAGTATCTATAGAAGTGATTATTAGGAGCACAAGACCAATAAAGAGCTAATGCAGTTGAGGGCCCTTCGGGGCCCCCGTGGCCCAAGGGCCCTGATGCGGTCGCAACCTCTGCAACCCTTATTGCTACGCCCCTGCTCGTACACATGGACCAACCTGCTGCCTGATTATCGTCTGACTTTAGTCTGTTGGACGATAATCAGACATGTGTACGCGCACAAACGGTTAGCTGAGCAACTGATAACAATCCAACCATCAGATCTACTCACACAACTGTTGGGCTAATATTATACAGTTGGCTGCGTGTGTAAAAGTCATTTAAACGTCTAGTACTTGTTTTGAAGGCGGGCGTATTGTGCAATCCATCATTCCGCTTGCGTTCACGGTATGTAAATGAGTTGGTCATCTAGTCGTCTGGACATACAGGTCATGCGGTTGGTCAGGTCCTGCGACTGGTCGTTGTGCGCTTGTTGGGCGTGTGTGCGCAGCTTTAGACAGGCTGTTATCTCTAAATAAACGCAGGTTGGGTTCCTCTGTGTTTACCTTCTCTCCTGTGGAAGAGTTTAGGTCTTCCTTAAATGCATGGGGGCCAAATAAATGCAAGCATAGTTTGGAAACCTCTCATTAACTGCTAAGAAAACAGCATTCTGTACTATGGTGTATGGTACAGTCTTAGAATGAGGCGGGTATTACTAAAGACAGATGTTACATGGTCAAGGGGTACTTCCTGTAATGTTTTCGCTATGAGACCACCCTTATTTACATGCCTGGATAGGGAGATGAGAAGATTAGAGGAATAATTGCATTAAAAAATGAATGTATGGTGACAGACTAAAGCATTATGTAACATGCGGAACAAATTACTGGCTGTACGAATAAAGGATTATACAGCAAATGTGAATATTGGCTTTTAGAACTGTCTGAAAATACCTTTTTTAGATCTCTTCTCAGTAATAAATCCTGATATCCCTGGTATTAACAGCCATTTATTTTGCCTCCCCAGTCAATAAAGCATTACACACATGCAGGTTATATAGGGGGTGTCTTCTGTAGCAGCAGCAGATAGTATTTCAGCGTTTACAGCTAAGAGAGATTACAGTATATTCAGTTACATCTCCCTGCCTGCTAGGAGATGATTTTCTTTCTTGATTTCATCCGATGTGTGTGTCCAGCGCTTGCTGCCAAATTGACATCCTAATTGAAACCGCTGGAGACCCAATAATGTTTGGTTCAGAATACAATGGCTGCTTTGTGCTCTTCCCATTTAAAACAACAGTGATGTAATGTACAGAACAGAGGCTGCTGTGTTCACACAGGACACAGGGATGGGAAAACTCTTCTGGAGCTGAGAGGAAGTCATTCTGAATCTGGTTCAAAGTGATGCAGTCACAGCTGTACAATCTAAGCAAGTCTCCATAGCTTGTAAAGCTCACAAATCATTTCCACGCTGGCTGTAAATCCATCATAGAGAACTCCTGCCATAGTGGTTAGTATTAGGGATGGTCAGTGAGCTGCAAATAAATCCAAGTTGATGCAGAATTATGTAAATTCTGCATGCAAATTTAGGCAGCTTGAAAATGGACCAAATAAATCCCGCCAAGGCGATATTTTGTCTATTTTTTTTTCTTCCATTATTAAAGTTTATTAAAGCAAATGCATGCACATGTAAAACCACATGCAAATATAAACAAGTACAGCATGCACAATCGTAACAAGTAAAGTAGGGTGCAAATACTCAAATACTCTATTCTTACAAAGTGACATAAACATCCTAGGTACAATTCAAGACAAAACACAGAACATTTATATTGTGCTTTTCTCCTGGAGGACTCAAAGCGCCAGAGCTGCAGCCACTAGGAGGCACTCTCTAGGCAGCAGCAGTGTTAGGAAGTCTTCCCAACAGCAATTCACTGAATAGGTGCTGCTGACATCTAATGAACCTTTGTGATTCAGGATCAATATATTTTGCCACTGTTCCCTATAGGTTGCCCTCTAACACTTACCACCATCAGAATTTGGTCTATTTCCAAATTTCATAAATTTGCATGATTCTACACTCCAATTTTTTTTTTTATTTTTTTTTTGCATTTCATTGACCATTCCTATTTAACACTCCCAGCATGCTGCACTAGAACTCCAGTTTGAGTCCTGGTCAGGGCATTATCTGTAAGGTGTTTATATGCTTGCAGTAAGTGCTCTACTAGACCCCAAAACATACTGGTAATTCATTGGCACCCTCAGAGCTGCCCTACACATATGCTAGGAATATTAGATTGCGACCCTCACTAAGGAACAGTAATTATTTATTTAACTCAATGTGGCACTGTGTAAATAATTTCTGTGAAGACTGTGATTTATCCAGGTCATGGTATATTCAAAGAAAAATAACTTCAACTGGACGCTTTATAATGTCATAGAAGATTCTTCATAGGTCCTTCAGAACAACATCTTGAGCTCTAATGGAGCTTAAAGGTGCGTACACAAGCACTACCGCCGGCAGCGACGGGTCCGCCGGATCCTCCCGTACGCGCTACTGTCGGCTGAACGCCCACCCAGCGGGAGGGTCCGGCAGTAGTGCGTGTGTATGCACCCTAAGAGATTTCCTGATGTTGATCAGTACAGATGATTCATTCACCCTGATCAAACTGGAATATAAAGGGAACGGGGCATTCAACACCATTGTTCGCTCATGGTTACATACACATGTTTAAGACGTTACATTCCTTCAGCCAGGCATAGAAACCGTTAACTTCAGCATAATGAGGGTCCGTTATATAGAATACGTGTTTGGAAAAAGTGAATTACCTGGTATTGTACATTTGAGCTAAAGTGGTTGATTGGCAGGGTTGAGGAAGTATCTTCTAATCTATAGGGATGCTCCTTCAGATTCTGTGGAATAGAAATATCCGCATTTGGGATAGGAAATCAACATTTTTGATCAGAATTCGGAAATCAGAAATTGCAAAACAGAAATCTTAAATCAGAATTCCGCGTAAATACCGCATTACCGCAACTCAGTAATTTAAGACCAATCGCAGAACTCGAAAGCATTGGACCAATCAGAGATTTCAGGATTTTTCTGCACAAATCGGATTACTGCAGTCATTTTAGACCAATCACAAGATTGATTTTCTGGTTTTTTTTCGATTTTCGTTCTTTCAGATTTCCAATTTTTCCCCCATTTCTCAGATGCAAAAATAATACTAATAAAATACTCCTCAAAAATTGGAAAATCGGAATCAGAAATCGGTAAAAATGGAAATTGGCATTGGCAGAAATTCAAATTTCAGTGGAATTGGAAATTGGCATTTCTGACCATCCTTACTAATCTAGAACATTAAAAAGATCGCAGTTTGAAACTGTTAATTTTCCTTTGGATATAACAGTAATAATAATATGAATGTGCGATAGATGCTGATTGCTGAGTACAGTTAGTGCTCACAGTGATAACTTCGGGTGCTCTGGCTTTGACACAGAGATGGGTATTCCTAAGTTTTTTACGCAATTCACATTTTAGCGAATTTTACAGTCTGTAGTTCAGCTTTTATTGTGTATCCTACCTTTCTTTTATCACATTTATATATCCTTTTCCTCATTGTTTTGTTAATGATCACACTTTGATCGTTCGCTTCCTTTATGCTGCTGTTTCATTCTTTATCCACTGGGTTGCACTTGTGCTGTTTATAAATTTGCTCTGCTGCTTAGGGCTTATTTGAGTAAAGCCACGCTGCTGTGACCTGACCAACCCTAACATCTGTCCACAGGAAATAGTAAGGACTCATCAACATGTCAACACAGTACACAAGTGCACAAGTCTCTGGTGTGGACCAAGCTTGTGATCTGTTTACTGGCTGAAGCTAAATTCCAGGCTCACGCTAATATATAAAATACATGCAGTGCATGTGAACTGTCTTACCCTACAAAAACCTTATTAGAGTGCACTCTTAAAGGACAACTGTAGCAAGAAGTATCTGGAGGCGGCCTTATTTATTTCCTTTTAAGCAATACCAGTCGCCTGGCTGTCGTCCTGATCCTCTGCCTCGAATACATTTAGCCACAGACCTTGAACAAGCATGCAGCAGATCAGGTTTTTTTTTACCTTCTCAGATCTGACAAGATTAGCTGCATGCTGGTTTCTGGTGTTATTCAGACACTAGTGCAGCCAAATAGATCAGCAGGGCTGCCAGGCAACTGGTATT
Source organism: Hyperolius riggenbachi (assembly GCF_040937935.1). Classification (NCBI taxonomy): domain Eukaryota; kingdom Metazoa; phylum Chordata; class Amphibia; order Anura; family Hyperoliidae; genus Hyperolius; species Hyperolius riggenbachi. The sequence goes on along the minus strand of NC_090647.1, from coordinate 482,173,290 downwards.
GTTTAAAAGAAGATCAATATGCCAGCCTCCATATACCTCTTGTTACAGTTGTCCTTTAAAACAGTTCTATATCACTCTCACCCCACCACAAACTAAAGAAATACAGTATAAGAACAGCCATACTATCACAGAAAAAACACATACATAACTGCTTGTTCTACTTACATAACACACGTACTGTCCACAATTTGATTTCACTGAATGGTATATAATAAATGAAAACTGTTCCTGGCGGTTTCCATTTTTATTACCTCTGGCTGAAGCCAATCTTGATGTCATTTCTGTCATTTCCTCTTTTACTTTTTTTTTTCTCCTAGAAACTGCACTGTCATGTCTAACTTGCTTTGTCAACACATGTGAGCGCAGCATAGATCAGATTTCTACAGCTTCACACTAAACTGTCCTCAGCCAGTCAGTGGGGAGCAGGAATTTGGGAGGGGTCATGGCAAGCTTCCTTCTCATCAGCAATGTACCAAATAGAGCCATTCTGACTAAGATATGATTTATTACAGCGGAGACATTTCTATTAGATTGGAGTGCTTGCAATGCAGGGTCAGGTTCCAGACTGCATAATAAACACAGAGCAATGGGTAAATGGAATTTGATTTTATGGCTGACAATCCTGCATTAAAGGGAGACTATAGTAAACACAAAGGTAGAAACCTACAGGTTGCTCCAGAAAGAGGGGGAAGGTACTTAAAGTGAACCTAAAGTCAAGGGAAAAAAATGAGATTTACTCACCTGGGGCTTCCCTCAGCCCACTGCAGCCGATCGGTGCCCTCGCAGCTCCGCTCCGATGGTCCAGGCCCCGCCGGCGAACACTTCCGGTTTGGCCGTCACCAGCCGACAGGCATGGGAACGTGATATAGGGGGCGATATACAGGCTGGGAACGCGAAGAATCACTCGCGTTCCCATGCCTGTCGGCCGGTGACGGCCAAACCGGAAGTGCTCGCCGGCGGGTCCTGGGCCATTGGAGCGGAGCTGCGAGGGCACCGATCGGCTGCAGGGGGCTGAGGGAAGCCCCAGGTGATTAAATCTCATTTTTTTCCCTTGACTTTAGGTTCACTTTAAGACCTGTGAAGTCCTTCCCACCGTCCTCAGTATTGCAGTGTTATCCTCTCCAGTAATCTGTGCTCCAGGCCGGGGACTACCCTGATGAAGTGCCAGATTTCTCCCTCCAAGTGATGTTAATCCAGCCTTAAGGGGCCCAAACACCGATTGATTTCATCCATCGATCAATCGATTGATTATATAGAAATCAATTCAAATATATCGATCGATTTCCGCCCGATTTCAATCGATTTGATCTATCTGACAGGATGGAAAATCTAGGTCAATCTGCTGCTTGCAGCAGATTAATGGCCCATAGAGTTGCATTGGATCTAATGCCTAGTACACACTATACAATTTTCCGTTATGCTGGGTACACACGGTAAGATTTTCCGTGCGATTTTGCGACCCGATCGTTTTTGCGGCATGATTCTGCACTCAATTCTCTTATCTTCATTCGTTTTTCTTATCTTTTTCCATTCGCTGCTATAAGAAATCGAGCGCAGAAACGATTGGGAGCAATATCGGATCTGACAGATTTATCAATCGGATCCATCTATCGCACGGAAAATCGTACCATGTGTATTATGTTGGGCATAGACGGTTCGTTTTTGTCCTTATCAACCGAGACGCTGATGGCTCGATTGATAATATCCGACAGGTCCGATGACCTGCCGGATAGATTCCCCGCTCGATCCCCGCGGGCGGACAATAGCGGGGAATCAAGCGGAAGATAAGGAGCGCCGGCGGGGACGAGCGGGGATCGATGCAGGCGCCAGCGGGGGATGCGCTGGGATCGAGCCAGCGGCTCGATCCGGCGCATAATCTTATCCGTGTATGCCTAGCATTAGGCATGAGATTTTTCTGTTATGCTGGATACACACCATGCGTTTTCGCGTTCGATGCGGCCGTCGATACGCGTCGATTCGATTATTTCCGATAATACTGTACATGGCATTCGACCTAAAAATCATCGAAATTCGTTCGGAAATGTTCGGAAATGATCGAATCGACGCGTATCGACGGCCGCGCGCGACGCGGAAACTCATGGTGTGTATCCAGCATTAGATTTTTCTGTAGATTATTTTCTGTAGAGACTGGTCCTTATCTCTGGCGCATTGTCTTCTGGTTATCTCCTGCTGAGTAGAACAATGCCTAATTGCTAGGCAGGTAGATGGTTAGACAGATCATTTCCAACATGTTGTAAATGATCTATCTGGCCGGTAAAGCTAACAGAAAATCTAACAGAAAATTGTATGGTGTATACTAGGCATAATGGTCCAGTAATGCATTTAGATCAATTTCCAATATATTTAATTCTGAAATCTTTTGGAAATCTGTTCCTAGTGTGTAGCACACATCAGATACATTCCTGTCAGATTCAGCAAATCAAGAAGTGTATGGCCACCTTTTAAGAAGTACCGTAACGACATATAATAGAATGGAGCACATTATTCAGGATACCCACTTTTATGGCCATCTTCCTGATTTCAGCATCAGAAACTCTTCCTATATTTTTATATTGCTGTATATTAGTATGTAACCCCCGCCCTCCCAGTGGTGCTTAGCCTAGAGTATTCTGTGAGACCAAGTATATTTTGTACTGACTTAGAATTCTCAGAATCAAACATTTGCAGAGATCACGTGTCGGTGCTAAGGATGTAACCACCTATGATACATTGCATAGCATTGAGAGAAGAGATTTTACAATGGGTAAACACTGACTAAATAATTTATAGATTAATATTATAAAAAATAAGCAGTTTTATTCATTGTTATTTTCACTGCAGTTCCTCTCCATGCACGATGCTGAAAAAAATCTGATTAATTATTCCACTTGATCAAATAAATATAAAAATCTCTCTGAGGCAGTGGCGTAGCTAAGAAGCCCAAGCCTGCCCCCTCGTGGCTCTTATTTCCTACTACGAGGATACATAGCAGGAAAGCAGAGCCACAAGGGGGCAGGCTTGGGTTTGAAAAGATATCACAGAAGATTGACTCAGCTATAATCATTACGGGGCAAAGCTAGACTGAATGCTCAGTTGGAGATTTTATCAGAGCTGATAACGAGAAGACTGAGCAGCGAGGGATGCAACAAAGTGCAGAGTAGGTATTTACTGTCATGTTCCCATTGATATATATGGCAAAATACATGAGGGTGCTTCGTCTCTGGTTCCCTGTAAAGCATCTATAGAAGTGATTATTACAAGCACAGGACCAATAGAGAGCTAAAACTGCAGTTGAGGGTGAGCTCCCCTTGGGGCACCTCTGGCCCAAGGGCCCCGGTGCGGTCGCTGCCTCTGCACCCCTATTGCTACACCACTGCTCTGAGGTACCATACGCAAATGATCGATTTTTCTGAAAAATATGGGGAAAATTATTGTTCTGCACATATGTTAAATGGACAGAGGTTGGAGAGTAGAGGGCCCAGCACTTTTTCCTTTCTTTTTTATTACATATATCATTTTTTTCCTGTGAATTATGCAACAGTGTGGGTTTTTTTTTTTTTTTTACAAATATATATTTCATTCTTTGGATATGACAAAAAACGTTTTCTCATATTCTTTTGTCTTACTGACTTTTCACATTTTTTTTTTTTTAAATCTATAAAGTTTTATATCAGATTTTATTGAACCTACCATACACAATTACATTTTCAGAGCAATCGACCTGATTTTTCCAGCACATCCGATCAGAGCATTATCAAAAACTGGAAAATCGATTTGTTTTGTTTTTTCCCCAATCAAAATGTTTTTGCTACATTTAGGGCCCATTCCCACTTGGGCGACTAGCGGGTGTTTACCGCTAGTTGACGGCGATTGCCAGTGCTTTAAAATGCGCTAGTGCAATTAAAAGTATATGGCAGTCAGTGTTCTCCCCAGGCTCTTTTAGCCGGGTGCTCCACCCGGCTGGTTTTGATCAGCACCCGGCTGTCATCGGCTTACCTCCTCCTATGCTGTTAGCAAAGTTGTGCAGAGAAGCACCAGCCGTGAATTCTCTCATCTTGCCCCACCCGGCTACTTTTTCATGCCACCCGGCTGGAAAAAAATTCTAGGGAGAACACTGGCAGTGATCTCGCTGACACAATCCCTGGCGATTCGCAGTAAATGCAAACGTGATACATGCAGCATTTTTTTAGCGATTTCAGAGCGATCGCATTGTATTTAAAACACAAATTGCGATTGCTCAAAAATTGCTAAAATGTACAGTGATTTTTTTTCACATTTGTCGTGTAGAATCGCGGTGCGAAAAAAATAGCGATAATCGCTAGCATTTTGCGATCATAAGTGTGAATGGGGCCTAAGTGCCAACTTCCTAAGCCTTCAGCAATTCCTGTCACGTTATGACCCGGGTGAAGGTTGCAATCTTTTACCACATAATAGGACAGTTTTTTTTCAATATTCCATCCAAGTTTGGTGGAACACTTATGATTGTCTCACTTTTGGTGCTCGGAAATCTCTGACAATGTGTTAGTAAATCAAACTCATAATATGTTATTGTGTATCCTATCATTGGTACTAGATTCTGGTCACGTACTCTCGGTGTTAAGTTGTCGTTTCTTCCGGACATTACATTTAATCTGGACATTGCCAGCATTAGGACATCTCTGCATCTTGGTATAAAATAAAGAAACTTCTTTACTGAGGATTCCTTTCCTGTGTGGGTTATATTTTAATGAATGTGTAATTGTTTATAAGGGAGACAACAAGTGCCTGACGAGCTTAAAGGATATCCTGGAGTCAGCCCAAAAGATATGTATGCGGTCATCCATTGTGACGCTATTTCTTTATCTGCAATTTGTATAGCGAGCCTTGTTTTGTAGATAAGAATAGGAGGGAAGCCTTAGTTTGGTCACTGGGAAGAAGCTTCTATTGTGCTATTCCTGAAATTGCTCTTTTTCTTATTGTGGATTGGTTTGTAGTGTTCATGTACGGCGCCAGGTTTACTGCATGTTCACCTTGGTTTGACTGCGTTTGCAGTAGGTCATATATGGGTGAGTGCAGAAATACAAATGCTTAGAATCATGTGGCAAAAACATGATACAGAGGCATTGTGGTTGAGTCTGGTCCAGTGGTTTCAACTAGTGGAATCCAGGGAAAGAGAGAAAAGGAGACAAAAGACACCAGGGCCCATATGCAATTATCTTTTTCACTTTAATTTTCTCCTAGGAAATAATTTTTCATCCTCTATTTAAAGGGAACCATAGATGAAATAAAGAAAGATTTTATACATACATGGGGCTTCCTCCAGCCCCAAACGCTCTGATCGGTCCCACGCTGCCGTCCTCCACTGCCTGCATCTACGAGAACCGGCTCCCCGCTGTTCCGTCAGTCTGAGGCAGTCTAAACGTAAGTGACGTGCGCTGTTTGCGTATCTCTCTAGCAGCCACTGGAGAGATACATAGAGGGCACACTTCTCCTGCATAGCCTGGCTCCGATGACGTCAGTGACGGGAGCCGGTTCTCGGGCAGCGGAGGACGGCGGCGTGGGATTGATCAGAGCATTTGGGGCTGGAGGAAGCCCCAGGTATGTATAAAATCTTTTTCATTTTCCCGTCTAGGTTCATCTCTGGTTCCCTTTAACAGGTTTTTCAGCTATTCCATCACCCCCCTTGAGCTGACTTGTAAGCCGTGCCTACTGCAGTTCCAACCTTTTGTTCTTGGCTGACAAGGTTGAGACACAACAGTTTCGGTTCTGCATTCTGGAATGCTTTTGTACTTATCATCATTGTAAAAAATAGTATTGGTTTCCAAGTTCGAATTCACCCGAGCACTACACTTTAGCATCATTCAGCACGAACCTGCAGACAGGGTCAGGGGTGGCTCCCTTACTTTAGGCTCCGATATTTCTTCCTTCCAAACCTGGAGGAGGGTGTATCACAGTTACATGAAATGCACCATGAAGTGCAAGTAAGTGAGCTCCCCCTGACCCTGTCGTCAGGTTTGGGGCTAAAGTTTGCTGAATTTGGAACACTGTTCCGAATTCGAACACCAGTTTATCTGAGTTACTGTAGTCTTTCTGTCAACTGAATCCGGTCTGGCCATTTTTTTCTCTGATGTCTCTTAACCACATGACTTTTCCAAATGCAAAACTACCACTTACTCCTCCAGACTGGATTTTTTTTTCTTCGATGAGAGCAAATCTGCTTTTGAGGAAATGCACAGTTTTGCTCCGCACTTGGATTGGCTGACTAGATAATTGTAAATAAGCATTGTACAGGTGCTCCTCATAAAGAGCTCAGTATGTTTTTCTGTCTTGTCAGAATGCATCATGCATGTATTTTCATTGCTTTGCAATAGCTGTAGTAAATGTGTTTCTTGTTCCACTTGCAGAGAAGCTGAAGGGGCAAAAAGATGAGTTCACTCCAGACCGATTTCCCCGGAAGAGTCCGTCTCTGGAGTCTCTTAACACTCACGCTGCACTAGGTTATGGTTCCAGAACGTCTTCACCATTTTCACTGGACCCAGTGTCCCCTCAGAGCAAACTCAGGTATGAGCCTTCAGGCAAAGATTGGTAAAGGGCAGCTATAGCGGGATCTACTTATATTGAGACTGTACAGCTAGGACATTTGATCTATTGTGTGTGAATTATAGTACTGGCCATGAGATAGGGTACCCAATTACTGCATATTGGAAACTTTGTATTTTCTTTGCAACAGATAAAATAGGATGCAACTGAAACAGAATCTTGTTTTAGGTAACACATTTGTTTTTGTGTGTGTGCACCTATAAAGATCTGGAGAAGTACTGGTAATAATAATTCTAACATTTGTATAGTGCGTTCCTTCTGTCGGACTCAAAGCACTAAAGGCGTACTCAGGAGGCCACCCTGCGGTGTTAGGGAGTCTTGCCCAAGGACTCCTTACTGAATAGGTATTGGCTTACTGAAAAGAAAAAGTTGAGATTTGAACCATGGTCTCCTATGTCAGAGGTGATGTCCTTAAAGTGTACCTGAAATGGGCCAAAAGGAAAAATGTATACATACCTGGAGCCTCCTCCAGGCTGATCGGTCCCTCGCTGCCCTCCGACTCCTGGATCCTCTGCTATGGCTTCCGGTGATTCGGCCAGTCGATGCAGTGCAGGTGCGCTCGCTCCCCCTACAACCCTACTGGCCAGATTACTGGGAGCTGTAGTGGAGGATCCAGGAGGCGGAGGAGGACAGCGAGGGACTGATCAGCCTGAAGGGGCTGGAGGAAGCCCTAGGTATACGTAATTTTTTTTCTATTTGGCCATTTCAGATTCACTTTAACCAGTAGTAATATCACTGCATATAATTTCTGTATAAAAATGGGGTACTGGGTTGTAGAGCCTAGAGCCTCACCTGCGTATACGCTTCATATGGCCTATTTTACTTGAGGGGAGCACGGTGTGATCATGTCACCACCTATCCTCACCAAGATCTTCTGGTAAAGCTTTCTCATGTACGGGTTTAACTCAAAAAATTAGACTATCGTTAGTGATGCGCGTAATGACCCAATTACGCAAAATTAGTGTAACTCGCAAAATTAAGATTATGGCCATAATCGAAATTTTTGCAAATTACGAGAAATTTTGTGTTTATGGGGAATTTCATAATTATGATTTTTTTTCCGTAATTACGATCATTTACATAACACAAACAAATCAGAATTTCATGTTTAACACCCAAATTTGACCTTTCTCAAAATTGTGTTCCAGTCCAGAGGCTCCTGATACATTTAAAGCTTTGCATTATCAGATATTGCAAGTCCCAAAACAAGTGTCTCAGCATGCATGACCACTAAGTGCATCTTGACAAAGAGCGCCTGTCTTAGAAGTGGCTGCAGGTAGAGCCTCCTGATGCATTTAAAGTGACAGCAAGTACAGGGACCTTTGCATTATCAGATATTGCAAAGCCCAAAACCAAGTGTCTCAACATGACTGCTAAGTACACCATGGCAAAGAGCACCTGTCTTAGAAGCAGCTGCAGATAGAGCATCTTGATGCATTTAAATCGACAGCATGTGCAGGGGCCTTTGCATTATCAGTATTTGCAATCAGTAATTGCAATCAATGAGTGACTTTCCTTAGTTTAGTCATTACCTAAATGTGCATAATTACTATTAGAAATGAAATTACGTAAATTTTCGTAACTAAAATAACTTTTTCTATAGAAAACATCAAATTACTAAATGTCATGTTAAACACGAATTTGCGATGAAACACGAAATTCCGAAACCGAAATTTTGTTTACGGGATTCTGAATTACGGTTAGTATGGCAATTACGGAATTACGAATTTGTGTCGTAGCGGCAAAATTTGCGTCCGTAATTACAGAAACACAAAATTTTGGCTCAACACTAACTATTGTGCAAACAGTCTATTTATTTCTGTAATTCAACTTAAAAGGTGAAACTAATATATGAAATAGGAACCCTTTTCAGGTGTTTTTGTAACGATCGGTGTCAGCACGCAGAGAGAATCTGATTATTGGCGATCTGCAGTATCACCAAGAATGCAGATATATACCCGATTATTGATGATCTGCAGAATCACTGATAATCCAAGTATAACTAACCTCTGGACACCAGCAAAACAACACAATAAAGACAGTAATATCTTAGATAGTGTGGAAATATCCACCACACGGCAATTCCTCAGAGGTGTGGTTACCTCTGAATGGGAACCCGTGAGTGAGATCCTCTAACCAGGCTGAGTGAGGAATCTCGACCCCCAGCAGTAATCGTCTGCTTGGGGCAGGCATCTCGGAGAGGCAAGCCTCAGAGATAACCCTCCAGTGGGAGAAGTTCCACTGAAGGGAGAAAGGTCAGACAGGCAGGGGTTCAGCAACGGAGATGTAGGCGGCAGTACAGAAGCGGCAAGCAGAAGAGTAATTGGTAATCAGGCAGAGGTCGGCAACAAAGATCAGATAGGCAAAAGTACAAGATCAGCAAGAGGCAAAGTAGTCAGGGATAGCAAAGGTCAAGGCACAGATAAATAAACAATTGTTTTCCAAAGAAGAAGGGTAGTGTGGCACTCCTCTAATCAGCACAGGGGATCCTGTGGGTCAAAGGGTACAGGCCAAATGAACTCCCGCACAGTGAGTCCCAATACACAAGCATGCATGAAGTGGCCACTGACGTGTGCTCCGTTTAGTACATACAGGAAGAAAGGTAACCATGGATCGTTGTCAACAAAGGAAAAGATCGGGCACCATCCGTCATTCAGCTTATTTATTACGTAGACATAACATGTGCGGCATAGGACATAGTACATATCACCTGTGGATCATGGCGACATCTGTGCGGGGTGGAGGTGGGTGCTCAGGGCTGTAGAAAGGTCTTTCTGCCGACCTTTCTACAGCCCTGAGCACCCACCTCCACCCCGCACAGATGTCGCCATGATCCACAGGTGATATGTACTATGTCCTATGCCGCACATGTTATGTCTACGTAATAAATAAGCTGAATGACGGATGGTGCCCGATCTTTTCCTTTGTTGACAACGACAGATAAATAAACAACAATATTCCTAAGCTAAGGTGTGAAATCCCTAGTATCAACACCAGCAGGGGCGTAGCTTGGGGTGGGCGGGGTAGGACATGTGCTCCCGGGCGCTGACTCCCTAAGGGCGCCCCCAGCCGCCCGCACGTTGTATTTTATTTTTTTTAATCTCTTGTCTAAGCTGCAGCGCAGCCTGCGACTGCCTTGCTTTTCCTGTGGCTGTGTGATGACATCACAAGCCGCTGCCAGTCAGAGATGGTGAGGAGGAGCAAAGGTATGAAGTTCTAGTGCGACTGTGGGGGGGCGGAGACAGACACAGCCAGATTTTCTGGGCAGGGTTGAGAGTTATCCACGCTACTCATGTCCCCAGTCATTCCACCTACTGGCTGCTGTCACTGAAGGAAGCTGCAGTCACTGAATGAATCCTGCTGTGCGTGTGTGCAGGCAAGTACAGTGGGCAGCTGGGAAGTCAGTGAATCAGGGAGACAGAATAGAGAGGGAGCAGAGCAGCATCTACAGCAACAGTAGGCAGTGGCTGCATGGTCATTGCAGCTTAGCCTGCTGTGACAGCATGTCTCCTTGTCTGTCCCCTTTACAAACATCTCCCGCTCAGATGCTTTTGAATCGTACAGGTGGAAGAAGCCATAAAGAAAAGGAATCCTGCATTCCCTGCTGAGTGTCTGCTGACAATCTCCTGCTGAGGTCCTCTCCTCTGCAAGGCAGAGGATACTATTCTGTCACCTGTGTCCCGAAGCTTCCCCTGTGCCTTGTTCACCGTGCTTTGCTGATCTCACTGATTACCATGCTGTCGCTGCCATTAACCACTTGAGGACCTAGCCTTTACCCCCCCTTAAGGACCAGCGCTGCTTTTTCAGATCTGTGCTGGGTGGGCTCTACAGCCCCCAGCACAGATCAAATGAGAGGCAGAGCGACCAGACCGCCCCCCTTTTTTCCCCACTAGGGGGATGATGTGCTGGGGGGGTCTGATCGCTCCTGCATGCTGTGGGTGGCGGGGGGGCACCTTAAAGCCCCCTCCACCGCAGGATTCCCCCTCTCCCTCTCCTCCCTCCCTTCCCCGAGAGATCGGAGGCTGCACAGGAACGGATCTGTCCTGTGCAGCCTCTAACAGGCTCCCCGCTGTCATGTGACGGCTGATTGGCCGGGGATCGCTGATCTACTACAACGCTGCTACTGTAGCAGCGTTGTAAAAATGTAAACAAAGGGGATTATTTCCGCTTGTGTTTACATTTAGCCTGCGAGCCGCGATCGGCGGCCCGCAGGCTAATCACGGAGCCTCCCGCCGTGAAATGACAGGAAACGGCGAGCGGCTGTTTCCTGAATAATTAGCCTGCAGCCGGCGAAGCAGAACTGCGTCGCTGGTCCTGCAGCTGCCACTTTGCCGACGCGCGGTATGAGTGCGCGGTCGGCAAGTGGTTAAAGGATACCCGAAATGACATGATGAGATAGACATGTGTATTTACAGTGCCTAGCACACAAAGAACTATGCTGTGTTCCTTTTTTTCTTTCTCTGCCTGAAAGAGTTAAATATCAAGTATGTAAGTGGCTGACTCAGTCCTGACTCAGACAGGAAGTGACTACAGTGTGACCCTCACTGATAAAAAAAATTCCTACCAGAAAATAGCTTCCGAGAGCAAGAAAGAGGTAAAAAGGGGAATTTCTTATCAGTGAGGGTCACACTGTAGTCACTTCCTGTCTGAGTCAGGATTGAGTCAGCTACTTACATACCTGATATTTAACTCATTCAGGCAGAGAAAGAAAAAAAGGAACACAGCATAGTTTAGTGTGCTAGGCACTGTACATACCCATGTCTATCTCATCATGTCACATGTCACTTGGGTTATCCTTTAAGTTGCTCAGAAGTCTGGACACTTTACAGCAGGTCAGATGAGGTCAAAGGTCTTGCATTTGTGCTGCTGGGGCTGACAGTGTTGATCAAGCATGTGGAGGAAGGAGAAAGATAAGCCTTTGGTAATTAAAGGTGTGTTTTCCCCTGCCTGTGTAAATGAAAATGTGCAATGCCACACACTCATACACACAGCCAACCTGGAACAAAATGACCACAAGCATATATGCTTACTTGGGGCATCCTCCAGCCCCCTGTAGTCCATTAGTTCCCTCCATGCCGGTCCCCTCTGTTCTCCTGCAGTGGGGTATGTAATCAAGCTGGGTTGGGGGCCATGGCGCAGTCACGGTCCCAGCCGTGCGCTACTTCATCCGGATCCCATAACCGGTAGTGTTCTGCGCAAATTGCAACTACCATCTATATGAACTGCCCATGCACAGTTCTCTCCTAGCAACAGGAGCATGATCAGACGGTGTGCATGGCCAGGACCGTGAATGCGCAGTGGCCTGTACCTCAGCCAAGTCACAAAATGTAAGGGCCTGACAGTAGCAACACTGAGGGAGGCGGTAGGACAGAGAGAGAGTTAACAGACTACATAGGCGTAGAAGAAGCCCCAAGTATAAGTCCTTAAGGTTGTTTTGTCTGTTTTGTCTCAGGTACACTTTAAAGTGAACCTGAGATGGTTCACTAGCCCCTATTCATACTTACCTGGGGCTTCCTCGAACCCCATGAGGAACAGTGTCCTCCCTCGCTGTCCTCTTCAGCCCCTTCATTCTGCTGCTATGCTCCTCCGTTCTGCCAGAAAGTCGTGGGCTTCTGCGCATTATTTATATATAAATACTTACCTTAGTTATTTTTTATATATACAGTAGATAATGCCTTAGTGGGATGCCTCTGGATAGTCCTGGAGTTTCCAGCAACATGTAATAATTGTTACCCATTGTGGATCATGAAACGATCTCTCAGGCAACAATATGGGAACTAATGCTGCACAGAGGCATCACTAGCATTCATTGGAGGACCATGAATGGCACATGACAGAGGGGATTCGGAGTACGCAGCACTGAGGGGTTAGTTAGCTAGGATGTTGTTAGTTGGGGGGAGGGGGTGCGGTCGGTGACAGTGGGCCTTGGGTGGTGCAAAGTACAAATCTGGCCCTGGATGGATGAAGTAGAGCAGAGCAAGCGAGTCAGCAGACAGCCATTAGCCCAACTAGGCAACAGAGGTATAGTAGACTTGTTTACTATGCTATACTGTACTATAAAAACGATACTGCACTATGCTGTATTACTATATTTTGTACTGTACTACAATATACAATATGATACTGCACTAGCCTATAGTATATACTACACTGTACTATAATATATAATCAGATACTGCATAGGCTGTATAACACTCTATACTATATTATTATATATGATAATATACTATGATGTACAATATGATACTGCTCTGTGCTATATTACACTAGAATATATTATGATAGTGTACTACTCTTCTATGTGATGTTGTACTATACTACATGTACTACACCTATTATAGTAAATACTCCTGCTGTAAGGAAGTGTTGGATATAGCCTGACTGCAACTAGCAGACTTATGCCTCCTAATGGAGGTCAAGCTGACTATACACCTTACAATCTTGATCAGATTTGTTTGTTTAGCACATTTTTGTAGCTTTGGGAATTAGGCTGGAGGGGAGTGCACTAAACAAGTAAGCATGGGGAGAAGTGCACCACGCAGGTTAGGTTGGGGAGAAGTGCACCACGCAGGTTAGGTTAGGGAGAAGTGCACCACGCAGGTTAGGTTGGGGAGAAGTGCACTAAGCAAGTTAGGTTGGGGAGAAGTGCACTAAGCAGGTTAGGTTGGGGAGAAGTGCACCACGCAGGTTAGGTTGGGGAGAAGTGCACCACGCAGGTTAGGTTGGGGAGAGGTGCACCACACAGGTTAGGTTGGGGAGAAGTGCACTAAGCAGGTTCAGTTGGGGAGAGGTGCACCACACAGGTTAGGTTGGGGAGAAGTGCACTAAGCAGGTTAGGTTGGGGAGAAGTGCACCACGCAGGTTAGGTTGGGGAGAGGTGCACCACGCAGGTTAGGTTGGGGAGAAGTGCACCACGCAGGTTCGGTTGGGGAGAGGTGCACCACGCAGGTTATGTTGGGGAGAGGTGCACCACGCAGGTTAGGTTGGGTAGAAGTGCACTAAGCAGGTTGGTTGGGGAGAAGTGCACCATGCAAGTTAGGTTGGGGAGAAGTGCACTAAGCAGGTTAGGTTGGGGAGAAGTGCACCATGCAAGTTAGGTTAGGCAGAAGTGCACTAAGCATGTTAGGTTGGGGAGAAGTGCACCATGGAAGTTAGGTTAGGCAGAAGTGCACTAAGCATGTTAGGTTGGGGAGAAGTGCACCACGCAGGTTAGGTTGGGGAGAAGTGCACCACCCAGGTTAGGTAGGGGAGAAGTGCACCACGCAGGTTAGGTTGGGGAGAAGTGCACTAAGCAGGTTAGGTTGGGGAGAAGTGCACCATGCAGGTTAGGTTGGGGAGAAGTGCACCACGCAGGTTAGGTTGGGTAGAATTGCACTAAGCAGGTTAGGTTGGGGAAAAGTGCACTAAGCAGGTTAGGTTGGGGAGAAGTGCACCACGCAGGTTAGGTTGGGGAGAAGTGCACCACGCAGGTTAGGTTGGGGAGAAGTGCACCACGCAGGTTAGGTTGGGGAGAAGTGCACCACGCAGGTTAGGTTGGGGAGAAGTGCACCACGCAGGTTAGGTTGGGGAGAAGTGCACTAAGCAGGTTAGGTTGGGGAGAAGTGCACCATGCAGGTTAGGTTGGGGAGAAGTGCACCATGCAAGTATGGTTGGGGAGAAGTGCACTAAGCAGATTAGGTTGGGGAGAAGTGCACTAAGCAGATTAGGTTGGGGAGAAGTGCACTAAGCAGGTTAGATTGGGGAGAAGTGCACTAAGCAGGTTAGGTTGGGGAGAAGTGCACTAAGCAGATTAGGTTGGGGAGAAGTGCACTAAGCAGGTTAGATTGGGGAGAAGTGCACCATGCAGGTTAGGTTGGGGAGAAGTGCACCATGCAAGTATGGTTGGGGAGAAGTGCACTAAGCAGGTTAGGTTGGGGAGAAGTGCACTAAGCAGATTAGGTTGGGGAGAAGTGCACTAAGCAGATTAGGTTGGGGAGAAGTGCACTAAGCAGGTTAGGTTGGGGAGAAGTGCACTAAGCGTGTTAGGATGGATAGGCGTGCACTAGACAAGTTACGCATGTCACCCCTGTAATATGCGGCCTATGGCACGCCAGAAGAAGTAGCATTCCAAATTAGAGTAATTCTGTACTTGAAAGCCCATCCCTGCCTATAATTCCATGTCCCTTCCTACCTTCCTGTCCTCAGTGGAGCTCACACTCTAATCCTACCATAGTCACAGTCTAATGTCCTACCATGCTATTATTAAATGACAACTGTAGGGAGGCTGCCATATTTTTTTCCCTTTCATGCAATACCAGTTGCCGGGCTTTCCTGCTGATCCTCTGCCTCTAATACTTTTAGCCATAGACCCTGACCAAGCATGCAGCATATTAGATGTTTCTGACATTAATGTAGGAACTGACAAGATTAGCTGTATGCTTGTTTCTGGTGTTATTCAGATACTACTGCATCCAAATAGATCAGCAGGGCTGCCAGGCAACTAGTATTTTTTAAAAGGGAATAAATATGGCAGCCTCTATATACCTCTTGCTACAGTTGTCCTTTAAGTATTTACCGTATATAGTATTGTCATCTTCTGCAGCACTGTACAGAGTACATAGTCATGTCACTGACTGTCCTCAGAGGAGCTCACATTCTTATCCCTACCATAGTCATAGTTTAATATCCTACCATAGTATTAATATTATGTATTTATATAGCACTGATATCTTCTGCAGAACTTTACAGAGTACATATTCATGTCACTGGCTGTCCTTAGAGGAGCTTGCAATCTAATCCCTGCCATAGTCATAGCTCCACCTAAAACCACACCCACATTCTGATATATGGCCATGGACATTTTTTTGCGCTGCCCAGGACTGACCAGTAGAGGGCGCAAAATCTGTCTTTGTCCTCGGGCGCTGAAAACCGTAGCTACGCCTCTGAACACCAGGGAACTGCACTAAGGTCTGAGCGCTAACACAGAGTATGTATTCACGACAGCAGACCAGGAGCAACTGACAGACAGCTCCTTTTATGCTGGGGAACGCTCTAGCAGCGTCTCCCAGCCGCCCAGCCAATCCCCAGCACTGATGGAGTCAGCTGACCAGCCTGGTCAGCTGACTCCCCTTCAGGAACAATAAAGTTCCTGTCTCCTCGCGCGCGTTACTCTTTCACAGTGAGCCGGCGAGAGAGCGGGGAAGCCCCCCGGGCAGCAAGCGTGCGGCGGAGTCCGTCGGACTTACGGACTCCGCCGGCTGCCCCCTTGCCCGCGCCGGCAGCAGAGCCGAATCGGCCTGGGATGCGGAGTCCGCCGCCACGTGCGTTCCGGCGGCGGCTCCGTCATCCCTTAGGGCCCTTTTCCACTAGCAGTCGCTAGCGTTCGCGCTGAACGCTAGCGATTGCTGAATCGCAATTCCGCCGTTTTCCCGACGTTTGCGGCCGCGATTTTGCTATGCTATGCACTGCATAGCAAAATCGCGGCAAAAGTCGCTCCGCGGCGCGATCGCGATCAAGTAAAAAACGAATCGCGGTAGTGGAAATGACCTACCGCGATTCCTATGTTAAAAAGCAAACCGTAGCGATTGTAAAATCGCTAGCGGTTTGCGGTTTTGCGATTCAGCTAGCGCTACTGGAAAAGGGCCCTTACAGTTTTGGATTAATTTGCTGATTAGTCTGAGACTTTCAGCCTCGAATATTGAACATTTTCACAATATTATAATGGTCTGAGATATTGATTTTGGGGTTTTCCTAAGCTGTAAGCCATAATCCTCAACAAATAAAGGCTTTAAATCTCTCCCTTTGCATGGAATGAGTCTATTACTTTTATTAGTTTCACCTTTTAAGTTGAATTACTGAAATAAATGATATTTTGCACAATATTAAAAATTTTTGCGTTTCGCCTGTAGTTTCATGGTAGTCACTTTCACAACCATTTTTAGGCAGTGGAGGGAGTTTTTTTTTTTTTTTTGTTTTTTTTTTAACCACCCTGGTGGTATTGACGAGCTCAGCTCGTCCAGGAAAAACTTGCTGAAAGCGGTATTGACGAGCTGAGCTCGTCAATACTGCCAGGGAGATTTATTGTTTCTCTGCCCCGCCGGCTGCACTTTTCCCTCATCAGAGGGATTCCCCAGGATGGCTGGATGCCTGTCAGCACGCTGTGGGTAGCGATCTGTGCTACCCACAGCGTGCAGAACTAGCATCCAGCCACCCTGGGGAATCCCTGTGCAGCCATCGGAGCAGAGAATGTGCTCAGCAGCATGCGGGATTCCCCTTCTGTGCTGCGGGTGGCTGGTGCGGGGATCCCCTCTGTGGGGGGGTCCCCTGCTGTGCTGCGGGTGGCTGGTGCGGGGATCCCCTCTGTGCGGGGGGAGGGTGTCCCCTTCTGTGCTGGCTGGTAGTGGCCGGTACCGGCGGGGATCCTCTCTGTGGGGAGGGGGGGGGGCATCCCCGTAATTTGCGTGCGGGTGACCCTGTAGTGTGTGTGGGGGGGGGGGGCGGGTATCCCCCCTATGGGGCGAGTCTTGGCCGGTCGGGGACACCCCCTTCTGTGCGGGGGGGGGGAGGTGGGTGTCCCCTTCTATGAGAGCTGTGGGTGGCCTTTCCCTCCTCCCTCTCTGTCCCCCGTGCCCTCCTCACCCCCGATCCTGTGTCCCCCCCCATCCCGTGTCTCCCCCCTGTCAGTCAAAAGCCCTGCTTTACTCACCTGAGGGCTTTCTCCTGCGCTGGCCGAGATGCACACCCTCCATCTCCATCGCCGAAGTCCCGGTCTCTGTAATTACAGTACGCGGCTTGGTGACGTCACCAAGCCGCGTACAGTAATTACAGAGAACACGAGACTTCGCGATGGAGGAGGAAGTGCGCCGCTTCCGCCGCAGGAGCAAGCCCTCAGGTGAGTAGATCAGGGCTTCTGACGGGGGAGACACGGGATTGGGGGGGGGGGCACGGGGGATCGGAAGGGATGGGGGGAAGAGGAGGGAGAGGCCACCCACAGCCCTCATAGATGGGGACACCCACCTCCCCCCACAACAGAAGGGGGTGTCCCCGACAGACCATGACTAGCCCCCATAGAAGGGGATATCCCCCACACACACAGAAGGGCCACCCAGCCACCTGCACGCACAGTATGGGGATCCCCCCCCCCCCCACAGAGGGGATCCCCACCGGCCACTACCAGCCAGCACAGAAGGGGAGCCCCCCCACAGAAGGGACACCCGGCCAGAGTCAGGGGGCAATGGGGGGGTGGGGGGGCAGAGGCACCCGCAAACCTGGCTCCCTATACATATGACTCCCTACACCTGGCTGCACATCTGTCTCCTATACACCTGGCTGCACATCTGTCTCCTATACACCTGGCTGCACATCTGTCTCCTATACACCTGGCAAACATCTGTCTCCTATACACCTGGCTGCACATCTGTCTCCTATACACCTGGCTGCACATCTGTCTCCTATACACCTGGCAAACATCTGTCTCCTATACACCTGGCTGCACATCTGTATCCTATACACCTGGCAAACATCTGTCTCCTATACACCTGGCAAACATCTGTCTCCTATACACCTGGCAAACATCTGTCTCCTATACACCTGGCAAACATCTTGCTCCCTATATACCTGGCAAAACATCTGGCTAAACTATTCCTGGCTAATACATCTGGCTAACTACACCTGGCTGCACATCTGGCTAACTATACATCTGGCTAACTATACCTGGCTATACATCTGGCTAACTATACCTGGCTATACATCTGGGTCTTATACTCACCATTGGCATGCTGATCCCTCGTCGCGTACCTCTGATAGCTTCCCCGGTGCCTTCTTCCATGTCCCTTGGCGGATTTTGCTTCTCCCTTGGAGATCACATGTCCCCCGTCGATCGGCGTTGATGGAACCAGTGTCACACAGCATCATCAAAATCTCGCAGCAAACACTTTTTTTTTTAAATTTAATTCAATACAATAACCTGTATTGAATTCAATACAAAAAAAAAAGATTGCAAAAAAAAAAATTGGTTGAAAATTATGGGAAATTAATTGAACCACTTTTTGCACGGAAATCCTGGGGAAATAGAACGCCAGGGTGGCTACCCACTTCAGCCTACAGCTTCGAAAATCTTATGCATCCAAGCAATGTTCACCTCCCATTCATTCGCTAATAACTTTATCGCTACTTATCAAAATTAATTGATCTATATCTCGTTTTTTCCGCCACTAATTAGGCTTTCTTTAGGTAGTACATTTTGCTAAGAGCCACTTTACTGTAAATACATTTTAACAGGAAGATTAAGATAGAAATGGAAAAAAAACATTATTTCTCAGTTTTTAGCCATTATAGTTTAAAATTAATACATGCTACAGTAATTAAAACCCATGCATTTTATGTGCTCATTTGTCCCGCTTATTACACCATTTAAATTACGTCCCTATCACAATTTATGGCGCCGATATTTTATTTAGAAATAAAGGTGCATTTTTTCAATTTGCGTCGATCACTATTTACAAGCTTATAATTTTAAAAAATGTAATAAGATACTCTCTTGACATGTATATTTAAAAAGTTCAGACCCTTAGGTAACTATTTATGTAGTTTTTTTTTTTTTTAATTGTAATTTTTTTTATTATTTTTTTTAATACAAAAATGTATTTGGGTAATTTTAGTTTGGGAGGTAAATAGCCAATTTTAGATGTAAAATAATGTATTTTTTATTCAATACAGGTATGTGGGTGCAGTTTACTATTTGGCCACAAGATGGCCACATTCAAAAAGTTCCTAGATGCGAACGATGTCGCATCTAGGAACTAAAATGAAGAGAAGTTGTTTCCTGGGGGCAGAAATACCACGCTCTCTGATGAGAAAGCGTCGGTATTTCTGCCGGGGACTTGGATCGGTGAATGGGAATTATATTCCCATTCACTGATCGGGGGGGCAGCGGGAGGTAGCGGGGGCGCGCGCGGGCGCGCGCCCGATCGCGCGCAACACACGGCTGCAGCACCACTCCCTATCTGGACGGATATATGCGTCCAGATATGGCGAAGTGGTTAAGGGTACTGAAGGTGACATGGTGACATAACCGAGGATGTATACCGTAAATACTCGACTAGAAGTCGAGAAATGTAGGTCTGATCTACTTTTGTGAAGTAAGGGGGGATCGACTTATACTCGCATCAGACCAAAATTTCTGACTTGCAGCTGGGTATCAAGAGTCCCCTCTACTCTGCATCTGCTGCATTCTGCCCCCCTAGTGCTGCCAGCTAGTCAGATTGTATCCCCCTGATCTAATAGAATTTTTGGTTGTCATAATGTCGCTCCCCCTCCACGCAGGAGAATGGACTAACCCCCGCTCATTACATATGCCTTTAGGCAGCGGGTGAGAATGCTGACCCCCGTTCAGCCTGTGATCCTCTGTAGCTGCGGGGGTAGGAGCTGCTCACTGTGCCTCACTCATTGCAGCGCTGCATAATATGTTGGCGCTTTATAAATACAATAAATAAATAAATTTTACCTGATAGCTGAGATGACTAACGCAGCTCTCTCCCCGCACTCGCTCTATAAACAGCACTGACACTTCAGGGAGAGCGGCTATTAGACAGGCTGTGCTTATGACAGTGATGCGGGGGCGGAGCTTAAATCGCCGGTGTCTTATTAACAAAAAGCTGCTTGCATCAGGGACAGCTGGTGAAGACAATGATCGGTGGCTGGAATGGAGGGATTAAGAGCGGCTCCTACCCTCGTTGCGGAGGTAAGAGCCGCTCTAAATCTCTCCGTTCCAGCCACCGATCATTGTCCTCACCAGCTGTCCCTGATGCAAGCATCACTGTCATAAGCACAGCCTGTCTAATAGCTGCTCTCCCTGAAGTTTCAGCACTGTTGTCATAAGCACAGCCTGTCTAATAGCTGCTCCCCCTGACGTGTCCGCTGTTTATACAGATATTATAACGTCCCTGTGCAGCGCCAGGGAGAGAGCAGCATTATTGATCTCTCAGCCAGCAGGTATCTATCCCAGCCAGATCTGAGTCGACTGGGTCGACTTATAT
The DNA here is from genome assembly GCF_040937935.1 of Hyperolius riggenbachi. Taxonomy (NCBI): domain Eukaryota; kingdom Metazoa; phylum Chordata; class Amphibia; order Anura; family Hyperoliidae; genus Hyperolius; species Hyperolius riggenbachi. The sequence continues at coordinate 482,152,696 of NC_090647.1, read as the reverse complement.
ACTTGAGTCATTAAAAAATTACAGCTTAAGAGGGTCAAATATTTGGGTCAACTTATACACGGGGTCGACTTATATTCGAGTAAATACGGGAATTCCAAACATATTAACTAGGTTATGGAAGCTGTGATAGACAAGAAACTAAAAAAAAAAAACACAGAGACACCGGGAGCCCCTATAGTGTATTATCTTAGTAAGCCGGTATAATAATGGCAGTATTTGTATAGCGCCTTTCTCCTGTCGGACTCAAAGCGCTTGTGAGGCAGCCACTAGAGCGCACTCAGTAGGCAGTAGCAGTGTTAAGGAGACTTGCCCAAGAAACTCCTTACTGAAATAGGTGCTGGCTTACTGAACAGGCAGAGCCAAGATTTGAACCCTGGTCTCCTGTGTCAGAGGCAGAGCCCTTAACCATTACACTTTCCAGCCACTGCTGATAGAAAAAGAAAAAATATTACTCACAAGTGTGGGTTGCTGATAGGCAACCACTCAAGTAGGCATGTCGGGAAGTCCCGTCCCCACTCGGTCTTTAGGATAGATGGTCGCAGCTCCTCTAGAAAAAGTTTTTTTACCACAAAATTGTGGTAAAAATAACAATCCCACAATGTGGGATGCTATACATAAATGGGAAGACTGTGTAGGAGGCGCCCTTGTTGTAGGTTTTGTGGTGTTGCATAGGGTGCGGTATATAATAGTAACATAAATCTCCTACCTTATGAAACGACACTTCACTCAGTAGGGAAGGTGAAAAACATTTATTGGTAGAAAGCACTCTGGACAACGTGTTTCACGGCATAAACCGCTTCATCAGGTCTAAATATGGTGCTGCTGGGAGATGTGGATGGACTGGGCGCCCAAGCTATTAAAAATTCATATTAAGAAGGATCCTTGGATATTTCTCTTAGGATTTCAGATTCCTAATATTTTAAATAACGAACAAAAATTAGTTCAACATATATTTTCAGCAGCTAGGATTACTATTGCTAGAAAATGGAGGTCTCCCCAGGTCCATGTTTCTGAGACTTTTTCTCAAATTTCTAGTATTATGATAAGTGAGAAGATGAATGCAATGTTAAATGATAATATGGCAAAATTTAATAGCATTTGGTCAGTGTGGATTAAAGATTTGGAAGCTGTGGGTCTTCATTATACATTAACAAACTTGTAATTTATAATATTTTGATATTTCTTGTCTGATTTATATTGAATATATGCTCTATCTCCGTGAAAATATTGTTGTTTTAATCTGTCGGTCATTGTTTTATTGATTGTCTATTGTTATGGCAATCAAATGTTATGTTTTGTATAAAAATGTTGCTATTCTTAGCATACTTTTTGGATGTATTTAGGTTTACTGCTAATAAAATACTTTGAAATGCTAAAAATCCATTTTTTAGGAGTAGCAGGATAGATACAGTGGTGTATCTCCTCAGTTTATTTTTACCTCAAGTTCACTTTAAGTTTAAAGCTTAACTCCTGGAAAAATGCTTTAGCATAGGCAGTGTGGAAAGGGGTTGGAACTTCAGTTGGGTTTTATTATTGTCCTGTGTTCCGATCTGGGAGAACTTCTCTCTTCCTATCCAGCTGCATTCTTTTGCAGTGTCAGATAAAATCTATATTCCCAACAAGTTTTGTATTATTGTCTCTCACTACCTGTATTGGGCACCGCCCATTTTTTTTATTTAAGCCACAAAGCTCCATGGAGTCTCTAGGGACAGGAAAGGGAAACTCCCTCAAATGGGGTCCATACAGGAATACAAAACCCCAAAACAAAAAATAAGAAAATGGAAGTTCCTGGATATGGACTTTAAATAGAGATTGTGTTTAAACAGAGTTTGCATTATAACAGCATGATATTTTGTAAATTCGTAGTTAAGCTGGGCAATGTTATGATGTACTAATGCAGCATTTTCTGCATCGAAATATTCTTGGGAGAAGTTCACAACCAATCTTATTGACACCCTAACTTCCTCTTCCACTAAGCTACATCCTGTCCAGAGAGAAAGCTGATTACTTTACCCATCTGAGCTGTGTTGATGGTACACCAGAGATTCACTGGAATTCCTGAAAGCCTAAATCCACTTCCTTCAATTCTGCCTGTATCCAAAACCCTGCTGGTACGAGAGGGACGTGAAAAATCATTTTGTTTCTGCACAAACCCCTGACCTTCTGAAGCAAATAATAGCATTTGTGTTGTCATGCTGAGTTTTCCTCTCTGGGGACTTATGAACTTGAAGCACTTCTTAACTTTGCACATTGTACTCGAACTCAAGTCCTTCCCCATAAGGACTTACATCCCAGAGCATGTGATGTCAGAGAAGCTCCATTCACGGTCTCTCATTTAGTCATTGCCATTTTCTCATCTGTATTTTAGACACGACAGTAATTTTTCCTTTGCAACGTTGATGAGAGAGTCTGTGAAATGTAATTTGGCACGGTATGGGTTCTGGCTACTATATGTTTACATATGGTCTTCCTATTAATGTGCAGAATGTTTATATATTTATATCTCGTGCTCATGCACTGTAAGGACCTTGGGCTCCAATTCAGGAAATGTGCTGAATCTGGTGACCAGCTCTGGTTCCACCCTATCTCATCATATTTACTCTTCTGAGCAAGGCTAACAAATGTTCTCTGCAGTGCTACCTGCCTGTACATTTAGCGTGCAACTCAAAAGGAAAATGTCCTTCTAAGCATACTAATCTATTATGACCACATTTTCTGTAATGCTTTACATCGTACATCACACATTTTATGACTCTCAAGGCCCTGATCTACCAGTGCATGAGCGCAATGGAGAGCCTGAGAGACTTAGCAAGCATAGATTGAATTATTTTGCAAACCTGTGTCTGCTATTAGCAAAAGTTTTCAGCCCTCACCTATTAGCCTGTGGTTCACAAAGATGACACTACAAGCTTAATGTATGGTTTGGAAAACAAGATACAGAACATTTATATTGCACTTTTCTCCTGGCGGACTCAAAGCACCAGAGCTGCAGCCAATAGGGCACGCTCAGTAGGCAGTAGCAGTGTTGGGGAATCTTGCCCAAGGTCTCCTTACTGAATAGGTGCCGTCTTACTGAACAGGAAGATTCGAACCCTGGTCTGCTGTGTCAGAGGCAGAGCTCTTAACCAGTACACTATCTACGGAATGGGAGGCAAATCTTGTGTACCATTGTTTGAGGAATAAAAAATACAATAGGTAGAGCATTATTACTCACAAAGATAGGTTGTCCATTAGACAACCACTGGTAGAGCTTTGTGGGACTTTCTCCTGAGCCATTCTCCTATTCAAAGCAACTGCACTTCCTGGTTGCTCTCCATTTGAAGTCTTCTACTTGATATTTTCCACTAGGTGCAGGAGTGTGAGTAGGAAAACCTCTAATTACTCCCTGTGGGAGGTGTAATAAAGGGACACTGCTAGGATAAAATGCACCCTAGGGTGTAGTGATTGGGAGGTGATCTTACCTCATTGACAATACAAAGATATGGAGAAAATAACCTTTATTCGTGACCTGTTTCTTTAAGCACAGTGGACTTCAACAGGTTAAATCTAAAGGACAATGTTAAAGCTCCCCTGATGACGCAAGATTGCGAAACCGGTCGGGAAGGCGACAGGCGGCACCATTTTATTTGAGGTCTTCTATTGACCATTTTATGCGCGCTACTTTTTCGGGGTTCCCAGTGCACGGGCCCCGTATGTGAGTTTTCCTTTATCCTTGTTTTTAATTGTTTTACTTGTTATGTAATAAAGACGGTTTACACTTAGATGTGCCGTACATCTCTTTCATGTCACTATCCTACTGGACTCCCCTTTGGTGAGTCTCTGCGACCTCAGGATATCTAATATATTCCGGAGGAATCTGTAGTGTGCAACATCGCTGGTGAAACGACACCATTTGAAAGTTCTGCGGACCATCTATCAAACTCGTTTACAACCTTATAATGTGGGTTGTTGGAATCTGGTAAGCCTTTCTTCTTTACCCTTTTGTTCGAAGATCCTGTATACCAAAAGATGATGAAAGCTGTATTACTATAGACCTGCACTGACTTTGTATATTCATTGCTTGTGTGGACTTTTGGACATTGTCCTTCTCGGCTGCGGTCGCCTTCTGCCTTGGCGCTGACACTTGTTTTTTATTTTTTAATGTTAAAGGTACGTTTACCACATAGCACCTGTTTACAAATTTGTAAATTCAAAATTACCAATATATGATTCATAGAAGTCCTATAAAAATAAAATGCATGTAAAAATGAATTTACAGCAGCCTCTCTTTCATGCACAGCTTTCGTGAGCAGCAGCATCCCTTTCCCTTATGTTGCTCCCCATTTTCAGCTTCCCCTTTCAATTTGCGCTCTCCTCTTCCATATTTAGTAACCCGTCTTCAATGTCCAGCCCCTCATCTTCCATGTCCAGTTGCCCCTTGGCTTGCAGCCGCCCAAGGCCTGGGCCTTTGTGGCCTTTCAAAGAAAAAAAAATCTGGCCCTGGAGGTAAATGTTATTTTTCCCATATCTCTGGGTGACCAGTGTTAAGGTAAGATCACCTCCCAGTAACCACACCCTCGGGTGCATCTTATCCAGACAGTGTCAGCTAAATATGTTCACATATATAATACATATAACTTGTGCAGCAGATGCAATATGGATTCAGTACTGGTTTGTCCATATATCCTGGCATTGGCAAATATCTGCACATATAGTATAGGGGTCCCCAAACGTTTTGGGTCGAGGGCCGGGTCAACATACTTCAGACTGCTAGGGGGCCGGATTATACTGTACATTCGGAGGCCTTAGTTTGAGGACCACTGGTATAGAGTCATCTGAAACTGAGGACAACAAAGTAAAAGGCCAGGAAAGTGAGGAATCATGTTGCAAACGTGTGCGCATACTCTACATAAGCTAGTTTATGCTCAGTAGAGATGGCCCTGATTGCCCCCTCCCCCCTCTATCCAGAACTTAGTGAATGTACAGCCATACCAATATGGCAGTTCATCTTGGCTGAGGCATATTGATCCCCTCCTTACGCTGTCCACAGGAAGCAGCTACGTCATGTGCCCTGCCATTGCTCCTCCCCACAACATTCATAAATACAAATTGCTGTAGGTGAATTTTGATTACAGCTTTTCAATAATATGCTCTGCTTCAGTGATCTTTGTTTACTTCTTTGTTTTGGCTGCAGTTGCGGTTCCGTTCTGCTGCCTGTATCTTTTTGCTTTTCCATTCCTCATTTGCAGCATCTGCAAAGACAGGATAATGCGCTGCGAAAAGATCATTTTATCTATGTCTCCTTATAATTAGATCAGTCACTTGTTCGGGCTAATATCTAATCGAATCTTTATTAATGCCTGTCCAAGGAAAATGCTACTTTTTTGTAGCAGCCGGGGAAATGAATATTTATTAAGACATTAGATGACTTTGCAATATATTACTAACACCCCAGGCAGTCGCGAGGTTAAGAGACAGGCGTCACTGTAGAGGTGTGATTTCGCAGAACATGTCACTTTGCATTCCTATTACATAAAGGCTATAATGACACTCAGAATCAAGCTTGTTGAATAAAACGTCAATAAAAGGGCCATTATACGCAATTACACCTGGTAGGTAATCGATATCTACCTGTTGCCGATCAGTTACCTGTTGCCACTTTGTACCGTTTCATATTCATTCAAATCCCAGCACAAACACAAATCTATCAAGGAATGGCCTTTGTCGATAATTTTTTTCTGAAAAATAGACTGGACATTGATGAGAAAATATCTCAGGTACAGGGAGGAGCGCAGTGGGGGGATGGGGGTAGTATCAGTTAGCTTGACACCAATTCTGGCACTAACCTTAAAGTGTAACTGTCGGGCATAAAATAAAAAATCAATTCTTCATTTTTATCTGGTAAACGAGTAATAAGCATGCTAACCAGGCAATCCAAAAGTTAAAATCTCTATTACTTTTCTTGTTGATGAATGATCATTCCCCAGTTTACCTGACTCTTTATTTGGTACGTTGCCGCAAAAAGGAAGTTGCAGGGCATGCTGGGTTGTCTTATTTTGCTTCTTTATTTCCCCTCAGACTAAACTAATGTACCGAAGCAAAAAAGGACAACCCAGCATGCCCTGCAACTTCCTTTGTGCGGCAACGTACCAAATAAGAGTCAGGTAAACTGGGGAATTATCATTTTTCAGCAAGAAAATTAATAGTGATTTTAACTTTTGGATTGCCTGATTAGCATCCTTATTACTTGTTTACCAGATAAAAATAAAGAATTGATTTTATGCCCGACAGTTACACTTTAAAGCACACCTGAAGTAAGAGGGATATGGCTTCTAAATTGACGTACACACTTTAGACTTTAGTCATTTGAAACGGCTCTGAAACGATCAATCGTCAGATAATCGTTCACAAAATGTTCACAAATGATCATTAAAACTAGCGGTGAACGACTGATACTGGTGGAAAATGCGCATCCGTCAGGACGGCTCTGATTGAGCTATGATTGCTTATTTCTAAAAATGTGTATGGGTATCGTTCGATAATTGTCGATGCCTGCATGCGCAGAATTGTCACCGAACAAACTCTGATGTCACTTCTGTATATGCATGCAATACTTGTTACTGACCGGTCATTTGAACATATAGCCAGTCAGTATATGTTCAATTAGGAGACTGGCATTCATGCCGGCGAACGCTTGTTCATTTGCTAATTATCTGTTGTTTCGAACGATGGTTATCTAAAGTGTGTACGTAGCTTAATACTCTTGCCCATACACCCTGAACAAGTATCCAGATCAGGTTCTCTGACTGAAGTCTAACTAGATTAGCCACATGCTTGTTTCAGGTGTGTGATTCAAACACTACTGCAGCCAGAAAGATCATCAGGACGGCCAGACAACTTGTATTGTTTAAAATGAATGAACTATAGCAGTCTCCATACCGCTCTCAGTTCAAGTGTCCTTTAAAGCAAGTCTTTACTTACCGCTTATAACCTACATGTCAAACGCCGGCCCACGGGTAAAATCTGGCCTTCAGAGCCATTCAATTTGGCTCTCAAGTGGATTCCCCACTTTGCATTATGTTTGGCTCACTCTAGACCACAAAGGAAGCTATACTGGAGGTGAAGTCCTATGACACCAGGGAAGCCATATAGGAGAGGTAGGGGAAAGGCACTAAACACTAGGGAACTGTATAGGGAAGGGTGGAAGCCTCTAGACACCAGGGAACTGCATAGGGGTTAGAGAGGGGGCCATTAGACATCAGGGAACTAAGGGAGGAAGGTGGTTAGCAGACATTGAGGTTGGCCTGCGGCTAGGTCCCAGTGTACAATTTCGGCCTTCTTTGTATTTTAGTTTGACAACCCTGGCTTATAATAATGTCATGGTACATGTGGTGGAGTGATGGCTTACACACTCCCTGTAGTGCTGTTCCCGTTTCAAATCTGGGCCAGGACTCCATCTCCATGGAGTTTCTTCACTCTGGTTTTCTCCCACTTTCTGAAAATATAGAGGTAACCTACGGTAATTGATTTCACCCAAATTTATTTATTTTATTTATTTATTTATTGTATTTATAAAGCGCCAACATATTATGCAGCGCTGAACATCAATTTAGGTTACAGACAATATTTAGGGGTGACATACAGCAAAATGACAATACATAAATACAAGAAAGACCAGATCAGGCAGCACAGTAGGAGTACAAGGTAATGCTTAGTCCGTTACTGAAGGGGAGCATGGAGATTAGACAAGTTAGGTTCACTCAGATGCATAGCATAGGTTCACAGTAATGGAGGTGCATGATCAGGTAGGACACAAAAGGAGGAGGACCCTGCCCACAAGCTTACAATCTAGAGGGAGAGGTAAGGACACGAAAGGTACAGGGCCAGAGTTCAGCCGTGGGTTTAGAGCACTTGTGAGGGGTAGTAGGCCAGAGTGAAAAGGTGAGTTTTGAGGGCCTTCTTGAAGATGTTGAAGGAAGGGGCTGCCCTAATGGGTGGAGGTAGGGAGTTCCATAGTGTTGGAGCAGCTCTTGAGAAGTCCTGGAGGCGTGCATGGGACTGGGTGATGCGGGGGGGGGGGGGGGGGCGGTCAAATTGACCTTTGATTATGATGGACTTTTGACTATGGGAATAGATTAGACTAGAGCGATTGTGAGCCTCTCTGAGGGACACTTAGTGACAGACTAAACATCCATGTAAAGCACTGCAGAAAATCTCAGCGCTATATAAATATAAAGTGAATAAAAACATAAATGTCACAAACTGAATGTATCACTGTCTTTTCTCTGTAGCCAATATATTTCTGTGTTGTTTCATCTGTGGGGGAGCTGCCATCTTGCTGGTGACATTATCATTAAGCCTGTCACATTTGAGGGTATTTAATATCATAGTGACTAGGATGGGTTTTTTTTTTTTTAATTTTGCAGTATTTACATTCAGCTAATACCTCTCTACCTGCTTTGTGTATTAATGCCATTGTTGTGCTTCTTAGGGCTACATTTTGGTCACACTTTTTAAAGCGACCTGAGCATTCCTTTATTTTGTAATTTTTGACAAGTTTGTCCTGAATACACTGCCACACATTTAGGCTACTTGCACACCAAGACGTTGCGTTAGGTGCTACGTTAAGGTCGCATAACGTGCACCTAACGCAGGGTCTGGTGCTCTTCGATGTGGACGTCAGAGTGAGCCACGTTGTACAGCTCACTCTGGCGTCCGTGATGCCGTGATGCGTACTCTTGGACGCACGCGGCATCACGTGGTCCCGCCGGCCAATCGCCACACAGAGCGGCCGCACCAGGAAGTAAACACTGCACGTCACAACGTGCAGTGAATATTAATTAGCCATGTGCCTGGCCGCTCTCCACTCCTCCCCAACATGACTGAGCATGTGCAAACAGTCTAACGCGGCTTAAGCCGCTGTAACGCTATTGTATGCTGCACTTTCGGAAGAACGTGCAGCGTTACATGTAACGCAACGTGGGCAGTGTGAACAGCCCACTTGTGTTACATTGCTGTGCGTTGGGGGAGCGTTACAGGCTGAACTAACGTGCGCCTGTAACGTCCCTGTGTGTAAGCAGCCTTATACACCTATTTTTAAAACAACCCGAGCACCGGAAATGTTGCATTTTAAATAAACCTCCCCGTAAGGGAGGTTTGTAATGGTGTGGGCCATTGGGCGGACAGGTATTGAGGTGAGCATCACTATTTGCTAGCTGTGAGGTGCTCCTCAGGCCCTCAGCCCGTACCGGATGTGCCATCTTTTTTACCCGACGGCATCTGCTGGATTTTGTAGGTCCTGGCAGTGTCTCGCGTGCCACAATGCATGCCACAGATGTCATTCATGGCTGCAAGTGCAGAGCTATACTCGCATCCATGGACTACATCTCTTGGCATGCATTGCAGCACGCATAAGACACTGCTGGGAGCTACAATATATGGAAAATTGCAACTTAAAGGGTATCTAAACTGAGAAGTATATGGATTTTTCCTTTAAAAATAATACCAGTTGCCTGACTCCCCTGCTGATCCTGTGTCTCTAATACTTTTAGCCACAGCCCCTGAACAAGCATGCAGATCAGGTGCTCTGACTGGATTAGCTGCATGCTTGTTTCAGGTGAGTGATTCAGCCACTACTGCAGCAAAAGAGATCATCAGGAGTACCAAGCAACTGGTATTGTTTAAAAGGAAACATCCAAATCCTTCTCAGTTAAGGTTCCCTTAAAAGCAGAATGAAACCCAGCATTTCTTCTTTGCTCGTATAGATTTACAGCATATTATATACAACCAGCATTTTTTGTTTTTTGACTAGAACAGTGTTCAAAGGGTTAAACACAGAAGCTCCCCTGCAGGGAAAGCTGGATGCATCCGAAGTTGTAGATAATGTTATCTTGTGTTTAATTGTATCAAGTGAGAAATGTAAACAAACCCTTCTCTGACACTGCTGGGTCCCCTGAAGACAGCGAGACAATCAGAAAGCATCAGAAAGCATTTCTGCTTACGTTAGAAGATGAATAAAGCAGTTATGAATAAAATGCAAAGTCAGCTTTCAGAGCAAAAAAAGTGTATTTTGGGAACGTATCATTTCTAAATGAATATATACATATACATAACGCAACTGGTATCGTTACAAACTGTTCTTATATTATGTGATATCTACCTAATAAAGCTTGGAAAAAAATTGATACTAAGAGATGGACGGGACCTTGGGAACTTAGTAGGGTGGTTTCAGTCCCTTAACTCCCAGGTTGACCTACTCCACGCGGAAAGTTACTGAGTGGAAAAATTGGAAAAATGGACAATACATGTAGATATTATTATTATGACCTATATGTTATGTGCTTTGTTTGAATCTATGAAAAATTATCTTTAATGTATATCTCTGTTCTTTTAAAGATACTATGCTTTATTTTTATGAAGCTGTTAAGACTTTTGAAAACCTCAATTAAAATGTATTGTAACTAATTTCTAAATGAATAATACTACTTATGCACAAAAGCAAATATGATAACCGTATGGCATATAAAAAGTAGGAAAACATGTTTTTATTGAATATTATGTCAGGGTTTTATACCGCTTTTATGCTATCTTTGTCGATGTAATGAGGAGAAAATGAACAGGATTCCTTCTATTAGAGTCACTGACATCATGGAATTTGGATGGTTGTTGTATCATAATAATACATGACTGTGTTTTTTTGTGTTACAGTGTGGAAAGGAAAGATCCTCTCGCTGCATTAGCCAGAGAATATGGTGGCTCCAAAAGAAATGCTTTGCTTAAATGGTGTCAGGAGAAAACTGAGGGCTATTCGGTAAGTTTCCACTCATGCCATTGACATATTTGGCTTACATGTGAGGTTTGCAGTGTGTTGTCATCGTATGAGGCATTATTGAGGGAAATGCATTGCATCGGTAAAAATGACTTGGACTAATTGCCTTTCTGGTCATTAGGGCCCTTTTCCACGTCAAATCGCGATCGAGTTGCCGCTTCTTGTTTCCACTACCGTAACTCTGCCATGATTTTTGTCCGATCTGTCAGGTGTACAGCGAAATTGCAATGCATTTGTGGTTTCTTGTGGGAGAAAAGAGACAATATTTTGAATTGCCGGATCATGGAAAAATAATAGCATAGCGACATAATTTCCTGCGCTGCTATATACTTCTATATACTTCATTCATGGCAGCTTCAGTTTCTCACTTTCATTGCAGTAGCTTGTGGCTGCCAGAATGAAGACCAGCTCTCAGGCACACATCAACTGTTGGCAGACCGTTCCTTATTGTAATTATTATTAGCATAGATTTATACAGCACCAGCTTATTTCAAGGCGATTTACAGATACAGTCGCACAGACAGCTGTGGAGATAATTACATAACACAAGCAATGGTAATACAGATGATACACAGCCACACAGTCCACCCGCTAGGAGATGCATAGCAGAAGGGCAAGAAAATAAACAGCAATATGAGTTTATATAGTGTTAAGCCTTATAAACGTTTTAGGTAAACTGGTTGCTGACCTCTCTACGTTAATTGGCGTGAATGTGGCTACAGCCCCAGGACCGCTCAACACCAATTGGCATGAAGTTCTGGGGCGGGGTTTGCAGGAGATCGCACGCGCTGATGCTTGAGCATCTCCGCTTGAATGACAGCGTTCAGCTCCGTCATCAGTCTTCTAGCGCCAATCGCCGCTAGGAGACTGTTACATGGCAAAACCGCTGTCAATTTGCATTGTCTAGAGCTGTGATCTACAGCAGCGCTGTGTGACATGGTTGTCCCCCTGGGAGTCACAGAAGCGATCCGCTGTCATAGGCTGATGCCTATGACAGCCGATCGCTGTGATTGGCTGGTGCGGGTGGCAGGGGCGGGTAGAGAAAAAAAATAAAGTAATATTTATTAAAAAAAAAAAATAGAAATAAAAAAATAAATAAGCATGCCGGTGTAATGTCTGATTGCGCTGCCTGGAAGCTCCCTTCCACACTGAGTAGCACGCATGCTCAGTGTGAAGTTAATGATGCTGCTGAAGGTAAAATACTAAATATCTCCGCTCCCACACCTCTTACACTTCCCAAATTTTCAGGGTAAGGAAGGGACCCCTCGAACGACCTCTATGCCAAATTGCAGCCCCCGAGACCCGCTGGTTCAGGAGATAGATTAAAGAAATCCATCTCGGGAACCAGCGGATCTCGGGGGCTGCAGTTTGGTATAGAGGTCTTTCGGGGGGGGGGGGGGGGGGGGTCCCCTCCCTACCTACCTACCTACCCTGAAAATTTGGGGAGTGTAAGAGGTGTGGGAGCGGAGATATTTAGTATTTTACCTCCAGCAGCATCATTCTATAGGAAATGTTGGCCGCACAGTCTCCTACTGCGCATGCGGGGCAGCGCAAATCCACAGGCAGCGTAATCAGACACAACACCGGCAGCGATCAGAGCCCACCAACAGAAATCTCTGTTGGTGGGCAGAAAGGGGGGGGGGATCACTTGCGTGCTGAGTTGTACGACCCTGCATTGAGGCTTTAAAGCTGCAGTGGCCTAAATTTTAAAAAATAGCCTGGTCACTAGGGGGGTGTAGGCCTACAGTCCTCAAGTGAACTAGACAATAATTTTGTGTGTCTGAGCCAAGAATCTAGTGTGTGCTGGTACTTCCCGGCATTTAGCAATCTAACCAGATCATTAAAGGGTAAATAAGTCCAATATGCCTCTACTTATCCTGGTGCCAGAAGCGGAATGTTCCTATGCTGCCCTGCTGTCAGATGCTTTCCACTCCAATGACAGTACACGCGGCTCAGCTTTAGCTGGATAGTGTCTTTACAGTGCTCATTCCCTTTGATGGTGCCCTAACAATTGACTAACGCTCGTTAACCTCCTGGGCGATAATACCGAGCTGAGCTCGGGGTATGTTGCGCAGGAGGAGTTCTCAGGCCCTGGTGGGCCGATTTGCATAGTAACTTCCGATCGCCGACGATACCCGCCGTGCCGCGCAGCCCCCCCCCCCTCCCCGACCCCTTGCGCAGCCTGGCCAATCAGTGCCAGGCAGCGCTGAGGGGTGCATCGGGACTCCCTCTGATGTCATGACGTCATCCCGCCCCGTCGCCATGGTGACCGGGGAAGCCCAGAATGAAATCCCGTTCTGAACGTGATTTCCTGCTTACTCTGATCGCCGTAGGCGATCGGAGTGGGTGGGGGATGCCGCTGCACAGCGGGTATCATGTAGCGGGCCCAGGGCTCGCTACATGATTTAAAAAAAAAAAAAAAAAGTGCTGCGCCCCCTCCTTGGCGATGTAATTGTATCGCCCAGAGGGTTAAAGGTGACTTAGAAAAAGCTAAAAACCCACCACTTTTCCCAAGCCTTTGAGACTGCAGAATGCATGGTCACAGCGCTTTGAGTCCCCAGGGAGTAAAGCACTATAAAAATATTATTATTAATAATTCCAGCATGTGCACTGGGCTTAAAGGATTTTGGCGTGGTTCTGCCAAGCTTCACTCATTCTGTCAAAGCTGTTCGTCAAAAAATTTGTGCCAACTCATGTGTCTGTGGAAAGTCCTGAACAATGACTGCAAGACTCTGAGAGCACCTGATAAAATGGGGGTTGGGGGGTTCTATACTAATAGAAACCTGAAGAAATATGGAGGGGAGAGAAATAAGAGTGCACCTAATAAAATATTGGGGGACGGGTAATGCAAGCTCATCTGATGAAATATGGGGGTTAAGGGAATACTTGATGGTATGGGGAGGAGAAAACTGAGAGAGCGTCTGATGAAATAATGAGATTGCACCTGATGAAATATGGGGGTGCTAAAAAGTAACGGAAGAAATATTGATACGGGGTGGGGGGGGGGGGGGGGACTGAGAGTGGATCTGATGAAATGAGGGGGCAGGGAATAAAGAGAGCCCCTGATGAAATATGGGTGAGGTCTAAAAGTCTACCTTGTGAAATGTGTGTGGGAGTGAGGGGGCCAGTGGGTTTGCCCAGTATTGGTCGCAAACATCTCTGATGGTGGCCCTCCTTTTCCAATTTGGCGGGAACCCACACTTCTGAAAAGAAGGTTCCTACACGGGTTGCTATAAGGCTAATATGACACAGCTGAGTAGTGATATACAGTATAACTGCTTGTTCCTCGTAATCCTCTCTATGACAACATGTAGATTTAAAGAGAATCTGTATTGTTAAAATCGCACAAAAGTAAACATACCAGTGCGTAAGGGGACATCTCCTATTACCCTCTGTCACAATTTCGCCGCTCCCCGCCGCATTAAAAGTGGTTAAAAACAGTTTTAAAAAGTTTGTTTATAAACAAACAAAAATGGCCACCAAAACAGGAAGTAGGTTGATATACAGTATGTCCACACATAGAAAATACATCCATACACAAGCAGCCTGTATACACCCTTCCTTTTGAATCTCAAGAGATCATTGTGTGTTTCCTGCAGTTCTCATGCACTGAAGTTTCAGGCTGCTCGTTTTTCTCCTGCAAACAGCTTTGCCCTTGTCTGTAATTCTTCAGTATGTGAAAGCCCAGCCAGCTCAGAGGACGATTTATCCAGCTTGTAAAAGATAATAGAGCAGAGAGAAGCTGTACTAATCTAAATAACACACAGGCAGTGTGCATAGAGGGGCCTGGAAGGGGGAGTTCATAGCAGAACCACAACACTGAAGAACTTGGCAGCCTTCCAGACACAGGCCGACAAGTCTGACAAGGGAAAGATACATTGATTTATTACAGAGACTGTGATAGTAGAACGTGCTGCAGTAAGCCAGAACACATTAGAAAAGCTTTGGAACTTGTAGGATGATAAAAAACAGGATGCAATTTTTGTTACGGAGTCTCTTTAAGAACTGTTTAAAAATACATTTTTTTAAATATAACCAAAGCTTGGCTCATTCAGGCTAAACATATTTGCTTCAAATATTAATGACTTCTCCTATTAAATGTATGAATGCTACATAAAGCAGTTCAAAGCAGAGAACAGCCACTTGTGTGACAGCAGACACACTTAGGCCTCACATTCCTGCATTATGTGCTGCACGTCATGTGTTTATCATAGATGCTTTACTTCAGACCACCCAAGACTACCCCGTACATTTCATCATCGGATGGTATGAAGAGACACAAGCCCTCTTAAATGTAAATTAGCAATAAATCTGCAAATTTAACAAGTTACCTTGGGATTGATTCACAAGAGATGCCTCAAGGAATGATCTACTATTTACTTTTGTCACCTCGGTCTTAAGATATCTTTTCTGTGCTTTCCAAGAAAAAAAATCACTTTTATATTACCTTTCTCATCTTTTATCTAAATACTCTTTTTGCTTGTTTGTTGGTTTAAACGTTTTACACTATAAATAAGGTGGAAAAACAGGTGAAGACCCTCATTCAATGAACTTTTCTCCTGAGTTTTCTCACAGATTTTTTCAAGCCTCCAGCATGTGAGAAATTACTACAAAATATAAATATATATATATATATATATATATATATATATATATATATATATATATATTAGTTTCTCTATCCCTTAGTACTTTTTTAATGAGGTGCTGAGAAGTTATTTTGTACATAAGAGGGACAGATAATGTACAAAAAGCTCAGGAGAAGGGTGAATTCAGTGGGGGCCAAAGAGAGTTAATTTATGAGAGAAGACTGATAAGGAGAGAGAATTTATGAGAAGCATGAATTATAATATTGTGCATGTCTTTGTAAGTTGCTGCTTTGGTGCACTAAGTAACATTAAAGCTACATAGAGACATTAGATGATTGTTGCAGACTAATCAGGTGGCCTCCTTATGCCTACACAAGAATGTGTTGTTCTCTAGAACCAACCTTGCTAAAGGAATAGAGGCTTGATTTTCTGTAGAGGTTTGAGCTACTGAGGTGATTACGATCGTCTTCTCTTACAATGGGGGTCCCCTGCCTCTTCTCTCCCTTTTCTAGTTATGTAGGACTGAACTAGCCACTCATAAGTTTGCATTCTCTCCCCTTCCCTGAAAATGAGAGCCTGTCTGTTATTTACATGCAAGAATATGTAGCTGTGGTCATGTGACTGCCACAAGAGGACCCTCAAGGATCTACAATACGTATCCATTTTTGTGCTAAATCCAAACAATATCTGAAGCAAGAAGCATTTCTCTTGGGTTCGGTCTGCACTGGAAGTGTCTATAATTCATACTGTAATTCTACAATACAATTCTCTGAACACAGTCTTCATTTATGGCTTGAAGCTGTAACAATGCTGTATATGTTACCATATTTCTGTTACTACAGCCAGCTGCTGTATTCAGAGCAGAGCATGCCTGGATAATATATACTGATGGGCTTTACAGTCTGTTCTTCACAGTAGAATGTATACAAGTGTCTTCTACATTGCACTATCCATCATCATTGTTATGACTTTGAAGAGGACCTTCTTTGACTTCTGAATAGTCCTGCGCACAACTCTGAACTACAAACGATTTTCAGGCTGATCTATGGGGAGAGTTCATCATCTTTTAGGCTGGTTTCACAGTGAGACGTTAAAGTCCCACGTTACAGCAGCCAGTAACGCAGCCTAACTCACAGCACTGTAAAATCAATTGTGCTGTTCACAGTGCACACGTTGAGTTACCTAGTAACGCAGCATGTTTAAACAAAGTGCTGCATGCTGTACGGTATACTGGGCTAAGCCACGTTAGACTGTTTGCACGTGCTCAGTAATGTTAGAGGAGGAGGTCTCCCCTCTTCCTCTGCAGCCAGTCACATGGCTAATTAATATTCACTGCACTGTGGGGACTCCTGGTGAGACTGTAGTGTTGTCCGGATCATGAACGAATCATTCATTTGATCCGGATCTTTTTTGTGAGTCGAATCATCCAGATCATCACAATGAAAGGTTCGGTTCACGGTGGATGTCTGTCTGGAAGAAAAAGGAACATACAGAATGTACAGTGCAGGGAAAGTCCTGTCCTGCTAGTCATTTCACCCAGTCTGCTTCCCTAGTAAAATGATTCAAATGATTCTGTTCAAAGATCCGAATCTTTTCAATGATCCGATTCAAATGATCCGAATCCTTAAAAAGATCTGGACTTCCTATCTCTAACCTGGAACTGCTGCTTTGAGAGCCGCATAACGCAGCTCAATCTGACGTCCAACTTCAACACCACCATGCGTTGCGTTAGGGGCACGTTATGTGACCATAACGTCCCCTAAAACGCAATGTCTTGGTGTGAAAGTAGCCTCACTCTGTGTGATGCTTTCTGGTAATTATTTCCAGTTTTGGACATTTTCATTCTGTTGTGAAATAATTCATGCAGACAAGTCTATTAGATATACAACATGGGGAAAATGGCTGAAACCATTTCACTTCATTGTCTATATAAAAAATTGCTTTCCAGAAGTAAATATGTCATTTTTTGCATTAACTGTTGAATCCGTTGCTTACAATCTTAAGCAGTTTGTAAGTATGGCCAATTTAGTTCCAGCTTACGTAGCTGGTTAATAGTGGTGGGAAAAGCACAGATAAGAGAACTGTAAATCCTTGAAATATGTACTGATTTACTAACACACGCAGGCTACCGACAAACCAATGTATTGTACTCCTCATTAAAGAGGCACTGTAGTGACATATGGTAGAATGGAGTACATTATTCAGGATACCTACTTTTATGTTAAATATCCTGGTTTCAGCATCATAAACACTTCCTACATGTATATATTGCTGTATTTTGGTATTTAACTATCTAACAGACGTCAGGAAGTGAAAAAACGGAATCACTCTGCAAAAAAGCCTACAAAAATACTTACTAAAAACGTCCAAAGAGCAGAAATTGCCGGGAAGGCAAAAAAATTGCTTCAAAAAAAGGTCCAAAGTGAACGCTAATGTGATCGGAACACAATGTGAACAAGGCGTAGAGCATTCTGGGAGACCCAGCTATGTTTTTGTACAGGCTTTAGAACTCTCAATAATGAACATTCCGCAGAGATAACTTGCCAGTACCAAAGATATTCCTGCCTGTGACAAATTTCATAAAAGTCAGGGTGAGAAAAGATTTTATAATGGGAAAACGTAATTAGAGACTTGCGCTCAGCTAATGAATAACGGGTCTCCTAGCAGACTCCTTATACATGTGCAAAAAGTAGTCTATAACTCCCACCAGGCACTGGCGTTGTGACGGGGGTGCGGGGGGTGCGACCCACACCAGGTGGGGTGACCCCAGCCGCCCTAGAGGGGGTGCGCTGCATGGAGGGGAGAGCCGCAGCCGCGGGGAGGGCAGCCCGACCTCTCCCTCCCTCTCCCAGGGCTGCCCTCCGTGCTTCCCCCTCCAGACTTCATAGAGCAATGCGCAGGGGAGCCGGTGTACTAAACGACTCACCTCCCTGCGTTCCCATCGCCGCTCAGTCGCCGCTGGTCTTCTCCTCTCCGCATACGCTGTTACACACACTGCTTCCTGTTAGCCGGAAGCAGTGTGTGTAACAGCGTATGAGGAGAGGAGAAGACCAGCGGCGACTGAGCGGCGATGGGAACGCAGGGAGGTGAGTCGTTTAGTACACCGGCTCCCCTGCGCATTGCTCTATGAAGTCTGGAGGGGGCAGCCCTGGGAGAGGGAGGGAGAGGTCGGGCTGCCCTCCCCGCGGCTGCGGCTCTCCCCTCCATTAGGGGGGACACCTACCTACCTATGCTATACTGGGGGGCACCTACCTACCTATCCTATACTGGGGGGCACCTACCTATCCTATACTGGGGGGCACCTACCTATCCTATACTGGGGGGCACCTACCTAATCTAACCTATACTGGGCAGCAGCTACCTATCTAACCTATACTGAGGGGGGGGGGGCACCTACCTAATCTAGCCTATACTGGGGGACAGCTACCTAATCTAACCTATACGGGGGGCACCTACCTCATCTAACCTATACTGGAGGGCACCTACCTAATCTAACCTATACTGGGGGGTACCTACCTAATCTAACCTATACTGGGGGGCAGCTACCTATCTAACCTATACTGGGGGGCAGCTACCTATCTAACTTATACTGGGGGCAGCTACCTATCTAATTTATAATGGGGGGGCACCTACCTAATCTAACCTATACTGGGCAGCAGCTACCTATCTAACCTATACTGGGGGGCACCTACCTAATCTAACCTATACTGGGCAGCAGCTACCTATCTAACCTATACTGGGGGGCACCTACCTAATCTAACCTATACTGGGGGCAGCTACCTATCTAACCTACACTGAAGGCACATACCAATCTAACCTATACTGGGGGCAGCTACCTATGTAATCTATACTGGGGCACCTACCTATGTAACCTGTATTGGGGGCACCTACCTACCTACCTACCTAGCCTATACTGGTGGCAACTATACTGGCTACCTATATCGGAGGCACCTAACTAACCTATACTGGGGGCACCTACCTATCTAACCTATGCTGGGGGCAACTATTCTGGCTACCTATATCAGCCCACTGCCTTACAGTTACCCCCACCCATGTCATGTCCACACCCATTTTTTTGCCGCTGCGTGCTCCGCTTTTTATGCGGGCTGGGGGGGGGGGGGGGGGGGCGGTTAATTATCCGCACCGGGTGTCAAACACCCTAGCTACGCCACTGCCACCAGGTATTGCAATATTTGATTTATTTTGTATATTGATAGGACTCTTCAGGGTTCTTATCCTAGCGCCACATTTTGATTGTTATGGGATTCTACCAGAAGTCTTCCTCCATCTTGCTTGCAGAGAAGCTCCATGTGGTACTTCCTAGCATTTATTCTGTAAATGTTGTTTGCTTGATTCAAGCCAGTGCCCTCTGCCAACTTTCTCATGCTTTCTGACTTAACAGACATGCACTTACTCAAGTCACCTTTTCTCCTGGATTTTCTCCCATGTTATCCTATCCTGATCTTTTCACACCTAATCAATAAAATGCCTCATATGCCACCAATAAGCAAGTAAATGCTCATTTTAACTGTTCCTTTTTCACCTACTTTTTGGTACTTTTTCAATTGGAGAGTACTGAAAAATCATTTTAGACAGAAGAAGAAAAAGTATAAGTGAATTGAATAAAGGCCACAGTGTGCGCAAAGTTCTGAATTTTTAACTGATATCTCCAGGCTCGTACGTCAGCGACTGCAGGAAATTCAAACAATCTCAGATGAATCTGCTAATTCTGAAAAAATAGTTTTTGCCATGAAAAAAAAAAACACTTTTCAACAGAAGAGAAAAAATAGCACTGACATTTTATGAAGTATGATGTTTTGCAAAAAATACATTTTTCCCCCATATCCCATAGAAAATTGAACGTTTCTTTAAAAATTCTATATATTTTTTGGAAAAAGTCTGGCTTTCACAAAAATTTTCAGTAACGTGAAAAAATGACCATATTTACTGATCTTCCAGCCATTGCTCAAAATCTGACTAAAGACTATCTGAAGAATATTCAAGTGTTTTGCAGCTGACATTTGAAGGCCAAAGAATTTTCAATGAAGAGTGAGCTGAGGTGAACAGCCTAGTTCACAATGCCAGGGTCTGCAGGTTGTGTGGTATCGGTTACATACCTGAGCACACCGTGCATTATTCTTGCAGTATAGTTGGCTGCACCTAAAGATTTTATGGGCTCCACAAATATGCCTCATTTGGGGAGCTGCCAGTTGCTAGGGAATATCACTTGCTTCAGATTGGTTGCAAGAAGTACCCTTCTAACAAGCCTTTTAGTTTAGTTATAGGAAAATGTACAAAATAAATTGCTCTTTTGAGATTGGCAAGAGCTGTGGTGTGTGTCTTACCCACAGGTTCCCCTTTATACACTTTTAAAACTGCTTCACGCAGTTTATCTTTCACTACGCTGGTTATCATTTCATGTCTGCTACAATCACACCTTGACGTGATGATACAGAATAACCTGGAGGGGAAGGGTGAGGTGTCAGAAATGCTCCTGATTCTACTGTATATAGAGGAGCAGATCTGAGACAATGCTGCAGCTCTGTGTTAAGGTGGCCACACACGATACAATAAAATGATCCGATTTTACGGTAATTCGATAAAAACGATCGGATCTCCCGAAAAAATCGAAAGCTTTTTTTTTCATTCGACTGAAAAATCCGATCGGATTTCTCGTTTTCTTCGATTTTAATCGATCCGAAATGCCAGATATTTTTCTTCAATCTTTTTAAAAATTGTATGGTGTGTGTTGGATTGTCAATTTATTAATATACACACCCTAGCAATTTTGTCAGAGTTTCCAATCATTCTTATCATAATTGGGGGGAAAATTGAACATACATGTGTGGTACATTGGTCATATTTTTGAAATGTTACAATCAGTCAGAAAAATTGATTGCAATTCTTAAATTGAACAGATATTTAAAAAATTGTATGGTGTGTGGCCACCTTTATACTTTCACAGCTTCCTGTTAATTCAGACTTTTATCTCCTTTTTGCGTCTTTGTGATATTCTCCATATTCCTGGTCATTGTGCTAATAATATGTTTTTGTTTTGTTTTTTTTTAAATGTGGCATCTGTAGTTGCGAAAACTGATATCAACTGTCTGTAGCTAAAAGTTCTTATCTCATTGCCATCGCACACCTACACATGTGACGTAATGCAAGTTTATTCCATGTTTTGTTTGTACGGTGGAAAATCTTGCATCTCTTCTCTTGTTAACATACTCAGTAATGATATCATTAGCAGGTTTAGAGAGAAGTGCTGGGATTAAAACCTTTATTTACTCGTGGGACAAGCCACCTGTCAGATGACCAGAGCTCTATTCTCTGGTATATGGTGCTTTTCTACGGGCTCCATAGTAATCTGTATACTGTATGAGAAGAGCTAGTTACCATGGCTACAGATATATTGCTGCACTGTAGATTAACACCTATTTTACAGTGTCAGTGCTGATATTCTCTTCATGGTTCCATTCTTGGGCTATAGATAGTGGCATACCTTTAAAGTAAATCAAGCACCATTTTTAGCACCCAGTGCATCTCCATAGCACATTAAGAATGCATGCCAACAATGTGACTCATTATTGAAAAAAACCTTCAATTTTACCTCCTCCTATTTACATTTAAATGTTTAGCACTGACCTTTATTACCCTAATTCTGAGGCCTGTCTGACCCCAGACAATTCAGGCAGATAAGTATTTTATTGCACACATTAGCAAATAGCAAACACAAGCTTTCAGCAGAAGGGGGTGTAGAGAGAGAGTACAATATGCTTCAAAGAGTTTAGAGAAGCTACAGATGCTACCTTCACACCTTCCCCCAGATAGATAATGGGTAGCTAGAAGGGTAGGGGGAACATGGCAGCTCCGATAGTTATTAGAAACCAGGACAAACTGCAGAAAACTGTGCTTGGTTCCCTTTAAGAAAATAGGGTGATCTAATATAACTTTGAATCTTTGTTGTGGAGAAACCCTGAGCTACGTTGTGAATATTCACCCATAATTGTTCACAAGTGTAGGTTGACTTATGCCGGGCTTTTCTTTTCTAAATTCTTCCCATAGAACTCACATTTACCTCCAACCACTGCAGGGACAAATCCAGGATTTTCAAGGAGGGGATTCCTGAAAGCGGTGTGTGGGCGTGGCCAAAACATGATGTGGGTGGAGCCAAATACTAGCAGTTTCTAGGCCAAATTGCACTCAGGGTGAGGGCGTAAAATGCGCCCCAACGTCGAGACAGGTATAGGTGCCCACAGTATAGGTAGCTAGCTACAGGTCCCCCCCCCCCCAGTATAGGTAGCCCATATAGTTGCCCCCAGTATAGGTTAGATAGGTATATGCCCCCAGTATAGGTTAGATAGGTATATGCCCCCAGTATAGGTTAGATAGGTATATGCCCCCAGTATAGGTTAGATAGGTATATGCCCCCAGTATAGGTTAGATAGGTATATGCCCCCAGTATAGGTTAGATAGGTATATGCCCCCAGTATAGATTAGATAGGTATATGTCCCTAAGTATAGGTTAGATAGGTATATGCCTCCAGTATAGGTTAGATAGGTATATGCCTCCAGTATAGGTTAGATAGGTATATGCCTCTAGTATAGGTTAGATAGGTATATGCCCCCACTATAGAGTAGATAGGTATATGCCCCAGTATAGATTAGATAGGTATATGCCCCCCAGTATAGGTTAGATAGGTATATATCCGCAGTATAGGTTAGATAGGTATATGCCCTAGTATAGGTTAGATAGGTATATGCCCCAGTATAGATTAGATAGGTGTATACCCCAGTATAGGTTAGATAGGTAGGCGGGGGAGCGGGGAGAGAGGAGTTTCCACTTACCTGCCTTCATCCTGCACGCAGCTTCTATCTTCAGCCTCTCCCGGCGCGCGGCGCATCGGTAAGAGCTCCCCCTGTGATGACATGTGGTTACGTCATCACAGGGGGCGCAGTTACCATAGCGACAGACGCCGGCTGGGACAGGAATTACATAGAAGCAGCGCAGGATCCAGGCACCGTAAGTGGAAAGTCTTCTCTCCCCACAGCTTAGCCTGTGCCCGTCCGCCCGCCGCCCGCAGCAAGCGAGGCCCCCGCAGCGCTGCACACACATTCTTTTGGTGCAGGGGGGGTGTTCCAGACACCCGGAATACCCCCCTCCGTGCGCCAGTGCACTGTGCCTGTATATAGAAAGTTGTATTATTCTTGACGGCTATTCTGGCTGGTATTCCCTCTGGGATTTGGAGCCTGCCCATGAAAGATTTGGCTCCCTGGACAATAAAAGCCTGCATGGCCCATTACATCAAGGGATTTTCTGCAAAAGTCTCTCCCCTTCGGTGCTCAGGAGGATGTGGGGGACTTGTTGTGGACTGCAAGTCCACTTTTATAATTAGGGGTCCCCAGATGGCTGGTCCCACCTATGTAGGTAGGCACAACAGGTCACTTTTAACTGCATAACTTAGTCTTCTATGTCTTTTTTTGTTTTCTTTCCATATTTCTGCCATCTTTACATGCTGCATCGTGCCACATTAGTGATCAGGAGCGCCATTGGCAACCGCTGGAGCTTTCTATTGGCCATTGGTGTGAACAAACAGGAATTTTGTGGAAAAGTCTATATAAGCCCCCTACAGGAAATTCAATATTCAAATTCACAGCCTAGTGGGCACAGTTCAAATGAGCTGCCAAGAGGCTTCTGACCATTGTTGCAGTAGGATACATTGATCATGGATGGGGGATGGCATACTGCAAGCAAGTTTAAAGGAATATTGTAAGGGGGGGGTCGGGGGAAAATGAATTGAACTTACCTGGGGATTCTAATGGTCCCCCACAGGTATCCTGTGCCCGTGCAGCCACTCACCGATGCTCCGGCCTCGCCTCTAGTTCACTTCTGGAATTTCAGACTTTAAAGTCTGAAAACCACTGCGCCTGCGTTGCCGTGTCCTCGCTCCCGCTGATGTCACCAGGAGCGTACTGCGCCAGCCCAGTATGGTCTGTGCCTGCGCCGTACGCTCCTGGTGACATCGGGGAGCGAGGACACGGCAACGCAAGCGCAGTGGTTTTCAGACTTTAAAGTCTGAAATTCCAGAAGTGAACCGGAGGCTGAGCGGTGCATCGGTGAGTGGCTGCACGGGTACAGGATGTCTGCGGGGGACCATTAGAAGCCCGGGCAAGTTAAACTCATTTCCCCCCCCCCTCCCCCCTTACAGTATCCCTTTAAGGAAGCACAGAAAAATACAAATAAGGAGCAAAGAAGACACTGAAGATTGTAAGAAAATGTAAAGCCCAGTGTACAGCGAAGCCGGAGGGGTGAGAAGGGAGACCAGTGGGGCTCAGCAGTCTGGATCCCTACTGGCACATTAGGGCTGCCGCACACAAGCTACATTCTTGGCAGAGGTGGCCCCAACCATCTGCATCTGCCAATAATGCTCAACCACAGTGATAGGCAAACTTGGCTCTCCAGCTGTTAAGGAACTACAAGTCCCATAATGCATTTGCCTTATTTATTTATTTATTGTATTTATAAAGCGCCAATATATTACGCAGCGCTGGGCATTAATTTAGGTTACAGACAATATTTAGGGGTGACAAACAGCAATATGACAATACAGGAATACAAGAAAACCAGATCACACAGCACAGTATGAGTACAAGGTAATGCTTAGTCAGTCACTGGATGGAGATTAGGCAAGTTAGGTTCACTCAGATGCATAGCATGGGTTCACCGTAATGGAGGTGCATGATCAGGTAGGACACAAAAGGAGGAGGACCCTGCCCAAAGGCTTACAATCTAGAGGGAGAGGTAAGTACACGAAAGGTAGGGGACCAGAGTTCAGCTGTGGGTTTAGAGCATTTGTGAGGGGTAGTAGGCCAGAGTGAAGAGGTGACTTTTGAGGGCTTTCTTGAAGATGTTGAAGGAGGGGGCTGCCCTAATGGGTGGAGGTAGGGAGTTCCATAGTGTTGGAGCAGCTCTTGAGAAGTCCTGGAGGCGTGCATGGGACTGGGTGATGCGGGGGGTTAGGCGAAGTTCATTGGAAGAGCGGAGTGAGCGGCTAGGTGTGTACCTTTTGCCTTTATGAATCATGACTGTTGTTTTCAGACTCCTGCAATGCATTGTGGGACTTGTAGTTCCTTAACAGCAGGAGAGCCAAGTTTGCCTATCGCTGCCCTAGTGTGTGTGCAAGACTTAAGAAATTATGTATCCTCGGAGGAATGTATTTGTTACCCAAACTTGGAATTGATAGTGATTTCTTAAAGAAGCATTGTCATGACATATAGTAGAATGCAGTAAATTATTCAGTATACACAGTTTTTCCTGGTTTTACCATCACAATTCCTATATCTATATATTGCTGTACATTGAATGTAGCCATGCCCTCCCAGTGATGTTTTGCCTAGGCTGATAAGCTATGCGTAATTCTACCCTCCAAAGCATTCTGGGAGACCGGGGGTATATTTTTACTGGCTCCAGAACTCAGTAGACAAACCTTCTGTGTAGGGATCACCTGGCAGGACTAGGATGTCGCCACCTGTGATAAATTTCAGAATGTAAATCAGAGTGAGGAAAGATTTTACAATAGGCCAACACTGACTAAATCATTTATAAATGAAAATTGTAACAGACATAAACAATTTTATTCATTGTTATTTTCACTCTAGTTCCTCTTTAAATTCCTTCACTTGCTGACCTGAGTGCTCTGATTTAGTAAGCAAAATTTTTTTGTTGCCATTAATGACAATTTCTTTATTGCTGTCCTAATAGGTTCACATTAAAATAGTGCTCAGTGAGTCATTTATCATATCATAATAACCAGCAGAGATTTGTGTGGGTACTGACACATCACACTTACCCTAATTTTGACATCCGACGTCAAAGGGCTGTGGACTCTGTTAACCGCTGAGGAAGATGTCACTGCTATATACAATTTTATACAATAATGGCCTAAAGCAGTGTTTCTCAACATTATTACAGCACATACCTCTTTAAGTGACACTGGGTTTGGGGAGTACTCATCACATAACACCTCAAGTACCTCTTGATTGATATATAATTTGTTAAGAGTACTCAATATTAGTATGTACAGTATTTGTAAACATTCCTTTATGCTTTTAATTTCAATAAAAATACGTATTAGGGCTGATTTATGCATTATTTAGCATAAGTTATAGCTAAAAACTAACTAAAAATATATTAAATTAGAAAAGTTAAGTACCCCCCTAAACCCAGCCCAAGTACCCCTGGGGGGTACACGTAACACCTGTTGAAAACCCAGGATCGAGATCTATACTGCTCTATCATTAGAAACAACTTAAAGGGGGCAGTAAAACTCAAAAATAAAAAATTGTCAAATTGTCTGTGCCCCAAATGAATATATAAACCCATTTTCAAAATGGGTTCCTATATGTACCCCATTTTTTTTCTTTTTACCTGGCCTGGGTGCCTTTGCCTAACTTCAGGAACTGTGGAGTGCCAGCAGGATTGTGGGAAGCTTTGGGTTTTTTATTCTTAGCTACAGTATCAAGCTTATCTAAGCATTCTAATAACAGAAAGCTTTCTACAGATGAGATTTTAGGCACTATTTTTAGACAATTTTTTTATTTTGGGATGTTATAACCCCCTTTAATATGAAGTTTTACCCCACTTTAAGCATACCTCCCAACTTTTTGAGATGAGAAAAAGGGACACTTAAGCCACGCCCCTGTCACACCCCTTGTCACGCCCCGCCACGCCCCCTAGTCACGCATACCATAAAGATTTCATAAGAAAAATATGTTTTATAATTCAAACCACACTGGTCCTTTCTATCTTGGTTAATTTTCCTTCATAGTGACATTTCAAAATTAGTAATATATCATTTTAAAGGATGGAAATAAAGTTTAGAGTCAAACACATTTTTAGCATATTAATATACATATTTATATAGAAAGAGGGACAAAATCCTGAAAGAGGGACAAATGAGGGGGAAAAAAGGACAGAGGGACAGGGCTCCCAAAAAGGGACTGTCCCTCCGAAAAAGGGACAGTTGGGACTTGGGAGCTATGCTTTAAGGCTGTGATGCTCAGACGCATATTTTATTACAAGTATGCAGCATGACCTTAGCGTTGCTATTGACCGTGTGAATACTCGCAGCTCTGGCCAGAGGATATGCACATTCTTCATGTGCAGGAAGCAGAGCTGGACATATGGAAGATGGTTGATGTATGGCCTCAGGCCACGTCTGGTAAACAAACAGGACGCTGGGGATGTTTTGCGTTACAGTGATGACATCACAAGCTGCGTGTGCTGAGTGAGAATCAGAAACGTGACTTTCCTGACGAGCAGCCTCATGTCACATCCCAGGGGAAGGCCACGCTATTAAAGACGTGTCACACGTCAGAAACTGCCTCCTCTCCAGTCCCCAACTTTACAACATGACCCTTCATTACGAGGCGTTGATAAACACACTCGTTGTTTTTTTTTTTTTTATAAATCGTTCATTTGCAGGCAAGCTCTCACCAACTCAGTCTAATTAAAAATCAAGATCTTGTTTTAAAACGAGGACTTGTTGAACTCATTAAATCAGGTTTACAGGCTTTGCAGGTCTTTTTTTTTTGAGAGAGAGATCAGCTTAATATAAATAATCTTATCAGTGCGTGTTAATGTTTCAGACGTTCTTTTATGGTCTCATTTGTAATTATTTGTGTATGTGATGGCTGTCACACTTACAAAATTGTGCTTCATAACTCTGTTTTACTGCATTTTGTGTTTACTAATGTAATCTGATTGCGAACTGTAGACCATATGGATTCTGCCCATAGTTTCTAAATCTAGGTGCACCCTTTTGGTATTGGTCGGTGAAAAGTTGATTGCAAATTGTTGTGGGCAGGCAGTGTAAGTAACGAGCTGTACAGACATGCAGTATAGCTCTGCTCCTGGGTAACCATGCTATTCTGTTCTATGGAGACGGGCTGGGTTGGGGAGGATATTTTTTACAGAAGGATTACACCTCCTCCCAAAAGCCTCCAGTCGCTGGGCAACCCTATATCATGTGTACCATGGAGCCTACCTCATTTTGACATCTCCAACACATACTGTTGTCGGAGAAATTAAATTTAGCGAGTCTGGATGGAATAAGAGGATGAATTGTGTGTTAGGGGTGTGCCAAATATTTTGGAAGCTGAAGGTCCATGTATTATGGTTAAAGTGAAGTTTGCTTTCACTATTCTGTTTTTTTACTTCTCTTTTTTTGCGATGACCAAGAATAAATAATCAGCTTAAAGGAGAACTGTAGTGAGAGGTATATGGAGGCTGCCATATTCATTTCTTTTTAAGCAATACCAGTTACCTGGCAGCCCTGCTGAGCTATCTGCCTGCAGAATCACACCAGAAACAAGAGTGCAGCTAATCTTGTCAGATCTGACAAGAATGTCAGAAACACCCGATCTGCTGTATGCTTGCTCCGGGTCTAGGGCTAAAAGTATTAGAGGCAGATGATCAGCAGAATAGCCAGGCAACTGGTATTGCTTAAAAGGAAATCAATATGGCAGCCTCCATCTACCTCTCACTACAGTTCTCCTTTAAGGAGACATTTAGAAGTTTGTAGACATATGGTAGTACTTTTTGTGGTCTCTGACTATTCATTATCCATTTCACCTAATTATTTCTCTTTTTAGCTGACTATTAAGGTAACTTTGGATCTGGGTTGCTTTTCTCGGGCTACTTTTCTTGATGTTCTCTGTTATGCTCTTGATTTCTGAATCTTTGTGTGAGAAAACGCGGAAAAGCCGCCGCGAGTACTCAAAGTAAGGCGGCTGATTCCGCGTTCAACATGGCAGCTTGCGCGCATGGGCCTGCATTCACTAGGCTGACGGAGCGCGGAGAAACCGCCGCATGCCCAGTGAACAAGGCGGCGGATTCCGCGTCCGACGCGGCGGTTTGCACGCATGGGCTTACTACTAGCAGTATGGCTGAACGCGGGGAAACCGCCGCATGCTCTGATAGCGGTGCGGCTGGTCCCGCGTTCAAACCAACAAATGCATTACAACACATGTCTGGTGTGGCTGGGACTGATAGTCCACACAGGTTCAGAAGGACGCGCGTGCTGAGAGGCAGAGCCTTTATGGTAGTCAGAAGGGTGTCAGCTGATCCAGCCGATCAGCTGACAATTCTATCAGGTTTCATTGGTCCAGCACTTAGTGGAGGCGCTGGAGAGCGCTTGTGTATATATACTGGGTGCTGGTCATTTCTCTGGTGTCTGGCGTTGCGATCACTACGTGGTAGCACTCAGACCTTGTCAGTATCTGTGATATTATCTGTGTTATTATCTAGACCAGTTCCTGGGTGTTGATGATCAAGGACCTCACACCTCAGTCTAGGGAAAACTATATTTACTAGCTCTCAGACCTTAGCTAGATCCGATAGTGTGCCAGAACCGGCTGGAGCTGGGAATCCACACTGAGTCAGATTCTTGATAGCTTAAAGTACTAATTGCATTGTTTATCTGTTATGACCTTCTGCTTTCCTGACTACTCTTCTGATCTCTGATTAGGTACTTCGCTATATCTGATACTCTGTTGCCGTACTCTGCTTGTCTTAGGATTCCGCATCTGTCTCCTGTCTTTGGCCCTGATCTGTCTGTCTGTTGCCGACCTGGCTTGTCCGACCTCGAGAGCTATCTCTTCAGCCAAGAGATAGCTCACAGACCTGTGGGTGACACTCCTCCTGGTGTCACTCACACTTGTCCTTCCTACTCCTAGCCTTACCCCTCCCTCGGGAGAGTCTCAGGCTTACGGAAGGAACGTGTTTCTGTGCAGTACTCCTTACTGCTGGGCGCCTGCTCCACAGGTGCAGTCCTCAAAGTATTTCTGTTGCACTATACACTCCTATTACTCATGTGTCCAGAGGTTAGAGATATATCTGATTATCGGTGATACTGCAGATCATCAATAATCGGGTATATATCTGTATTCTCAGTGATACTGCAGATCACCGGTAATCAGACCCTCTCTGTGTTACACCGATCGTTACACTTTGCCTAGTAAATGGATGATCCTGGTTTACCTTTCTACACCCTTAAGTCAGGGTTATCTCCCAGTGTCAACAGAGGAGATTCTTCTTCGTTCTTCTGACATTCTTTGATTGTCTTGTACAATTTATGGTTTGTCGAATCAGGAGGTAAGAAACAGACGTGGATTGCCTATGGAGATTACTGGGATCCATGAGCAAATCAGTCTAGGATCGAAGTGAATGAGCCTGGATCAATCTTAATTCCCAAATTTTAATCCAAGCAGGCATAACAGCCAACATTTCGAGACCATATGGCCTCTTCATCAGGGCATACAAGTCTGTCAAGTAGTTTATTTGTTGCCTCAATGTAGGATTTAAGGCCACTCTCCCTTGCTAGCAAGCGATGCGTACATACACAAGTGTTTAATGTAGTTTGTTGATATTCATCTAAGTGCTAAAAGTTCTAAATGGAAAGCTCATGAACTCCATTGTACTATCCCTTTCATTCTCAGCAGATTTAGAAATCCAAAGCCTGGTTTGTTAGAGCCAATCCAATATTCACTTTCTTCTGCAGATTGATGAAAATGTATCAATTGTGCACATGAAAATGGACAGTTTATCTAATGTCACAAGAACCTGAAAAATGTTAATCTGAGGCCCCCTGCTCACTGCAAACACGATTTGCGATTCCGACTTTCCCTGAATGCTATCAAAACAAAAAGAACAAGCAGAAAACACAGCAAGCAGTACAGAGTAACAATCGCAAATCTGAATCGCATGTAAAATTGCATCAAAATCGCAAATCGGAATTGCATGCAGGGTGCAAGAGGCTTAAAACAGGGTTTTGAGTTCACACTCTAAATTATTTCCTTGCTAATCTCCAAACACTAGCTACACAGTGTAAGATAAATAATTAAAGGAAATTACCAGGGTGGCTTGAAATGTGAACCCGTGACTTGTGCTCATTAATTCCTAATGATGTGTCTGACTGGAATTGGGATGAAGGTGGGCTGCACAGTGGCGTAGTGGTTAGCGCTCTCGCCTTGCAGCCCTGGGTCCCCGGGTTCGAATTCAAGCCAGGTCAACATCGGCAAGGAGTTTATATGTACTTTGATTTCCTCCTACATCCCAAAAACATACAGATAAGTTAATTGGCTTCCTCCTAAATTGGCCCTAGACTATGATACATGCACTACACAATACATACATAGACATATGACGATGGTAGGTAGTGGCGTTCCTACCATTGTGCGCAGGGGCACTGGGTGACTGACAGCGAGGGGGTGTCGCCACGACCCCCCATGGTGGCAGAACATGAGGGGAAGCAGCGCTATGAGGGGCAGCGGGGGGGACCCCCCTCCCTCACCTGGGTCCCCCTTTTTTTTGTTTGTGTATGTGGGGGGGGGTTGTCTTATAATACCCAGCACCGGGTGTCAAATGCCCTAAGTGCGCCACTGATGGTAGGGACTAGATTGCGAGGCCCTCAGAGGGACAGTTAGTGACAAGACGATATACTCTGTACAGCGCTGCATAATATGTCGGCGCTACATAAATACTTAAATAAATAAAATATGGTGTGGCTAGAGGGTTGTTGGGAGGACATGACCTTTGCCCAAACATGTTTGACCAAAAAATGGTGTCCCTCTTTCTTGTCTCATAAAGTATCTAGCAGTTAAAGTATAGGAATGGAGTCTGCCAATACCCCCGCCCATGTCGTTAAAGTGTATCTGAGGCGATATGTGACATAAGATAAACATGTGTAAGTACCATACAAAACATATTAACCACTTCGGGACCAGCACCCTCTGCCCCCTTAAGGACCAGAGGGTGCTGGTCCAGTAAACCGCCGCTTCCCGACAAATCGTTGCTAAAATCCGCCGCTCCCGACGATCACACCGCTCTGTCCCCGCCGCAGGCTGCTCTCTCTGCCGTCGGTATGACGGCAGAGCGCTGTGCGCCGGTCAGGAGCCGCTTTCGTTGGCTCCTGACCCTGTCACTCCATGTAAGCCAATGGGAACGGCTTACATGAATGACAGGGCCAGGAGCCAATGAAAACGGCTCCTGCCCGGCTCACAGTGCTCTGCCGTCATAGAGGCGGCTGGGCAGCATATTGCGGCAGAGATCGAGCGGCGGGGGCGAGCGGTCAATGGGATGTAGAGTTTACATCCGGTCAGAACCGCAGCGTCCCCTGCCTGCCGTAGATTTATACTGCGGCGGTCCGCAGGTAGTTAATAACCAGGATGTTTTGCTTGTTTTATTTTGCTATCTGAGAGAGTTCATTTTATAGGCATGGAAGTGACAGCTTCTGTCTTGTCGGTACCTTGCCGGGAATATAGTAAACACTGAAAAGCAAATTACAGCCATAAACATTCTCCTGGCAGAATACAACTTCTGAGGGCAGAGAGAGATAAAATACACGAACTATTGGCCTGTTTCTAATGCTGGGCATACATGGCTCAACGCAGGCTTATCAATTGAGCCGCTGATTGCTCGATTGATAATATCCGATGTGTCCGATCACCGCGGGGATAGATTCCGCGCTCGATACCCGCGGGGCGGACAATAGCGTTGAATCGAGCAAAAGATAAGCGCCGGCGGGGAACGAGCGGGAATCGATCCGGGTGCACGCGCGGACGAGCGGGAACGCGGCGGGAGTCGATCCAGCGGCTAATCGGCCACCGGATCGACCCGTGTCTGCCCAGCATCAGTCTGGGACAATTAATAGGCTGCCACTGATTAGATACAGTAAACATTCAACCTACTTTGTAAATGTTTAAAAAATGTCATTTTTAGGAGTCATTTTTAGGAGTAGGAGGATAATTGTAATTGTTAATCTCATCAGTTTATTTTCACCTCGAGTTCACTTTAAAGTAAAGAACCTCCAGACTAAAAATCTACTCAGCAGCACTGAAAAGGCTTGGTGTGTGTTTAACCGTTTCAAAGCATCAGAATTTTGTTTTTCTTACCCAAGCCTGATTTTTTAGCTGCACAAAAGCTAAGCTCCGCCCCATCAAAGAAATCTGCCCAGGCATTTTTCCCCTGATGCTGTGCAAAACATGATGGGATTTCTGATGATGATCTCGTTCTGCTGTTTTGGCGCAAATGTGTTTTTCTTTATTTTGAATTTGAGATCTGAAGCCTAGTGCACGCAGCTGGGAGGGGTGATCAGGACACAGGACAGTTTGAACTGTGTCTCATGCTCCCTGTCACCTCCTTCCAAAGATGGCTGCCCCCATAAAATCACAAACATTTGCCTGTTCTTTTAAAACAGGGTGGGTAAGAGATTATATTACCTATCTATTTTAATTAAAGGGAACCTTCACTCTAAAAAGAAAAAGAAAAAAGTTGGCGGGCCGTCACGCATACCTTTGCACGCATTCCCACTGGTGCAGGAAGTTATGGCGGACATTAACACGTACATTTTTACGCAGGTGCAATGCGTAAAAAAATTATGCATTGCACTTGTAATGCATAAAATTGAACGTGTCCATGTCCGCGATAGCTTTCTGCACCAGCGGGATTCCATGCAAAGGTACACGTGGTGGCCCACTGACTCCGACTCAACAAATACAAAACTAGTTGGTGGCGGTGGACCGGAGGTGCCATGAGTGCCTGTGAGGGCACCGGATGGCCGCAGGGGGCTGGTAGATGCCCCAGGTAAGTGAAACTATTTTTTTTATTTTTTTTTTTGAGTTAAGGTTCCCTTTAACATAACTGATGTAACTTAAAGAGAATCTGTATTGTTAAAACCACACAAAAGTAAACATACCAGTGTGTTAGGGGACATCTCTTATTACCCTCTGTCACAATTTCGCCGCTCCCCGCCGCATTAAAAGTAGTCAAAAACAGTTTTTAAAAGTTTGTTTATAAACAAACAAAATGGCCACCAAAACAGGAAGTAGATTGATGTACAATATGTCCACACATAGAAAATACATCCAGACACAAGCAGGCTGTATACAGCTTTCCTTTTGAATCTCAAAAGATCATTTGTGTGTTTATTTCCCCCTTCTGTCCCCTTCTTCTCTCATGCACTGAGCATTACAGGCTTCTTGCAGACAGCTCTGCCTGTGCTTGTGTTTGTAATTCCTCAGTATGTGTCAGCCAGCTACTTTCACAGCCTAACAGAGGAGGATTTTTATCCAGCTCTCTTCTATCACTGATAAGATAGCAGAGAAGCTGCTGGCTTATGTAAATAAAACGCACACTGGAGTGTGCATAGAGGAACAGACCAGCATGGAAGAGTTGGCAGCCTTCCAGACACAGGCCGACAAGTCTGACAAGGGAAAGATACATTGATTTATTACAGAGACCGTAATAGTACAAAGTGCTGCAGTGAGCCAGAACAGATTAGAATAGGTTTAGGAACTTGTAGGATGGTAGAAGAAACGTTGTAATTTTTGTTACAGAGTCACTTTAACACCACTTTTTCCTACAACGAAGCATTCACTGTGTGGCAGCAGAGTGGTGCAGCGGAAGTGTGCTGGGCCCATAACCCAGAGCTTGATGGATTGAAACCATCCTCTGCTAGGCATGATTTCATTTTTGCACCTCGCTTTATCGCATGGGCAAAATGGTTTCCATAGCTCTGTAACAGAAAGTGTGATAAGGGCCCTGCCGTAACATAGATATTACGGTAGCTAAGAGTACTTCTGGGCCTTTCTTGTAGTTGAAGAGATGAGTGAACTGTGACACCACAAAAAAATAAAAAATAAAAAGCTAACAGCAAAGCTTTACCATGTTCGAGCATTGGATTTGGTAAAGTCTTAAGCCAATGTGTGTGTAAACCACAAGTAAGCTTTAGGTTAGCAGAAAGGGTTCCATGGCCACCTAGCTTTTCATCCTCCCTCCCCCCCCCCCCCCCCCCCCCCCCCCTGGCCTGGAATCTTCCAGACTTCAAATTTCTGTCCTTTGCTGTGTGTGTTACACCAGCATCATCCAGGGGGGCACATGATCTTTCTGATTCTGAAGTCTTGAATTGAAGCCTGTAAGTAGTTTCACCATGTGTCCCACTGCTTTCACCTAGCAAATTAGGCAAATAAGCAAGCTCATTTTTCTCTTGGGTATATCACAATGGTACATGCTAGGCTGGCTTCAGCATGTAGTGCTGTCGGTAGTATAGTGGTGAGCATAGCTGCCTTCCAAGCAGTTGACCTGGGTTCGATTCCTGGCCAATGTATGTGAGCTTGCTTTTGACAGCCTACAGAGAGAGAGAGAGAGAGAGAGTGGTGGTGGTGCTTTTGGCCACTAAACTATTAATCGGA
Organism: Hyperolius riggenbachi; assembly: GCF_040937935.1. NCBI lineage: Eukaryota > Metazoa > Chordata > Amphibia > Anura > Hyperoliidae > Hyperolius > Hyperolius riggenbachi. Next base: position 482,117,050 of record NC_090647.1, on the reverse strand, counting down.
TTCGGATATTTGGTAGAAATCCGCGGATATCCGGGTCATGGGTAAAACTATCCGCAGATCGCTATCCAGACTTGTGCCCAACTATCCGGATCCGGCCGGATAGTGTAAAAATATTCGGATATCCGGGTTACCCGGATATCCGAAAAAGCTGGATGAGCATCATTGCCAGCAAGACACTGTGCTACACTGGATCTTAAAGAGACTCTGTAACAACATTTTCAGCCTTATTTCTTCTATCTTATAAGTTCCTATACCTGATCTAATGTGGTCTGTCTTACTGCAGCCTTTTCAAGTTGCACCGTCTCTGAAATATATCTAATCTTCTTTTCTGTGTCATGCTTTGTCGAGCCAGGGAGGAAGGAGCTGCCTCTGCTGTGATAGGGAGAAGTGTGAGAATCCCAGACTGGAGTGCAGAGAATTCACTATGTAATAAAAACTTGTAGTGTACTGTAACATGAGATATATATATATATACACACACACACAAACATCACTTCCTGGTTAGCGGCCATGTTTTTTGTTTGTAAACACTGCCTAAAACTGGCGATTAAAAGCCAGGATCGTGGTGTGGAGCGGCGGAAACAGCAAAGAGGGGCCCAGGAGATCATAATGAATAGAAAGGTATGCTTTTTATTGTAAAAATTTGAGAGTACAGATTCTCTTTAAACTTCTTGGAGCAGACTTACTTCCTCCCTCCAAAAGACACACATACATCTTCATAAAATCATTTAGCAGCAACTGCATACACAGTCTCTGTGGCGCAATCAGTTAGCACATTCGGCTGTTAACCGAAAGGTTAGTGGTTCAAGCCCACCCAGGGATGGCCTTGCCTTTTGTGTTCAACAGTTGTCCGAAAAGAACCCCAGATAGCCATTTAGCAGCAACTACATACACAGTCTCTGTGGTACAATCCGTTAGCACATTTGGCTGTTAACCGAAAGGTTGGTGGTTCAAGCCCACTCAGGGACGGCCTTGTCTTTTGTGTTTTGTGAAGGGAACTAATGTACCCTTCTTAAACTTGAAGATTGTATACAAATGTAAGCAGAGTGCAGAGTGGTGCAGCGGAAGTGTGCTGGGTCCATAACCCAGAGGTTGATGGATTGAAACCATCCTCTGCTAGACATGATTTCATTTTTGCACCTCACTTTATCGCATGGGCAAAACGGTTTCCATAGCCCTGTAAGAGAAAGTGTAATAAGGCCCCTGCCGTAACATGGATATTACGGTCGCTAAGACTACTCCTGGGCCTTTCTTGTAGTTGAAGAGATGAGTGAAATGGCTGAATTCAGCCTGTAATGTTAGTTGACCTGGGTTCTATTCCCGGCCAATGTATGTGAGCTTACTTTTGAAAGCCTACAAATCCCTGGAAGGCAAAATCAGAGAGATAGGAGGAGGGTAGAAGGTGTTTTGTCTATCCAGATATGCGAATAGGTCGGATATCTGCGGATAATGCGTTCGGATATCCGGAACCGGATCAATTCGGATTTTAAAAAGTACTATCTGAGCATCCCTGCTTGCTGGGAACCCTCACTTAACATGTTGCTGTTCATGTTCCTACAATACAGTCTACACTCAGGACTAAACTGCGTGGGAGATGTTTATTCCATGCTCGTGACTGAGTTACCCACTTCTTGGCAATCACATTATGAGCAGAACACTGATTTTCAGTGTGTTGAAAACTAGATGATTACTTAAAGTGGTTGAATTGCTGAATAATAGACATGAGTTGAGATTTCATGCAAAATTAGTTACACCACAAAACTGCCCTGGCTGTAAACAAGTCAGAATTTTAGCAGTTTGGTGCAGATTTTATTCCAACCATTTAACACTCCAAAGGTAATATTTGCTTTTTTAATAGTGTAGTTATGCTCCAACCTTTAAAGTGTACCAGAGACGAAAAGAAAAAAAAAGATATATACATACCTGGGGCTTCCTCCAGCCCCCTCTGCACCAATCACTCACATGCCGACTTCCTCTGCCTACTCGTTCTCCCTAGCAGCCCTGTAAGTTTGGCCAGTCGGGGCAAGTTGGCGCATGCACAGTGCGGCTGTGTGCTCTCTTCCGTCTTGTTGCCGCGGCTGGGAGATTCCATGCCTGTGCAGTAGTACTCTGCGGATGCAGAGCGCTCGCGGCCATGGGAGCATGGCGGGACATATGGCCGGGTGGTGCATGCGCAGTGTGCCCAGACTTGCCAAGCTAGCGTGACTGCTATCTGGAGAAGGAAGAGGCGGAGAAAGACGGTGTTTGGGCAATCAGTGTGGAGGGGGCTGGAGGAAGCCCCAGGTATGTATAAATCTTTTCTTACTTTTGTCAGGTATGTATAAATCTTTTCTTACTTTTGTCTAGGGTCACTTTAAAGGGCAACTGAAGCAAGAGGTATATGGAGGCTGCCATATTTATTTCCTTATAACCATTGCCAGTTGCTTGGCTATCCTGCTGGTCCTTTGCCTCTAATACCTTCATAGACCCCCAACAAGCAAATGCAGATCAGATGTTGTCAGATCTGACTGGATTAGCTGCATGCTTGTCTCTGGTGTGATTCAGACACTACTGCAGCCAAATGGACCAGCAGGCCTGCCAGGCAACTGGTATTGTTTAATAAATATGGCAGCGTCCATATTCTTCTCACTACAATTGTCCTTTAAGAACATTACACTGTTATGATACACAGCTATCCTCTCTGAGCGCTGCTTGCACGGCCGAGTGCCTCCTCTATCCTGCTTCCATAGCCAGAGTGTTCTGCTCTTGCCCAAGTAAAAATGGGAACTACCCCTCTACCCATGAAAAAAACAGGAATTGGAAAATTAAGCCTGGTACACACCTTCAATTTTGATTGGCAAATCACTGACCAATTTCACCTACCGGTAGTATGAGAGCTTACCGGCACAATGTATTCATAGTGTCCATAGTCTGTTGACTCTCATACTACATTGAGGGCATGTCATAGTGTCCATAGTCTGTTGAATCTCATACTACATAGAGGGCAAACATGTAGAATGGCTGTGGCCAAATTTCAGTGCAGTGTGAAGCCAAAAGACTGCTTACCCTGCGCCTGCTAAGAGTCCGGGGTGGCGTTCATGCTATTCCCCCTCTGAGATGTCACAACTCGGGGGGTACATGTCATATAGGCACTGGCTATTGCCGGCGGCCAAATTACCTCTGTTTTTTTTTCCTAGTTTGAGAACCGGCAATAGCCAGCGCCCAAATTAGTCACTGAGCGCTGCTATAGTTGTAATTCTCATTACAGCCTGTGGCAGTGCCCAAATCATAAGCTCTGTGAAGAAATGATCTGCCTCACATAGAATTTGGTCAATGATCGACCAACCAAAAAGTTGACAGCGTGTACCAGGCTTTAGAGTGTGTCAGTTGAGGCTTACACTGCTGCCCTCATCGATTACCCTAAAGCCTGGTCCGCACTTCCAATTTTGATTGGCAAATCACTGGTCAATTTCACTACCTCCATGTAGTATGTGAGCTAACAGATTTTTACTAATACAATGAACGGATTTTGTCAGTAAGCTCTTGTATTAAGTGGACTTAAAATTGGTTAGTAATTGGTTAATCAAGTTTGGATGTGTGTACCAGGCTTAACTGTGTTACCGGTATGTTTAAATAACCTAACGTGAATTTTTCAAGGAAGGCAAAATCTGCAGTAGATTATCACAGCATGCGTGTGAATACAGGGAAGGGTTTGCAGGGAAAGGGCATTAAGAGCAATTGTTGTCAGAAACCTATGCAATAATTAGTTTTGCACAATTAAGAAGAATTAGTTAGCTAACCAAATAAGCAATGATTGAAGCATTTTCATTTCACACCTGCGCCCGTACAGGAAGACAGGAAGCACGCGGTGCTGCAGAATATTGCCAGGGACGTGACAGCCGTGACTCTGACCCCAGTGCCGTCCTCAGCAGCCCATTCTCTCAATAACGCCTTCCAAGAAGACAAGGGAAATTAGTTTCCAGTGAAGAGCCCAGCTAGAGCCAATTAAACAGACAGCTCTAGATTAAAGCACTCACATCCCTCCTGTGTCATCTGAATCTCAAGTCTTGTTTGAGGAAAGGGGGATCAATTCTCATGTCAAGAGATTTGCACTTTAAATCAATTTATAGGTAATGCCACTAGTTTTATCCAGCAAAAAGATGAAGGGGAATGCACACTCCACACAAACACACACCAACCACACCACACACACCAACCACACCACACACACCAACCACAACACACACCACACACACCAACCACAACACACACCACACACACCAACTACAACACACACCACACACACCAACTACAACACACACCACACACACCAACCCCACACACACCAACCCCACACACACCAACCACACACACACCAACCACACACACACAGACCAACCCCACACACACACACACACACACACACACACACACACACACACACACCAACCCCACACACACACACACCAACCCCACACACACACACACCAACCCCACACACACCACACACACACCACACGCGCGCACACACACACACACACCAACCACACCACACACACCGCACACACGCACACACCACACGCACACACCACACACACACACACACCAACCACACCACACACACCGCACACACACACACCACACATACACACACACCACACACACCAACCCCCCACACACACACCAACCCCCCACACACACACCAACCCCCCACACACACACACCACACACACTACACATACACACACACCAACCCCACACACACACACACCAACCCCACACACACACACACACACACACCAACCACACACACCAACCACACGCACACACACCACACGCACACACACACACCAACCACACCACAGACACCGCACACACACCACACATACACACACACACCACACACACACCAACCACAACACACACCACACACACCAACCACACCACACACACCAACCACACCACACACCGCACACACGCACACACACACCACACACACACCACACACACATACACACACACCACACACACCAACCCCACACACACACACCAACCCCACACACAAACACACCACACACACTACACATACACACACACTCCACACACACCAACCCCCCACACACACACCAACCCCCCCCCCACACACACACACACACACCAACCACACCCACCCACACCACACCACACGCACGCACACACACCACACGCACACACACACACCACACGCACACACCAACCACACCACGCACACACCAACCACACCACACACACCAACCACACCACACACACCAACCACACCACACACACCAACCACACCACACACACCAACCACACTACACACACACACCAACCACACTACACACACACACCAACCACACCACACATACACACACACACCACACATACCACACACACCACACACACTAACCCCCCCCCCCACACACACACACACACACACACACCAACCACACACACACACACCAACCACACACACACACACACCAACCACACACACACACACCAACCACACACACACACACACACACACCAACCACACACACACCAACCACACACACACACACACACACACACACACACACACCAACCACACACACACACCAACCACACACACACCAACCACACACACACACACCAACCACACACACACACACACCAACCACACACACACACACACCAACCACACACACACACACACACCAACCACACACACACACACACACACCAACCACACACACACACCAACCACACACACACACACACCAACCACACACACACACACACACCAACCACACACACACACACACCAACCACACACACACACACACACCAACCACACACACACACACACACACCAACCACACACACACACACACACACACACACCAACCACACACACACACACCAACCACACACACACACACACACACACACACACACCAACCACACACACACACTACACACACACTACACACACACTGCACGCGCACGCACACACACACACACCCACACACACCACACACACCACACACACACACACCACACACGCACCACACACACGCACCACACACACACACCACACACACACACCACACACACACACACCACGCACACACACCACGCACACACACACACCCACACACACGCACCACACACACGCACCACACACACGCACCACACACACGCACCACACACACGCACCACACACACGCACCCCACACAGGCACCCCACACAGGCACCCCACACACACACGCACCACACACGCCAGGCAGTTCTGTAAAATCATTTTGTTTGGTAAAATACCGCATTCGGTATTTTACACATTTTTTCCCCCAAATTCACTAAATATCTTCTGCATGAGGCAGAAGTTTGAAGATTCATTTACCGAACAAATATGCCTCAATTCATTAAGCCCTGCTCAGTAAAGGCCTATACACACGTCGGATTTTTGCGAACGACCCGTCGTTTGAACGTTCCGTCGTTCAGTCGTTCGCACGTCAAATCCGACGTGTGTACAGACTATCGTTAGGGTGATAAGACTGGTTTCCAGCGATCCGCCGGGCGGATCGCTGGAAACCAGTCTTATCACGCGAACGATAGTCCGTACACACGTCTGATTCCGCGTGCGAACAACTGAACGACGGAACGTTCAAACGACCCGTCGTTCAGAAAAATCCGACGTGTGTATGGGCCTTAAGTGTCACTTACCAGCCGCGTAGCAGGTCAGCAGTTAGGCAAGGAGCTGTGTGTATGAGTCGAGGTTTTTTGTGCAGTGCATCCCCGACATCCCTTTAGATGTGCTGCAGTCACCAGGGGTAGCTCTTCTGCACAACAGTATACAGATTTTCACATCTAAAGGGATGCAGAAAAGCCTCAAAAAATTTCACCGTTCTCTGCTCTGTGAGAGTGAAGATCCACCCGATACCCTGTCACATCAAATCAGGGTGAGAAGCAGGGCTGTGTAGCTTTCCCTATTGGTTGCCTGGCTGTCCCTAACAGCTGTCTGTTAAAGTTACCGCACAGAGAGAGCATGGAAAGAGTGAGTTATCGGCTGGTTAGAGCTTGCGAAAAATACTGAACACTTTTGACCGATTTACCGACTGCTGTAGCCTTTGTGAATTGCACTTTCTTGTCATTTCTTGAGGTCATTGCCGCACAAGTCTGTAATTCTAATTTTATGTGCGGTAGCCGGTTTAGTGAATTGGAATTTGGAAAGGTAATCGGTAAAATCAGCTGATTTCAGCATTACCAAATACGGTAATACTTAGTGAATGCTGCCTAGTGGGCATTGCGTTGTAACATGATGGGGAACATCGTACAACGCACACGTTTCCCTTCGGGTTCAATCATACCGAGGCTACCAACATATGCATTGTAACGTGCTGTTCCGTTATGTGGCGTCCAGTGTGAATAAGTCTTTACTGCTTTTGTAAATAAATACCGGAGAGTCCCCCATGAGAGAGTGCTTTTTACTCTGGGAGATATCTACATTATTATCAATTTATGGCAGGGGTGTCAAACTCAAATAGACAGAGGGCCGAAATGAAAAACTTAGACCAGGTCGAGGGCCAACAGTCATACTTAACCCCCCTTCCCCCCTCATTTATAATGATCGCACATCACCTGACAATTTGCCCCTGCATGCTATAGCCGCGGTGGGAAAAAAAACACCCCTTAGTATAGGTAGGTAGCCAGGTATAGGTGCCCCCAGTATAGGTAGCAAGGCATAGGTGCACCCAGTATAGGTCAGCTAGGTAGGTGTCCCCAGTATAGGTAGACAGGCATAGGTTCACCCAGTATAGGTTAGCTAGGTAGGTGCCCCCAGTATAGGTAGACAGGCATAGGTTTGCTAGGTAGGTGCCCCCAGCAGGGCCGGCGCTACCATAGAGGCAAAAGGGGCAAATGCCCCGGGGCCTCTGACCTCTGCTGGGCCCCCCAGGTGGTCTTTGAGACTGTTCCCATATGCCTGCATGTTCAGCTCAGCTGCAGTGGCAGACGGACCCACACATCTCCCCCCAGGCCGCCATTTATTTAGTGATTTAGTCTGGTGTATTCAGGTTTGTTGTTGTAAGGCAATGTGAAACACAAGGCTAGCTGATAAAAGTGTAATTAGAGGGCAGACAAGCTGGTAAATATACACAGCATGATGCAGAGCTTGCCTGGAGGGACAGTGGGCAAACATCTGTCTTGTCTCTTCCCATTGTTATGACTGCATGTGTGGATAAGGTGTTATACAAATTGAAACGTTTTTGACAGTCCCTAGACTCCAGGAGGGCTGCTTTGTGACTTGTGTGAGCGACCGGCAGGGACAGGAATCCTATTACAGGCAAGTAGCCTCTGTGTGTTGTGAGAATGCAATACAGATGAGCGCTCTGCTCCATCTCAGGCTATTCTCAATTTCTCTCCACTCCTCCTCTCTCTGGACTAGTGCATGCCAAAATCACAATAGAAATCACTAGCAATTCGTGAGTGTGATTTTATGAAACGATTTTCAGAGCGATTTTTGAATGAATCGCTCAAAAAAATGCTACATGCAGTGTGTTTGTGATTTTGAAAAAATCACAACGCTGCTGTGAGAACACCCTCATAGGTCAGCGCTGCGTAATATGTTGGCGCTTTATAAATACAATAAATAAATAAAATAATAAAAATAAACAAACATTAGCCAAGTGCTTTCCAAATCACTGTTGATTTGAAAAACGCTCAGAAGCCCTCTTGGTTGGCACCTGCCCTCCCTAATTCACCTTTGTTTCCCTCTTCCCCTAGTGCTGGGTGTGTCTTCTTGTCATACAGGAAAGCTAAATAAAAGTGCAATCCTGGTGATTTTTTTTATAAGTCTGAATAGTTGACTGAATAGCTTGTTGGAACATGGCATACGTAGCTTTGTGGGACATTCTTGGGCGACACTCTTATTTTCTTTACTGATTGATTCTGCTGGTATGTCTCTGTTCTGGTCCAAGGGGGGTGTCCACCAACAAATCTCTGCAGAGGGGCCTGATGTAGTTAAACCCCTACCCAGCTGCGTTGTAATAACTTACCTGTCCCTTCCCGTGCAGTTCCATCCCGTGCTCCCTCTTCAGCCACGCCGCCTGCCTCTATGACCCTGTGCATGTTATTTACACGTAACATGTGCCGGATGGAGGAGACCCAGGAAGCAGGGCTGAAGGCAGAGCACAGGATGGAGCAGCTGATACAGGTGAGTTATTACAAGGCAGCTGAGCTACACAATGTGCGGAGGCCATGGGAGAAGTCTATGCGGGACCACAAGGGGCAACAATCGGTTCGGGGGCTGACTTTGCTGGGGGGGGGGGGAGTAGGGGGCCCCAAGTTACTTTTGCCCCAGGGCCCCGTGTTGCTTAAACCGGCCCTGGCCCCCAGTATAGGTAGACAGGCATAGGTGCACCCAGTATAGGTTAGTCAGGCATAGGTGGACCCAGTATATGTTAGCTAGGTAGGTGGACTCAGTATATGTTAGCAAGGTAAATGCCCCCAGTATAGGTTATCTAGGTAAATGCCCCCAGTATAGGTTAGCTAGGTAAATGCACCTAGTGTAGGTTAGCTAGGTAAATGCCCCCAGTGTAGGTAAGCTAGGTAAATCCCCCCAGTGTAGGTTAGCTAGGTAAATGCCCCCAGTGTAGGTTAGCTAGGTAGGTGCCAAGTATAGGTTAGCTAGGTAAATGCCCCCAGTAGGTAGCCAGCCTTAGCCTCCCCCTCCTCTCCAGCCTCTGCTCGATTACCTCCTGGAGTCGGCGGCTGCATCCTGCATTGAAGTCCGCTCCCCCGATCCTCTTCGCTGCATGCCTGGCGGCGCGGCATGCAGCACAGGCATCAGCAGTGACGCTAAGACAGAAGAGCGGCTCCCCAGATAACATTGCGTATACAGCAAGTACTTCCTGTATACGCGCCTATTATAACGGAGCCGTTCTGCTGTCTTCCCGTCACAGCTGATGCCTGTGCTGCATACCCGGCAGCGAAGAGGGTCAGGAAAGCGGACTTCAGTGCAGGACGGGCCGCCGACTCCAGGGGGTAAAGAAGTGGCAGCCAAGGAGGAAGAGAGCCCATCCTCCAGACGCATCCAGGGGTGGAGCAAGGGAGTGATAGAGCGCGGCTACGCTCTATCACTAGTACAGGAGGGAGGGCAGCGCAAGCGTCATCAAGGGGCGACATGAAAAGATAACGGGTGGGAGGGGGCGGGAGCGTGGCCGTGAGCCAAAATCAATTTTAATCAGAGAAGCACTGGAGGGCCAAGTTGTATGGCGCTGCGGGCCAAAGTTTGACACGTGATTTATGGCATATGTATGTTTTTGAACTTTTGAAATTTTTCGTGACAGTTGTGCTTGAAAAGAATAGATATTCCTCAGATGATTGAGGCATAAAGCACACTACTCAAAAAAATAAAGGGAACACAAAAATAAGACATCCTAGATCTGAATGAATGAAATATTCTTATTAAATACTTTGTTCTGTTTACATAGTTAAATGTGCCGATAACAAAATCACTCAACAATTATCAATGGAAATCAAATTTATCAGCCCATGGAGGTCTGGATTTGGAGTTGCACTCAAAATTAAAGAGGGGGAAAAAAACACTACATGCTGATCCAACTTTATGTCCTTAAAACAAGACAAAATGGGGCTCAGTAGTGTGTGTGGCCTCCCCGTGGCTGTATGACCTCCATATAATGCTTGAGCATGCTCCTGATGAGGTTGCGAATAGTATCCTGGGGGATCTCGTCCCAGACCCGGGCTAAAGCATCCACCAACTCCTGGACGGTCTGTGGTGCAATGTGGCGTTGGTGGATGGAGAAAGACATGTTGTCCCAGATGTGCTCAATTGGATTCAGGTCTGGGGAATGGGTGGGCCAGTCCATAGCATCAATGCATTAGTCTTGCAAGAACTGCTGACACAATCCAGCCACATGAGGTCTATCATTGTCTTGCATTAGGAGGAAGTTGGGGCCAACCGCACCAGCATATGTTATGGTCTCTCAAGGGGTCATCTCAGTACCTAATGGCAGTCTGGTGAGCACATCGAGGGCTGTGCAGGCCCCCACAGAATTGCCACCCCACACCATTACTGACCCACTGCAAAACCGGTCATGCTGAAGGATGTTGCAGGCAGTAAAACTTCCTCCACAACGTCTCTAGACTGGCACGTCTGTCACATGTGCTCACTGTGAAACCTGCTTTCATCTGTGAATAGCACGGGGCTTGGAGTTACATTGTGTTTAAGTGTGCCTTTTATTTTTTTGAGCAGTGTATTTTGATTTTTGAACACTATTTCACCTAAGTCGGCATTCCGTTTCTCCCCCTTGCAGCCATGGCAACAGTCCACTGTTTGTTAAATAGAACACCAGCAAATTTTCATTTTTGCATCAACGTCTAAAACCTTGTTATTTTCCTGCAGTGAGTGATTTATTAAATGGGTAAGGGAGTATTCAGATCAAAAAGGATAACACAATCCCAGGTTTCTGTTCACAGACACACCCTGTCACCTCTCCCTTTCTATACAATTGTGCAACCAGGTGAAACAGACAGCAAAATAAAGAGCAAGGTATTTTTGGTAATTTTTTTTAGATCTTCAAAACACTTTGCAGATCAACCTAAATGATTCCAGATTCCTTCTATTTTTGTGTGTGATTCCTAAAACGGAAAAAAAAAAAAAATAATTACACTACAGTGATCAAGCACAAAGCCTTAATGCAGCAACTCATAATGTATTCACGGTGAATGCAGCACAACCCCTTGTGTACTTAGCTAGTATGGTACTCTACCGTACTGCAAGGTCAGCAGAACTCTGACAGAAGGAAAAGGTAACACTACGCAAAGTGACCAAGCCTTGAAACAAAATGAAGCGAAATGAATGGGAAACAAGATGATTGCTCTCAGCTCACTTTCTCCTGGAACAAGCAACGATGGGTGCACACTTCAAGGGCCATCTGCCCCACATGCATACAATCACCAAGGAATCGCTAAGCTTTTCCCGACCACGCTAGTTGAAATCTATTTCCTGTTTGTGGCCCCTTATTTCTGACAGGACGTAGATTTCAACGTCGCCACCACACGTTCTCACCTCGCACCACTCTGCCCCCACCACAGCTCACTCGCCCTGCCGTAAATACGACGGCAGAGCTCTGTGAGACAGTCAAGTACTGATTTCATTAACTCCTGACCACGTGATCACTATGAGCCAATCTCAATGATTTACATTGATGACGGGGCCAGGAGTCAATGAAAGCGACTCCTGACCAGCTCACAAAGCTCTACCATCACAATAACCATAGGTGCGTGGGGTCTGCAGTGATGGGTGAGCGGCAGGTCTGTCCGGCGATTAATTGGTAAGCTGTGTTTTGTGGTACCAGCAGTCTCTGGTCCTTAAGATTTCTTTGCAAGCTTTCAAAACTTTGTTTCTTCTTCAGACATGAATCCGAATTGGATCAGAACCATACTCCAAATTCTTGCAGACTTAGAGATTTATTTGTATATCGTTAACCTCCCTGGCGGTAAGCCCGTGCTGAGCACGGGCTATGCCGCCGGAAGGCACCGCTCAGGCCCCGCTGGGCCGATTTGCATAATTTTTTTTTTGCTGCACGCAGCTAGCACTTTGCTAGCTGCGTGCAGTGCCCGATCGCCGCCGATCTGCCGCTATACGCGTCGCCGCAGCCGCCCCCCCCCCCCAGACCCCGTGCGCTGCCTGGCCAATCAGTGCCAGGCAGCGCCGTGGGGTGGATCGGAGTCCCCTTTGACGTCACGACGTCGATGACGTCATCCCGCCCCGTCGCCATGGCGACGGGGGAAGCCCTCCAAGAGATCCCGTTCTTTGAACGGGATCTCTTGATCTCCGATCGCCGGCGGCGATCGGAGGGACTGGGGGGAAGCGGCTATCATGTAGCGAGACCTCGTCTCGCTACATGAAAAAAAAATAAATTTAAAAAACGTATTTGCTGCCCCCTGGCGGATTTTGACAAACCGCCAGGAGGGTTAAAGCAATGCACAGATAATGAACCTTAATGCATTTCACCTCCATAGAGACCTACTCATAACATGAGCCTCTACGTAGGTGAAATGCATTAAGTTCATTCTCTGCACATTGCTTTAATGATTTACAAATCTCTGCCAGCAAGAATTTGGAGTGTGAATTGTTCTTTGGTGATTTTAATTGAAGAGTGTTCCTTCTGTGTACGCTAAAGTTATTGAAATATTTTAGCTGGAAAAGAGTTGCACAGCGATTTGTAAAACCTGGTACTCCAGAGAACCACTCTGAAAGCAAGCATCTTCCAAATGCAAAAACTGGGCACAATGGTACAATGGTTGGCCAACCTAGGAAAATTACTCCAAGAAAACTCATCCAGTAAGTAGCTGTAAAACCCAATACACCTAAAATATTTCAGATATTCCTCAGCTCAGAAGAAACTTTGACATATAGAACAAACATAACAGATTATGGAGGATATCCATTTTTAAACAAAAGGAACAAGTTCCTGCTGCAGTTCCACACTGCCCTTGCTCATGCGAAGCAGGAATACTTTACCAAGCTCATCGGAGCACAAGCTTCCAACCCCCGGCGTCTTTTTGCCACCTTCAACTCCCTGCTTGAACCCCCCCCCCCCACCCACCGTTTCCTCCCTCTCTGCCACAGCTTTAGCCACCCACTTCACCAACAAAATTGTCTCCATCCGCCAGGAAATATCCAATCTCCAATCTTCACCTCCCACCCCCTCCCAACCAGCTCCTCCTCCACCCTATCCTCCCCTCACATCCTTCACTCCTACTACCACCGAGGAAGTCAACCACCTACTGCAGACTTCCCATACCACTACTTCCCCCCTTGACCCCATCCCTTCTGATTTACTCCAGCCTCACTTCACGGAATTGGCCCCAGTCATCACTACCCTGTTCAACCTCTCCCTATCCACAGGCACCTTCCCCTCAGACATCAAGCAGGCCACTGTACTACCCCTGCTCAAGAAACCCTCACTTGACCCCTCGCTACCCTCCAACTACCGTCCTATCTCCCTCCTCCCCTTTGCCTCAAAACTCCTTGAGCGTCTGGTTCACAAACGCCTGACCCAGTACCTCAATGCCAACTCACTGCTAGACCCACTCCAATCTGGATTTCGGCCTGCCCACTCAACCGAAACTGCTCTCACCAAAGTGGTCAACGACCTTGCCTTAGCTAAAGCTGAAGGTAAATACTCCATTCTCCTCCTCCTTGACCTGAGAGCAGCTTTTGACACAGTAGATCATCCCCTACTCCTCCAGTCCCTCCAGTCCTTGGGCATTCACGATCTCGCCCTGTCCTGGCTTTCATCCTACCTCTCCAACCGCTCCTTTACGACTGCCTTCAATGAGTCCTCGTCCACCCCCAACCACCTCTCGGTGGGAGTCCCCCAAGGTTCGGTCCTTGGCCCCCTACTGTTCATCCTATACACATCCTCCATTGGCAAAGTTATCTCCTCCATGGGTTTTAACTATCATCTGTATGCAGATGACACCCAGATCTACCTCCACACCCCTGACATATCCACCACGACCATGGACAAGGTCTCCTCCTGCCTATCAGCTATCTCCTCCTGGATGTCCGCTAGGTTCCTGAAACTAAATCTAGTTAAAACGGAATTTATGATCTTCCCACCCCGGCCATCCATGAACCTCCCAGATGTGCATGTCACTGTTAACCACACTACCATTCGCCCTACCTCTCAAGCCCGCTGTCTGGGTGTCACCCTGGACTCCGCACTCTCCTTCACTTCCCACATCCAAAACCTCACAAAGTCCTGCAACTTCCACCTTCGTAACATCTGTAAGATTCGCCCTTTCCTGACCTCTGCCACCACCAAACTCCTCATCCATGCCCTCATAATTTCCCGCCTTGACTACTGCAATGCCCTGCTGTCTGGTCTCCCTATGACCCGAACAGCCCCACTGCAGTCCATCATGAATGCGGTAGCCAGAATTATCCACTGCTCCCATCGCTCCACCACGGCAGATCCCCTTCTAGAATCCCTCCACTGACTTCCTATCCAGTCCAGAATCAGATTCAAGATACTGTGTCTGACCTACAAATCTGTCCACAAAACCTGTCCAACCTACATTTCCGATCTTACTCAGAGGTACACACCTAGCCGCCCACTCCGCTCTTCCAATGAACTTCGCCTAACCGCCCCCCGCATCACCCAGTCCCATGCACGCCTCCAGGACTTCTCAAGAGCTGCTCCAACACTATGGAACTCCCTACCTCCACCCATTAGGGCAGCCCCCTCCTTCATCTTCAAGAAAGCCCTCAAAACTCACCTTTTCACTCTGGCCTACTACCCCTCACAAGTGCTCTAAACCTACAGCTGAACTCTGGTCCCCTACCATTCGTGTCCTTACCTCTCCCTCTAGATTGTAAGCCTTTGGGCAGGGTCCGCCTCCTTTTGTGTCCTACCTGATCTTGCACCTCCATTTCTGTGAACCCATGCTATGCATCTGAGTGAACCTAACTTGCCTAATCTCCATGCTCCATCCAGTGATTGACTAAGCATTACCTTGTACTCATACTGTGCTGTGTGATCTGGTTTTCTTGTATTCCTGTATTGTCATATTGCTGTATGTCACCCCTAAATATTGTCTGTAACCTAAATTAATGTTCAGCGCTGCGTAATATGTTGGCGTTTTATAAATACAATAAATAAAATAAATCTTACATTTTACAAAAAAAATTGATCATCTCAAAAACTTTTAGGACTGTTCTTTGTTGATTGATGAGTCAAAAGTGGCACTTTTTGAAAACCATGGCTTTAGTTCTGTTGTACATCTTACATAGTGGACTGCAATTAAACTTTCCTGGCAGAGAACTGGGCTTCTAAGAGTAGGGAATAGATAAAAAAAAAAGTAAATAGTTCATATATATTAGTTCTCTAAGACACGGGGACAGACTTTGTCATAGAACTGAGAAAAAACAATACATCGACTCTAAGTTTTTAATTAGAACATGAGATTGCAGGATATCTAAAAGTCATTTTTAGGAGTAGAAGCATTGATGCAATTATTAATCTCATCGGTTTACTTTCACTTAAAGAGGAACTCCAGTGAAAATAATGTAATAAAAAAGCACTTCATTTTTACAATAATTATAAATGATTGTCAGTGTTTTCCTAATGTAAAATCTTTCCTCTCCCTGATTTACATTCTGACATTTACCACGTGGTGACATTTTTACTGCTGGCAGGTGATGTCAGTGGAAGGAGATTGCTTTTTTGGCAGTTGGACCCAGCTGTAAACAGCTGTTATTTCCCACAATGCAATGAGGTTCACAGACAGGAAACTGTCAGGATCATGGTCCTGTCATCACACTGTGGGAGGGGTTTCACCACAATATCAGCCATACAGAGCCCCCTGATGATCCGTTTGTGAAAAGGAAAAGATTTCTCATGGGAAAGGGGGTATCAGCTACTGATTGGGATGAAGTTCAACTCTTGGTCATGGTTTCTCGTTAAGATGTACTATTTCAGTATTGCAGGGATTTTGGCAAACATTGGCCTCAATTCACTAAGCTTATCTCCTGTCTTTAATAACTCTTCTAGCGTTGTCACCATGGTGATAAGGCATGTAGTATTCAGGAAACATTTTACCTCAGGCAAACCTAACGTTAACTCTTCTGTCTTTAAGTGAACTCTTTAATCCTTAAAATAACTCCAGAGTTAAAGACAGGCTGTTCATTAACTGCGTGTGAAAATAACTACAGAGGAGGTAACGTAAGGAATGAAGAGATAAGATAACTCTCTTACTGTGTGGAGGGAAGTTTTCTCTTGCCTTTATTATCTCCAGCATGATCTTAGTGAATTGAGGCCAATGTTTCAGCTTGCTTACATTGTTTTATGTGCAAAAAAACATCCCAATGGGGCTTTTAACAGAAACTGCCAGATAGGAGCGTCGCAGCTTGCTGTAACCACATGATTGGATCAAAGATTCAGCTATACCGTCAGTGTGGTCTGCGCATGACTAGTCTGTGAAGATGTACAGATTAAACTGTTTATTTTGTGAACTAAAATGGAACAGTAACTTTTACTAAGATTAATTGATAAAAATACTTTCATAGCACTGATCTATGTTCATAGCTGTGTTTAAATGAAAGTGGAATTTGACTTTGAAGCTCTTGTTATTGCAGTGTGGCTTCTGTTGCTCTTGCAAGTTCCATTAATCACAGTATGCTCTCTCTGCTTTGTCTAAAGCTGCTCAGACTTCTCTGTTTTATCTAGTTATGTAAGAGCATATCCGTCCCTGAACAAGGAATGCCAGAGCTTCGTGAAATATGCTGGGTATGCATGGAGAAAAAAATCAACAGGGCTCAGCAATAAGATCCAATGATTTCAAAGGGAAATTTGAGCTGTAACCTAGGTATCTGTCTGTTATCTGTGTTGGATCCTACACTATTATTCATCACGGAGGTGCTGAAAACAATGTTACGTTTAAAGTGAACCTGAAGTGGTCTAAAAAGTACTATAATTTAAAGGAGATATAAAAGTGAGAGGAATACAGTGTGTGCCATGTTCATTCTCTAATAAACAATGCCAATTGCCTGATTTCTTTGCTCATGATCTGCCTCTAATGCTTTAAAGCTACTTCAAAAGCTTCAGAGTGTAAGTGATCTACCTCCCCCCTCCCCCCCCCCGCCCAAAAAAGAAAAAAATCTTACATAATTAGGCAGACCCCCCCCCCCCCCCATCTCCGAGTATAATCACTGCCCCTAGTTCCTTGACAAAGTGTCAGCCACCTACACTACTTTCTGTCACACTCACACTATGCTCACTGACAACTCCCTGCAGCTACATTGTGGATTATTATAAATACTGTGATACTAGCCAGACACCAGCTCCACAATGCCAGCCTATACAGTCCCAGGAGATGTCTGGGCAGAAGAGCTGACACTCCACTCACTGAAGCAGCCATCCAGAGTATCACCAAAGGACAGCACAGAGGGCACTACTTCCTTACTTCTCTCACACACACACACGCGCACACACACACACACACACACACACACACACACACACAGCACGGAGGAAGCCCACTTTAGTCATGCCGACCCCCACCACATGGTTAGCAAGTACCTTAGCAGCCTGAGACAGGGCACAGAAAAAAAACCCATTGCTCCCAGGTCCAGGAAGTAGCAGCCAGGGAGGACTCCTCCTACTACTCCCAAGGCAACTGCTGGAGGGGATGGACAACACGAGCAGCCCTCATTCGCTGCCTGTGATCTGCCGGGAGTGGCCACGGAGACTGGCTCGGCCAATCACAGCACGAGAGCACAGTGTAAGTCTCTGTGGCTTCACTACTTTGAGCTACTGATCGCGATCTACCCAGCAGTCCTTCGCGATCTACTGGTAGAATGCGATCGACGCATTGGGCACCCCTGCATTAAAGGAGTTATCAGCCAAAAAAGCTCAAATGAGCTTTACTCACCTGGGACTTTCTCCAGCCCCTTGCAGCCGACTTTCCCACGCCGACCGCCGCTGTCCCGGTCTCGCCACTCGTTATTCAGGCCAACCGCGGGGTCGGCCTTACTGCGGCCACGCGAAGCGCCGCTGTCAATTACGGCCACGTGGGCCGCGGCAAACTTATTACAAAGTAAGAAATGAACATGGGATACATAATACAGACAATTGTATACATAAACATACAAAATACAGAATTGGTAACAAAATACAGAATCGATACAAAATACAGAATTGGTAATGACTGACAAAATTAACATGATGAATAAAATGTATAGCAAATTCCAAGATTCAAAACAGGGAGATAGCCTTCCCCTATAAAGGAATATCTTTATGAAGTTGTAAATAGTTAACTTATGGAGAACTAAAAGGACCATGAGTTTTTAGAGTAGACAAACGGGACCTAAATCTCCACTGCAGTTTGAAACACAGCTCTTTTGCAAGTGCTCCTTTAGACATGAGCATGAAGAGATGTGCTTAGTTTTAGCGGGAAGAGAAGATGAAAGGTTTCCCTTTCCCTCACAATACTGCCATGCACATCATTGTTCCGGGTTAACCTCATAGTGATCTGGTGAACGCTGACATTTACCAATTCAAGTGAAGGTTTTAGTTCCACAGCCATTAGCCTGGGTTCCTTGGAAACCACACAGAGTATTTTATTTATTTTTTTATTTATATTGTGCTGACATCTTCAACAGCACTTTACAGAGAGGGGCTCGCTATCTAATCCCTACCCTCGTCATTTGTCCATCATAGCTGATGGCCAATTTTTGAGGAAAGCCAGTGAACTTATCTGTATTGGGGTATTTTTGGGATGTGGGAGGATACCAAAGCACTTGGAGGACACACACCCACACACGGAAATACAAACACCATTCAGATAGTGTCTTAGACTAGATTTGAATTGGGGTCCCAGCACTACAAGGCCAGTGTGGCTGCTAAGTGGATCACACTTTTTCCCTGCACTCTGGCTCTCATATCAAAAACATGCCGATAGGTTAATTGAATTCCCACTAATTGCCTGTAGTCCGTGAAAAGGAGCTTAGACTGTGAGCCTCTCTGAGGGATAGTTAGTGACATGAATAATTCAGCGTGCGCTGTAAAGCACTGCATCCAATTTCATCACTATGTAAAAGTGTAGTAATTATAAAACAAACAATTACGGAATAATAATTATGAACTACCTCCATTTGTACATGTTCTTTCAGACATTGAAATGGTAAAGTCTGAACACTTCAGAAATAGTTTTGTAATCTGGTGAACATCAGTAAGCTTGGGGCTCACCTAGCTATTGTAAGTTCTTGAGATCAAAAGATCAACTGCTTAATTTTATCTCCAATCAAATTTCATTTCAAATCTAATTTAGCAAGCCCCATATTGCAAATAAAGCAAATTGGAAATACATTTAGGCCTCTATTCATAAAGCATTCCCGCATGCGGTAATGCTCAAAACAGCTGACTTTCCAGACCATTTAGCAAAGTGTCCATTCATAAAAGCGGTTTCCGCATGAAAAGCTACAATTCCTGAGCCGTGCGGGAAATTACCGCCTTGTGCGGAGATTATCACAACACGTCACTGAAGGTTAATTCATAAAGATTAGAGCAGGCGGAATGGGAACGGACAACACCAACTGTTTAGAAAAGGACTAAAAAAATCTAAAGCCAAAAGCTCAGCTTGACTGCCGGGCAACTGACATTGTTTATAAAATAACGCCAGCCTCTGCATTTCTCTCACTTCGGGTTCCCTTTAACATGTAGAACTGTTTGAAGTTGAGATTTAAGAGGCTGCCGTATGTAGATTTACCACTACTTATTAACCTTAACTACTTGACCACTGAGGGTTTTTTCCCTTTAGGACCAGAGCAATTTTCACCTGTCAGCGCTCCTCCCTTTTCTTTTGTCAATAAATTAATCACAACTAATCACAACAACATGATTTATATCTTGTTTTTTTCGCCACCAATTAGGCTTTCTTTCAGGGGCGTAGCTTGGGGTGGGCGGGGTAGGACATGTGCTCCCGGGCGCTGACTCCCTAAGGGCGCCCCCAGCCGCCCGCACGTTGTATTTTATTTTTTTTAATCTCTTGTCTAAGCTGCAGCGCAGCCTGCGACTGCCTTGCTTTTCCTGTGTCTGTGTGATGACATCACAAGCCGCTGACAGTCAGAGATGGTGAGGAGGAGCAAAGGTATGAAGTTCTAGTGCGACTGTGGGGGGCGGAGACAGACACAGCCAGATTTTCTGGGCAGGGTTGAGAGTTATCCACGCTACTCATGTCCCCAGTCATTCCACCTACTGGCTGCTGTCACTGAAGGAAGCTGCAGTCACTGAATGAATCCTGCTGTGCGTGTGTGCAGGCAAGTACAGTGGGCAGCTGGGAAGTCAGTGAATCGGGGAGACAGAATAGAGAGGGAGCAGAGCAGCATCTACAGCAACAGTAGGCAGTGGCTGCATGGTCATTGCAGCTTAGCCTGCTGTGACAGCATGTCTCCTTGTCTGTCCCCTTTACAAACATCTCCCGCTCAGATGCTTTTGAATCGTACAGGTGGAAGAAGCCATAAAGAAAAGGAATCCTGCATTCCCTGCTGAGTGTCTGCTGACAATCTCCTGCTGAGGTCCTCTCCTCCGCAAGGCAGAGGATACTATTCTGTCACCTGTGTCCCGAAGCTTCCCCTGTGCCTTGTTCACCGTGCTTTGCTGATCTCACTGATTACCATGCTGTCGCTGCCATTAACCACTTGAGGACCTAGCCTTTACCCCCCCTTAAGGACCAGCGCTGCTTTTTCAGATCTGTGCTGGGTGGGCTCTACAGCCCCCAGCACAGATGAAATGAGAGGCAGAGCGATTAGACCGCCCCCCTTTTTTCCCCACTAGGGGGATGATGTGCTGGGGGGGTCTGATCGCTCCTGCATGCTGTGGGTGGCGGGGGGCACCTCAAAGCCCCCTCCACTGCAGGATTCCCCGTCTCCCTCTCCTCCCTCCCTTCCCCGAGAGATCGGAGGCTGCACAGGAACGGATCTGTCCTGTGCAGCCTCTAACAGGCTCCCCGCTGTCATGTGACGGCTGATTGGCTGGGGATGGCTGATCTACTACAACGCTGCTACTGTAGCAGCGTTGTAAAAATGTAAACAAAGGGGATTATTTCCGCTTGTGTTTACATTTAGCCTGCGAGCCGCGATCGGCGGCCCGCAGGCTAATCACGGAGCCCCCCGCCGTGAAATGACAGGAAACGGCGAGCGGCTGTTTCCTGATTAATTAGCCTGCAGCCGGCGAAGCAGAACTGCGTCGCTGGTCCTGCAGCTGCCACTTTGCCGACGCGCGGTATGAGTGCGCGGTCGGCAAGTGGTTAAAGGATACCCGAAATGACATGATGAGATAGACATGTGTATGTACAGTGCCTAGCACACAAAGAACTATGCTGTGTTCCTTTTTTTCTTTCTCTGCCTGAAAGAGTTAAATATCAAGTATGTAAGTGGCTGACTCAGTCCTGACTCAGACAGGAAGTGACTACAGTGTGACCCTCACTGATAAAAAAAATTCCTACCAGAAAATAGCTTCTGAGAGCAAGAAAGAGGTAAAAAGGGGAATTTCTTATCAGTGAGGGTCACACTGTAGTCACTTCCTGTCTGAGTCAGGATTGAGTTAGCTACTTACATACCTGATATTTAACTCATTCAGGCAGAGAAGGAAAAAAGGAACACAGCATAGTTTAGTGTGCTAGGCACTGTACATACCCATGTCTATCTCATCATGTCACATGTCACTTGGGTTATCCTTTAAGTTGCTCAGAAGTCTGGACACTTTACAGCAGGTCAGATGAGGTCAAAGGTCTTGCATTTGTGCTGCTGGGGCTGACAGTGTTGATCAAGCATGTGGAGGAAGCATGTGGAGGAAGGAGAAAGATAAGCCTTTGGTAATTAAAGGTGTGTTTTCCCCTGCTTGTGTAAATGAAAATGTGCAATGCCACACACTCATACACACAGCCAACCTGGAACAAAATGACCACAAGCATATATGCTTACTTGGGGCATCCTCCAGCCCCCTGTAGTCCATTAGTTCCCTCCATGCCGGTCCCCTCTGTTCTCCTGCAGTGGGGTATGTAATCAAGCTGGGTTGGGGGCCATGGCGCAGTCACGGTCCCAGCCGTGCGCTCCTTCATCCGGATCCCATAACCGGTAGTGTTCTGCGCAAATTGCAACTACCATCTATATGAACTGCCCATGCACAGTTCTCTCCTAGCAACAGGAGCATGATCAGACGGTGTGCATGGCCAGGACCGTGAATGCGCAGTGGCCTGTACCTCAGCCAAGTCACAAAATGTAAGGGCCTGACAGTAGCAACACTGAGGGAGGCGGGAGGACAGCAAGAGAGTTAACAGACTACATAGGCGTAGAAGAAGCCCCAAGTATAAGTCCTTAAGGTTGTTTTGTCTGTTTTGTCTCAGGTACACTTTAAAGTGAACCTGAGATGGTTCACTAGCCCCTATTCATACTTACCTGGGGCTTCCTCGAACCCCATGAGGAACAGTGTCCTCCCTCGCTGTCCTCTTCAGCCCCTTCATTCTGCTGCTATGCTCCTCCGTTCTGCCAGAAAGTCGTGGGCTTCTGCGCATTATTTATATATAAATACTTACCTTAGTTATTTTTTATATATACAGTAGATAATGCCTTAGTGGGATGCCTCTGGATAGTCCTGGAGTTCCCAGCAACATGTAATAATTGTTACCCATTGTGGATCATGAAACGATCTCTCAGGCAACAATATGGGAACTAATGCTGCACAGAGGCATCACTAGCATTCATTGGAGGACCATGAATGGCACATGACAGAGGGGATTCGGAGTACGCAGCACTGAGGGGTTAGTTAGCTAGGATGTTGTTAGTTGGGGGGAGGGGGGTGCGGTCGGTGACAGTGGGCCTTGGGTGGTGCAAAGTACAAATCTGGCCCTGGATGGATGAAGTAGAGCAGAGCCAGCGAGTACAGAGGTATAGTAGACTTGTTTACTATGCTATACTGTACTATAAAAACGATACTGCACTATGCTGTATTACTATATTTTGTACTGTACTACAATATACAATATGATACTGCACTAGCCTATAGTATATACTACACTGTACTATAATATATAATCAGATACTGCATAGGCTGTATAACACTCTATACTATATTATTATATATGATAATATACTATGATGTACAATATGATACTGCTCTGTGCTATATTACACTAGAATATATTATGATAGTGTACTACTCTTCTATGTGATGTTGTACTATACTACATGTACTACACCTATTATAGTAAATACTCCTGCTGTAAGGAAGTGTTGGATATAGCCTGACTGCAACTAGCAGACTTATGCCTCCTAATGGAGGTCAAGCTGACCATACACCTTACAATCTTGATCAGATTTGTTTGTTTAGAACATTTTTGTAGCTTTGGGAATTAGGCTGGAGGGCAGTGCACTAAACAAGTAAGCATGGGGAGAAGTGCACCACGCAGGTTAGGTTGGGGAGAAGTGCACCACGCAGGTTAGGTTAGGGAGAAGTGCACCACGCAGGTTAGGTTGGGGAGAAGTGCACTAAGCAAGTTAGGTTGGGGAGAAGTGCACTAAGCAGGTTAGGTTGGGGAGAAGTGCACCACGCAGGTTAGGTTGGGGAGAAGTGTACCACGCAGGTTCGGTTGGGGAGAGGTGCACCACACAGGTTAGGTTGGGGAGAAGTGCACTAAGCAGGTTCGGTTGGGGAGAGGTGCACCACACAGGTTAGGTTGGGGAGAAGTGCACTAAGCAGGTTAGGTTGGGGAGAAGTGCACCACGCAGGTTAGGTTGGGGAGAGGTGCACCACGCAGGTTAGGTTGGGGAGAAGTGCACCACGCAGGTTCGGTTGGGGAGAGGTGCACCACGCAGGTTATGTTGGGGAGAGGTGCACCATGCAGGTTAGGTTGGGTAGAAGTGCACTAAGCAGGTTAGGTTGGGGAGAAGTGCACTAAGCAGGTTGGTTGGGGAGAAGTGCACCACACAGGTTAGGTTGGGGAGAAGTGCACTAAGCAGGTTCGGTTGGGGAGAGGTGCACCACACAGGTTAGGTTGGGGAGAAGTGCACTAAGCAGGTTAGGTTGGGGAGAAGTGCACCACGCAGGTTAGGTTGGGGAGAGGTGCACCACGCAGGTTAGGTTGGGGAGAAGTGCACCACGCAGGTTCGGTTGGGGAGAGGTGCACCACGCAGGTTATGTTGGGGAGAGGTGCACCACGCAGGTTAGGTTGGGTAGAAGTGCACTAAGCAGGTTAGGTTGGGGAGAAGTGCACTAAGCAGGTTGGTTGGGGAGAAGTGCACAATGCAAGTTAGGTTGGGGAGAAGTGCACTAAGCAGGTTAGGTTGGGGAGAAGTGCACCATGCAAGTTAGGTTAGGCAGAAGTGCACTAAGCATGTTAGGTTGGGGAGAAGTGCACCACGCAGGTTAGGTTGGGGAGAAGTGCACCACCCAGGTTAGGTTGGGGAGAAGTGCACCACGCAGGTTAGGTTGGGGAGAAGTGCACTAAGCAGGTTAGGTTGGGGAGAAGTGCACCATGCAGGTTAGGTTGGGGAGAAGTGCACCACGCAGGTTAGGTTGGGTAGAATTGCACTAAGCAGGTTAGGTTGGGGAAAAGTGCACCACGCAGGTTAGGTTGGGGAGAAGTGCACCACGCAGATTAGGTTGGGGAGAAGTGCACCACGCAGGTTAGGTTGGGGAGAAGTGCACCACGCAGGTTAGGTTGGGGAGAAGTGCACCACGCAGGTTAGGTTGGAGAGAAGTGCACCACGCAGGTTAAGTTGGGGAGAAGTGCACTAAGCAGGTTAGGTTGGGGAGAAGTGCACCATGCAGGTTAGGTTGGGGAGAAGTGCACCATGCAAGTATGGTTGGGGAGAAGTGCACTAAGCAGATTAGGTTGGGGAGAAGTGCACTAAGCAGGTTAGATTGGGGAGAAGTGCACTAAGCAGGTTAGGTTGGGGAGAAGTGCACTAAGCAGATTAGGTTGGGGAGAAGTGCACTAAGCAGGTTAGATTGGGGAGAAGTGCACCATGCAGGTTAGGTTGGGGAGAAGTGCACCATGCAAGTATGGTTGGGGAGAAGTGCACTAAGCAGGTTAGGTTGGGGAGAAGTGCACTAAGCAGATTAGGTTGGGGAGAAGTGCACTAAGCAGATTAGGTTGGGGAGAAGTGCACTAAGCAGGTTAGATTGGGGAGAAGTGCACCACGCAGGTTAGGTTGGGGAGAAGTGCACTAAGCGTGTTAGGATGGATAGGCGTGCACTAGACAAGTTACGCATGTCACCCCTGTAATATGCGGCCTATGGCATGCCAGAAGGAGTAGCATTCCAAATTAGAGTAATTCTGTACTTGAAAGCCCATCCCTGCCTATAATTCCATGTCCCTTCCTACCTTCCTGTCCTCAGTGGAGCTCACACTCTAATCCTACCATAGTCACAGTCTAATGTCCTACCATGCTATTATTAAATGACAACTGTAGGGAGGCTGCCATATTTTTTTCCCTTTCATGCAATACCAGTTGCCGGGCTTTCCTGCTGATCCTCTGCCTCTAATACTTTTAGCCATAGACCCTGACCAAGCATGCAGCAGATTAGATGTTTCTGACATTAATGTAAGAACTGACAAGATTAGCTGTATGCTTGTTTCTGGTGTTATTCAGATACTACTGCATCCAAATAGATCAGCAGGGCTGCCAGGCAACTAGTATTTTTTAAAAGGGAATAAATATGGCAGCCTCTATATACCTCTTGCTACAGTTGTCCTTTAAGTATTTACCGTATATAGTATTGTCATCTTCTGCAGCACTGTACAGAGTACATAGTCATGTCACTGACTGTCCTCAGAGGAGCTCACATTCTTATCCCTACCATAGTCATAGTTTAATATCCTACCATAGTATTAATATTATGTATTTATATAGCACTGATATCTTCTGCAGAACTTTACAGAGTACATATTCATGTCACTGGCTGTCCTTAGAGGAGCTTGCAATCTAATCCCTGCCATAGTCATAGCTCCACCTAAAACCACACCCACATTCTGATATATGGCCATGGACATTTTTTTGCGCTGCCCAGGACTGACCAGTAGAGGGCGCAAAATCTGTCTTTGTCCTCGGGCGCTGAAAACCGTAGCTACGCCTCTGGCTGAATTGTAAAAAAAAATTGCCTGGTCACTAGGGGGATGTAAACCTGTGGTCCTCGGGGAGGTTAATTTCCACCAGAGAGCGCTCATATGACTGGACATAGACATTAATACAAAGCAATGTAAAGCACTGATTTAACTATTTCTGCCGCCCGGACGTGAAGCTCACGTCCGGGCGGGTGCTCTGCTGCGGTGCGATCGCGTGCGCGCCCCCGTGGTGTCCCCCGGTAGCCCTGGGATCAGTGAACGGGAACATGGTTCCCGATCACCGATCCGTGTCCCCAGCAGAAAAACCAAAGCGCTCTTACAAGAGGCTTCAGTCTTTCTGCACGTCAAAATTTCCGCATCCCCCTTGTGCTTCCGCTTAGCGCGAAGCACAAGGAGGGAAGAAAAAACTGAAGGTGGCCATCTTGTGGCCAAATAGTAAAACTACATCTACATATTTTTTACTTTACAATTTACACATATAACAACATTAAAAATTAACTGTTTATTTCCCACACCAAAATATTACCCAAATAAAATTTTTAATGGGGAAAAAAAGACAATTAAAAAAAAAAAAAAAGACATAAATAGTTACCTATGGGTCTGAACTTTTAAAATATGCATTTGAAGGGGGTATACTATGAACATTTTTTTAATTATAAGCTTGTAAATAGTGACGGTCTCAAAACAGAAACAATGCACCTTTATTTCCAAATAAAATATTGGCGCCATACATTGTGATAGGGACAAAATTTAAATGGTATAATAACCGAGACAAACGGGCAAATAAAATACAAAGGTTTTAATTATGGTAGCGTGGATTATTTAAAAGCTATAATGGCCGAAAACTGAGAAATAATGAATTTTTTTCAATTTTTTTCTTATTAATCCTGCTAAAATGCATTTATAAAAAAATAATTCTTAGCAAAATGTACCACCCAAAGAAAGCCTAATTAGTGGCAGAAAAAACAAGATATAGATCAATAAATTGTGATAAGTAGTGATAAAGTTATTAGCGAATGAATGGGAGGTGAAAATTGCTCTGATGCATAAGGTGAAAAATCCCAGCGGGCTGAAATGGTTAAAACCATTGCTGCATTCATTTTAAAAAACATTTAAATGCCAATGCAGCACAAGGGCCATTCACCCTGTAGTGTAAAATAGTCTGTGCTATGCTTTGTCTAAAAAATACAGTGACATAAAAACAAAAATGCTGTGGTGTCCTTGGCTCAGAGAGTATGCCTGCCTCCCCATGTCATGGGTGGTACTTGAACCGCTAACCTTGTAGTTAGCAGGCAGTGACATTTACCCTCTGGACCATCTCATCCACCTGACATCATCAGCAGCTAAACTGCCTTATGGCAGGTGAAAGTAACAGTTGAAATTTTCCAACTGCTGTCACTCTCATAGCTTTGAATTTCTACTCAGTGGGATAATTCAAAAATGCTGCCATTCACGAAAGTATTAATGTCAGAGTCCGAATACTTTGTATAGTTAATCACAATGTCACAGGGGAAGGGGAGGGGTGTGTGTAAAATGTTGAAACTGTGTGTAGGACCAACAACGCCCAATCACATTTCACTTATTGTTTTCAATGGAGAGATTGAAACTGCTCCTATTTTCACATTACTGATGCCAAGAATTCCAAAGTTAACACAGTTGGTTATTGGGTGACTTTGTTTCAGGGTTACCAAGTGGGCGGAGCCACCAACCAATCAAATTTCACTCATTGCTTTTCAGTTGAGAAAGGAAAACTGCGGCCATTTTTACACTTTGAACTCCTGGCTTCCCAAACTTTAAAGTGTTTGTCACTGGGTTACTGGGGCTAACAGATTGGGAAAAAATAAAAAGATGGGCCAATAAAACAGCAAATCAGATTTTAGTCATTGACTTCAATGAGAAAACATATACTGCTGCCGTTATTACATTTGAAATGCCAAGCTTTCTAAACTTTGCACAATTACTCACTGGATGACTGTGGTCAAAATTTAGCTATACACAGTAGGATTTCATTAACTCCTGTGCGACCGCCTAATGCCGCAGAGTGGCTTCCCCAGGACCGCTGAACGTCGATTAGTGTCAAGTCCTGGTGGGCGGAGATTAGCAGGGAACGCACGCGCGCATGAGCACGTGTTAAAAAACACACGATTGGTTCGCACGATGGCGAGGGGCCCCGGACCTCTCTCACTGGCCAGGGCCCCAAGGCCAATGCGCGATACCTGGAGGGGAGTGCAGGTGGGACTGGACCTCTCACACCCAGGCTCTGGACCTCTCACATCCAGCAAACCCACCAACACTGCCTCCATACTGAATGCTGAATTCGACACACACAAGCAATAGAACACAGCAATACATGCATGCAGCTACATTTAAGTCGTCAGCAGGTGCTCGTCAGCCAATCAGGATGCACTGTCATACACCCTTTACCTGCCATACCACATCTAGCAGCCATTAGCATTCAGGTGGGAGGCTTCAGTTGGACGCAAATCGCAAGATTACGTCGCTAGCAGGACCGCCCCGTGCAGGCATTCCTCCCACAGGGGTCCCTCCCTAACCGCTCACCTGTCTGCCATGTCCTAGAGCTGAAAAAAAACGTTTAAAAACACACGATTGGTTCGGACGATGGCGAGGGGCCCCGGACCTCTCTCACTTGCCGGGGCCCTAAGGCCAAGGCGCGATACCTGGAGGGGAGTGCAGGTGGGACTGGACCTCTCACACCCAGGCTCTGGACCTCTCACATCCAGAAAACCCACCAACACTGCCTCCATACTGAATGCTAAATTCGACACACACAAGCAATAGAACACAGCAATACATGCATGCAGCTACATTTAAGTCGTCAGCAGGTGCTCGTCAGCCAATCAGGATGCACTGTCATACACCCTTTACCTGCCATACCACATCTAGCAGCCATTAGCATTCAGGTGGGAGGCTTCAGTTGGACGCAAATCGCAAGATTGCGTCGCTAGCAGGACCGCCCCGTGCAGGCATTCCTCCCACAGGGGTCCCTCCCTAACCGCTCACCTGTCTGCCATGTCCTAGAGCTGAAAAAAAAGTTTAAAAACACACGATTGGTTCGCACGATGGCAAGGGGCCCCGGACCTCTCTCACTGGCCGGGGCCCCAAGGCCAATGCGCGATACCTGGAGGGGAGTGCAGGTGGGACTGGACCTCTCACACCCAGGCTCTGGACCTCTCACATCCAGAAAACCCACCAACACTGCCTCCATACTGAATGCTAAATTCGACACACACAAGCAATAGAACACAGCAATACATGCATGCAGCTACATTTAAGTCGTCAGCAGGTGCTCGTCAGCCAATCAGGATGCACTGTCATACACCCTTTACCTGCCATACCACATCTAGCAGCCATTAGCATTCAGGTGGGAGGCTTCAGTTGGACGCAAATCGCAAGATTGCGTCGCTAGCAGGACCGCCCCGTGCAGGCATTCCTCCCACAGGGGTCCCTCCCTAACCGCTCACCTGTCTGCCATGTCCTAGAGCTGAAAAAAAACGTTTAAAAACACACGATTGGTTCGCACGATGGCGAGGGGCCCCGGACCTCTCTCACTGGCCGGGGCCCCAAGGCCAATGCGCGATACCTGGAGGGCAGTGCAGGTGGGACTGGACCTCTCACACCCAGGCTCTGGACCTCTCACATCCAGAAAACCCACCAACAATGCCTCCATACTGAATGCTAAATTCGACACACACAAGCAATAGAACACAGCAATACATGCATGCAGCTACATTTAAGTCGTCAGCATGCGCACGTGTTCCCTGCTCGTATGTAGTCCGTCTGGTCCCCTTGGTTGTGCCGCTGTCAGCCTCGTAAAGCACATGCATTGTTCTGGGTGTGCGCTCCCCCCAATGTCGCGTTCTGTGCTTGCGCAAGTTCATTGTCTATAACTGCACTTGTGCCAAACGCTCCCAGCCACAGGAGCACAGTGGAGGAGATGGGTGACTCAGAACAGTGCATGTGCAGTGGTCCCCAACCCAGCTGATTCACAGACTTCAATGGACCACAGTGGATCGGCCCAGGAGGGCGCAGTGGGAGCCGTCATACTACAAGGGGCTGAAGGAAGCCACAGGTAAGTATAAATCCTTTTCACAAATACATTTCAGGTTTACTTTAATAATACAACATGGGGTTAAAGTATTGCACTGCTTTTGTTTTATTTTTTAACAGTTAAGGCCTATATAAAATTTTTAAAGCGGCCCTCAGCAGCAAACTGTTGTCGTTTTGATATTTCATTGAGAAATGGCCCCAGAGAATGTGCCGAACTAATATAAGAGGTTGTGGGGAGGCTGATATTGGCAGAAGTCAGGAGCGAAGGAATGTACGGACTGTGCCTGTCCCCACTCAGATAAATAGCCCAACAGAGGATGACTCTCCCGCTCTGTAATATCAGAAAGGAAAAAGGAATGTAAATTAAACTTGTGCAATCCGGAGCGGAAATTACACACGTGCTCTCCAGTGCTCGCTCGCTAGTCACAACATCCTGCAACAAATTCTGCCGACTTTCCATTTCACTGTTGTAATAAAGTGAAATTAAACAAGTTACTGATCTGAATTTCGCAGGTTAAGGCTAAAGTAAATGAAAACTTTTGGTTATCTTTGTTTTCATAGTGAGTTGTTTGCTGATCTTGACGTAAAGAAAGTAGCTTTGCTGGTAGCTATTTTAGGATGAAACCATTTTATGGGAATAATGAGAATAATCTCACTAGCTAATATAAAAACCAGACTTTAAAACACCACAATGCCAGGTAGAGCTGTTTGTCTCGAAGCAGGTTATTTCGGCGTTCGGCACTGAGTGGCTTGCGCCAAAGTTGGGCGCCGTCATAGCAGACCCTGATTTACATCTCCCTCCCAAGTTGCGACAACTCGCAGGGGGAATAGTATTTAACGCTGCCTCGGAGTTTAGCTGCAACAGGGGGTGCCGTCATTTGGCTCTCCCTGCGCCAAAACAATATGTACGAGTTTTTCTGGCCTTGTGTAGTTGTTATCCTCTCATTTTGGCTTTTAAGTGGACCAGGAACTCTTGCACAAATACTAATATGGGACCAAGTGAAACAGCCAATACATGAGACAAGAACAGGTAAAAAAAATGAGGACTAGAAAGTCTGAATAATAAGATTAGAATAAAGCAACAAGACTAATGCCTAATGAGACTTTTGGTAGGTGCACTCTATAAAAAGGTCCACAACTGCTGCATGATTCCTAGAGAGACGGTGTGGGACTTCCTGCTGGTTGGAAGTGGAGGCCCAAGTCAGTCCAAGCACTTACACTTACTGGTGGAACAAAGAGTTTCAGGTAACCATACAGAGCTACCTGCTGGGGGATAGCAGAAGTCCAGTGATGTCCCAGGACACAATCAACCATCAGGTGAAACTGGGGATTGCAGAGCTCCTAGCAGACTGCCAGCCTGATTCTCTCTCTGCTACAGTCCTTGAAGTTTAAAGAGAATCTGTATTGTTAAAATCGCACAAAAGTAAACATACCAGTGCGTTAGGGGACATCTCCTATTACCCTCTGTCACAATTTTGCCGCTCCTCGCCGCATTAAAAGTGGTTAAAAACAGTTTTAAAAAGTTTTTGTTTATAAACAAACAAAATGGCCACCAAAACAGGAAGTAGGTTGATGTACAGTATGTCCACACATAGAAAATACATTCATACACAAGCAGGCTGTATACACCCTTCCTTTTGAATCTGAAGAGATCATTTGTGTGTTTCTTTCCCCCTGCAGCTATCTTCCACTTAAGTGTCAGCTCTGCCTGTATGTAATTCCTCAGTATGTGAAAGCCCAGCCAGCTCAGAGGAGGATTTATCCAGCTTGTAAAAGATAAGAGAGAAGAGAGAAGCTGCTCTAATCTAAATAATACACAGGCAGTGTGCAGAGAGGGGCCTGGAGGGGGGAGATGCATCACAGAACCACAACACTGAAGAACTTGGCAGCCTTCCAGACACAGGCCGACAAGTCTGACAAGAGAGAGATAAGTTGATTTATTACAGAGATGGTGATAGTAGAACGTGCTGCAGTAAGCCAGAACACCTTGGAATAGCTTTTGGAACTTGTAGGATGATAAAAAACAGGATGCAATTTTTGTTACGGAGTCTCTTTAAGTAAATTAACTGCTCTTTTAACATGAGCCTACAACCCCTTTCTTTCCTTTCCACCACCATTCTCCACGTGGACAAGAATTTCTTAGATGGCTCCTGCAGGTAATTTATGGTCTTCTCCACACCTCATATCTTTGTATAGTTGGACCAGTATATATTGTCTCCTGTAGGTGACTCCAAAAAAGTTAGCGATATTGGACTCACATGCATGCGTTTACAGCAAGAACGTTTCTTTAATAAATCCCAGGACAGCCTTTGGAGTAATTAAAATGGCCATTTACTGCACGTAGCTCCAGTTACACAGTCACTGATTTATTGACCTCGATCTAGTTGAGGGCTGCAGACAGAACTGACTATGCCTTGAGATTAAGACATTTGAAGCATCAAGCAGGAAAATGTTAGGACGGTTTCCCGATCTGTAATGACTTGTAACATCCATTATTCTGAACTCTGCTCCCCTTATCTGTTATTTCAATCTCATCTACGTAGGTATTTATTTAGCTAAGGGCTGAGAAGAGGAAGCTCTGTGTGACTAGGAAGGTAGGAGATGGGAAGGAAGATTTTAGTACTTTAGTATAAGGCAGATAACCTTTTCCCCAGTTTCACATCTGGGAGAAGGTGAAGCAGAGAGGCACTTCTATTGCTGGAGAAAGTTTGTGCATAAATTGGTTTAGGTTTTAAAAATGATCTGATCCGTTATGCTGACACAGGCAGCCCTTAAAGTGAGCCTAAACCGAACTAAAAAAAAGCGTTTCACTTACCAGGGCTTCTACCAGCCACCCTGTGCCCAAGCCGTCATGATAGAGGACGCACACGGCCAGGGCCACGCAGGCGCAGTGGCCATCCACTTGCCAGTCTCTGAAAAATTAAACTTAGCTGCGCCAGGGGAACGGAGGATTGTTCCGGGACGGTGCACGCACAGGGCAGCTGGAGGGGCTGGTAGAAGCCCCAGGTATGTGAAACTTTTTTTTTTTTTTTTTTAGTTTGGTTTGGGTTTCCTTTAAATGTTCTTCAACGCTCACACAATTTTCGCCACCAAAATGAAATCTGTAGAGTCTGCTTACACTACACAAAGTATGCACACTGCATGCTAAAAATGTGCTTTTTATTTTCTACTGACTTTGTAGCGGGTCACCGTGAACTAAACAGGCGATAAGGCAGCATACCATGAAGTCTTAACACTTCTAACACTTCTGGATGGTGTAATGGTTAAGGGCTCTGCCTCTGACACAGGGTTCGAATCTTGGCTCTGCCTGTTCGAAAAGCCAGCACCTATTCGGTAGGAGACCTTAGGCTAGTCTCTGGAACACTGCTACTGCCTATAGAGCGCGTCCTAGTGGCTGCAGCTCTGGCGCTTTGAATCCACCAGGAGAAAAGCGCGATATAAATATTATGTGTCTGTCTGTGTCTGTCTATGGTCTTGACTACCTAACCCCTTCCCATGTGTCAGCCCACTGGCCTCTGCATTGATAAAAAAGATTACGAAATCTGGTTGGGAGAATGTGTGGCTGGACTTCCAAACCAACAACTAACCAGTCGAATTTGGGAAAACCAGTGTAACTCAGAAGAGTCCTGTCTGTGATAGTGGCATTATTGCATGTGTGTTATGTGCAATACCCTACAGTACATTATTGCTTTAAAGGCAGTAGCTTGATAGTGTAATTGTTAAGGGACAACTGTAGTGAGAGAGATATGGAGGCTGCCATATTTTTTTTTCCTTTTAAACAATAACAGTTTCCTGGAAGCCCTGGTGATCTATTTGGTTTGCAAGTGTCTGAATCACACCAGAAACGAGTATGCAGCTAATCTTGTCAGACCTGACAACATCAGAAACACCTGATCTTCCGCTTGCTTGTTCAAGGTCTATGGCTAAAAGTATTAGAGACAAAGAATCAGCAGGACAGCCAGGCAACTAGTATTGCTTAAAAAGAAATAAATATGGCAGCCTCCATATCCCTCTCACTCACAGCCGGTTCTAGCTCCAATGGGGCCCTGGGACAAAAGGTGCTGACAGGTGAGTTGTAATGTTTCGCTTCCGCTTGCATCACTCTGCATATGGGTAGGCGAAGGGGGACACTTGGGAGGGGGGGGGGGCTTCCTCCTTCCCCTGCCTGCTGCTGCTGCTTCCCCTAATGGCCACAGTACCCGGCAGCTTGGCCAGCTGAGTAACATTTTTAAATGGAAAAGGTGGGGCAGGCTTGGGGGGGGGGGGGGGGCCCTGGGGCCTGGGGGCAATTGCCCCCCTTGCCTTAATGGTAGCGCCGGCTCTGCTCTCACTTCAGGTGTCCTTTAAGGGCTCTGTCTCTGACACAGGTGACCTGAGTTCGAATCTCGGCTCTTCCTTTTCAGTAACCCAGCACCCATTCAGTAAGGAGACCTTAACACAGCTACTGCCTACTGAGCCACCCTAGTGGCTGCAGCTCACGCACTTTGAGTCCACCAGGAGAAAAGCGCAATATAAATGTTATTCGCCTTGAGTCCTATGTTAGAAAAGCACTTTAAACATGTTATTGTATAAAGCCCTATTTGCTAACGAATAGTAAATTTGCATTAACTAGCAATGCACGAAGGTTTCTTGCGTGGCAGATCTGTACTTTTTGCAATATATATTAACCCTTTCCAAACAACTATCGCAACATCCTCCCCCCAGCTCTTACTTTATTTCAGTGTGCGGCAGGGCGTGGGTGATTGTGGGAGTGCTGAGCAGCAGGTAGGGTCTCTACCACTTTGCACTTAAGCAAGGTGGAGACCTGGGGCCGGTGGTGATCAAAGTAACTTTTTGGTTTTGTTTTTTTTCTGCATTTTGCTATTTTTTTTCTGCATTTTTAAATCATGTTGCAGTGTTGCTTTTCTACATGTGCAGTGTGTGAATCACGTTGAATGTAAGTCAATGGAAAAACAGGAAAATCGCATGTGATTTTAAAGTTAATCAGATACATTATTATGCAAATTAACTGCACTGGAAAGCATGAAAAAAATAGCAAATTCGTATAATGCATCCAAATTTAGCAAAAAATGCAGGAGGAAATACATCAAAGGACAAAAAAAAAGACCAAACGCAGATTTGTGCACGTGGAGAAATGTGGTAGACCACATAGAATTGTCGTAGATTTTGAATTCCCTTATTCCCTTTATGTATAGTTTGTTAAAGCAATTCCATTTTCATCATAACATTGTCAGCAGCATAAATCAGTATTGAAAGGCCTTTGTTATTTATTGCTATTAAAAAAGTTTCCATTCCAATCTGAAGTTAAGAATTTCAAGAGCGGACATCTCAAATTGCTCTGCTTTGTAGCTTTCCTAACAGTACACTGTATCTTCATACAAAAGACTGTCCAGAAATACTGACATCGTTACATGGGTGGTTAACTGCACAGAGTAGCAGCCATTATAAACAAGTTTAATAGTAGAGGTCCCAAAACTGTACCCTTTGGTACCCCATTTTCAGCATCAGTCAGAGAATGAATTATGGATCTCAACACTCTGAATTATTGATCACAACTGTCCAGAAGCTTCAGCAGATTCCAAAAAATACTACACTGGATGACGGCCCTCATTCCAGGCATGTGCAGGGTGGGCTCTGGGTGCCCAAGCCCCCCGCCCTTTGTAAACATTCATAAAAAGGCACCTTTGGTGGCTAAAAAAAAGCCCTGGCCTTGATAAGCTTCACCAACCGCACATAGGAATCCCCACCCACGTAAAGCTCCTCCCCATCTGAGACACTTTGGAGTAAAGAGGTCCCATACAGGGATCCTAATGGAACCATCCCAGCAGCTGTGTGGGGGCAGGTAAGATGGTGTCTCCCTGACAGCAGTGACCTCTCCCTCCCCCAGCATTCAGTGACTTCTCCCTCAACCTTGCACCCACAGTGACATCACCCTTCACCTAGGACCTATACAGACCTCTCCCTCCCCAGCATTAGCACTGCAGTGATCCTGCCTCCCCCAGCACCCACACTGACCTCTCCTTCCCCCAGCACCCACATTGTCATTTTCCATCCCCAATGGCACCCTTCCTGTCCCCAGCAGCAACCATAGTGACCTCCCTCAGCACCTAAACTGACCTCCTTCCCCCAGCACCCTCAGTGACCTCTCCCTCCCCCAGAACCCCAAATGACTTCCCCTTCCTTCAGCACCCACACTGACCTCTACTTCTCCCAACATCCACCCACATCCCTTTTTAAATTCTAATTATAGCACTGAATCTAATACAGCAACAAATAAAAGAAAAATCACTGTTCATGTCCTTTAGGCAGGGATCACACTTTGCCCTCTTTCCGTGCAGCATAGAAATGCATGGACATCCAATGTTCTTGGAATGTTCTTAAAGTCGGCGGTTTACGCTGTCCACGATTTTGGATCCACACTGACCATTTGCTGAGAGGCATGCATTGAGTATGAAACACATGCCACTTGCTGGAAAAAGCAGCAGGCTGTTGGTTATGTCACAAACAAGAAAATGTGCACAATGTAAACCAAGCATTGAATTGCATAGGATGTCCATGCAAGTCCCTGCAGCACAGAAAATGTCATGCGAAAAGGACAAGTGTGAACTCTGTCCAGAGGTGTAGCTAGGGTTTTCAGCACCCGGGGACAAACACACTTTGCACACAAAAAATGGGTGTGGCCATGCAGTGGGAATGTGGGCATGCCCCCATTGCTGCACCCATGGACATATGTCCCCTCTTGCCCTCCCACCCCACGCTATGCCCCTGTCCCTGTCTTCAGTATTTCAGCCTTTATATGCTTCAAGTATTTATTTTGCTGCTTGTTTGGAGTGGCTATATGATCATCTGTTTTTCTAGCTACATATGATTTTTTTTTTATTGTTTACATCATGATAAATCAGTCCTGTCCATTTGCCAAAACAAGCCTTTTTCAGTAGGACATCTTGCAACGTTTGACAATTCCGTTGTTTCGAGTGTCAGACTTTCACAGCTCACTCACAGCTTTGCGCTCTACCATTAATCAAAGGCTTGTTCAACAAGAACAATCTTAATGAAAATTGGCACAGAGCAGTATGTGCAATCCTTCCTTTTATCGAATCATAAAGTGTGGAAACAAATTCACTGCTGTGACCATTTGACTACCTCTGCTTCCTGTGTGATGTTACATGGATGATATTTTCCATCACACATTTAAAGGACTTATACAATTCACATTGCGGCTATAGAAAACCTAGTAGCCATAATGTAACACCAGCTTGGAGGTTGCGTTTCTAAGGGGTCCCCATGATAAATTAAATGGTTTCAGTGGACAACTTTGGATTTGGACAGTCGATTTAAGCAATATTTTTTGCCTGGTTTCAATGTGCTATAAACAACTTACCACAGTTTAGGGTATACAGTACTGTAACATGTAATATTAAAGCTATGTTATAACAAGCAGTATAGTACATTTTGTTCAAGAGGGCAACTTTATTTGTATGTATGATTCATTTTGTCAAGTGTTTGTAAGTAGGGATAGTATCTGTCATGGCAGGTACTGAATGATAAGCAGTGGAAAGTAGTTGGTGATAAGCAGTGACAGTGGGTGACAAGTAGTCGCTGATGATCAGGGACAGTTTATGTTGCTATCCTAGTCTATGGCAATTTTGGGAGGAACCAATTTTCTGAACATTTGTATAGCACTTTTCTCTCGTCGAACTCAAAAGTGCTCGAGCTGCAGCCACTAGGACGCACTCTAGAGGCCACCCTGCAGTGTTAAGGAGTCTTGCCTTGAATTCCTTACTGAATAGTTACTGACCCTAGCCTGGATCTGAACCCTGGCCTCCCATGTCAAAGGCGGTGCCCTTCACCAGTAAACTATCCAGCCACTCCATGCAGATAGTATCCTGGCCCAGCTTGCAAGCAAGTAATGAGTTCTGTTCTATGTGGCGGGTGGAGCGGCACAGGAGTGATGCTAAGTTGGGGGGCGGGGTAAGTGGGGACAACAATGCTCTTGGCCAAAGTGATATGCAAGGAGATATCGCTGGAGGATCGGTCGAGAGGGGTTGGTGGCTGCTATTCACACGCTGGATTCTCAGCAGAGGTTGTCAGAGGTTGTAAGCCATTACATCTGGCTCGCGCACTGAGCTTTAGAGGCATTCAGTTTTCTTTAGTTATCGTATATAGTTGTTTTTTTGTTTTTTTTTTAAATCTGAAATGGTGACACCCTTAAAACACAGCTGAGAGAAGGGCTGTGTGGCATTGAATGATAATAGTGATATGTCAGCAGCTCTCTTGCACTCTAATAGTAGCTACACCATCCTTGCATCCTTGCATCCTTGCACAGTCATGGAGGTGAGCTTAGTGGTAATACTTGGGCAGTGTCATATCAATTCTTCTTTATTCCCTACTTTATGGGTACCACTTTCATGGACTGACATGCCAGGACCTGCTGGTTTCTCCTTAACACCCTCCAGCCCACTAGATGGCTAATACAATCAATCATTCCACATATGTTTATAACAGTGACCCAAAAGGAGAAAAAGTCTTTTGGACTGCACAGACTCTTAAGTATTTTTCATTTCAGAACTGTTATTGTAATGGATTTTATGTGTGCTGTACAGTCTCTTCCATAGTAGTGAACATTCTAATTTTTATTCAGTCTAATTGCAGCCAGTGCAGTGAGCACAGCTGATCAGCAGACTTCATGAGTCATTGACTCAAAAATGGAGAGGATCACCCAACAGCCAGAAAGGCAGCCTTTTTAAAATAGAGTAGCAATGGCTTGTACCATATTTCACATATTGGTTTCGGAGCACCAGTTTCTGGTGACCTCCATTCCAAGCAGCTACTGGGAAGACCTAAGGATACAATAGTTCAAATCTAGGCTAAGCTGTCTAAAAAAGCTGCAGTTTTATACTGCTCATGGCACAACTCTGTTACCTGGATGCTGAGTTTTTAGATTGCACTCGTGACACCAAGTGGTGACGTGGTAGTGACAAACCTACTGTAATTTCCAAACCTGTTAAGTTTCTTCTAAAGTCCTCCTATAAAATTCAGCCATTTGACCAGACCATCAAGGTGCTTGATCTGTTTAAGTATAAAGCTATCCATAGACCTCAGGGGCCATATGCAATTCACTTTTTTCACCTGAGTTTTCTCCTAGGTGATATTTTTAAACTTGTCATTAAAAGGCATTTTAAAACACCAGCAAGCAAGAAAATACTCAAAATAATTTTGACAGTACTTTTTGGTACCTTTTCAGTTGCAGAGTGCTGAAAGTTATTTTAAATAGAAGATGAAAAATCATCTCCTAGGAGAAAACTCAGGAGAAAAAGTTAATTGCATATGGGCCCTGGTGTTTTTTTGTGCACATGTTGAACTCTCCAAGCGATCTTCCCTTCTGTGATGTTTACATTGAGATTCTATGTTATTTCAACTATATTTCACCCTGGCAGGGGCGTAGGGCCTGTGGTCGCAACGGTCGCCACGGCGACCGGGCCCGGCTCCTGAAGAGGCGGGGGAGGGGCCCGAGGGGGCCCATGTCTTTTTGTGGTGCCCGTGCGGCCCGTGCGCGCTATTGGGAGGGGGAAGCCGCAGCCGCGGCGAGGGCAGCCCGACCTCTCCCTCCCTTTCTCTCCCCGGGCCCCCCCCCCCCTTCAAATGCAGAGTGCGCGGCGCACGGAAGCGCTGTAGTAGGCTGAACTCACCTCCATCCCTGCGTTCCAAGCGCCGCTGATCTCCTCCCGCTGTATAGATGCTGATACACACTGCTTCCGGCTAAACAGGAAGCAGTGTGTAACAACATCTATACAGAGCGGGAGGAGATCAGCGGCGCAGGGATGGAGGTGAGTTCTGCCTGCTACAGCGCTTCCGTGCGCCGCGCACTCTGCATTTGAAGGGGGGGGGGGGGCCCGGGGAGAGGAAGGGAGGGAGAGGTCGGGCTGCCCTCGCCGCGGCTGTGGCTTCCCCCTTCACTATGAGGGGCACCTACCTAATCCTGGTGGGGCAGCTACCTACCTAACCTATCCTGGGGGGGCAGCTACCTACCTAACCTATCCTGGGGGGGCAGCTACCTACCTAACCTATCCTGGGGGGCAGCTACCTACCTAACATATCCTGGGGGGGCAGCTACCTACCTAACCTATCCTGGGGGGGCAGCTACCTACCTAACCTATCCTGGGGGGCAGCTACCTACCTAATCTATCCTGGGGGGGCAGCTACCTACCTAACCTATCCTGGGGGGCAGCTACCCACCTAACCTATCCTGGGGGGTGGGGGCAGCTACCTACCTAACCTATCCTGGGGGGCAGCTACCTAATCTATCCTGGGGGGCAGCTACCTAATCTATCCTGGGGGGCAGCTACCTACTCTAATCTATCCTGGGGGGCAGCTACCTACTCTAATCTATCCTGGGGGGCAGCTACCTACTCTAATCTATCCTGGGGGGCAGCTACCTACTCTAACCTATCCTGGGGGGCAGTTACCTACCTAATCTATCCTGGGGGGGGCAGCTACCCACCTAACCTATCCTGGGGGGCAGCTACCCACCTAACCTATCCTGGGGGGGGCAGCTACCTACCTAATCTATCCTGGGGGGCAGCTACCTAATCTATCCTGGGGGGCAGCTACCTAATCTATCCTGGGGGGCAGCTACCTAATCTATCCTGGGGGGCAGCTACCTACTCTAATCTATCCTGGGGGGCAGCTACCTAATCTATCCTGGGGGGCAGCTACCTAATCTATCCTGGGGGGCAGCTACCTAATCTATCCTGGGGGGCAGCTACCTACTCTAATCTATCCTGGGGGGCAGCTACCTACTCTAACCTATCCTGGGGGGCAGCTACCTACTCTAACCTATCCTGGGGGGCAGCTACCTACTCTAACCTATCCTGGGGGGCAGCTACCTAATCTATCCTGGGGGGCAGCTACCTACTCTAATCTATCCTGGGGGGCAGCTA
Source organism: Hyperolius riggenbachi (assembly GCF_040937935.1). Classification (NCBI taxonomy): domain Eukaryota; kingdom Metazoa; phylum Chordata; class Amphibia; order Anura; family Hyperoliidae; genus Hyperolius; species Hyperolius riggenbachi. The sequence continues at coordinate 482,075,404 of NC_090647.1, read as the reverse complement.
CCTACTCTAACCTATCCTGGGGGGCAGCTACCTACTCTAACCTATCCTGGGGGCAGCTACCTAATCTAACCTATCCTGGGGGAAAGCTACCTAATTTATCCTGGGGGGCAGCTACCTAACATATACTGGGGGGCACCTACCTCATCTAACCTATCCTGGGGGGCAGCTACCTAATCTATCCTGGGGGGCAGCTACCTAATCTATCCTGGGGGGCAGCTACCTAACCTATCCTGGGGGGCAGCTACCTACTCTAACCTATCCTGGGGTGCAGCTACCTACTCTAACCTATCCTGGGGGGCAGCTACGTACTCTAACCTATACCGGGGGGGGCAGCTTCCTACTCTAACCTATTCTGGGGGGCAGCTACCTATTCTAACCTATCCTGGGGGAAGCTACTTAATCTAACCTATCCTGGGGGAAAGCTACCTAATCTATCCTGGGGGGCAGCTACCTAACCTATACTGGGGGGCAGCTACCTAACCTATACTGGGGGGCACCTACCTCATCTAACCTATACTGGGGGGCAGCTACCTAATCTAACCTATACTGGGGGGCACCTACCTATCTAACCTGGGGGCACTTACTTGTCTAACCTGTATTCGGGCACCTAGCTAGCCTATACAGGTGGCAACTATACTGGCTACCTATATTGGAGGCACCTACCTAACTAACCTATACTGGGGGCACCTATTCTGGCTACCTATATTAGAGGCACCAACTAGCTAACCTGTACTGGGGGCACCTATCTATCTAACCTATACCGGCGGCGCCTGCCTATCTAACCTATACTGGGGGCAACTATACTGGCTACCTATGCTGGAGGCACCTACCTGGCTAACCTATACCGGGGGCAACTATACTGGCTTACCTATGCCTGGCTACCTATACTGGGGGGACCTATAGCTGGCTATAGGGATTTGGATATGTGTGTGCGTCGGGTGTTGCCAGGGGAGGGGGGCTGTTGTTGCCGTGGGGGGGGGGCCCACATCCAGATTCCGCATCGGGGCCCAGAGGTTTGTAGCTACGCCACTGCACCCTGGCACAAGTTTTATCTTAGGAAACCATCACTAGATTTGGTTGAGATAGACATCTTTAACAATCCTAACATTACGATAAATTCCAAATTCCAGGAAATTAATTCTGATTGAACACTCTCAAATGGATCTAAAATCACCGTTCTTGTTGGCTTTTTAGTAGCAATCACATCTACCAAACAATGCCATGCAAACAGTGTTGAATGACTTGCGTAAACTTGACTTGTTGACTTAACCTCCCACAAACAAACAGAGAACAGGTTTCATTAAATAGTATATATCAGGCCGTTAGATTGTGTAATTTCACAGTCTTTGTACGATAGTCAGTTTATAGTTACAACCCTATGGGATATAGGATGTAATCATTGTTCACTTTGACTTTGCACATAAGGTCACATTATACATCAACAAGTTCTGATTCAATCTTTTGGCTCATGAGCCATGGAAAACTCATCTGTTGTTTTAGAATGTTCTCAGGCCAACAATGTTCATTACAGTGCAATAGAAATGTACTTAATTATTTGTTCATTAATTCTCTTGTGTGCTGGTCAGAACTAGATGAGAATGTTGGCTCTGTGTTGGATGCTATTTCAGAGTTCCTCAGCTCCAGTTTAATCCATGCTTCTGTATATCCAACTCCAACAGAAAATCCATCTATCGCTTGCCTTTTAGAAATGTTCCTGTGCCTTCATCTGGCTCTTCCATTTAAAACCTGTCACAAGCCTGGACTGTGTGTACTGGGCATAATATGAAAAGAAGAACCAATGTCCAATGATGACCTCCAGTGTCCTGTCCTGATTGAAGCGACACGATTAGGCAGGTTTTTATATTAGGTCTTAAAGTACCACTGGAGCGAAAAAGTAAGCAGTTAAAAACTGTCAGACCCGACAGGTTTTGGACTAGTCCATCTCCTCGTGGGGAATTCTGGGGGCTTTCTTTGTTTTCAATATCATTTATCAGCCAGCATCCCTACTCAATTGCACACTATTTTGGCAGTTAGACTTAAAGGAGTACTATCGATTGAAACGACTTTTTTTTTTAATACTCTATTTTAGTGTACACATTACCACTAGTGCTAGGGGCACTCTATTTATTCACCCAGGTCTCTCTCTTGCTATCCCTGCTTAAAAATTCATTTCTCACACAGCTCATAGTAGTTTGGGTCACCCTGAGCTGCTTGGTTACTCTGTCACACAGCTCACAAATATATTTCACTGTGTCACTCACAGCATGCAGGAGACATGAGGAGAAATAGGCTGATCTGAGGTGGTAACAGGTAACTAAATGAGCTAGAATATTGCTGGAATATAACTAGCTATAAACAATAGTCTGTGTTTACACTCAGACTAGCTGCCTGCTTGTGGTGATTCACTCCAGGCTGCATCCACTTTACAAGCTGCTGAGTGGGTCAGACCACTGTCTACAATTAGCATTATTAGTATCTTTATCAGTCAAGAGAAGCAAAGATAATAAACACACATTGCTAGAATCTTTAACCCCTTACCACCATATCAATAAGATTCTTTCAGCAAGGTGATAATTAAACTATAAACTGAGGAGTTGATAGCAACTCCCCTGTGCAGACATGGGCTTAGCCCTCTGGGAGCCCTCAGCATATAGATACATTTGTATCAAACACTGACGGCCAAAACTGACGGAGGATTTTACAGCTGAGAGGAACAGCTGTGTGAGGAATCAAATTGCTCCTAGTACTTGTCCTAATGTGTGCTACAACATACAGCATTTAAAAATAAATGCATACATCGATAGTATTCCTTTAAGCAATAAATGCTTTTGAAAACAGAAACCTGAGAATCCCCCATGAGAAGATGGACTAGTCCAAAACCTGTTGGTTCTGTAAGATTTTAACTGCTTACTTTTTCTGCTGTATTGGTCCTTTAAAAAAAAATGACAGACATTTAAAGATCATGCTTGCATGTCAAACTGCCCTCACATTCTATAGTATCAGTTGTTGACAGGTATTTGCACATTATAATAGCATTTTATATACAAGTGTCTTTCACCTATGCTGGCTTGTTGTTACACCCGTGGGGACAGCTAACCGATACAACATGTTTAGTTTAGTGATCGTGTGAAGATTGAGATCATTGCTTTCTAACAAGTGACACTTACATTGATAATTAACATAGATCTGCTTCTTGTACTAACAAGGTTACTTCTAGGCTACTAGAAAGCAAAAGCTGTACAGCAGTGCTCAGTAAACCTAACACAAAGACTTGCATATTGTGTGCATTTCCAGTGAATTCATGTATTCAGGCAATTACTTTGCTGTCTGTGTAGTGTCAAGTCTGTCGTGCCAGCATCAGCAACCTACAGTAGCAAGAAAAAGTATGTGAACCCTTTGGAACCTTATGGATTTCTGCACCAACTGGTCATTAAATGTGATTTGATCTTCATCTAAGTCACAACAATAGACAATCACAATCTGCTTAAACTGATACCAAACAAAAATGCTTTTATTGAACACACCATGTAAACATTCACAGTACAGGTGGACAAGGTATGTGAACCCTTGGATTTAAAGAGAATCTGTATTGTTAAAATCGCACAAAAGTAAACATACCAGTGCGTTAGGGGACATCTCCTATTACCCTTTGACACAATTTCGCCGCTCCTCGCCGCATTAAAAGTGGTTAAAAACAGTTTTAAAAAGTGTGTTTATAAACAAACAAAATGGCCACCAAAACAGGAAGTAGGTTGATGTACAGTATGTCCACACATAGAAAATACATCCATACACAAGCAGGCTGTATACACCCTTCCTTTTGAATCTCAAGAGATCATTTGTGTGTTTCTTTCCCCCTACATCTCTCATGCACTGAAGTTTCAGGCTGCTTGTTTCTTCCTGCAAACAGCTTTGCCCTTGTCTGTAATTCTTCAGTATGTGAAAGCCCAGCCAGCTCAGAGGAGGATTTATCCAGCTTGTAAAAGATAAGAGAGCAGAGAGAAGCTGCACTAATCTAAATATCACACAGGCAGTGTGCAGAGAGGGGCCTGAAAGGGGGAGTTCATAGCAGAACCACAACACTGAAGAACTTGACAGCCTTCCAGACACAGGCTGACAAGTCTGACAGGGAAAAGATACATTGATTTATTACAGAGACTGTGATAGTAGAAAGTGCTGCAGTAAGCCAGAACACATTAGAATAGCTTTTGGAACTTGTAGGACGATAGAAAAAGGATGCAATTTTTGTTACGGAGTCTCTTTAATAACTTGTTGAACCAGCAATAACTTCAGCCAAACGTTTCCTGTAGTTACAGATCAGACATGCACAACGGTCAGGAGTAATTCTTGACCATTCCTCCTTACAGAAGTGTTCAGTTCAGCAATATTTTTGGGATGTCTGGTGTAAATCGCTTTCTTTAGGTCATGCCGTAGCATCTCAATCGGGTGGAGGTCAGGACTCTGACTGGGCCACTCCCGAAGGCGTATTTTCTTCTGTTTAAGCCATTCTGTTAATTTACGTCTATGCTTTGGGTCGTTATCCTGTTGCTACAACCATCTTCTGCTGAACTTCAGCTGGTGGACAGATGGCCTTAAGTTCTACTGCAAAATGTCTAGATAAACTTTGGAATTCATTTTTCCTTTGATTATAGCAATCCATTCAGGCCCTGACGCAGCAAAGCAGTCCCAAACCATGATGCCTCCACCACCATACTTCACAGTTGGGATGAGGTTTTGATGATGGTGTGCTGTGCTTTTTTTTCTCCACATATAGTCCTGTGTGTTTCTTCCAAACAACTCAACTTTGGTTACATCTGTCCACAGACTATTTTGTCAGTTCTGCTGTGGAACATCCATGTGCTCTTCTGCAAACTTTAAACATGCAGCAATGTTTTTTTTGGACAACAATGGCTTCCTCTGTGCTATCCTCCCATGAACTCCATTCTTGTTTAGTGTTTTACGTATCGTAAATAGACATGGATGTTAGCATATGGCAGATACTTTTGTAAGTCTTTAGCTGACACTCTCGGATTCTTATTCACCTCATTGAGCATTATGCCCTGTGCTCTTGCAGTCATCTTTACAGGATGGCCACTCCTAGGGAGAGTAGCAGCAGTGCTGAACTTTCTCCATTTATAGACTATTTGTCTAAGGCCCGGTTCACATTAGCGGTTGTTTGCCAAACGGACCGGATGACCTGACCGGATCCGGATCGGAACCGTACGGTTCTGATCCGGATCCGATCCGGATCCGGTCAGGTTGCATCAGGTGGTAATCAGGATGCGATCCGGATCCGTTTGGCAAAGTTTAACGTAAAAAAAAAAAAAAATGTTGGGGTCTGGGAGGTCAGCAGAAGGGGGACCTGTGGAATCAGGCCCTCTGCTGTTAGCACTCACCTCCACCTCCGACATGCTGCCAACATCCTGCCAACACCTCCAGCTCGTGCTGCTCCACTCCAAAATGCTTGCCCATGTGTCCCCAGCCAATATCGCCGCAAAAATCCGCATAGGAAGTGGGGTAGAACATCCGGATTTCTCAGCCAGTGTGTTGTGCGGCCTCCGGTTCCCATTTGTTTGTATTGGCCGGATGGTGCAGTCCGGCTCCGCCCCGGATACGGCTGCCGGAGGGGCCGGATGAAAAAATAGCGCATGTTGGAACGGAGTCCGGATCCGGCCCGGATCCGGTCCGGCTCCGGTTCTGCAGAACGGACCCATGTGAACGGACGCATAGGCTTTAATTGCTATGCCGTGCGTCCGTTCCGTCCGTTCTGCAGGCGGTGCGGCTCCGGCACGGCGATTCCGGAGGGCCACCGCAAGTGTGAACCGGGCCTTACCTTGGACTGATGAACTGCAAGGCTTTTGGAGATACTTTTATAACCATTTCCAGCTTCATGCAAGTCAACAATTGTTAATCGTAGGTCTTCTGAGAGCTCTTTTGTGCAAGGCATCATTCATATCAGGCAAAGCTTCTTGGGAAAAGCAAACCCAAAACTGGTTTGTGTTTTTTATAGGGCAGGACAGCCGTAACCAACACCTCCAATCTCATCTCGTTGATTGGACTCTACCTGGCTGACACCTCACTTGAAGATGTCAATAGTCTAGGGGTTCACATACATTTTCCACCTGCACTGTGAATGTTTACATGGTGTGTTCAATAAAAACATAGAAACATTTAATAATTTGTATGGTATTAGTTTAAGCAGACTGTGATTGTCTATTGTTGTGACTTAGATGAAGATCAGATTTGCGCAGAAAACCATCTAATTCCAAGGGGTGCACATACTTTTTCTTACTACTATGGTCCTGATTCACAAAGTGGTGCAAAGTGTTTGCACGCCTGTGAAAAGCCCTTTATCACGCCTAAACTCAGTTTAGGCGTGATAAAATGAAACTCACGCGAAATTCCCGCGCATTCGCGCGACGCACGGTGCAGTGCGCGCGATGCGCCCATTAAACCCTATGGGCGCTGCGCGCGTAATTGCGCGATTGCGTGCGGGACTTTGCGCGCGATAAAGAGCACAAAGCTGTGCTGACTCAGAGGTGCAAAGGTTACTTATCACGCCTAAAGTCTTTTAGGCGTGATAACTGAGTTATCACCGCTTTGTGAATCAGGCCCTATATGTGATGCACCTACTGTGTTGCCAAATGGATGTTAAAGAAACCAAAACTGGGAGGAATATATATATAAGAAACCTTTAATAATTCCATTCTGCCTGTTTTGCTAATTCTCAACCTCTAATACAATGAAAGTGTACCAGAGCTGAATATATTAAAAAGTTTTATACATACCTGGGGCTTCCTCCAGCCCCACCCACTCAGATCGCTCCCTTGCCGCTGTCCTCCGCTATCTGCAGTTCCGTCACTTCAGCCAGTCTACGCAGGAGAAGTGCGCCCTCTACATATCTCTCCAGTGGCTGCTGGAGAGATATGCAAACAGCGCACTTCTCTTTTATCAGACTGGCTCCGAGTGATGGAAGTGGCAGTACCCGATACCAGAGCTGCAGGCAGCGGAGGATTGCGGTGTGGGAGTGATCCGAGTGGATGGGGCTGAAGGAAGCCCCAGGTATGTATAAAACGTTTTAATATATTCAGCTCTGAGTCACTTTAAATTACTGACTTAAGTCAGGTATGCAGATTTTATATTCTGATTCTACTTTGACTCCACTGGCTGCATGCTCGTTCCAGGTGTTTGACTGCTATTTCTAAAGTCAAAAGATAATCCTAAACCAGGTAACTGGCATCTGTAAAGATGGTGGCCTCCATAGTCCTCTGTTCCCAAGTACACTTTTAGAATGTACATTAGCAGTTTTAGATACATATTGGCAAAGAGGCACATGTTAAAATAAAACAATAAATCCACAAGAAGGCATACGTGTGGAAAAGGCCCCTGTTTGAAAAGGCACAGGATAGGGCTAGTAGTATATCTATAAATTTACCAATATTCTATATATAGTAAAATATTGGTAATATTTATCAATATTTAACCATGACATAACCTCTCCCTACTCACACAGAATGCTCCCTTGGGGAATGCCTAACCTTAAACTCCCCCATGAGCAACTACTAACCTTAAACCTTAAAACCCCCTTCCCCCGCCCCTCCTGTAGGCGCCTAACCTTAATGCCAGGATGCATCCTATTTAAAAGGGTGCCAGGGGCCACTCGCTGTGCAAACTGCATCTGCTATATGTAGCTGCAGTTCACATAGGTGGAGCTGGAGCCTGCTATTATAAAGGGCGCCCTTTTAAATAGGACACATTGCATGCCCACTTAAACTTTTCTACTAGGGTAACTTTCCTACTGGAGTAAAAATGCCTATAATAAGGAATTGGCAGAGAATATAGGTAGAATTTGTGATGGTAACATTTGCCAATTTGTAACTCGTATTTTATCATGCGTTTCCATGCGCTTTTCTTATTTGTAGGTGTGTTTGCATTTTTGGTCCATTTCACTAATAAAAAAATAAATGAAATAAACCTGAGATTGCAAAAAAATCACAAACAGTAACATTTGGGGCAGCGTTTACATTGGAGAGAAATCTAATCACAATGGGGTAAAATAATTGTACCCGGCCGCACTCCCTTAATCGTTTTTGAGGTGCAACGATCAAGACATCAGAGCACCAGGTGGCAATCAACAATTTGCATCCCAAAAAGATCAGCACACTTAGCAGTATCTTGTAAAACATCTAACTCTTTTAATACAAAAAGTTTCCATAAATACACTTCGTGTTCAACAAGGACCAGCAACTCGCAGTAGATAGGCGCCGAAGGCGCCCATAGTCCATCAAATGCCTGCTGGCCAAGTTGTATAGAGATTCCGTGAGAGAATAGAGTTCAAGATCCACACTTCCCAGAAAAAATGGGTCTCGAAACATGGCGACAGACACTGGCCTAATGCTGTTGCGGGGATCAGCCCGTCTTCAAGCCGATAAATGTTCACTTTTTTTGAGTGAACATTTATCGGCTTGAAGACAGGCCCAAAACAGCATTAGGTCAGTGTCTGTCGCCATGTTTTGAGACACATTTTTTCCAGGGAAGTGTGGATCTTGGACTCTATTCCCTAACGGACTCTCTATACAACTTGGCCAGCAGGCATTTGATGGACTATGGGTGCCTTTGGCGCCTATCTACTGCGAGTTGCTGGTCCTTGTTGAACCTGAAGTGTATTTATGGAAACTTTTTGTATTAACCTCCCTGGCGGTACGCAGTTTCAGATGCTGCGTCCGCGGGAGGATTTTTTAAAATAAAATTTGATTTAAATGTTTAAGCTAGCACTTCGCTAGCTAAATATGCCCCCCAAGTCCTCCGGCACCCCTCTGATCCCCCCAATCGCTGCCAGTAATATTTACCCGTCCGCGATCCCACGAGAACCGCAGCTTCACTGTTTAGCTTCAGTCGTCGCTATGGCGATGATCGGACATGACGTCATCGACGCCATGACGTCATGCGCAGTCCCGATCCTCCCCATAGCGATGCCTGGAGCTGATTGGGAGGCTGCTCCATCGCGGGATTTCTGGGGGGTACGTATAATTGTGGTGATTGGGGGAGAGCGGAGGCACTTGGGGGGAATGTTTAGCTAGCGAAGTGCTAGCTTAAACATTTAAATTTTTATTTAAAAACCTCAGGGGGCCAATGCGATCCTCTCTGGCGGCTAGCCTGACACTGTGTCGGGCTTACCGCCAAGGAGGTTAAAAGAGCTTGAAGTTTTGCAAGATACTGCTGAGTGTGCTGATCTTTTTGTGATACAAATCACAATGGGGTAACACCATGATTTCTATTTTTCCAGTGGTGGCTTTGCTGAAAATTGGATTAGAACAAATGCAGTGGAAAAAGACCCTTAGGGCCCTTTCACACTGGTGCAGTGTGGTAAATTTACCGCACCCCACCGCAGCCGAATGAGTCTATGGGGTAGTTCACACTCCCCACATTGCGGTGCCTTGCGCCGAAAGTGCTCTATCTAACACATGGACATACCTACATTACCGCACAGCGACCTGCGACAGACCGGAAGTCATGGAAGTCTATGGTAATGCGCGTGTATTTAAAAAAAATCTGCTACAGTCTTCCACATTGCACATGCGCGGAAGCGTATTTTAGAAATATGCTTCCACACACGTCGTCGATTGGCCAACAGGAAGTGAGCGTCTATTCCTGCTTGGATGGATGCCAGGTGGGGATTACTGCATACTAACGCGGTAATCCCTGAAGGCCTGTTGACGGTGCAGTGCGGGCCGCACCGCTAACTCTACTCTGCAGTCTGAAGCCAGCCTGAGGTGTTATGCCGGGAAATGCCCTCTCCTTTTTTAAAGACCCCATATCTATATAGTATGCAAACAGTAGGGGGACAAACAGAATATTGTGTACCACAATGAATGCCAGAATTGGTAATCCCAACCCTGTGAATACTCATTCCAACTATTTTGCCAAATAGTATAATACTCCGGATTACGCTGCCTTGCGGTGCCTTTTTTCCTGTACCTCTACATGTTAGTAATTATTAAACAAGTGCTGAACCTCCTAAGGCTTCAATATAATCTGTTTCTTATACTTGTCTTATTTAATTGTCCAATAAACATAGAAATCTCTTCTCTGTGTCTCATGAATAAATAACAAGCCATTACATTTCCTGCTATGAGCCAAAACCATTGGCACCACGGCTGGACCTGGAACCGTGCTCCTTCCACTAGCTTAAACAAGCCATGTTCTATCTGTGCTTCCCTGCAAGCATGCCAGTATACCCAACAATGTTCTTCATTTAGGCAATGGTAATTAAGCAATTGTGAGTGTTCTTGGCAGGAGTTTCAAGCAGCAAATCTCATTGCCAGCTCTTACTGGAAAATCCAGTCCACAATGCATAACCTGAGGGATGTTCTATTTCTTATTCAGTGTTTCGACTGACCTTACTTCTATTGAGTTCAACTGATGATGACCAGAGACTAATGAAGGCATTCCCCCCGAGCTATTCATTTTTCTATGGTAAAGGACTATAGGGCAGGCAAAGTGTACTGTATAATTATACTTACCTTCAGCCCCACTTATATAGACGGTGCCGTAAAAGTACCTCTTGTCAATTCTACAGTAGAATTCCTTCATACGTTGGCGTAGCAATAGGGGATGCACAGGTTGCGACTATACTGGGGCCCCTGGACCATAGGGACCCTCCTTTGTATCTATCTTATTAGCTTTTTATTGGTGCTATGCTGGTAATGAACACCTCTATATGTGCTTTGCATAGGGGTAATCCTTAACAAACTGTTACTCCTTACTCTAAATACACCTCTCTGACACTGCAGCTGTCATTGGTAGGTTTTGGTGCTCTATATCAATAGAGTGCTTGGGACCCCATGTAACACTCACACTAGGGCCCCAAGCTCCTTACTTGCACCATTTTTTGGTAAACTCCAAGGGACTGGGAAAAGGGGTTTATTATATCAGAAGTTTACTGTATTAGAAATGTTCATACTCAAGTGCATAGAGTATACTACAGTACTGGACCTCAATTCAGTCAATAATTGGGAGTCCCTTTTTCTTTTCAATGCTTCAGGAAGTGAGCACAGACAGCGTCTACGCTAGATCAAAATGCACAGTGCTCTATATACAGGGAATTGAATGCAACAATCACACAACAGCTTGCACGGGACGCATAGGTCTCACCAGTTAATGCAAGTACAGTACTTATAGTGTGTCCATGTCTGTGCAGCCTGGAAGATACTGTAGCATTGCAGTCATGCACAAGCAAGTCACAGATGATTCCCTCAGTAATCAGGCAGTAGGTTACACAGGAAGCATAGGTCTCACTGGCTGGTGTTTTTGAGGTAACCCGAAGACATAACAACAAAAGTTGTTTAGGTGATACCTTTAATGACTAACTGTACAATATTCCTTTGCAAGCTTTCGAAACTAAGTTTCTTCTTCAGGCATGTTTCAGAGCTGGATCAGAAGGTTCTGATCCAGCTCTGAAACATGCCTGAAGAAGAAACTTAGTTTCGAAAGCTGGAAAAGAAATCGTGTACAGTTAGTCATTAAAGGTATCACCTAAACAACTTTTGTTATGTCTTTCGGATTCTCTCCATGACTAATACAGGACCTCACGCTACTGGCTTCCTCATTTTTAAGGTAATTCACGAAGGCCTAGAGTAGTGTGCAGATAGCAAGCAGGCTTCAAATGGCTGCCAGCCCACCCACAGCTCAAGGGTCTCTGACTGACTCGTGATGCATGTGCCTGCCCACTTTTTACTATGGCTGGGCTGGATACAGAATACCATAGGGGGCAAAAATACAGGTTTACTATAACATAAGTTCTACTACATCAGGGTTACTATACCAGGCATTACTCCCATATAATTAAAATGGGGCTTGGCTGGGACTTGGACACTTTTTGTTTCATTTTTCACTGTTAAACACTAGGTTGATTTTTTTTTTTTACAAATAAACATTCTTTTTCTACCCCCTCGTTTGTTTGACTGGCACATTTGTGTTGTGAAAATAAGCTTAGAGAGACTATACAGCCTAAAATTTACATTGTGTGTATCATGTTCTTAAAGTGAACCTCCGGACTAAAAATGGACTCAGCAGCACTGAAAAGGCTTGGTGTTTCTTTAACAGTTTCACAGCATCAGAACTTTGTTTCTCTTATACAAGCCTCATTTTTAGCTGCACAGAAGAAAACTGCCCGGGCTTTTTTCCCCTGATGCTGTGCAAAGCATGATGGGATTTCTGATGTTGTTGTTCTCGTTCTGCTGTTTTGGTGCAATTTTTTTTTTTTACATTTTGAATTTGACATTTGAAGCCTAACGTGTGCAGCTGGGAGGGGTGATCAGGACACAGGACAGTTGGAACTGTGTCTCATGCTCCGTGTCACCTCCTTTCAACCAAAAAGATGGCTGCCCCCATGACAAAGATGGCAGCCCCCATGAATCACAAACATTTGCCTGTTCTTTTAAAACAGGGTGGGTAAGAGATTATATTACCTATCTATTCTAATTAACATAACTAATGTAACTTGATGACAGTATGTTTGTTTAGGCTGAAGTTCCCCTTTAAATAAAAAGTTATTACCAGGTCTTTTGTCAACCGCTCCCTGCCCAAGCCCCATGTGCCAGTTTCCAGAGCTTAGCCCTACCCCCTTGCAGACAATTGCCGTGACACTCTGTATTGGAGAGAGAGTGAAGTGGAAGCACCACAGCACATCTCTGCAAGGGGTTAGGGCTAAGCACCAAAAGCCAGCACACACGGGGGGAGTAGCAAAAAATAAAGACCCGGCAAGTCTTTATTAGTGATAATCGTTATGTGCTAATTACAATAATGCGGAATTTCATTTAAAATTTCGCAATTATGGCCATACATAATTACAATTTGGAAATGTATTTGATTTCGCGTCATTTCGCCTAATCCATTTTTATTATTTCTCGTAATTTTAGTGCAGACTTTAGGGGTTAATAGCAAAGCTCTCATACATGCTATCGTCCCCAAAATCGCTGCATATGGTAAACGAAAGAGTGGGAATAAGTAAAAAAAAATATTTTTCAAAATGACCTTATAGTTTGTTTGTTTTTTTTAAATTGATTTTAGAAATAGAAAGAAAAATGGTTTTTTAACTTAGAGAAAAATTACCATTTTTTGCTCTGCATTTTTAAAATAGGTTTTCTCAAAATATAAAGCGTAATTGCAAAATTACGGTTGATTACGGTCACGCGATTTTACGATTTTGCATTACAATTTCAAATCATAATTGCGAGTTACGATGCGAAATTACAATTACGCGATATTAGTGCTCATCACAACTTTTTTTTTTTTTTTTGAGAACATGATACAGAACCTGATAGACACAATGTGAATTTTAGGCCCCTTTCACACTGGCGGTTGCTGTGGCTTGGTTTCGTCGCAGGCCTTCACTACGCCAATGACAGTCTGCATCCCCGATGCTTATCTACGTTAATGCACACCCGACGCTTATCTACATTACCGTCAATTCGCGGATGCAACATGCGACGAACCGGAAGTCTTGTAAATCTATTTTTAAGGTTCTGAAATTCCAGGGCTCACTAACATTTTTTTCATGCTTGGGATAATTACTGATTTTTTTTCCCCAAAACCACATGACTTGCCGCACAGATGTTTCACTACAGTGATAAATATTTATTTTATTCTGAGTAGCCTCTTCACATTTCCGGGTTCTGGAGAACTGATCATTGTATAATTTGGAAACGTTCTTTACATCTCTCTCTCTCTAACATCTGTTGTGTGAACATTTAAAAATCATGCATGGTAATTTGGGCGTGGCATACCCCCCAAAATATACAGTTAAAAGGGCGCAGGAAATAGCTGTAGTAGAATTTCAGTGAATTTACCCATATTCTACTGCTTAATTCAGATACAGTGAAATATCTGTACTTTTTGCCAATATCTCACTATGACCTAATCTCTACTCTCACACAGAACTCTACTCTCGTGGTGTCTAACCTTAACCCTTCTGGTGGTGCCTAACCTTAGCCTCCCCCCTGGTGGTGCCTTACCTTAACCCTCCTGGAGGTGCCTAACCTAAACTTCCACCCTGGTGCCTAACCCTTAACCCCCCCCCCCCCCCCCCCATGGGCGCCAAACCCTAATCTACTCAGTTAGCAACTAACATTAACCTCTTTAACCTTGAAGAGACTCCGAGATAAAAAAAGACCTAAAGATTTGATACTTACCCTGGGCTTCCTCCAGCCCCATAAACACGTGTGAGTCCCTCCACTTCGTCCCGCAGTCTGCTGTTCAGCCACGATCAGCCCCCATAATTTGCTCAGTCGGCATTAGTCTGGGTCTTCTGCGCATGTGTGGGCCTACTGCGTATGCGCCATAGACCCGGACTGACGCAACGTGTTTATGGGGCTGGAGGAAGCCTTGGGTAAGTATCAAATCTTTAGGTCTTTTTAACCTCCTACCCCCTTCCGCTTTCCCGATCCTGAATGCCCACGACAAATTTGGGCAACGCTTTGCACCCTCTATTAGTAACCACAGTTCATATTGTGGGCGGCCCTGACTATTTAGCAGGCGCCCACATTTTTCCGGGTTCCGTTTAGCTGTTCCGTCTGTTGCAGTCTTACATATTGAATTGTAGCAGTTACCCTTTATATTATCAGGTTAAACGTTACAAATGTAAAAGGGCTGTGGGCATTGCTTTCTGCCTTTACTTATTACAACATTTATTCATTTACCGTGTGGCATGCCGCTTGATTGGTAAGGTAACTACCACGTTCTGAACTGGTGGCAGCGAGATGTAGACAGAAATGTGAGATTGAATGCAGCGTTCTGAACCCGAGTTATTTCAGTAAGCAGTCTGGCATAGAGACAGGCATCCTGGGAATTCATTTCATTTAAGCAGGATCAGATGAAGATGATGAGACAGAATCCATACCTGGGAATAAATTGGCAGAAGAGACGGCTGTACAGCCCAGCTTGTTTGCTAAACTCTCTGATGGTTCTTGATTCTATCTACAAGCAATAAAGATCCCCCTCTACAGGATGCACATTATTGATGGAGGATATTTGCCAGTCATTAGCGATTATTTACTACTATATGATGGGAGTGGGTGTTACTTTTAGAGATGTAAAATGTTGTTTAAGGCAAAAGCAATCATTGAAATAAAGAAGAAATATGAAGAACATGACATTTTCAGGTGGAACTCTAGCCAACAATGTTATGTTTGTTTTGAACAGAACAGGCAAGAGTGAGTGCCACTGTCTTCTGGATTTTTTGGAGGGTTATCTAAATCTCGCCATTGGGGGACGTTGGCTGATGACTAGTCTCAAGTAATGTTTACATTTTTAGTGACCAATTAATTTTGAAAACAGATTATGTAGGTAGAAAAAAACAAAGTTTTGTGAAACCTTTAATGTCTAACTGATGAAGTTAAATTATGCAAGCTATCTGGGATCTAGTCTCCTCCTTCAGGCATATTTTCAGATGTTAGCTGAAGTAAAACACGAAGATGTTTGTTTGTTTTGTTGTGTGTTTACTATTTACTTGCATCAGTGTTTTACGTCAGCTAATATCTGGAAATATTCCTGAAGAAGGGGACTAGATCCCAGAAAGCTTGCATAATTTAACTTTATCAGTTAGCCATTAAAAGGTATTACTTTTACAAAACGTTGTTTTCTCTACCTACATAATTTCTTTGTCTAACACGGTACAGAATTTTTTTTGCTACTGTGAAAACAAAAAAACTGGTGGGGCCACTTGATCAGGAATGATTGCATCATCCATTGTTTACTGGTCGATCGGCACAGCGGAGTTTACCATATGTACAATCGCAACTGGTATCAATATCAGGAATAGTTTGGGTCTTTTACACACGCCTGAGTATCGGCTAAGGTGGTCGTTATCACCCTCTTTAGCCAACTTTAGTCATGCATGCGTATGAGGCTTAACGTGAACCAGAAACAAAGCACCCTGGTGTATTTTACCATATATATCAGTGGGAACATTAGAGAAAACACCTACCCTGTTCTCTGTCATCCTTCACTGCTCAGCCTGTTTGTTATCAGCCCTGATAAAATCCCAGACTTAGCATTCAGTCTGGCTTTTCTCAGGAATCATTATAGCTGATTGATTATAGCAGAGCAAGAAGGGGGCAGGCTTGGGCTTGAAAAGACATCAGAGAAGACAGACTCGGCTATAATGATTCCTGAGCAAAGCCAGACTGAATGTTCAGTCAGGGATTTTATCAGGGCTGATAACAAGCAGGCTGAGCAGTGAAGAATGAAACAGAGAGCAGGGTACGTGTTTTCTCTAATGTTACCACTGATATATGTGGTAAAATACATGAGGGTGCTTCGTCTCTGGGTCACTTTAAGGCTCAGTTCACAGCGGGACGTTGCAGAGCTGCGTTATAAAGTCTCATAACGCAGCTTTCCGCACTTTAGAGGTAACACACTGCATTACCATAACGCTACACATTACAATGTGACGGTATTGTAATGTGTAGCGTTATGGTAATGCAGTGCGTTACCTCTAAACACACACGTTGGCAGGTACAGGAAAGCATACTTTTCATTGCCTGTATGCTTTACTGTACCTACTGTATGCAACGGTAGTGCAGCATTGATGTGCGTTACTAACTTTTTTTTGTGTTGTAATGCTGCATTGTAACTTTAACGTTGCATCACAGCGTAATGTCCCACTGTGAATACAGCCTAAAAGGAGTGGAGATGCTCTTTAATTTGGAGAGATGGAGGCATAATTTCCATCACTTGATATGCCAGTGCAGATGATCTGATGCAGAGGGATAATGGCTAGGGATGAGAAATTTTGGGAGTATGGAAATCTCTGATTATAGGAAAGGAAAGTATAGCTATCGCCCCGGGCAACCAGACTGCAGTTGTGTACTTCTGGTTATAACACAACAGCAGTTGTCTGATTCATTTGGCTGGCTCTTGTACCGCTGTCTTCCTTTTACTTACCGTACCTGTTAAACATCTGGACTAATGACGCTTTTCCAGTTGGCCTGTTAATTGAATTGTGTGCCGAGTCTGCTGCTGAGGTTGTGTCATCATCAGTCGCGCTGAACTGCTTGTTGGCAGGAACTCATAATGTATGAAAAAAAAACACGGCTTTATTCCAATAACTGCAAATACAGGAAGCTGTGAAAGACTTGGCTTAGCCAACTTCAGTAATTAATTGCTCATTAGACTTTAATCTTTGACATTACAACAAAAGCTGCTGTTAGAGCTACCCTGAGTGAAATGTTTCTGCAGCCTCTTGTGCTTTGAGGACATGTTATTAACCATCGTGGGCTTTTTGTGTTTTCACAGAATATCGATATAACAAACTTCAGCAGCAGCTGGAGCGACGGCCTGGCCTTCTGCGCCCTTCTCCACACTTATCTGCCAGCTCATATTCCGTACCACGAGCTCAGCAGCCAAGACAAGGTACCCACTCTACTGGGAGAGCTGCTCTTCCGCTGTCATTTTCTAACAGGCTATGAAAGTGCAAATAGTGCTATGGAGCTAGGCAGAATGTTCTATTGTAATTACTGTCCCTGCATTATACTGCCTTATTATGTTGATTGGCTTATCGAGCACATGTTTATCACACAGTGGTGTACATTAAAGCATAATTACAATCTGGCATAGCCTGCAATAAAAGCTTTCTTCCAACTCCTTATCACCCATATAGTTGCCCACCTACCTTTAGCTCAGAATAATCACATCTATATAAATAAAATAGCAACTGATTTACTAAAGGCTCATACACACATCCAACAAAGTGCAAGACTTGTATTTTCTGCACACCAACCAACTGAACGACCAAGTCATTGCACACTGCGCACACTAGTGGAACTACGGACTGCATGATATTCAAAACAAGTACAAGTCGGTCAAACGACTTGTGCACACGTGGCCAACTGAACAACATCAGCCCAACAGTTGTGTTAGTCTATTCACAGGTTGGATTGGGCAAACTGCCTGTTATCAGTCACTCATCTAGTCATCTGCCATGCGAAACACGCCCAACTATTGTTCATCAGATTAAGTTTAGACGATAATTGGGTGGGATATTTGCACCTGTGTATGAGCTTTAAGACTTCTGTAAACACCTTTAACCCCTTTGCAGCCAATTTATTTAGAGGCTTGCAAGTGCAATTTATTTTAGTACATTTTTAATTTATTTTTTAGTTTGCTTCTAATTAGTGCTACTGTAATGTGCGTTTATGGCCACTTTTCACTAGGGGGCACTGTGAAAAAGTATGCTTTCAGTATCGATATATCCTGCTAGTAGAGAGAGATCAAAGCATTCCAAGAACTTACAGCACAAGAAGTTCTGCTGACTGAGGTCAAAAGCAGTGCACTTATCTCAATCAAGATAACTCTATTGAAACTGCTAATGGGTTAATGAGGAGAGTGATCTAACAAGCCTGGACTGAAATTATTACCATTAAAAGACCAGTTTTAAAGGTTAATGGACCTTATCCAATTTACATTTTCTCCTAAGTTTCCTCTGTGAGATTTTCAAATTATAATCAAAATGCCTTTTAACCATTTTTGTCTTTTGGACGTGACTTTCACATCCAAAAGGCTGCTGGTCTGCTGCTGCGCACGATCGTGCATGTGCCGACACGCTCCCGTGCCGCCCCCCGGTAGCCCGGAGATCAATGAATGGGAACATTCTTCCCATTTATTGATCTAAGTCCCTGGTAGAAAAACCAACGGCTTCTTTTCAGAGGCCGCGATCTTTCTGAAAAATAAATAAATCATGCCCTCCTTGTAGTTCCTGTGAGCGAGGGTGCTCGCTCACAGGATAGAAAAACAAAAACTACATGCACATACATTTTTATTACAAAAAGACACAATAAATTACATTTACAATTAACTGTTTACCTCCCACACCAAAAAAATACCCAAATAAAATTTTTAACTAAAAAATAATAATAAAAAATTTAAAAAAAAGTTACCTAAGGTTCTGAACTTTTTTTAATATGCATGTGAAGAGGGTATACATCTAATATTTTTTAAATTATAAGCTTGTAAATAGTGATGGACGCAAAACGAAAAAAAAAATGCACACCCAAGATAAGGTTGTTGCTTAATTGTGGACAGACCAAATTTGATCAGCTGGACAGTCACTGTTGTTCTATCATTGAGCTACCACAGCCCGGCGACCATATGGGCTTGAAAACCGCCACGGCCTGCATTCTCGCCATAGTGCGCACCAGTCCAGCACGGCCATCACTACAAACAGCTGTTTGCGGTGCGTTACACAGTAAGTTTGGTGTGTCAGTGTGAAGCAGTACTCTAATTACCTTCTCTGATGTATACACATGCAAGATGTTTTAAAGCACTTTAGGCCTGCAATTTAGCATTCAATGTGATTTCTGCCCTTAAAAAGCTGCTTTGCGTCAAATCCAGATTTTTTTTTTCCCCCAGGACTTTTGGTGTCTATCCCACCCCTCCATGCAAAAACTCAGATGTTAGACCCCTTGAAACATCTTTTCCATCACCTTTGTGGCCAGCATAAGTGTTTCTAGCTTTCAAAGTTTGCCTCCACATTGAAGTCTATTGTGGTTCGCGAAAGTTCGCACAAACCGAACTTTTCCGGAAGTTCGCGAACCGAAAATCGGAGGTTCGGGCCGTCTTTATAACTCCTTTGTTTGATTATCAAACAGAAGCATCCCTCATCATATATCTCATGCTGGGAATACACGATGCAACTTCCAGTCTGATCAACGAGAAATGACTGATTTATTTCTGACCTGTTTCTGATTGATAATGGGATCGATTTTGTGAAATTATAATCTGAAAATCGATCAGGAGCAGTTTGGACATGTACACACAATACAACTTCCCGTCAGATTACCTGTCGATAGGACGGGAAATTGCATTGAGTGTTCCCAGCATTAAACTCGCCATATGCTTTTCATTTGGATTGTGTTATCTTGTCCTGTTTTATCACTATATGTATTATAAAAGTAAAGAGACAGATCCTGCTTTGAACAGTATCAGTAGCTTTTCTATGGCTTTTATTTTTCGCCTGGTAACTTAGTTGAAGTTTTTCAGCCGCTGGCCCTGGGGGATGGAGCTGGTGTATTCTGAACATCTCCAGCCTTGCTTATGTAATAGCCATCTTCTTGCACAGACAGGGCAAAACAACAAATGAAGATTTATAAAGGGGGATTGATTTTTAAATATAAAGAAACAGAGCAGCTGTTTGACTAAATTTAGGGGTAGCTTTTTATACTATCCCTGACCAAAGGGGCGAGACACCTTTTATTATTATTTTTTAATAAAGTGTTCCCCCGCAGGCTGGTACCAATGTGATTAAACGCTTAATAGAAATGAAACACAATATTTGCCCTTGAGGACGTGTGCTTTAGATGTAATATCTTCCATTTTTTTCTCTGGCTGCCTCCCCTGCACGTTGCAGGCTCAGATGTAAAATTATTTATAGTGTCCTTCTGAACTGATAAATAGGACCTTCAAGTGGTATAGTTGGGTAGAAGAATGTAGGCAGTTTCTTGTGTCGTCTTTGCATGTGTGTGCTTGTCCTCTGATGTACTGAGTCGAAAATGCGTTCCCATTGGTAAATGAAAGCTATGGAAAGTTGCACACTTGCAATATGGAGTAGCATCCCAATATGTAGAAGTCTGGGGATAAAGTTAAGTATTGCTATATAGTACATGACTTAGAAGCTGGTGTCATGACTTTCCAACCCCAAAAGTATCTCCCGTATACAGGGTTTGGAAAGTAGAAGTTAGAGTGGTGTCAACTAAAGCCTTGTACACACGTTAGTTAAAAGTTGTTTGAAACATCTTACAAATGACAGAGTTAGCCTTTTTGGACAACAATTGTTGTAAAAGAAATACAGATATATGACAACAATGGGTGACCAGTATTGAGTATTCTGCCTGATCCAACTGGCGGATCAATTCAGATGACAATTGGGCAGATATCGTGCAGTTGGCCAGTTTTTGCAAGATGTTGTTTAGCCATGCGCCATGCCGGATGAGTAATACATGACAATATTTGAACATTTCTTGATCCTCTCACCACCAGCGATCATTCTGGGTGACAGTAATTGAGTTAGCATATGGGATATTAGAGTTGGTGAATAGCTTTGTGTTAGATTATGGCTAGGCATAGAATTGGAGATGGGTTAGGTTTTTTTTTACCAGTGTTACGCATTTGGGTGGCCATTTGCTAAATGAAACCTTGGAAATAGTGTAGCAGTGGGAAAGGGGTTAAGCACGACAGAATTGAAGCCTAGGATTTAGTATGGACATATAATATGGTTAAAGGACAACTGAAGAGATGTATATGGAGACTGCCATGTTTATTTCCTTTTAAGCAATACCAGTTGCCTGGCAACCCTGCTGACCCTCTACCTCTACAACTTTTAGTCATAGACCCTGAACAAGCATGCAGCAGATCAGGTGTTTCTGACATTATTGTTAGATCTTGCAGAAACTCCACACGATCCGCACCATCAATGGTCCATCTTTATTTACATCCACTTAAAACATGATAAAAAATGTTGTGGGTAAGTACAAGGTGACGAGGTGTAAATAAAGATGGACCATTGATGGTGCGGATCATGTGGAGTTTCTGCAATATCACTTGTTACTTCAAGGTGGATCGCTGCACATCTTCAGCCATTGGTGCAGGAGCATTTATTTATAAAATTATTGTTAGATCTGACAGATTCGCTGCATGCTTGTTTTTGGTGTTATTCAGACACTTCTGCAGCCAAACAGACCAGCAGTGGCCAGGCAACTGGTATTGTTTAATAGGAAATAAACATGGCAGCTTCCATAGTCTTCTCACTTTATTTGTCCTTTAACCCTCCTGGCGGTTTGCAAAAAAATCGCCAGGGGGCAGCAAATCTTTTTTTTTTAATTTTTTTTTTTTTTTTCATGTAGCGAGACAAAGTCTCGCTACATGATAGCCGCTGCTCAGCGGCATCCCCCCAGCCCCTCCGATCGCCGGCGGCGATCGGAGATCCGGAGATCCCGTTCAAAGAACGGGATCTCCCGGAGGGCTTCCCCCGTCGCCATGGCGACGGGGCGGGATGACGTCACCGACGTCATCGACGTCGTGACGTCAAAGGGGATTCCGATCCACCCCATAGAGCTGCCTGGCACTGATTGGCCAGGCAGCGCACGGGGTCTGGGGGGGGGGGGCGGCTGCGGCTGCGACGGATAGCGGCGGATCGGCGGGTAGCGGCGGCGATCGGGCACTGCACGCAGCTAGCAAAGTGCTAGCTGCGTGCAGCAAAAAAAAAATTATGCAAATCGGCCCAGCGGGGCCTGAGCGGTGCCTCCCGGCGGCTTACCCCGAGCTCAGCTCGGGCTTACCGCCAGGAAGGTTAAAGAGACACTGAAGCGAAAAAAAAAATATGATATAGTGAATTGGTTGTGTACTATGAATAATTACTAGAAGATTAGCAGCAAAGAAAATATTCTCATACTTTTATTTTCAGGTATATAATGTTTTTTTCTAACATTGCATCATTCTATAATATGTGCAGATTACACAGCACTCAGCATTCAAAATAAGTCTTTGGCCTAGTGCACACCAGAGCGTGTCGGCTGCAGTTTGCGATCTGCTTGCGGGTGCGGATCCGCTTGGGTAATGTATTTCAATGGGCTGGTGCACACCAGAGCGGGAGGCGTTTTGCAGAAACGCATACTCCCGGGCTGCTGCAGATTTTGGATTGCGGAGGCGTTTCTGCCTCAATGTTAAGTATAGGAAAACCGCAAACCGCTCTGAAAAACGGCACTTCAGAGCGGTTTGCCAGGCGGTTTTTGTTACAGTAGCTGTTCAGTAACAGCTTTACTGTAACAATACATGGAATCTACTACACCAAAACCGCTACACAAAACCGCAAAACGCTAGCTGAAACGCTGCAGAAAAAGAAGAAAAAGCGTTTCAAAATCTGCTAGCATTTTGCGGATCTGCTAGCGTTTTTTGGTGTGCACCAGGCCTTTCAGAGCAGTCTGTGAAGTAATGACCTCTCCTCTAGCAGAGGAAAAGTAAATAGTCCAGGAACAGTTGAGATAATAAAAGTCAGATAACAGCCCTCTCCACGACTAACTTAGTCGGAGAGCTTAATGGCTTGTTTGCATAGAGATAACAACTGGAGTTTCTCAACTCTTCCTGTACTGGAAACAATTACACTGATGTATTTGATCTTAATGTTTAATTTCTTAGCTGTGCTACACATACAAATCATAATATCATCATTTTTTTTTCGCTTTAGTGTCTCTTTAAGGTTAGGCTAGATAAGTGGTCAGTAAAGGTAAGACAGGGGCAGCAGAAACAGGAGTTACTCACTCACATCGGTGTGTAAGCTTTGTTTAATGTGCCCTTGTGAACCTAACAAAATGCCATTCATACTGTTTAGTGGAAGCCATCCATCCCTTCACCTCATCACCACCACCAACACACACACTTACTTTTTCAAACTTCTGCAATGGTGTACTGTAATGTTCAGAACTATACAGTTCAGAGTGATGAGTTGACCCTTTTGAGAACACTCCCAGCATTCCATTAACTCTTAATTCCATTAACCCCCAAGAAAAAGAAATGCCACTAAATGCCAAAGTTTCCCAGATCTGAAGTCTAACATATGATTAGCACACACACCTATCCTTTGCCATTCAGGGTTGGTTCACACTACAAGAGTGTTTTCTAAGCAGTTGTGGTTTTAAAAGCTCTGGCTAATGTAATGCTGTGTGTGTTCTCGCTTGAGTGATGCGATTTTATAAAAATCCTCCATAGCATTGCATTAGCAAGAGCTTTTAAAAGCACTATCTCTAAAAAAGCTCTTGCAGTGTGAACCGGCCCTTATTCTGTTAACCTCTTGCAGATGTAGGTAGTTGACATCTATGCCCTGTTCATGGACTGTTATTCTTCAGTTACTTATGCTGCGCAGACCTGTTACTCTCGCCATTCATGCCGCTCGGTCATCACTGCAACCCGCTCCTCATTTGTCTCGCTTTCAGCACTAATGTACAGATCTATGTAAATATAATGTATTTTTCTCCTGAAAATGTATTAAATAGACTCTAAATGTCTATCATTTCAATTGATATATTTCTTATTTTTAAATGTTAAAATGAAGGAGAACTAATGATGATGGAGTGGGCCAGTCTGGTCTGAATGATAAAACTGTGTCTTTTGCTTCTGAATCGGTGACTAGGGGTGTGGTGTGGGCGTGGTTAAAATACCCCTGACCTCGTCTTTAAATTACATGTTTTTAATGTTTCTTTTTATGTGCTGACAGAAGAGTCACAGCTCTGTGTGCAGTCTTGAGGTAATTTAGCTTGGAACGATAGTGTGCTAGTGTACTAATACAATTATTAGTACTCTATAATTCCAAGCTAAATTACCTCAAGACTGCACACAGCACAGCTCCCCAGTTCCTGAGGATGGGCAGAGAGGAGGAAGTACTGACACTTCCTCCTCCCCCATCATCGACGTTCTGGACAAGTAAAATATTTCAACTGAGCCGAACGGGAGACGGGGAGGAAGGTAGTGAATGGGTAGGAAGGTGCTGTGACACAGCACAGCAAATAAAAGAACATTAAAAGTATGTGATTTTAAAAGGGGTACTTTAAGGGTGTGGAAGTGGTGTGTCTGAAATTTCCCCTTATTATTTTTTCAAAAAGTTGGGAGGTATGGGTTAAGAGTGCTTGCATGCTCTGCAAGTTGGTACCATGTGCAGTCAGGTAACATGGGTCCAGCATGTGAAATGCTTTATTGAAATACATGTCCAGTTATGTGCTCCAGCTGAGCCTGATTCTGAATGGTGCAGGATGTGCAAACAGCAGTGTGACAGACTGAGGTGTCTATCTGACAAAATAACAGCCAGGCCAGGCCTCGTCTAGATGCCTAGCTTATAATGGAGAAGAGTCGTAATGGAGAAGAATTAGCCTTTTGTCCGTCTGATATAACACTTCCTGCAGTTTCATGCAACTAATGCTAAACGTATACATTCACACTTTTATTTTTATCATTCTGCTTGTGCCGCCATTTACCTCTTCGGCGATGTGTCCCGTTTAACAGGAGGACGGCTGGTGAATCGCAGACACACATTTTACCATCAGACTTTAAATATCCATTTTTAATAAGTGCTGACTAGGCAGATATTCGGATTTCTTGGTTAAGCTGCACTAAATGGCGTGTTACTACTTTCAAGTTTAATATTTAATTCTAAATAAAAAAAATAGAGCAGCTTTGAAAGTGCTTTCATGATAAAATTATGACCATCTATCTTGGCTTTTATCCTGTTAAATAACACTGATAACAAGCTTTGACCTTCCAGCAGTGCACGTCATGAAGTCAGAATGTTCTGTATATGGAGCAATTAGGCCTGACTAGCAGTCTGACAAGAGTGGCTTTTTGCTGGTTGTTTGGAGAGCATTTGAGGGGAGAGAAGAGCAATTCTAGGCTGTTCAGATTTGTTATAGCACAAATATTGTCAAGCTACCTATTCCACAATATAGTGAGTACTGATCTACCCTAAGGCCCCGTTTACACTTAATCAGTTGGTACGCATTTTTTTCTTCTCCATAGAAGTGCATTGTGAAAAATATTTCAGTTAAAACGCTTTAACCACCTTAGCGGTATGGATGAGCTCAGCTCGTCCATTACCGCCAGAGGGTGCCGCTCAGGCCCTGCTGGGCCGATTTTGATAAAATAAAAAGCAGCACACGAAGCCGGCACTCCGCCGCGGCGATCCGGCGATCCGCCGCGAGCAGCGGCGAAAGAGGGTCCCCCCAGCCGCCCGAGCCCTGCGCAGCCGGAACAAATAGTTCCGGCCAGCGCTAAGGGCTGGATCGGAAGCGGCTGACGTCAAGACGTCGGCTGACGTCCATGACATCACTCCGCTCGTCGCCATAGCGACGAGGAAAGCCAAACAAGGAAGGCTGCTCATTGCAGCCTTCCTTGTTACTTATGCTTGCCGGAGGCGATCAGAAGAACGCCTCCGGAGCGCCCTCTAGTGGGCTTTCATGCAGCCAACTTTCAGTTGGCTGCATGAAATAGTTTTTTTTTAATTAAAAAAACCCTCCCGCGGCCGCCCTGGCGATCTCAATAGAACGCCAGGGTGGTTAAGTGTGAAAGGTGCCATAGGAAAACATGGATCTTACTTTGAAAATCTGTTGTCTTTTCAGTTATAACTGAGAGCAACAGATTAAAGCGGAATAAAACCCAGCATTTCTACTTTGCTCTAATAGATTATTTACAGCATATTATATACAACCTGCATTTTTTTTTTTATTAGAACTGCATTCAAAGGGTTAATACAGGCTTTAGAAGCTTCCCTTCCAGCAGAGCTGGCCGCTTCCGAACGTTACATAATGTTATCTTGTGTTTAATTGTATCAAGTGAGAAATGTAAACAAAGCCTTCTCTCACACTGCTGGGTCCCCTGAACAAAGTCAGACAAGCATAAATACTTTCTGATGCTTTCTGATTAAGTTAGAGGATGAATAAAGCAGTTATAAATAAAATGCAAAGTCAGCTCTCAGAGTAAAATAAGTGTACTTTAGAAACGTATAATTTCTAAATGAATAATAATACTTATGCACAAAAGCAAATATGCTAACCGTATGGCATATAAAAAGGAGGAAAACATGTTTTTATTGAATATTATGTCTGTGTTTTATACCGCTTTAAGTGTAAACGGGGCCTTAGATAAGAAATATCTTAAAGTCTAACTGTAGGGAAAAAGTGCCCCAAATGGGTACTCACTTCAGTAGAGGGAAGCCTAGAGATAGTCCAGAGGCTTTCCCAGTCCTCCTTCACCAGGCTGTTCCAGCGATGTGTCCTCCAGAAAACAGTGAGCAACATGCGCAGTACCATGGACCAGAATGGGCTTGGCTTTTGCCGCTGAAGCCTAAGCGGGACCGTGCTAATGTGCAGGTGTAGTGCGGCCGCACTCATTCTTGTACTGGGACACGACCGTGAGCTTCGGGTGCAGACGGTGCTGGAACAGCAAGGTGGAGGGGGATGCTGGAACAGCAAGGTGGAGGGGGATGCTGGAACAGCAAGGTGGAGGGGGATGCTGGAACAGCAAGGTGGAGGGGGATGGGGGAAGCCTCTGGAGGATCCTGAGACTTCCCACTCCCAAGTTAAGTATCGAACGTTTTCTTTTTATAGCTTCACAAATTTTATTTCCAATGAGACTATTCAGATCGCATTGTATGAAAACGGAGAAGCAATGCACAGCAAAGTTTTTGTAAAAAGAAACCACAAAAGTTTTTACCTTTTTTCAGAAGATCCCATTCCAAATGTCCAAATACTATGTTTAATATCTGTCCAAATACAGTAGAGTCTGAGTTATCTGGCACCCACGGGGATTGGCGGATGTCGGATAAGTGGGCTTTCTGGTTACTTGAGATTCATTGTTAAAAATAGGCCTAGCTAATACAGTACTATACCCCACTCCTATATACATACTATGAACTCTGTAATAAATGTTAAAGTACAGTCATTTAAAGTATATTAACCTTGGGAGAGCTGTGGAACCCGGTGCCTAAGAAATTGGCCTTCACCGCTGTGAGTACTGCCGGCGATTTGTGCTGGTTGGTTGAGACTGCTGGTTAGTTGAGTTCCAGATAATTAGAACTCTATTGTACATGTCCAAAGCAAATAATACCTTGGATTGATGTATAAAGCCTTGGATAAATGTTATACGCAGTTTAAAAAAGCTGTTCTAAAGCATAAAAATGCCTTTTTATTATGAAAATATGCCAAAAAATGTTTTGATAAGAGCTGGATAAAAGTGGAGATGTCACAGTATAATCCCTTTATAGTAAACTCCAAGGGACTAGGAAAAGTCGTTTGCTATATCAGAAGTTTACTATATCAGAATTGGTCGTGCATTGAATATTTATACAGACGCAGTTGCTGGGACCTGAGGACTGAGTTTACTATATCCAGAGGTTTACTATAGCAGAGTCTGCTATAATGAAATTCTACTGTAGTAGGAAACCATGTTGGGCGATACTTACCTCCTGTCTTGCACTGTGCACACCAGCTTTATGTTTTAGTGCATATTGTGTAGACTACGCTATCATTTGCAGTGCGCAAAGTTTTACTGAAATTGCACTGAAATTATTATTGAATCATATATTTGTATTACCTGGCAGGTTGCTTTAAAAACAGACTTCCTTTGTGTGTTATTTGCAGCTTTATTAGACTGAATAGTAATCTCTTGAAGAAAGAAGCTGCCGGCACTAGAGACGTCAAGCAGTCACTCTGCATTAGGGCCTCTGCAGAAGTGGAAGTCCGCAAAACGGTTGTCAGTGCCTGGGTACTCTCACTAATGTTTGCCCATTGATGTGCCCTTTATCTTTGGGACTAGTGAAGCCTGGATTTTTCATCTGTTTCTCTTTACTCTATTGTTTTAGACTGAATAGTAGTTTGCTGTACGAACTGCCCAAACTCTTCCCCTATACTATTACCATCCACATAAGGTAGTCAGCGAAGAGCTAAGAGGGGAAGTCAGGGAGGAGCTAAGAGGGGAGACCAGCCAGTCCTGCACTATGTGCTCAGAGCTGACCCCACCTTCCTCCGCTCTGCTTCTGAGAATAAAGGTGGCCATATATTCAATATTTAAAGAGAACCTGAGACAAGAAGCGATCTGCGCCTCTGAATTACTTTTGGGCAAGCGCAGATCGCTACCAGGGATGCGAGCACGCTGGGCCGCACATGTGCGACTGAGTAAGACTCTGCCAGGCTTTCAGGGACAATTGTGGGTGACAGGAGTCAACCAGGGAAACAACGTGGGACAAGCATCCTTAACTGGAGTTTCACCACAATATCAGCTATACAGAGCCCTCTTATGATCCGTTTGTGAAAAGGAAAATATTTCTCATGGGAAAGGGGGTATCAGCTACTGACTGGGATGATGTTGAATCCTGGGTCGCGGTTTCTCTTTAAGGAAGTCCCAAGGAAGTATTGTACCAGAGACGCTTCTCGTCTCTAATATACTTTAAGCCCCCTTGAGGTCGCTCATCCCTTGACGTCTCCCCTGTAGCTCCTGTCACCTGCAATAGTTCCCGAAAGCCTGGCAGAGTCGCTATTCATTGCGCATGCACGGCCCAGCCAGCGTGTTACCCCGTCACGCCCCTATGCCTGAGAGTGTTTTATGCCTGCGTAGTAATACTGTGCAAGCGCAGAACACTCCCGGCCTGGCCAGGCTGCACATGTGCGACAAAGCGTGACTTGCCCAAACTTTCGGGCACTATTGCCGGTGCCAGGAGCTACCCGGGGCAAGGGGTGAACGGCCTCAAGGGGGGCTTAAGGAAGCCCCAGGTAATTCTGGTACATGAGATGCTTCTCATCTCTCTCACTCTTTTTTGACCAGAGAAATCTGATTGATTTTTCCACTTCATCAACTAATCAGAAAGATTGAACCAATATATCATACAATTGTAATAGATTATCCCAAAAATATCAGTTTTCGAATAAAAAGTTTTTGTTTTTGTTTTTTTTTAATCTGATTTTTCCAACGTATCGATCATATTTTTGTAGGGAAAAAATGGAAAATTGATTGTTTTTCTTGATCAGAAAAAAGATTTTAA
Source organism: Hyperolius riggenbachi (assembly GCF_040937935.1). Classification (NCBI taxonomy): domain Eukaryota; kingdom Metazoa; phylum Chordata; class Amphibia; order Anura; family Hyperoliidae; genus Hyperolius; species Hyperolius riggenbachi. The sequence goes on along the minus strand of NC_090647.1, from coordinate 482,045,835 downwards.
TTTGTTATCTAATCAATCGCTTTTATCAAAAAAGGAAGTAGGCTACTTTCACACCTATACCCTACTTTCACACTGACACATTTGGACATCATATAATGGTATGTTCACACTGGCACTTTTGCAGTGTGGTGCGACAGGAATCCTTTATGAATAAACCGAGGCATACTGTGCAATACGGGATAATGTGCACATTTACAGTTGCAGGTAAAGCATACTCTTCATGTAGTGTATGCTTCACTGTATATGTTGCATTGCATGTGTAACACTCGGTTGTTGCAATTCTGTTTTTGCATGCTCTAGTGTGAAACTAGCCTTACTCTTTGTAATCAGCACTACAACATTATAGATCTGTGGAGTCTCATCAGTTCTTGTCTAGCTCCTCCCTGTTCTTTCCTGTGTGGTGAGCTATGGACTTGACTGTAGCTATGATGATCACTAGAGCTAATAGAATCACTGTAATCTGTTTTCCATTCCTTATGACATTTTCCTATTTGTTTATTGTACTATACAGTATATGTACATATCTTTATGACTGCAGGAAGCCTACACTTTCCTCCATTTCTTAACAGAGCTTCCAGCACTAAACCCATTACATCATCATCGAGATAACTTTACTGGGGACACTTCTGCGTGTGTAATGGAGGATGCTTGCCCTGTGTTTTCTATCAGTCATCAATGTATTTTTAACCTAGCCTGTTTGTTTCGCAGTTGACCTTTTTATATTGTTTATGACAGACACTCGTGTAATCCTCTTTGACATACTGTACTTTGTGAAGGAAATCTATGTCCACAACAAAGGCTGGAGCTGCATATTCTAGACAGTAAGCTAACCTCATGTAAAATGTACCAGCTTTCTATTTCCTTTTGCGTGGCACTCTAAGTAGCAACAACATTTTACCATGGAAATAGTAATGGGGGAATATCGTACCCACCTTCAGCTTTTGTGTGTGTGAGGACCCCAGGAAAGCCTCCATAAGCTCCATTTAGGGGCGTAGCAATAGTCATAGCAGCTGCTATGGGGCCCTGGAGCGGTGTGTACTTAATGTATTTACCATTAACTTTCTTTAGTTTCTCCACCCTCTGACTTTGACTCACAGCCCCATGATGAACTATGTGCATTGTTGATCGGATGAGAATGTAAATTGTCCAATTAACTCATATCCATAGGTTAGGGGCAGGTGACATTGCTTAAAGGAGTTGTCAGGGGAAATATAGTAAAATGAATGGTACTTACCGGGGGCTTCCTCCAGCCCCAAGCTCCCAGGACCTCCCTCGCCGCAGCTCTGCCCGCAGCCGTTTGCCGGAGCTCTGACCCAGTCCCCGGCGATTACGTCAGAGCGACCTGGAGGTCGCTCTGTACTGCGCCTGCGCAATTGGCGCTGTCAATCACCGCCACGTGGGCCGGAGCGGACTGTGCAGGCGCAGAACTAGCTTGGGGCTGGAGGAAGCCCCCGGTAAGTACCATTCATTTTACTATATTTCCCCTGACAACTCCTTTAAGAGTGCCTCCATCTGAGGGCCCCATAAAAGATTTGCTATGGGGCCCCATGGTCTCTAGCTATGCCACTGGCTCCATTGTAAAAATATTTTAGCCACAGGAGATCAGTTGGTCAGCAAACCGTTAATCTAACAACTGTAACTACAGTAGAGTTCCAGTTATCTGGAGCTCAACTAACCAGCAGTCTCAACCAACCAGCACAAATCTCCCACAGTACTCACAATGGTGAAGGCCAACTTCTTAGGCTGTTTGTGGCTCTGTTGTGCTTAAAGGCTGTGTTCTGTGGCTCCCCAAGTTGAATATACCTTTAATTATTGAATTTTACCATTTAGTACAGAGTTCCTGGTATGTATATAGAGTGGGGTATAGTACTGTATTAGCGAGGCCTTTTTAGGATTAAGTCTCAAGTAACCAGAAAGCACACTTATCTGGCATTAGCCTATCACCATTGGTGCCAAATAACAGAGACTCTACTGTATTATGGACAGAGCTTTCTGATTCCACCCATCTGAGTCTCTTAGCCTTGAGTAATTATTACATGTCCGATCTGATCACCGATCGATTTCCAAGCATTTTCTGATCGCTTTCTAACTGGTTTCCGTTCACTTCTAGCGGAAAAAGATCGGAAAAACATTTGGAAAACGATCGGAAATCAGATCGAACATGTTGAAAATAATCGATCTGACAATAGATCTGCCAAAAAATCTCATAGTGTGTACCCAGCATTAGTTTCCTGGAGCGCCTGAAAAACCACCTGGTTACCATCTCTCGTTGTGTCGTGTAGTAGTTATTGGCAAGTTTGGGCATGTTTGAATTCTTTCAAAAATGTGTGAAATTTCACCAAAATGCAGAGTTCACCTAGCTACATTGAAGACAAAGGGAAACGCAAATTTGGGGTGATTTTAACCACTTTACCCCCGCGCGTACGTATTTCTCCGCCCCTTTTTCCATCCTTTAAAAACCAGGGACGGAGAAACACGTACTTTCCGCGTTCCCGACGCTGCCCGCGCTCCCGCTCGTAAACACGCCGCCCGCCGCTAGTAAAACCGCCGCCGCCCGCTCGCCCGGAGATCAATGAACGGGAAAATCCATTCCCGTTCGTTGATCTAAGCCCCACAATGACCCGCTGCTCTCCTATGGGCAGCGCGATCATTGTGAGAAGAAACTCACGTGTCCAGCCTCCTTATTCTTCCTCCAAGCTTCCGGAAGGAGGCTTGGAGGTCGCAATAAAGCAAAAAGTTACTGTGGCCATCTTGTGGCCAAATAGTAAACTACACCCTACACATTTTTCACATACAAATAAATGACTTTTACACAAAAAATTAACTCATTACCTCCCACTCTCCCCATTTTTTTTTTTTTTGTAATTAAAAAAAAATTCAAAAATTTACAATTAAAAAAAATACATAATTAGTTACCTTAGGGACTGAACTTTTTAAATATTTAAGTCAAGAGGGTATAACACTGTTACTTTATAAACTATGGGCTTGTAATTAGGGATGGACGCAAAACTGAAAAAAATGCACCTTTATTTCCAAATGAAATATTGGCGCCAAACATTGTGATAGGGACATAATTTAAACGGTTTTATAACCGGGACAAAAGGGCACATAAATTTCATGGGTTTTAATTACAGTAGCATGCATTATTTAAAAACTATAATGGCCGAAAACTGAAAAATAATTTTTTTTTCCCCCACATTTTTCCTATTTTCCCATTAAAACACATTTAGAAAAAAATAATTCTTGGCATAATGTCCCACCTAAAGAAAGCCTAATTGGTGGCGGAAAAAACAAGATATAGTTCATTTCATTGCGATAAGTAATGATAAAGTTATAGACGAATGAATGTAAGGAGCGCTGAAAGGTGAAAATTGCTCTGGTGGTCAGGGGGTAAAACCCCTCAGTGGTGAAGTGGTTAAAGGTGATTTTTTTTTTTTTTTTTTTTTTTTTTTTTTTTATACAGCTGGCCCAGGTTGTTAGGGAGCTACTTCATATACACCATGTTTTTACAGATATTGAGGACAGCTCACTGCAATATTATTGGTACTTATACAGCTTACATAGAATGTAATGCACAAATGGCACACCCTGTGTAATGTACACAACACATACATTGCCAGTGCAGTGTGCATTAGCCGAGCAATGCATGCATTGTGTATATAACACGGATTGCGGTATTTGCGTTGCGGCAGTTATACCATAGGTTTGTCATTATGCCCTTTTATTATCACACCTAAACAATGCAATCGAAATATATGTTTAAAGAGGATCTATAATTTAAAAAAAATCCCTCTAGGGGATACTTACCTCGGGAGGGAGAAGCCTCCGGATCCTAACGAGGCTTCCCCCATCCTCCTCCGTCCCTCTGTTAGCCTGCCCGGGTCCCCCGAAGTGCAACGAGGGAAATATTTACCTACCGTGATCCAGCACAGGCGCACTAGCCGCTCTTCCTTCGGGTTCAGGCGAAAATAGCGAACCCAATCGATCCGCCCTACTGCACAGGAGCGAGTCCTTTCGGGTTCAGGCGGGAATAGCGAACCCGATCGATCCGTTCTACTGCACAGGAGCGAGTCCTTTTCCGCCTGCACAGTAGAGCGGATATGATCGGGCTCAGCTATTTCCGCCTAGCCCGAACAAAGAGCCACTGTTGCGCCTGCGCTGGATCTCGGCAAGGTAAATATATCCTCCCTTGTCAAGCTTGTCGGGGAGGATTTGTGGAGGATTCGGAGGAGCCAGCGCTAAATTCCCTGAAGCTACAGGTGAGGGAGGAAGCCTCATTGGAACCCTGAGGCTTCTCCCTTACCGAGGTAAGTACCCCCCGCAGACTTTTTTTTTTTTTTTTTTTTTTAATACAGAGTCTCTTTAAACAGGAAGAAAAGACTTGGTGCTTTTACACTTTTTCTATTATATTTATTTACTTTGACATAGTAGATCATTAGGTGATCTGTTGCCTCCAATCTGATTACCTTACGGTTGATTTTGGAGAGTTTGATGATTGAAGGGGTGATCAGGCATCACAGCAGTTGAATGGGCAAGTGGATTAGCTTTGGGGAATCGATGGCCGCTTAGCTAATGGTCCATTCAACGCTAGCGCAAATCTCTGCTGAAATCCAGTAAAGTATTAGTCGCTACCACCTGATCAATTTCTGACTGGCAAGGGATCACACTGTTGTTAACCCACTTATGTATGGATAGCATAAGGGCCCATTTCTGCATTGTGAAAACTCAAATTAGTACTGAAAGCAATGCAGTTTCAATGAACTAAGTTTTTTTTATCCATTTTGATCCGAAAAAAAATCGGCCAGCTTGCTGCAAATTTTCACATCCTGCACTTCCGTTTTATCATGTAATGATTCTCAATTACGCAATACAAATGCAAAAATTTGCATAAAATAAAGGGAAAATTCACATACGGAAAAAATGCATGCAAAACTGAATATCCTTGTGGGATATGGCCCTCAAAATATGTTTTTACAGTGTACAGAATATTGCCCCTGGCCTCTAGCTTGAGACTGCCTGAGTCCCTTTCGCGTGTTGGGCGGTTTATAAATAAAACATGTCATCCTTTGAAACATGGATTTTCTCAGTTTTGTTAATTAGCCCTAAAGTCTGTTAATGAAGCAATTAAAATTCAGCCAGTTTAAGTATAGTAGTAACAGCAACCCTTGGCAGGTAACACCAGCAACGGCAGGGGATTGGACACAACACCCTGGCAAACAAGAGTCCACCCTGTACAAGTAGCAGCATGTCACAGACCCAGTGGATGTCTTTCCTCCACCTTGTGCTCTATCACTTTGTCTGTAGAACTAGCAAGGGAATGTGTGAATCCCCATGGTAGCCTTTTGTGTACAAATAATTATATCATAAAGTAAAAATCAAGCAGAAAAATATGTACTCTGTTGTTTTGCCTCAAAACGTCAGGTTTTATAGGGTTTTTAAACCCTGCTACAAAGTGCGCACTACTTATAGGGATGGGCCTGCCTCGGAGAACTCGTGGAGAAGCACATGATCAGTTTGATCAGCTGATTTGTAAGGCTCTGATTTGCTGGTCATGATCATGTGTTAAACCAGGAAGTCATCACAGCAAATCAGAGGCTTACAAATCTATCAGCTGATCAAACTGATCATGTGCTTCTCCATGAGTTCTCCAAGGCTGGGCCATCTCTAACTACTGATAGTAGGTTAAAAAGAAATAGACAAAACTGCATAATTCAAACAATAATAGTATTTATTGTTCAATAATTCTGTTATAAATGTAAATGTATCTTTAAGAAGGTATTTGCAGAATTATAGTTTAAGGGTTAGTAATTGTAATTGAGTAAGCATCGATATACGTTACCCAGATATCATAGCTATCATAGCGACATTACCCTGGGAGAATCTGAGAACTTCAACGACCTCAATGGGGAAGGTACCTGGAAACCGCATTCAGTACAATTACTGGTTGCTTCTATACAAAAGTCCCAAGTTTCAGGTATCTTCCCCTGACTATAATAGAAGAATCCTTACCAATGCGCAAGCATATGGAAGAGACCACATAACCATACTTATGTAAGCCCTTCATGTCCGATGCATGTTCAGACTAGTGCCAGTGGCGTAGCTAAGGAGCTGTGGACCCCGATGCAAGTTTTTCAATGGGGCCCCCCCAAGCACTCTATACATAACAATTGATACGGTGCACCAAAACCTGCCAATGGCAACTACAGTGTCAGAGGTGCAAGAAACGGATTGGGAACAGTTTGTTAATGATTACCACTATTCAAAGTATCTATAGAAGTGATTATTATGAGCACAGGACCAATAGAGAGCTAATACTGTAGTTGAAGGAGGGCCCTTTGGAGCCACCTCTGCAACTCCTATTGCTACCCCCATGAGTAGTGCGCTTGTGCAGTAACAGGGCTGTGGAGTCAGTACAAAAATCACCCGACTCCTCAGTTTATGAAACCACTGACTCCCACTCCAGGTGCCCAAAATTGCTCTGACTCCGACTCCTCAACTCCGACTCCTTAGTCTAATTTTTACAAAAGCTATGGATTTGGTACAAAATCATCCGACTCCTCTCGAAGAAGAGAAAAACCGGTGGTGCACATCCGGCTAAAACATCACTTTATTGCTTCATTAAAATTCAGTTCATCCAAAAACACCACAAACCAGCAGAATAGAGAGAGGTACAGGCAGTAAGCAGTCTACAGCTGTTTCGCCCCTTGTAAAGTGTGGCAGATCATCAGGACTAACCGTCCCATCCCCTATCACCCCTTAAACACCACGTGACCTTGTGCTCGCTGAATGGGAAAACAATGTCTTACTTTCTATGCCTGCATATCTTATACAACAATATCTCACGACTACCCTCTGAAACTGGCGATAGCAGGATTGAGGAATGCATCAACATGCTTCACTGAACCCAAATCGCATCCAGGACATCTGAAATTGAACTCAGATAATACCCAGGTACTAAACTCCAGTAACCAGAAACAAAGACATATGAGAGTGAACAGTAATCTATACACTAAACATACATACAGCAGGCATGTCACATGTGTATCACATCTGTTTTATATGATAATAACATTGATGGAAAAGTGTTGTTTAATTAAACATTGGCCATACATTGTATCCTATGTCTTTCCTATTTCCTTAGTAATTTCTTTAAATTACCGATTATTTTACTATGCACTACTGGGCACATATTCTAACATTAACTTTTCTCTATAAGTGCCTACCCCTAATTGCCCCACCTTATGCCTAACCCCCCACTACCACTTTTTGCCTAAGCCCACCCATAAATGTCTAGCTCCCCTACTTTATTCATAACCACTCCTGTAAGTGCATAACATTCCTCCCACCTAATGCCTAACCTTAACTCCTCCGGGCAAGTGGCCCAAACTAACTAGAACCCAGCGCATAAGCAATCAATAGTCATAGCCAATTGCTGGCTGCCTGAGTGAGCGTTGGTTACCAGATGTCCTTCCCTTGACCCTTCCAAGAATGTACCAAACCTCTACATGCAAGAAAAATTCCTCAAGATTGACCCAGTTTATGTGACATAATTACAATTCATGAGGCCTCCTGGCAAAACTTTGAAGGAGCCCCCCAAATGTTTACACCCATTCCCTTGCCTCCCCTTGGTGCCCTTCACAGCCTGATGGTCCATCTCACAAAGATCTTCAAACAGGTGTGGCCATCTTCACACCTATAAAAAGTGTAGCCACAAAAATACCTGATCTGAAGGATGGTCCCCTGTAACGGAGAAAGGGAAGGTTAGTAGTGGGGCCCCCCACAGCTCTGTGCCCCCTGCGAACGCAGGGGCTGCTTCCCTCTAGTTACGCCCCTGCCCAGTTTTCTAACCATCACAGTTTGGCCTGAACAATCTCACTCAGATATTTACGCTTTACCTTTTTCCTGCTTCCTGCGCATCACTTTCAACGACTGGCCATTTCTCCCCAACGTATAAATATATACAGTGTTGATAGCAAATGTGCAGAATTCATTTAGGTAAGTATGATTTTATACAGACTTATCCCTAAGACTGTATCAAATGTTTTAGCCCTAATGGCATATTCCATAGTGGAAGATTGTCATGGTCGGTTCAGATCCTGCAACTTCCAAGCCTCCATGGAATCTGCTTGATGGCTACTACTGTATTATATAAAATATTCAGACAGCAAGTTCTGTGCTTCTTAATGTGATAGGAGGGTGTCTATTCAAGACTGACAGATGCCCTTTGGGAACGAGCCCAAGTATGTTTCTATGTTTTCTTAGTAGTGAGTGCATTACAGATCCATTATCCTTTGTGGTCAACATTTATGCAACCACATATTCTGCCATTACTATGTGACCCTATTAGTATCAAACTGAGGCTTGTGGGCTAAAGAGTAATGCAGCAATTTGTGTACCTGTAGTGCGTATGTATGCATAAGTGATGAGTGCATTTGTATAAGATGGGAAAAGCTTACCGTAATCAAGAAATAGTAAAAGTCCAAATATCAGTTTTGGACGCTAAAATGAACACTTCTCTTTTTTCCTTTTTTAAAAACAAAAAAACACCTCCATACCAGAGAACATACAACATCACATTTTTACTAGTATGCCTTTATATAGCGTTGATATCTTCTGATCGGCTTTACAAAGTATATAATCATGTCATTAAATCCCTACTTTAATCATAACCACCTACCGTACTCGAAGTCCGACTTTTGAGGAGAACCGATTAACCTAAGATTTGGGAGTGTTGAAGGAAACCGGTGTGCCATGGAGATATGGGCAGAACATACAAGCTATGTAAATAGTGTGCAGAACAAGTATTGCACTTGGACACTTGTGCTGCGAAACGAGAGTGCAAGCCACTACAAGTGTACTGTCCCAATGGAAGCATTTCAGTAGTAGCTCGGGGTGACCCAAATCCTCAAGGAAAGCACTAAGATCAGTCAATAAATGTAGACCATACCTCTTGCATCAGCAGCACCATGTCCTAGTGGACCATTTTCATTAGAGATGGTCATTTTCTCTTTCTCAATTTCTTTTGTAGGAAAATCTTAAAGTAGCTTGAGATTTACTTGTAAGTCTGGCTGTCGTGATCTGTTTATGGTACCTTTGTTGGCCAAAACAGGAAGCAGAAGTGACACACGATTGCGACCAGCCAATTAGATTACAAACTGATCTCTTGGTAAAATTGATTTCCTGCTTCTCCATGATTTCTCCTACAAAGGAAATTGTGTTGAAGAAATCGATGAAGCCACTCTCCTTTGGTTGTTGTTGCTCTACCCCACTCTAATCCAGCACTAAAGGATGCTTGAGATATGTACACTGTGTGTGTGTGTCAGTGATTCCTAGTTAGTGAGGTTTTTAAGCCATTACAAGCCTGTATTTTAGTTTTCAAGTAATGGTAATTATTTAACACAAACACTGTAATGTTCCAATATATTCTGCCCATTATTGTTGATGATTAATACCACAAAATGTGATCTCTCCCTGCATGACTAACCTCCAGCACAGAGGCGCCAGGATGTTTTATGTACGCGATGTCACTTATCAGATGAAGAAAGAAAATATGGGAAGTTAGGCATAGGCAGTTGAACTTGTAAAGACACGGGGTCATCACGGCTTGGACCTTTCTCTCCAATTACTGCAGGTCTTTTTTTATACATAAGACTCCGGATCTCAATAAACACAATGAGGTATTACTGGGAGACCAATCTCCCACTCACATAATGAAGGGTTCCTGGAAAGGGTGATTCTCCTTTTCACAAGTCCATCAGTTCCCTCGTTTCAGAGCTGTGAAAATGCCGGCTCCGGGCTGTCAAGGGAAGTGGAATGAGAAATGGAGAAATTAATTTGAGCAATACAATGAATTTTTACTTTTCATGCCTCTAAATCCGCTTTTGTTCTAGCATTGTGAGCCTGTTTTTTTGTTACTTAGAATAAAATGAATTGTTTTTGCCATTGCTCTGCTTAAATGCATAATTTAATTTATTCATTTCAAAAACATACATGATGATCTTTACGACATGTGTCAATATATGAACTTTTAAGACAATTTGTTCCAGGCTTGAGGAACTTTGTACTAAAAATCACTGGACTAAATTTACTTGTACGAAACAAATCCCATAGTTGGGGTCAGGTTTCTGGAAAGGCCACAAAGGCCCGGGTCTTGGGCGGCAGTAGCCCTAGGTGGCACATGGACATGAATATGAGGGGTTGCTACATATCAAAGAGGAGGCTGAAAATGGGGAGCAACACATGAAAAAGGAAACTGATGCTCAAAGGACAAAGTAGATGGTGAACAGTCACGCTGGAACGAAAAGACACCGGTAGAAGAAGCAAAAAAAATATAATTGGAGGGTACTCACAAAGGGAGGTTGCAAAGGGGCAACCAACCACTGCAGGCAGGTGGAGATCAATAAACCCGACTTCACTCGGGGGTCCAGGCTAGCCGCAGATGGTTGCACTTTTTGAGAAAAAGCCCCTAGGGGCAGGGGCGTAACTAGAAATCACTGGGCCCCCCTGCGAAACTTTGGATGGGGCCCCCTCCTGCCAACCCTCCCCCCTACTTTCTGCACAGATAAACTGAAAACGGATGTTATTCAATTGGCTAGTGCACACTTGAATGTGTTTTCCCAATGTAGATAGAAACAGACAGGAGTGAAGCACTGGGAGCATTTTCTCTATCAATTACATTAGCTTCTGTTCTAAAACGTGAATGTTTTCACACATACAGACACACGTAGTGAGCAGAAACCGCATACAGAAAACCAACAGACAAGACATGCTCCCATCCTCAGCTTATCACACTCGCTCTGTCCATCTCTGATGGAGCAGAACTGGCTCTGCAGCCTTCTCCAGCATTACTACAGTACAGAACACTTGGGGAAGGGTAGAGAGGTTGGGGGCTGGGCGCTGTACACAAGAGCCTGCTGCATACTCAGTAGGGACTGTTTACAAATCTTTGCCTGCAAAACTTTGTATGATTCCTTATCAGTGCTGAGCAGATGCAGTAATTAGAATAATTGTGCAGAGAGCAGAATGTTTTTTCTCGGTGCACTAAGTTGTCTGTCTCTCAGGATGGGGCCCCCTGTGGCTTCTGGGCCCCCCTGCGGCTGCATCCCTTGCAGGGTCTATTGTTACGCCCCTGTCTAGGGGCCTGTAACAGGGTAAAATGGGTCCAAGGGTATCCCCTACCCTGAGTCGGAGGAAGGGGGGGGGGGGGTATACAATGCACAACAGAATGAAAAGGCACCCAGAAAATTATACATTTTGTGGGTCCCTATCACTTCCTCAGGTCAAATAAAGTGCATCACTGTGTTAAGAGCCAACATTTGAGTGCCTTTACCAAATGCCAGTGCTATTAAAGTTCATTTTTATATGAATTTGTCTCCATTGAGGTAAGCTAATTCCTTTTATAATTTTCTGGGCACCTTTTCATCCAGTTATGCATTGATGCTCAAAGGAGCTATTCATAAATGAAAGGGGCTTCTGTACATGGATAATATACATAGAAGAGGGGGCTGCACTTGGAATGGGCGGGTCATTGCTGCACAAGAAAGGGGTACCACAACATACTTGTCCTAGGGGCACAAAAGGTATAACTCTGGCTTTGCCCATAATCAAACATTTGCTATTCTGTGCATACATGCTTCGTATAAGTACCTTGTTTAGTCATGCAAAGTGCTCTTTCCTGCTGCTGCACTGCACCCTGCTTGCTTATACAGCATTGTAATAAAAATAGTGTCCAGGTGCATATTTAGGTGGGGATATGGGCATCCTCATTCATTTGTATTGAAAGGGACTGAGGTGCCCTCTGCTTCACTGCAGACAAAAGTGGTGCCTCTTATTTTACTCTGGAAGAAACATACTTCTTATTTGTATGTGTTTACCTGTATTTTAAATTTCGTGATTATTCATGATAGTGGTCCTTTAAGTTTAAAAAGAATTTTGTATACACCACACTATAGGAAGACCTCTTCACACAACTTTATTCAGTTTGTTCTGTGAAGAAAAACAATAATTTATATCCTGTGCAGAGTTACGGCAATTTTTTTACATTATTATTTTCAAGGAAAATTAGATATTTGATCTCAGCAGCGGCTGTGTTGACTCTTGCTCACTTTATAAAAGCAAATGAAACTCATGTGGATCAACGGCTACAAATGTGAATTTTATTTTGGATAGAATGAGAAAGGATTCACACCTCCTACTAGTAGTTTATTTTGTTCGGGTTTCGGGAAAATTTCCTTCAAATTCTGTTTCACCAACAGGGTCTCTGAGAAGTGAGGTACATTTCTCTAATAGGTACACATACAGTAATACATTCATATGTTTTTAGTAGAGTAGACAAGTATAGCAACATTTGTAAGGTTTAATGCTTTTTCCCATGGGGAAGGTCCCCCCCCCAGCATCCTGTCCCAGTTGGAGGGTCACAGAGGACAGGAAGTGAGGGAAATAACTTTCCTACTATAACCAAGATGGACAATACAAATTTTGATTGATGTGATAGTTTATTTTGCTGAAAGCGAAAGGTCACATGTCAGGGCCTTCAGACACATGCCTACCACCCATTACAGTTTGAGGACCTATGGTCAAGCTTTTCAAACTATTAATTCTGATGGCAGTTACAACACTGACTTCTGAAAGTGGAATTTAGGTATTACAGAGCCATACCTTGCAGATTATGTACATTATTTTTACATTATACTTTAAGATGATATTCTACAGTATCTAATGGCAAGCCTTATTCCTTCAAACTGTCACGGTACCACTTCTGTCTTTATTTAATATTTTTTTTCTATTGTTTTGCAGAAGAGGAATCTAAAATTAGCTTTTCAAGCCGCTGAGAGTGTAGGAATTAAAGCAAGTTTGGTAAGTATTAGAGCTTCCTATTAATATAATGACATGTTTTTACGTTTAAGTGTTAGTGTACTTTTATTTAAAGGGATCCTGTAGTGACTATAAACTAGATACAGTCCGTGCTGTCTGTTACTTTATCCATGTGACCACTTCTTGCCGCCTCACCAGCCCAGCTGTTTGTGCTGGTGAGAGTAAGGGTGGGTGGAGTCACAGTGTGTGGGGAGAGAGGCAGTGGCAGTCTCCGCATCCACCTCAATCTTCATGCAACCATGTTATGATTTTTTTTTTATCATTGCGGTTATATTTTATAATAAATGTATGGTGGATTTTGTTAGTAAAAGAAGTCTAGCGCACATATACTGTACATTACAAGCTAGGGCTGTATTTCCAAGTGCAGGCATTGTCACAAGATTTCTATGTAGGTATTAAAGCGGAATGAAACCCTGCATTTCTTCTTTGCTCTAATAGATTATTTACAGCATATTATATACAACCAGCATTTTTTTTTTTACTAGAACAGCATTCAAAGGGTTACACACAGGACTTAAAAGTTCAATGCAGAGAAAACTGAATGCATCCGAAGTTGTAGATAATGTTGTCTTGTGTTTAATTGTATCAAGTGAGGAATGTAAATAAACACTTCTACACTGCCGGGTCCCCTGAACAAAGTCAGGCAATTTAGAAAGCATTTCTGCTTACGTTAGAACATGAATAAAGCAGTTATAAATAAAATGCAAAAGTCCGCTTTCAGAGCAAAAAAAGTGTACTTTGGGAATGTATAATTTCTAAATGAATACTAATACTTATGCACAAAAGCAAATATGATAACCGTATGGCATATAAAAAGTAGGAAAAAATGTTTTTATTGAATATTATGTTGGGGTTTTATACCGCATTAAAGCGGACTCAAACCAAACATTTTTTTAATTAAAAATATTTAGTTGCACCACTCTGACACATACAAAGATAAATAAACACTCCTTCAAACATATGATCTTTTCAGTGCATGCTTTTCACCCTTTTATTTTCATAGCTAGGGTTATACTGGGGGCAGCCATTAGCAATTCCTCCATTGCCAGGAACCATTTACTCCACCAGTTTGCCGGAAAAATCCCGGCAATTTTAAAGGAAGGGAGGGGTTCCTCCAATAAATGTTAAATATTTTATATTTGTCATCATACAGCTGAAAAAAGGCTGCTATTTATTATTATAATTTAGAAAATAGATTTTATTTCTGAAATCTTGTATTTTTAATTTGGGTCCACTTTAAGTACGATTTCAAAGCTTCCATAATAATGGTAAGCTATGGTATGGCACATTACAGTGTACCTGTTATGTAGAACTGATATCAGATGAACACCCCATTTTTTATTTATTTTTTAAATCTCCTCTTTCTCTTTTTCCACATTAACAAAATAAAGCAAAGTTAAAGTTACACACAGCAATAAAACAGATGCATTTTACTTGTTTGTCACTCTAAAGTTCCTATGTTGGCTGTGTACCTTTGATAAGATTACTCCCTTCCTGTCACTTGTGACACCCATGAAAAAAGAGACTGAAATTACTCAAAACTAAACCCAGAAAGCATTAAAAAAATATCAGAGCTTCTAACCTTTTACCCCACTCCATCCAACCTTTAGAACATTGTTAGCTGTAGTTGGGCTTTCATTCTAATTCATGTACTATAGGGGTGTTGGACATGCAGTTTTGACGTCTCATAGTGCTAACTGGTCTTATCCTTGCAGGACCTAAATGAATTGATGTTCACCGACCGACCAGATTGGCAAAGTGTGATGCACTATGTGTCTCAGATTTACAAGTATTTTGAGACATAAAGGAATGATTGTGAAGGAGTGATCACTACAAAGGAAGCACACATTCACTTTACGGACTTCTCCAGTATACGCCAATCTTCCCATGACAAGACCTGGCTTTATTGGAACATGCCTGCACACTGTCTTCTAGTATTGGTGGCATGCGCAACTGAGTCAACCAGCATCCCATCCCCCATGCTGACAGATTGGGGCTGGTCATGTGAATGTTCTTCTTTACACTACAATGTGCCATAGTATCACTACAGAAAGTCCAACCTTTGGATCCTGTGTAACCAAACTATAGGAATTGTAAAATCCTTGTCTTACTTTTTTGTGCACAGCATTTGCAAACAATTCCACGAAGAGCCATCAGCAAAAAGAGTTCTTTTTCTGCTGGTCACAGAAAATCACTTTTCTAGAAAATGTATCTTCTGTCCTTTTAATCCTATTAACTGGGTTGCAGATGTATTTAATGAGATGTACGTGAATTGTGGATTTAGGCGGTGCCTGATTTTAGAGTATGGACAGTAGGCTTTGGCGCAGTATTTTCTGCTTTCCATAGAGGGGCGCTGATGAGATGGAAACTGCTGTTTGAGGCCTGCATGAGACTAACACACAAAATCAAAACTTTATTCACACAATAATCTTCACTGCCAGCAGCGTGTGGCAATGCAAGGAACGTCAGAGAGACTGGAATAAAGCTTGTTCTGTTCAACATATGCAATGACCAAAAGCCAAGAGTTTAGTCATTTGATCTAGCCAGAAGACTATATAACATAATTGGAACCGGCAGCCAGTGTAGCATCTTTCCATTTTAGCATCTTCCGTTGTTCCTGTTTGGGATAATTACTACAAAGTGGAATGGTTATACAACTAATATTCAGTGTTGGAATACCTCCGTTTTTTGAATCTGTGGCAGAATGAACAGAATGCTTTAGCTATAGCTTGCATCAAGACATCTATTCAACAAGTCTCAGCTTTCTGTTGGATTTTCTTTCATTGTGGGATGTATGCCACCCTCACTGGGGCTGGTACATAGCAGCGCTCAGGATCTTACCTTACTAGAAGTTTTATACATTCTAATTTCTGCATGGAAAGGATCCTGAAGCTATATGTGTGAACTTGCATGGTACACATTGTTTGGAGAGGATTGTGTCCTTATTGAATGTTGACTGCATTGGGTGATTCATATATAAGTGGCACTTGGGTAATGTAAAGCCACATTGTTTTGTTTTTTTTCTTTGGGAAAAAGGATTTACACCTTACTTTGTTTATATTAAGTTACATTTTTAGCAGCGTGTTTCTGAGTACATGTTCACAATTCACATCTGTTCCCGCCCCCGAGGAGTTCATAATCTGAATAGAGGTTCACCAGTCACATCTGTCTCTGCCACCGAGGAGTTCATAGTTTTGTGTTCATGTTTACCACTGAGATCTGTCCTGCCCCCAAGAACTTCACATTCTGAGCATGTGTTCATCAGTCACATCTGTCTTTGCCCCTGAGGAGTTAATATTTTCTGTACATGTCCATCAGTCACATCTGTCTTTGCCCCTGAGGAGTTAATATTTTCTGTACATGTCCACCAGTCACATCTGTCTTTGCCCCCTAGGACTTCACATTCCTTGTACATGTTCACCACCCACACCAGTCCCTGCCCCTGAGGAATTTATATTTTGTGTACATGTTCACCAGTCACGTCTGTCTCTGCCCTTGAGGAGTTCATATTTTGTGTACATGTTCAGAAGTCACTTCTGTCCTTTCCCCTGAGGAGTTCACATTCTTGAAAATATTAATTAATCACATCTATCCCTGCCTCCGAGGGCTTCACAGTTTATGTATATGTTCACCTAGTTGTGTTATTGTCCCTAAAGACTACAGTGTCTGTGTACACTAATCTCATCTGCCCCTACTTCCAAGTTTACAGGTTGAAAACCTTTACTATAAACATCATCTGTCCCTGCCCTAGGATTTCACAGTTTGAGCATAGTTTTTAACTCGCATCTCTCCCTTCTCGTAAGGATTTGTCAATTTGAAAACATGTTGCCCGCTCACAGCTCTCACCTCCAGGAGTTTATCGTTTGTGTGTCTGTTCACGTACCTGCATCTGGGTAATTCACATTTTGAATACATGTTCACCAGTCACATCTGACCTTGCCCCTGAGGTGCATGTCCCCCAATCACTTGTCACTGCCAGTCAAGAGCTAAGAATTAATTAATGTTTAATTAATGTTTGTCACACGCATCTGTCATCAGGAGTTTACTTACAATCTGAAAATATGTTGTCCACTCACATTACCCCAGCCCGCAAGAGCTCCACAGGCTGTGTACCTGTTTACGGTTTGCATGTGTAGTTACCATCACAGTCACCCAGACGGCTTAACATGGACCCTTCATGCAAGAAACAATGAACCAATATCCTTACAACCATGAGAGAAAACTGTACAAACTCTGGAGATCAGAGGTGCCATGCTCAATCCTTCTTCACTTGTTTGTGGATTGCAAAGGCCATATATGGACAGTTGTGCTGGCAGCATTGCTGATTTTCCAAACAGAAAGCTATGGTGTTATGTGTGATGTTAAACAAGCTGTTTTAATATGCTCAGAGATATACCATTAAAATATAAGTGTAAATTAATGATTTTGTCAAGTTTGAATACTGGGTGTTTATTTTACTCTGAAATATATGCACAGGTACCAATGAATGACTGATCTATTACAAAAACATGATTGGATCGATAAAATAGCAATGTCTGTTGTTGTCACAAACATGCAGAATTACAACCCAAAATGATTTCCTAACACCTGCTTCACTTATGTAATACTATATTTTTAGGGCCATTGGTGGGGCTTAGGGGTTGGTCAATGAGATTCAAATAATTCAGAGTTAATGCAGGATTATACTAAGTTTGTGTAGTTTGAAGAATGACCAATTGAATACTGCCAAGGTGAACTTCAATTGGTCAATTTTCAAGATGCACAAAATTGCATACAAAATTTGCATAATCGTGTATCAACTCAGAATTATTTGCATCTCATTAAGGATCCCTAGTGGGACTGTCATTCTCTGTGATGGTGAAGAATGGGTATTGGACAAGTCATGTAGTTGACTGTAGTTTGTACTGTTATGCCTATGGAAACTTTTAGTGCCATTAAACTGCACCTGTAAGTATACAGCCTTTTTTATAAGGTGGCATTTTTTTAATGTGTCTCATTTTACAGAGTTATCAAATTAGAACGATGGTCATGCAATAAAAAGGGTGTGAAGCACTGCAAAGTCAAACGGCAATATGACCATTCCTCATTTAGTAACTTCCATTAACCACTTTAAAGTGTTATGAAACTCAGCTTTTCCTCTTTGTTCAAAAAGTTTATTTATAGCATAAAAAAAACACAAAAATTGTAGCAGAACAACAGTTAAACACAGCACTTTCTCTTCATTGGAATGCTCCATGCTTCAGTGGAAAGCTTCTGGCCGCATCTGAAGAGGTAATAACATTATCTTTTTTTACATTTGTCAGATGCATGTAGTAAACATTAGCAAACTGCCGACACTGAGCTGTACTGAGCTGAGAAGTGATCATTAGATAGATTTTACTATATAAATGTAGCAGCTATACAATAAAATGCAGTGGCAGCTTTCAGAGAAGATAAACTGTACCTTGGGAACTTGTAATTTGTAAACCGATATTACTTGTGCACAAAAGCAAATATGATAACTGTATGGGTAATAAAAAGTAGGAAAACGTATTTTTATTGAATGTTATGTCTGAGTTTTATCCCACTTTAATTACCCTCTACAGTACAAATCATTTTATGCAGACTGCTGGGATCAAAGGCAGACGTACAATGGGATGTCTACATGAGAAGAGGCCACAGCCTGGCCCTCCCAGTCACTGTCTCCATACAATATCAAGTGCCAGAAGAATCTGTGATTACTAAAGATTAGTACTAGTCTTCGAATTTGGGTTAATGATTTTGGAAATCCAAATTCACCTGTAAAAAGCACTTATTTGCACTTCTCCTTGCATTGCACATGAAGTCACATGAAGCACAACATGAAATGCAAATATCCTCCCAGCTTTA
Organism: Hyperolius riggenbachi; assembly: GCF_040937935.1. Lineage (NCBI taxonomy): Eukaryota > Metazoa > Chordata > Amphibia > Anura > Hyperoliidae > Hyperolius > Hyperolius riggenbachi. Next base: position 482,027,094 of record NC_090647.1, on the reverse strand, counting down.
ATATGTTTCTCGAGTGAACGCTGGAGACCTATTTCTGTATCACATATTCTGCCTTTTAAAGTTTCACTTTACATTTATGCACCTATATGGGAACATGCATGCATATCTGTAAATGTGTTCAGCCACTTCTCTACGTAGAGGAACTTCTTGTACCTTCAGCAGCAGGTGGCTGCTTATTTTGAAAGCAGTAGATATGGTGGTGGTTTCACAGGTTTGAGGTTGGCAGAAGCCCAATTCATATTTTCTCCACTATCCAAGTTTAGCTCTGTAATAACAGAAGTGTTAAATAACAGTATGGTTATTGTTCTCAGAACCTGAAGCAGTAGGAAATACATTTCTACTTTCGGTTTTGCACATTGAACTGTCGCTTCTTCGGAATGAAACTGACACCTCCTCTGCAAGACTGAAAGACATTTATGTTGTGGTATAAATGGTCACCAGACTTTTTCTGTTATTTTATGTGTTTTAGGTAAATGGAAGGTGGAGTATGCAACATTATAACAGTAAACACAACCTGACTGTATACCTATGTAGGTTCTCTTGTGCCACCAAAACAGATCTGATCTGTCAAGGCCTGGACTCCATAGACCTATGAAGGTTTTTTTTGTGGTATCTGACAGCAAAATTCTAGCAGAGGATTATTGAAGTTCTTTGTTTCAAGGTGATGCCTACATGAGTTGGACTTCTTTTGTTAGCAATTTTTGCTTCATTAGCTCTTCCATGTGATTGTTTAAGATGGGAAGGATGGAAAGAGGTCCGTACAATGTCTCCACAATCCAAGATTTATCCCAAGTCAGATAAAAGAACACCAAGCTGAGATGTTTCGAACCCACACGATTCTTAATCATAGCCATTTTATGGCTCACATTAGCAGGTTTAAATAGAGGATGGTAGGTGGAACCAGGGAGAGTGACAAACCCGTCACACCCAATACGGGCGGGAACATTGGTGTCTGCACTCTCTAAACTGGCTACCGCACTAGCCTTTACAAATTAATGTATACAATTTAAAACCTAAAGGTGCATAAAAATACAAGGCGCACGCCTAAGTATATACACATACAAGTACACATAATGTGCATAAGCAAATAGCTTCATCCAAACTAGAAAACTACTGGGCAGCTAATCGGATCAAAAAAAGGGGTAATTAGTTGGTCACTAAGGCCAGGTCCCATCGGAACTTCATACCGAGAGGGGCCCTAGTCCCTAAACGGAAAATCCACAGGGCCTCTCTCTTATGAATCATGGCCAGGACATCTCCCCCTTTTTCTCAGCAAAAAAACCCCTCTCAATCCCTTGAAAGGAAAAACTGGACATGTTTCCCCCATGTTCCAAACAGAAATGTTTAGCGACATTTGAAACACTATTGGTAAGCCAACCGGCTCCCAAATAGTGTTCTGCAATTCAGGCTTTTAGGGGTCTAGTAGTGCACCCCACATATTGAATCGAACAAATGTCGCAAGTAATCAAATGACATTTTTGGTATTACAATTCATAAAGTGTCTGATGGGGAAAACATGTCCATTAGAAAGGGAAATAATACTCTGGGTCTTTGAATGCACCTGACAGTAATGGCAAGAAGCCACCCCACACTTAAATTAACCTTTTACAAGCCACGTCGGAAGTCCAGAGGCAGACTTGAATAAGGTAGGTGACAGAAGGCTGCCCAAGGTGGGTGCCTTCCTACTTGCGAAACTGATTCCCTCCCGAAGAAATCAGCTTGGTGTTCTTTTATCTGACTTGGGATACGTCCTGAATAAATCTTGGATTGTGGAAACTTAGTGCGGACCTCTTTCCATCCTTCATGTTGTCTGGGCTGGGCAGCCCTTTGTTCTAGCACTGTCTCCCCTGTGAGTAGAGCGGTATCCTCTCCTGTTTACTTGTTTAAGATGGGCTAGCTGCCTTTACCCCCCCCCCCCCCCCTACAGGCACTTGATACCCCCACTGCTCTGTACCTGCTTTTTCCCAAGTGTAATAAAGGGACTTTAAAGAAGTGGTGTCCCACTCTCTTCATTGGCTATCTACAAAAATCTGGACGTGCACGCTTCTTTTCTCTGCTCCGGTTGTTCCGCCCTGCTGCATTTGGTGGCAGGTACTGTTTATTCATTTACACTAAGGGTGGAAAAGCAGTTGAGAAAATACCTAAGCAGAAGCACCAGAAGAATAAAACAATGCTTTTATTGATACATTGATAAAAATGGGAGGTAGTGGTGGACTTACCTTCCCATAGAAGGCACAGGTATGAGTGTAATTCAAAAAAACTTTAATTGACAACTTCACTGGCGCCTCTTTTCTAGTATTTTCTCGAACCCACAAGATCTGCCATTTTGGAGATGCACTGATCCAGTCATCTAACCATCACTGTTTGGCCTTAGCCAAAGTCACTAAGATCCTTTGGCTTTCCTGCTTTGAGCCCAGCACCTTTAAAGGCAACACGGCACCTACTGTATATATGAAAATATATAAAATGATACTCCCCATAAGGGGGGTTTGTAATCGATTGGACCGTTAGTGGGGTTGATCTTCATGACTTACTTATAGGGGGGATACTCCCCTGGCTTCCCACCTATATGGGATTCGCCATCTATCCCAGGGAGAGATGCATATGTTGCAGTTTCATACCAATCCTTATATTGTATTGTCGTATGTTACCCCGCCCTCCCAGTGATGTTTAGCCTATGCTGTGATGCCATGCAGCCTTCTCCCCCAGAGCACTCAGGAGATAATGTGATGTTCCTGCTCACTACACGGACTGGAATAAAAAGACATCCAGATTCACCTTGCCAGTAGTAAAGATGCTGCATCGCTGATAAATTTAAGAAGGTAAATCTTTTTGTGGTAAAATTTTACAATGGGCAACATTGACTTAATTATTTATTAATGAATATTGTTAAAATAAGCAATTTTCCTTGTTAAGTTATATACTTTAATTATTCTAATACTGCATGAAGTTTTGAGTCAGGATGCTATTTATTGGCTAACATAAAAGAATAAGAGCAGGGACGTAGCAATAGGAGGAGCGGAGGGTGCGACCGCATTGGGGCCCTTGGGCCAGAGAGGCCCCAAGGGGCCTCCGTGAACTTCAGTATTAGCTCTCTATAGGTCCTGTGCTTATAATAATCACTTCTATAGATACTTTTAATAGTGGTAATCATTAGCAAAGTTCCCTTCTTGCACCTCTGACACCGTAGTTGCCATTGGCAGCTTTTGGTATGCCTCATCAATTGTTATGTATAGAGTGCTTGGGGGGCCCCATTGTAAGACTTGCATCGGGGCTCACAGCTCCTTAGCTACGCCACTGAATAAGAGTAAGGAAGCTTTCGGGTTTGCAGCCTTCATGTAATGAAGTTTTCTTACCTCAGCCAATCTGCCTTCATAATATGTATAGTATGGGTCTAGCAGTTTTCCCTAAAGTTGCATGGAAGCTATTAAACATTTTCAAAACAAGGCCTTAAAAAAATGAGTTAGTCCATATATTTTGCCATGTGACCATCACATCAGATCTACGTTTGAGAATAGATTATAGAGAACAGTGCGAAACTCAGCCATAAATCAGTCAGTCTATTCATACACACCACACATGCTGTCTCCCCTCTCTTCCCCATCCCACATGATCAGCAAATCGCAATGACTGTCATTTATGTTCAGTGACCCTTTAAAAAAAAAAAGCTGACAACTTTGAGTAAAACATTGCTGTGATAAAATGGTCAGAACGCTTGTAAATGGAGGCCTGGGGGACAGAGACTATTGTGAGGACCAGTCACAATTATGAAAGTCTCCCAAGTAAATAAAAGCTGGAAAAATATTTACTGGATGATATCAAAGGCGTTCTGTGCACGGCTTATTAAGTAAATATTTTTTCAGCTTGTGCCACAGACTATGTATTTTCTTTCTTTAGTTCTTTTTTACTGCATCATTGTCGCTGCTGTCGTGTCTCTTGCTTTTTTGTTTTCTGAGGGCTTTATATATAGGCCACGTAAATGGCTTGACGTATCATGCGGTTTATATTTTAGGCATTCTTTGTTGACTCACTCAATTAAATATTAAATTAGAAGGAAGCAGAGGATTACATGTGACCACTTAATAATTTCTATTTGCCACTACGTATGTCCATTGCCTGAGCTATGGATGAGTGTCATCATTGCAGGCTTTTTTTTACGTTAGACGATAGTTCCCTGGTTTATTTTTGCTTGTCCCGTGTACTTTGCTACTAGAAGGTTTATTTGTGCTTGTACCGTGTACTTTGCTACTAGGTTTCTTTTTGCTTGTCCCGTGTACTTTGCTACTAGGTTTATTTTTGCTTGAACCGTGTACTTTGCTACTAGGTTTCTTTTTGCTTGTCCCGTGTATTTTGCTACTAGAAGGTTTATTTTTGCTTGTACCGTGTACTTTGCTACTAGGTTTATTTTTGCTTGTACCGTGTACTTTGCTACTAGGTTTATTTTTGCTTGTCCCGTGTACTTTGCTACTAGAAGGTTTATTTTTGCTTGTCCCGTGTACTTTGCTACTAGGAGTATGCAAGGTGGCATTCTTGATTTTCTTTTTTTTAAATGCAGCTTCTCTGGCTGGTGGTTCTGCTCATCTACTCCCGTTATTATTTTAAGAGTCCACAGATCAAGTTTTGTGACTCCAATCTGACATATTTCTGGCAAGTGTGGCACAATGTCCAGTGTACAAGCCAGATTATTAGGTTTTAAAAGAAAATTGATTAAAGATGGCAGCTGCCATGTACCTTTCACCTCATGCTGCCTTTAAAGTTAAACTTATGTTATAACATTCCAAAGAAAAACATTTAAGAAGGTTGTTGCACAAGTCTTTCTGCATTTTTATGTGTTTTAAAAAAAACCAGAACAAAATAAAGGGAAAAGCTGCTCAATCGGATGTATGCAAAGCCTTCATGAAAACGAAGCAAATTGTGAGGTGCAGTACACAGTGGTGAGATGCGATTTTAGAAAATTGCAACCGCAGTGCCTGCAGTGATTTTTGAGTGCTTGTGTTTTTCACAATTTTTTTTAGTTAAACAATCAGGAAACCAGGAAAAGATGGACTCAGCAAAATTGCAATCGCATTGTAAATGCACAAAAATTGCAAGTAGAATTGTGATTAAAAAATGAAATCGCATCACACTCAGTTTAACATTTTGCTTTTCGAGATTTTCAATGTGTACAGGCACTTAAAGGGGAACTTCAGCCTACACAAACATACTGTCATTAAAGTGAATAATAACTGAATTATAAATAAAAAAGTCAGATACTCACCTAAGGAGAGGGAGGCTCTGGGTCCCATAGAGCATCCCCTCTCCTGGTCCCCGCTGTTGCGCTGGCTCCCCCATAGCGGTATTCCACTGTTTCCCGGCCAAAGGGAGGCTTTGTAATTGCTTCGAGAGCCTAAGTGCTCCCGAAGGCGGGCCGCCCTACACTCCGCACGCGCGAGCACCCACTATAACGCACTCGCTCGTGCGCAGTATGGAGCCGAGGACTCGGCTCCCGAAGTCTTCCAAAGTCCCCTCGGCGGGGGATGTGAACGGGAGAGCAAGTGCAGCACCGAGGGCACCGGGAGAGGAGAGGGAAGGCTCATTAGGACCGAGCCTTCCCTCTCCTTAGGTAAGTATCTGACTTTTTTTTTTAATTTAAATATGGGTTGCCATTAGCTTTAAAGAGACTCTGTAACAAAATTTTCAGCCTTATTTATTCTGTCCTATAAGTTCCTATACCTGTTCTAATGTGGTCTGTCCTACTGCAGTCTTTCCTAGTTGCACAGTGGCTGTATTATCTCTGTTATATAATCTAATTTTATTTCCTCTGATGGCTTTGTCGGACTCAGGCAGGAATGTGCTGCTCTTCTTGTGATAGGATAGAAGCTATACACACCCTCTCCACGCCCCCTGCAGGCTCTGTGTGAGTCACAGACTGAGCTCCTCTAATCCCATCACAAGCTGGTTATAAGCCATGCCTTTTGTTTGTAAACACTGCCTAAAACAGGCAATTACAAGCCAGGATTGCAGCAGGGAGTGGCAGAAACAGAGGGGCCCAGGAGAACATAATGAATAGAATGGTATGCTTTTTATTGTAAGAATTTTAGAGTACAGATTCTCTTTAAGTTACATTAGTTATGTTAATTAAAATAGATAGGCAATATAATCTCTTACACACCCTGTTTTAAAAGAACAAGCAAATGTTTGTGTTTTCATGGGGGCAGACATCTTTTTTAGTTGAAAGGAGATGACAGAGGAGCGTGAGACACAGTTCCAACTGTCCTGTGTCCTGGTCACCCCTCCCAGCTGTGCACGCTAGGCTTCAAATCTCAAATTCAAAATTAAAAAAAACAAATTTGCCCTAAAACAGCAGGAGGAGAACAACAACATAAGAAATCCCATCATGCTTTGCACAGCATCAGAAAAAATGCCCAGGCAGTTTTCTTCTGTGCAGCTAAAAATGAGGCCTGGGTAAGAAAAACAAAGTTCTGATGCTGTGAAACTGTTAAACACCAAGCCTTTTCAGTGCTGCCGAGTAGATTTTTAGTCTGGAGGTTCACTTTAAGATGTCTGTGGGAAAGGGTCAGTTAGTTGAGCACTATCCAAATTTATGGATCACTGTAGACAAGGCTGCTGATGTCATATGACATTTCTATCACTGAAAGCAAAAAAAAAAAAAACTAAGGTAAAATGGATAAAAAAGTGTCCTGAATTAATTCATAACTTTCTACTATTATGTCATTATGCTTCCTCTCCTCTGCCATCTCCATTCTCTAATAAACAACTAAGGTCTAAAACTTCAGGCCTGAGTTGAGAAACCCTGATGGAAGTATGGAAGTATTGGAAGTATGTCTCCTGCAAGAATCACACTATATTTTGCAAGACCAAGCAGGTAGTGATAGCTTTTGGACCTACTGTATTTGGCACTTCAAGCCGTGTTCTACTTGCCTCAAGACATTGTATAAACAGGGAGAAAAAGAGCAACCTGAGGATGTTGACCTGAGGAATCGTGTTTGACTCGCAAAATGTATAGTCTATTTTGTGTCTTAATAAACTGCTTGTTTTTTGAATCAATACTTACATTCTTGAGGTAAGTTCACTCTTACTATTTAAACGGTTTTTGATTGTTTTATGTATTTTTGTGGCACCTAACCTCCCAGTCCTACAGTTCATATTCCTCCAAGACATGGTATTTGATTTAATTACCTACAAGAATTCTTTCTTGAGAGAGTGACCAGAACTGTCCCAGGGTGACAGTTTCAGTCCTGTTCAAGGACCAGGCGATATTTTTACTGTGGCTGCCATCATTGCAACCCAGTTTTGAGAGTACACCATTTATTTGCATTTATGCCCCCCCCCCCCCCCCCCCCCTCTTATCAGACCTACTTCACTGATGGGGTTCCTGGTCTAATTTTTTTTTTTCTTTCACTGGAAGACCTACAGATTATCCAGAACAGGTCCCTTTAGAATTCAACTGCAATATGGCCCAAAAGCATATTCACAATTGATACAGGAAGGAAGGTTCCTTGAGCAGTTTTCAATATCTGTTCCAAACCCTTTGTAGAATACTCTCCTATTAAGTGGTGTATCTTGTCCTACTATTATAAATGTGAAAGTTTGGATGTTTGTTACACAATCACGCAATAATGGCTAAACGTATTTGAATGAAATTTGGCACACACATAGTACATTACCTGGAATAACATATACAGTGGGTTGCAAAAGTATTCAGCCCCCTTGAAGTTTTCCACATTTTGTCATATTACTGCCTCAAACATGTATCAATTTTATTGGAATTCCACATGAAAGACCAACACAAAGTGGTGTACACATGAGAAGTGGAACGAAAATCATACATGATTCCAAACATTTTTTTACAAATAAATAACTGCAAAGTGGTGTGTGCATAATTATTTGCCCCCCTTTGATCTGAGTGCAATCAGTTGCCTATAGACATTGCCTGATGAGTGCTAATGACTAAATAGAGTGCACCTGTGTGTAATCTAATGTCAGTACAAATACAGCTGCTCTGTGAGGGCCTCAGAGGTTGTCTAAGAGAATATTGGGAGCAAAAAAACCGTGAAGTCCAAAGAACACACAACACCGGTCCAAGACAGTTCAGGGATCAAGTTATTGAGAGATTTAAAGCAGGCTTAGGCTAAAAAAAGATTTCCAAAGCCTTGAACATCCCACGGAGCACTCTTCCAGCGATCATTCAGAAATGGAAGAAGTATGGCACAACTGTAAACCTACCAAGACAAGGCCATCCACCTAAACTCACAGGCCGAACAAGGAGAGCGCTGATCAGAAATGCAGTCAAGAGGCCCATGGTGATTCTGGACGAGCTGCAGAGATCTACAGCTCAGGTGGGAGACTCTGTCCATAGGACAACTATTAGTCATGCACTGTAAAAAGTTGGCCTTTATGAAAGAGTGGCAAGAAGAAAGGCATTGTTAACAGAAAGCATAAGAAGTCCCGTTTGCAGTTTGCCACAAGCCATGTGGGGGACACAGCAACCATGTGGACGAAGTTGCTCTGGTAAGATGAGACCAAAATGGAACTTTTTGGCCAAAATGCAAAACGCTATGTGTGGCAGAAAACAACACTGCACATCACTCTGAACACACCATCCCCACTGTCAAATATGGTGGTGGCAGCATCATGCTCGGGGGATGCATCTCTTCAGCAGAGACAGGGAAGCTGGTCAGAGGTGATGGGAAGATGGATGGAGCCAAATACAGGGCAAACTTGGAAGAAAACCTCTTGGAGACTGCAAAAGACTTGAGACTGGGGCGGAGGTTCACCTTCCAGCAGGACAATGACCCTAAACATAAAGCCAGGGCAACAATGGAATGGTTTAAAACAAAACATATCTATGTGTTAGAATGGCCCAGTCAAAGTCCAGATCTAAATCCAATCGAGAATCTGTGGCAAGATCTGAAAACTGCTGTTCACAAATGCTGTCCATCTAATCTGACTGAGCTGGAGCTGTTTTGCAAAGAAGAATGGGCAAGGATCAGTCTCTAGATGTGCAAAGCTGATAGAGACATACCCTAAAAGACTGGCAGCTGTAATTGCAGCAAAAGTTGATTCTACAAAGTATTGACTCAGGGGGCCGAATAATTACGCACACCACACTTTGCAGTTATTTATTTGTAAAAAATGTTTGGAATGATGTATGAGTTTCGTTCCACTTCTCATGTGTACACCACTTTGTATTGGTCTTTCACGTGGAATTCCAATAAAATTGATGCATGTTTGTGGCAGTAATGTGACAAAATGTGGAAAACTTCAAGGGGGCCGAATACTTTTGCAACCCACTGTAGGATATTTCTTATTCCCATATTTAAAAAGTAGGCAAAAACAAATACAAATTTCATTGGGAAAATGTAAACTCCAGCCATTCTTACATGGTTAATGGTAGAGTTCTCAAACTTTGCACAGTTGGTCACTGGGTGACTGGGATTAATATTCAGAAAAGTGGGTGGAGGCCAAAGAAGCCAATCAAAATTCACCTATTGATTTTCAAGGGGAATATTTGATTGATGCCATTCTTGCACTGTTAATGTCACAAGCCTCAAACCTGGTACAGTTGGTCATTTTGTTCCTGGGATTCAAATTCAGAAAAGGGGGTGGGGCCACCAACTGCCAATCAGATTTGTTTCATTTCAATGCAAATTTTTGATGCCAGAGACCACAAAGCTCACAAACTTGGTCATTGAGTAATTGTGTGTTAGGGTTAGAAAAAGAGGGCGGAGCCATCACCAGCCAAATACATACCCGGGCAACGCTGGGTCATCAGCTAGTTCAGAAATATTTGCACAATGAACTTTTGTTGGTGTGAGATGGGCTGCGAAAAAACACAAAAAACTGCAGTCGACATTATACCATAATATGTGGTGCTATTAATATATTCTGATTAGCACAGTACTCCTTAACTATATTCTACAGTCTGATTGCTTGCTGGTCCTCCCAGAAGGTGATTACTTCATTTCTAAGAATAGGAGGGATGGGAAATTGCTGATTGTTGCTTGCTGCTAAGCAACCTCAGAAGTGCAACATATGGCTTCAAGCCCAAGACATAAACGTTGGCTTAAAAACTAAGAAGACAGTTGACAAGCTGATTTATTCCTCCCAACCCCTCATCTCCTGAGTCTAACATTTTTATAGGGTTTACAAATTACTCTGGATGCCACGAAGGAAATCCTTTAATATGAGTTGGAAGTGAGTTGAAAAGAAGCATTTCCATACAGTGCACTGGCCAGTGCTGAGCTGTGTGCTGGTCTCACAGAGGACAGCTGTACACACAGGTTCCGTTAGTAAAAACGAAACTCTTCTCCACCCAGTATGCATCAACTGTGCATCAAATGTCCAACTAAGGTCCCATGAAAGCTACACACAGATTGACGTATTTCTAGTCACAGCTGCATCAGCATAGATCAAAAGAGACCAACCGCATTTTCCAGGACAACTGATAAACATGCAGATGTTTGTCACTGACCTGTTCCAAGATGTTTGCATCTGTATAAAGTCAGGATGGGACACACATTGCTAGATTTGTTCTTTTCCTGAAACCATTTTGGTTTTATGCATAGGTGACAAAATAGGGTAATTTCCACCAGATTGCATATGTAAGCTTTATATTTGTAAAACCGTTATTTACTCACATTCTCTTTCATGTAGATATGAAACATTATTATTTCCTCCTTGCTCTATGTGACAGAATTAATTGAACTCAGATATAACCAGTACACGTCACTATAACTTCTCCTACTTCATCTGTTACACTTGTTGATATTTTACTTATAATGATAATAATTAAAGTATTTATATAGAATGTGTATCTCTCTAATGGATAAACAGAAAAATCTTTCACTCCACCAGATGTGGATTCAAGAGATCCAACTAGCTTGGCTAGTGCATGTCTTATAAGAAAGGAAGCTGAAACATGTAAGACATTTATTGTTTCAAGTTGTGGGTTTAAAAGACTGCATAAGCTTAAAAGAAAATTCCTGTTGTTTTCTAAGTTTTAAGGGGAGACTCTACACCATGGTTTCATGTATGTTCTTATTATTATTTTTGATAGATCTGGCACCAACACCTACCATAGTGCTGTACGTAGTACAAAACAGACAGTAATGGGGAGCACAGATACATGAGTAGTTCAACACATTGTAAAATCAATGAAACAGCAACATAAGAACAAATGAATACAATTGATGTGTAGTTTGAGACATTACCAGTACCGGTGCATTTGACATAAATTTGAGACACTAGGGGGGCTTGTAATACAAGCTTACATTTTAGAGCAGCCTTTTTCGACCTTTGGACACTGGAGGAACCCTGCAAATAACTTTTGAAACTCAAGCAACCCCTGCAAGTAATTTTTTGATCTTGAGAAACCCCTGCATTTATTTGCAGGATGAATGGTCTTTAAAAGTAAGTGAGGCTGTTTATTTCACTACCCCCTATTATAGTGCCACTCATTTTACTGTCTCCTTGTCCTAGTGTTTTTTTACTGATGTGCTCATAATTATTATTATGACCCCCTAATTTAGTGCTTATTTTTACAGTACCTCCTATTATAATGTGCTCTATCATACTCCATCCACGATGGTGAAAATGCCAAGGAACCCCTGCAGAGTACTCAAGGAACCCTGGTTGGTCTAGAGAGTAGTGTGTGGAGTCATCAGGGGAGGAGACAACAATTATAGCGGATGAAGCAGTGAGCTTCAATTCTAGCTATTACAAATTATAAACTTGTCAGAAAAGGTGTGTTTTGAAGGCGCATTTGAAGATTCTCTGACTTTAAGCATGATGTACAGGCTATGAGAGAAAGTTCCAAAAGAGAGGTGACACTTGTGAGAAGTCCTGGATGCAAGAGTGAGAGGAGGTGACCAAACTGGATGAGGAGTGTCTTGTGAGAGGAGCATAGGTTCCAGGAGGGATGGTATCTGGAGATTAATGAAGAAATGTATGGAGAAGACAGCTTGTGTAGAACTATGTATGATGATGTCAGGCGTTTGAACTGGATCCTTTGGAACTCTATGCTGATCGTGCACGTCAGTTGTACCGAGCAGAGTGTGCATTGCGTTATGCCCCAGTTGGAGTGTGGGTGTAACCCAACTCACATACTGTGAATTTTGCCTTATCCAAATATTCTAGGCCTAATCATAATAAAGAAATAGGGAGACCAGAATACAGATTAAAACCCATACTTTTGTATCTATATATGCTAAGATGTCCCCCTGAACCTCTTAACTAAAAGAGGGCATAAAGTACTTGGCTATATTTAAAAAGAACCAGAGACGAAGCACCCTCATGTATTTTACCATATATACCAATGGGAATATGACCGTAAACACCTACTCTTTGTTTCATTTTTCACTGCTCAGTCTTCTTGTTATCAGCTCTGATTAAATCTCCGACTGAACATTCAGTCTAGCTTTGCCCCGTAATGATTATAGCCGAGTCAGTCTTCTGTGATGTATTTTCAAGCCCAAGCCTGTCTCCTCGTGGCTCTGCTTTCCTGCTACAAGGATACATGGCAGGAAGGCATAGCCACAAGGGGGCAGGCTTGGGCTTGAAAAGCCATCACAGTAGACTGACTCGGCTATAATCATTACGGGGCAAAGCTGGACTGAATGCTCAGTCAGAGATTTTATCAGAGCTGATTAACAAGAAGACTGAGCAGTGAAAAATGAAACAAAGAGCAGAGTAGGTGTTTACTGTCATGTTCCCATTGATATATATGGTAAAATACATGAGGGTGCTTCGTCTTTGGTTCTCTAAGTTATTTATAACCTATATCTTTTTCATCTTCTGCACAATTTCATAATGACTCTGCCTTTTCCTTCTAATCCTACAGGAATTAGGTGAAGTATAATCTCCAATTAACTGTTTTCCATCATTATTATCACCCATGCTAATTGGTTTTCTAAAAGAAAGATACACATTTCCTGAAGCTCGTTCTAATTAATACATTACAAAGAAAATATAGCTACCTGCACCTGATTTAGGCAAATGGATTTCCACTATGCCTAAAAATCTCCCTCAGGGAAGCCAGGTCACTAATTGCTCTGTATGCCCATTCAAGCAACAGACAATCATTTGTGCAGAGTATAATTGAGAGCAGTTATCAAAATCCTACCAACAAGGTAACAAGCAAAAAGAAATGTGTGCTTTTGTGAGTTTACCATGAGTAAGAGGAATAATCACTCACTGAGATGTTGTTTTCCTCAGGTATTCCACTCCTTCTAGAGGCTAATCTTGAAGCATGAATTGACCTCCTTTCCAATGTCATTGCCTGGTGTAGGTGTCTGGTTTCAATACCATTAGGAGGGCTGCCATATCTTGTATGCTAAAGCAAAGCTAAGGTATTATTACAGCACCACTAGCTGTGTTAGGGATTATTATTATATAGTTTTTCTTCTGCAGTGCTGTACAGAGTATATTGTCTTGTCACTTAACTGTCCCTCAAAGGGGCTCACAATCTAATCCCTACCATAGTCCTATGTCTATGTATGTATTCTGCAGTGTATGTATCATAGTCTAGGACCAATTTAGGGGGAAGCCAAGTAACTTATCTCTGGGGAAACACACGCAGACACGTGGACAACATACAAACTGCAAATAGCACCCTGGCAGGAATACGAACCAGTGAGCCAGCGCTGCAAGACCAGAGTGCTAACCACTAAGCCACCGTGCTGCCCAAGGGATGCTAAAATGTCCTTACATTTTAGGGATGCTAACATTTAAAGACGTTTTATACCAACGACAGTGTCAGCTTTACTTTTCATAAGCCTTCTCATCCCAGCAGGAGCAGAGGAGAATGGTTTGGTGGGGAAGCCCTGCAGTTCTGAGCTCTGGCTGTGGCCACCATCACGGCACCATCTTGATGTTTTCTGAGTGTCTCTACAAACTGTAAAGGTAGCCATACACTGGCCGATTTGCCATCAGATTCGACCAACAGACAGATCCCAATCTGATCGAATCTGATTAGAGAGGGATCGTATGGCTACCTTTACAGCAAACAGATTGTGAACCGATTTCAGCCTGAAACCGTTCACAATCTGTTGTTGTGGTGGTGGTGCTGCCGCCGCCGCTCCCCCCGCCCGCATACACGCATACATTACCTGCTCCGCCGGCGCGACTCCATTCCCCAGGTCTCCGCTGCTCCGTCTCCGCTCTGGTCTCCAGGTCCATCATGCTTTACTTCTTCCTGCCCGGCAGGAAGTTTAAACAGTAGAGCGCCCTCTAGTGTTTAAACTTCCTGCCGGGCAGGAGGAACTGAAGCATGCCGGAGACCAGTGCGGCCACGGAGCAGCGGTGACCGGGGGTAGTCGTGCCGGCGGAGCAGGTAATGTATTGCCGCTCTATTGCGTCGGTCGTCGGGCACTCGAACGCCGCTAGCGACGCGCTCCCTACCCGCGGGCGATCGACGGTAATTTTCCGCACGGAGCGATCGACGGGATTGGACGAAATGGGTCGAAATTCGGCGTGTACCGTGAACGATTGGCAGCAGATTCTATCCCAGTGATCGAATCTGCTGTCGAAACGGCGGCAAATCGGGCCAGTGTATGGCCAGCTTAATATTCATCAGACCAGATTTGCCTGGCAGGTTTTGCAAGACTGTCTTCCTCTGCCTAAGATTGCTGCTTGGTTAAACTAAATAGCAGTCTTTTAGCTACCCAAATCGTCATTATCCATATGCGGTAGTCTGTGTGAAACTTGGAAAAGGCACCACCCAGTCTTTCCCTGTGAGCTCAGGGCTGCTTATCTGACCCATCCCTCCTTCTCCCTCTGCTGCTGAGAGGTTAACTCTTTGTGCTCAGCACTGACGCTACGGTTTCTCTTGTTCCTGACTGATCAATTTGTAATAAAGCATTGACCCCTTCCAACAAAAGGGTTAATAGTGGGAATTTGATTCTTATTGCACACAGGGCAGAGAGATCAGTTACACGTGGCTTTTATATACACACTGGTGAAAGTGTTGGAAGGGTTCAATGCTTTATTATACACCAAGTAGGTAGGAACTGGCCAGAAAGATGTTCAGAATCTGCTGGGTATGGAGTTAAACTTCTCAGCTGTAGTTGGCGGAAGTGGCTGGGTTCAGGTGATGACTGGGTGGGTAATGCTCATCCCTCTGGCAGCTGCCAGTTTGCTATAGGGAACTTCGGGCTACATGATTAACACAAAGGGAATTTCTCTGGCATTAGGCTGCTTTTCCACTTTCAAGCACAATCGCAATCAGGCTGCGTTTGCGGTCGCACAACCTGCTTTTTCCAAACGCTACGATTGCATTGTTAACTGTCGGGGCTGAAACATGATCAGACCAAAAATCGAGAAAACAATCAATTGCGCTTGTGAAAAAATAAGGCAAAAACAAATCACACTGATGGAAAATAAGCACCATGATTTACATGTTAATCACGGTGCTGTTGTGATTGTCAAAACGCTAACGGTCCGCTTTGAGTGGATCGCAGCAAGTGGTAAAGCAGCCTTTAGGACTGGAACCCACTAGAGCGTTTTTTTGAGTGTTTAGGGATCACTTTCAATTGACAGCGATTTCCCTAAAAGCTCTGCCAGTGTAAATGGAGGGGACAGACTCCACTAGAGCGATTGTGATTAGGCAATCGCAGGACATGCAGCATTGTGGGAGTGTTTTCATGCTAATGTGTTGTATAGGAGCAGGGAAATTGCACCCAAAATCACTTGCAAAGCGCTACCACAATTTGCTAGCGATTGTGATAGCACTTTGTAGTGGGTTCCAGGCCTAAATCACTGTTACCAACAGTGCAAGATTCAAGAGACTAAACTAGGTCTTAAAAAAATGGTGATTCAGATGATTACATGTGGTCATCTACTGCCCATGTGTAAAAATACCTTCAAAGTGTTTGGAGAGTTGAGAACTGTTTATTTTTTTTCCAAACAAACCTCAAAAATCATTGTGGATTTTCTTTCCGGGAACAGATTTTTCACTTTTTCCTATAGAAGTCTTCTAATGACCAGATTAGTAGCTCACCGCTGTTTCACTTTCAGATACAAGCGATGTGTCACTGTTAGGCCGGATCCACACTATAAGCATTTTGTTCTGAGCGCTTTGTGATTGATTAGCGCTTTTTGAAAAATTCTCCCATTCACTTTCATTAAAATCGCTGTAAAATTGCATTAAAATCGCTGCGATCGCGTACGTGAAAAATTGCAGTGATTTTTACCACAATTTTAATGGAAAGTGAATGGGACATTTTCTTTAGAAAGCACTAATCAATCACGAAGCGCTTATAGTGTGGATCCCGCATTACTGCATAACCTTTCTGTTATCATTATGTATTTAATATAGCACTGTGCAGAGTGTCCTTTAGGTTCCTTTTCCACTTGCAGCGATCCTCTCCTAAAATTGGATCACAAGCGTTTTTCCGATCCCAAAGCACCGCGATTTACATGTAGAGAGTGGTGCCCCTTTTCCATCAGCACATTCAGATTTTTTTGATTATTGGTGCAACCACGCTCTGTTCCTGGAGGTTCACAGCGTAATCACCAAGTAATTACCGCAAGTGGAAAATGTAGGTTGCACCATCCCATCGCAGCTAGTTTTGCTCAGTTATTTTGATTATGAGCAACACTAATCGCAGGTGATTTTGCCAGGGGCGTTGCTAGCCCCAACGATCATTGGCACATGCCCCGGATCTATTCTTGGGTGCCCTGGTTGTCCCCCAAAAAGTGGGCGGCAGTACTCACCTCCGGTCGCTTGATCTTCAGATTCTGCAGACATCTTCTCTTCCAGTATTCTCCCCGTGTGTCTCAGAATGAATCGGATGCTAGAGCTCCTAGCGTCCGATTTTTGAAAGCTAGCGGGAGAATCGCCAGCTACAGAGGATTTCTCCAGACTTGGAGAGCGGATGTAGGACATGAGTGTTTCCTCCCACTGTCCTACTCTGCTGGGGGACGGGGTTGTCGGGGAGGAACAGTGAGGACACACCCAATGGTGTATGCTTCCTACGGAGGCTCCAGGCACCACAGCTTCCAGCATGTCACCAGAACACCCAGCATGCCCCATAGAGGTACCACAGTGCCCAGCATGGCACCACCCAGCACCAAGCATGTCCCATATGTTTTTTCTGCATTAATGGGGTTTAGCCAACATTTTGCTGGGCAGATCTACTTAGACCACAGTTAAGTTCATGTAAATTTGGCCCCACCCATGACCACACCCACATTCTAAAGCATGGCCACACCTTTTTTTTGGCTGGAATGCCCAAAAGTGACCCAAATCTCATAGGATACTAGCAACACCCCTGGATTTTGCGTGCGATCACACTTACTAGTGGAAAAGGAGCCTTAAAGGAATCATCAAGCAATCTCTGCTACAGCCGATCTACTTACCTGGGGCTTCCTCTAGCCCCTTACAGCCAGCATGTCCTACGCCGCAGCTCTGCTCTCAGCCACTGGCCCCAGGACAGTGTCTCGCCAGGCCATCCTCTACTGTGCCTGCGCGGCGCCACTGTCAAGTGACAAACAAGGTTGCTCGTGCAGGCACAGTAGAGGACGACCTCGCGGTTGGTCTCTGTACCAGTAGGGACCCCGGTGTTGTGGTGTGGGACATGTCAGCTGCAAGGGGCTGGAGGAAGCCCCAGGTAAGTAGATCGGAGGTAACAGATTGCTTGACGATTCCTTTAAGGGTGGTTCAGATAGCAAAACCATTTTTGCATTGCATTTTTCTGCCAATTGTGTGATTGCACCCAAAATGCTGTAAGAATTGCGTTTGCATTTTATATAAATCGCAAATGCTGCAGTGAGAATGGTCTCATAAGGATACATTGCCATAGCAGCACAGTGGCGTAGTTGGTTCGCACTCTCACCTTGCAATGCTGGGTCGCCAGCTCAAATCCCAGCCATGTCATCATCTGCAAGGAGTTTGTATGTTCTCCCTGTGTCTGCATGGGTTTCCTCCCACATCTCAAAAACATACAGACAAGCTAATAACCTTCCTCCTAAATTTACCCTAGACTATGATACATGCACTACACTATACATACATAGACATAAGACTATGGTAGGGACTAGATTGTGATCCCCTCTGAGGGACAGTTAGTGACAATACAATATACTCTGTACAGTGCTGTGGAAGATATATAAATACTAAATAACAATAACATAGCATTTGGCTGTTCAATGGCAAAAAACATCTGAAAAGTGCTCCAGTGTGAAGCAGCCTTCAGAGGAGATCACAGCATCAGACGCCATATGCAAACTGTAAGGTAACAGCCGAGTGTGTATGTGGTCTCAGTGTGACTGCAGTAGGACTTTTCTCACAGGAGTGGTTAGTGTTGTGTACTATTTCTTTGCAGCAGCTTCTTTAACAATAAAGACTGCACAGTGCTCTGTTTTAATGTGTTTTTCTTTTAAACATAATCCTTGAAAGGTTAAACTGTTAAAGTAACCACATCTTAAAGTGAACCTCCAAACTAAAAATTGACTCAGCAGCACTGGAAAGGCCTGGTGTTTCTTTAACTGTTTCACAGCATAAGGACTTTTTTTCTCTTATACAAGACTCATTTTTAGCTGCACAGAAAAAAACTGCCCGGGCATTTTTCCCCTAATGCTGTGCAAAGCATGATGGGATTTCTGATGTTGTTGTTCTCGTTCTGCTGTTTTGGTGCATATTTTTTTTTTTTTTACATTTTGAATTTGACATTTGAAGCCTAGCACGTGCAGCTGGGAGGGGTGATCAGGACACAGGACAGTTGGAACTGTGTCTCCTGCTCCTTGTCACCTCCTTTCAACCAAAAAGATGACTGCCCCCATGACAAAGATGGCAGCCCCCATGAATCACAAACATTTGCCTGTTCTTTTAAAATGGGGTGGGTAAGAGATTATATTACCTATCTATTCTAATTAACATCACTAATGTAACTTAATGACAGTATGTTTGTTTAGGCTGAAGTTCCCCTTTAAGGGTTCCCTCTTTTAGACCATATCTCTATATGCCTCCGTTTTTTTGTAGAATTGGATAAGGCTGCTTTCACAGTAAGATATTACAGGAGCATGTTAGTGCAGCCTGTAACGCAGCCCACCGCACATCAATGAAAATTCAATGGGCTGTTCAGTGTGCCCACGTTGCGTTACATTGTAACGCAGCACGTTCAAACAAAGTGCTGCATGCTGTGCGTTATACACGGCTGAGCCGCGTTAGACTGTTTGCACATGCTCAGTAATGTTGGAGGAGGAGGTCTCCTATCCTCCTCCGCGGCCAGCCACATGGCTAATTAATATTCACTGCACTCAGTGACGTGCAGTGTTTACTTCCTGGAGTGGCCGCTCTGTGCGGCGATTGGCCGGCGGGACCACGTGATGCGGATCACGTGGTCTCCGCATCCCATAGCATAAAAAAGGGGCACCAAGAGCTGCATAACGCGGCTCTTGGTAGCGTCGTCCTACAACACCACCAGGCGTTGCGTTAGGGGCACGTTATGCGACCTATAACGTCCCCTAAAACGCAACGTCCTGGTGGGAAAGAGGCCTAAATGTACAGCCTAGTGCACACAAAGCGGTTTTGGTAGCGTTTTCAAAAACGCTGCCGCTTCTAAAAACGCTTGGCTAATGTATCTCAATGGGATGGTGCACACCAGTGGTTTGATTTTTTTAGCAAACCGCAAACGTGGCTCCTGCAGCATTTTTGCGGTTTGCAGATGCGTTTCTGCCTCAATGTAAAGTATAGGAAAAGCTCAAACCGCTCTGAAGAACGCTAGATCAGAGCGGTTTTCCAGGCGCTTTTGTTACAGAAGCTGTTCAGTAACAGCTTCACTGTAGCAATTTATGAAATCTACACAAAAACGTTCCCAAAAACGCTAGGCATGTTTACAAAACCTCTCTATACATGTTTAGAATCGCTCTGAAAATCTGCTTCAAGAACCTCTAGCGTTTTGCAGATCTATTCGAAGTTTTTGGTGTGCACTGGGCCTACCTGTGTGAAACTGAAACACAATTTGTAGTGACACTTTTTACTTTTGATTTATGGATTAGGCTTACTACTAAAAGAATGTATACTAAAAAAAAAAAAAAAAAGGTTTTGTTTTTTTTAAATCGGGGATCCATTAACTACCTCAAGTTAAATTCTAATACTTTTTTTTTTCTACCACAAGCTTTGCATGTTATAAAAAAAAATAAAAATGTTTTACTACTGTGTAGTGAAGGGCAGATAAGACCATAGAGTACAATTAAGCCTAATTGATCATCCTAATACTATAATAATCCTAAAATTTGTATAGCACTTTTCTCTTGTCAGACTTAAAACGCTTATGTGCTGTAACTATTGGGTGCGCTCAGTAGGCCAACCTCCTCCTGCAGGGAGTCGTGCCCAAGGATTCCTTACTGGATGGGTACTGGTTTACTGAACAGGAAGAGCCGAGATACGAACTGGTCTGTGTCAGAGGTTGTATTCTTAAAGAGAACCCAAGGTGAGATCGATCTGGAGGCTGGTCCTGATCATGTGTCTTTAATACTTTTATCCATGGACCCTGAACAAGCATACTGTATACATATCAGGTACTCTGTGACACAGCTGACTGAGGTTGGGTTTTGACTATGTATGCCGGAAGATCAGCAGGATACCCAGGCAACTATCATTGTTTTCAAGGAAATAAAGATGGCAGCCTCCATATCAATCTTACTTTGGGTTCCCTTTAACCAGTACACTATCCAGCCACTGCTCCATCAATTATGTAATGTTAGTCTTGTTTCCTGTAACAGTGTAGAGAGACTGGAAGAATTGCAATCCTCCCTAAGGTTGCACTACATGTGGGAATGCTGTGGACCTGCATACCTCCCAACTTTTGAAGCCGGAAAAGGGACATTAAGACACACCCCGGCCATTCTCAAAATCTGCATGCAAAAAGTGGGTGTGGCCATGAAATAATGTGGGTGAAACCAAATTTTCATGAACTTACCAACCATGTGCCCCATCATCTCCTTGAAGTAAAAAACAAGGCCCTAACTACCAAACAGACTTATGAGACTTACCAAGATTTTCCACGATAAACGCAACTTAGGTTATATTTCATCAGCTGTCCCCAGCCCATAACAGTATTCCTGTGTGATCTAGTAGCCCCCCCCCCCCCCCATTTACAGTATTAAGTATTCCCTGGTAATCTGGTGACTCCCACTCATAGTAGTCCCTGGTAGTCTATGCCCCCCCTTTCCACCTCCGTATACTTTCCCTTGTGGTATAGTGGTACCCGTCCAAAAGTTTTTACTGCATTTGATAAAGGGCCTTCAGCCCGAAAAGTCATGCTGGTTTTTATGCTGTGTACCACCGCTAGCATTATGTCATAAAAACTTTTGGATGATTATCCACTGAGGGTCGAGTCCTAACTGGGATTGGTTAATTGTCTGGACGTTTGAAGGAAGGATTGATGGACCGCCTACCCGATTTCTACCTACTCCCCACTTTAAGCATTATTCCCAGAGGTGGGCAAATACATCTTGTGATACAGTCTAGCGGTACCCATCATCCACCCTATATAGGTTTCCCTGGTGTTCTAGAGGTTCTCTTCTCCCACTCTCATTTAGCTTTCCCTGGTAGTCTAGTGATCACCCTCCCTTACCTATATAACTTTCCCTGGTAGTCTAGTGGTTCTTCTCTCCTCCTCCATATAGTTTACCTTGGTAGTCTAGTAGTTCTCTGCTTTCCCTGGTGGTGTAGTGGTTCCCTCCGCCTCTCTTTATATAGCTTTTCCTGACAGCTGAAGAGAGATCCTGTTACTGGAGTGCCAAAAGTAGGTAACTTGTGGACTATGCTCTGCTCGCGACTCTACATGGGTAGGGAACAAGGGCGTTGCTAGCCCCAAAGATCAGTGGCACATGCCACGGATCTACTCTGGGGTGCCTCGGATGTCTCTCAGGCAGAGTCAGGCAGCAGTACTCGTCTCTGACCGCTTGGTCTCCAGATTCTGCAGACATCTCTTCTGGGCTTCTCCCCTTAGTGTCTGAGAAGGAATCAGAAGCTAGAGTTCCTAGTGTCTGATTCTCGGATGTTAGATGAAGAATCCCCAGCTACAGAGGATCTCTCCTGACTTAGTGGGTGGATGAGATGAGTAGTTCCTGCCGCTGTGCTACGCTGCTAGGAAGGGGGGGGGGGAAGGACAGTGAAGACACACACAACGATGCATGCTCCCTATGGAGGTTCCACACCTTCCAGCATGTCACCACAACACCCAGCATACCCTATAGAGGCACCACAGCCCCCAGTATGGCACCACACAGCACCCTCGTAGCCCTACCATGCATTTTTGTTGTATTATTGGAGAGGGGGGGCTTTATTCAACATTTTTCTGGGCAGTCCTACTAAGACCGCTGTTAAGTTCATGTACATTTGGCTCCACCCATGTCCACACACACACATTCTGGTGTGTGGCCACACCCATTTTTCATTTGGAGTGCCCAAAAGTGCCCCGAAACTCTTAAGGTGGCCACTAATGACCCAATCTTTTCCATCCAGTTTTACCAAATCTATGTAGTATAAGGGTAAACTGAGTCAATATATTGAATGGATAATTTAGGCAGTACCCTTATATTACATAGAAATGGTAAGATTGGATGAAAAAGATTGGATCAGTAGTGGCCACCTTTAGGATCCTAGCAACGCCCCTGGTAGGGATGGACGTATGGAGAGGGGGGCACTTGGGAAAGCATCCTGTTGGCACCCAAGAATGTTGCGACACCCTGACAGGATGCTCAGGTAACTGTAATGTGTTTGTGGGGAAAGGGCTCATCAAAGTGTTGCTGGGGGTGCATAATTTGCAGTTACACCCATTTTCATACACACAGGTCACAAACCAGTCTATTGTCTATTGCTAAGCTAACAGCAGCTGAATGTCCCAGCATCCTCCTGGGGAAAGCCCAGTATCCCTGCTTTACAGCTAAAAAAGAATATATACATAATTCAGCAGTTATGTACACTAATCAATATGTAAGTGACAATTCAAACAGAGGATTATTTCTGCTTCTATATATACATGGCTCTTCATAATCTGCTCATGGCAATATGTAACCTTTGGAAATATGACACAGTAATGATGAAGTAAATAAAAAATCAGGCCTTATCCAGACTTATTTTTGATTCATCTGAAATCTATGCCTGTGGATTTGTTGTCCAGTCTGTATAAAATCTCACATCATGCCTCTTCATTCTTCATAACTGTGATTAAAGGGAACCTAAACTGAGAAGGATATGGATTTTTCTTTTTACAATAATACCAGTTGCCTGACTCTCCTGCTGTTCCTCTTCCTCTCATACTTTTAGCCACAGCCCCTCAACAAGCATGCAGATCAGGTGCTCTGACTGAAGTCAGACTGGATTAGCTGCATGCTTGTTTCAGGTCTGTGATTCAGCCACTACTGCAGCCAAAGAAATCAGCAGGACTGCCAGGCAACTGGTATTGTTTAAAAAGAAACATCCATCCAACATCTCAGTTAAGGTTCCCTTAAAGGACCACATTGGTCTGAAACATGTCAGTTGTGTGATGATCAGTGATGCTTGGATACGTCCATAATAAAGCATTTGTGATCCTGTACGGCAGGGGTCTCAAACTCAATTTACCCGGGGCCGCAGGAGGCAAAGTCAGGATGAGGCTGGGCCGCATAAGGGAGTTCACGTGTCCCCGCCGCAAAACGAGGGCTGCAGAGCCCCCAAATCGCCCCGGGGGCAATCCGCCGGCATTTCCTGGAAGGGGCAGAGCTTTCAGCTTCAGCTCTGCCCCTCCTGACGTCAATCGCGGCGGATCGCCGCCTCTGCCCGCCCACTCTAAACATAAAAAAAAAAATTGGGAAAATAGGAAAAAATGCCCGGAATCTTCATACAGCCATATTACGGCTGTATAGCGATCCCTGGCCAAAGCGCTGCGGCTGCGTATGGACCCCCTGGAAACTCTGTCAGGAAATGTATTGCTCTTTCTTTTGATACATGTAAAATTACACTACCGTTAGGCTTGCTACTAAAAGTGACATTTACCGCATTTAAAAGTATACTATTTTCCTTCGAAACTTTAAAATCGATTTTCTCAAGAACTATAAGGTCTTTTTGAAAAATTGTTTTTTCCTCTTATTCCTAATGATCTCCTTAACATATCCTGCAAATTTAGGGTTTCTAGCATTTAAGGTGGATTTGCTATTAACCATTAAAGTCGGCGGGTTTTTAAATGTGTATTTTTTTCCTTTGCAACTTTAAAATCGATTTTCTCAAAAACTATAAGGCCGATTTGAAAAATTTTTTTTTCCTCTTGTAGCCACTGGGGGCCCCTACAAGCTCTGGGGCCCTGGGGCCACAAAATATTGTATCGCGGGCCGCAAATGGCCCGCGGGCCGCGAGTTTGAGACCCCTGCTGTACGGGCATTGTGCGGGCATTCCTTTGCTTGCTTCTACATACTGGATTGGCGATCCTGGTCCTGGCACTGTCCTGATACAGAGCTGAGCGGTTTCCTTCACTTCTTATTCTGCTTGAATCTTCACTCATTGTTCCGCTCTTTCGACCCCTTATACCAACAAAAGTGATGTTAATGTTGCAAAAAAAGTAACCATTAATTATATCTTCATCAAAAATGGGCATATTCCAATTTAAAAATTTGCAAATCCCAAATGTCTTTGCACCTGCGCAGTGCAGCCACACTTGTACACAGAGGGGAGCGAGGCTGCAAGTACCGAAATCTTTGACATCAAAGTTGAAGATTGTTTATCCTCAAGGCCCACAAACAGTACATGTTTTGCAGGAAACCACAAACATTCACAGGTGAGGTAATTAGTGCCTCAGCAGAGCTGATTAACTATCTCTGTGGATATCCACAAAACATGCCGGGCCGAGGCGAGAGAGGCTCCAGCCTGGGGGCTCAGTGTAAGAGGGGGCGCACAGCTCACTCCGCTATCATTCCCCTATTGTGTTTGAAGCAGAGAGAAATAAGAAAAGGGGATAGATAGCGGTGACTTCAAGCCAGATAACTAGAGATTAAGGTGTTGGGGGCCCTGGGGGGCCTCTTAGTCTAATAGCAATGTGTGTGTGATGGCTGGGTTGGGAGGGATGGAGGGGCGCACTTTAGTGTCTCAGCCTTGGGTGCTGGAGGACCTTGTCCAGGCTCTGAAACATGCACTGTTGGTGGGCCTTGAGGACAGGGTTGAGGAACACTGGTTTAGAGGATCCAAACACAGCACAGAAGGGGCATAGGAAGATTGGGGAAGCCTCTGCACCATCCAGAGACTTTTCCCTAGCGAGGTATCTAACTGTAACTTGGTACAGCACCAGGGGCGTAGCTTGGGGGGGGTGGGGTAGGACATGTGCCCCCGGGCGCTGGGTCCCTAAGGGCGCCCAGCCGCAGCGCAGTATCATTCTTTTTTTTTAAATCCTCTCCACCTTGCTCGCAACTTTGCCCCCGTGACGTCACACGTCACCGCCGCACTGCGTGCACTATAGGAGCGCACGCAGATCCAGCCAGCCAGAGCCGTTTGCTGATGGTGAAGAGGAGCCGACGAGAAAGGAGGGGGCGGAGACAGAGTACAGTGGAGCCAGCAGCAGGGCTGGATTTATCATAGAGAAGCCGAGGCACGAGTTTATAGGCATCTGATTGGTGGAGGGGCGGCTCCCAATCCTCCCCGAGTACCGGCCAAACAGAAGAGAAGTTCACCCACGTGCTGACTTCCCGGTAGGACAGATGCACGCTCTGTTTCCACTGTTCAGCTACTACTCCTGCCCTCCAGCTCCAGTTATTGGTTAGTAGATTTAGATTACAGATCACTGGCTTGTTAGCTGCTCAAGTGCCGACATCAGCAGTCAGTGTGTGGCCATCATGTAGCACAGTGCCCCAGCATCATCCTCTTGTACTCTGCACATTTCCCCAGCTTGCAGCCTGAAATCTGCTTTAGCTTCTGTATCCTTCTGTCTGTCCTGGGTGCAGTCAGGCAGGTTCATGAATAACAGTGCATTGTTTTGCAAAGGGTGTTCGGGCTGGAGAGGGGGGCGGAATTACAGTCAACCTCACCAGGCTTTGACACAGCCTTTTCATGCTCCCTTCATCCTCTCTCCCCCCCCCCCCCCCCCAGCCTGCCTACTTCCCCAGTGTTTGCATCTGTTAACACAGACACTTAACTGCTCTTAATAATCTATCTATGCAGGCTGCAGCACTTATCTGCTAGATGTTTTGCTGCTGGATCTCAATCTAATAGCACTAAATATTATGGAGCTTGAAAAGTTAAATTCAGGTTAACTTCTAAATTGCTGATTATCTGCTGCCAAACACAAGCTGGTTTGAAATATCTAAAACACTGACGTCCTTGATGGGTTAATATTCCTTGAAAGATTGGTCACTATTTCATAAATGAACTGCAGCTAATATGTATTGAGTTTGATAAATTATCAGAAGTTACTCCTCTAAATGAGTCACTATGTGGTTGCTAGGGGTTAGTCTTAAATCATTCTGCTCTAAATGTGCCCATACACTTGTTGACTTTACCTGTTATCTGGAAAATGTAATCACTGTGATTCATTTTGCTAGAAATCAGGGCTGCAAATTATGCCCAATTTCCATCTTAAATCAATTGATTTGGTAAATTGGGCAGGACAGAAACTTTTGCTTGATCTGCGGTCGGGAGCATTTCTCTAGCAGTGTTTGATTTGGCAATGACTGACGTAGTGTTGGCAGCAGAGCTAACTCTCACCTGTCCCGCTGCCATGCCTCCTCCCATGTCCAGCAGTTCTCCATACAGCGGTGCCCCTCTTCCCTGTATCTATGCTAGAGGTCAAACACTTGGGCTCTGGCAGCATACATGCACCTCTAATGATTGGCCTCCAGCTTTTGTCACAGGACTCAGCAAGAAAAGACACAGAGGAGGAACGCCACTGCATGGAGAAGAGACATGGGAGGACGCACGCCAACAGGACAAGTGAGGGCTTGGGACGGGTACCAACACCCAGGGGAGCACAAATTGGGGAGACCTGGACAGCCAGGCAGGAGGGGCTGGCTTTTCCACAAATACACAGAAACTTATTGAAAATCTATGTACAGTGTGTGGGCATCAGAGAGAGCTTTATATGATGGTTGATCTGATCTGCTGGCCATCTATACGTGTGTGTGGCCACCTTTATAATTAAGCCTACACAAATGTCATAGCCAATTCGCACTGTGTCAGTGGGATGCAACAAGTCCAGAAGTGTTTTTTTTGTTTTCTGTACAAGTTAGGTTAAAAATAGGTTGTAACTGACTGACTAGGCCTTAGCCAGACCTGAGGCTTGCTGCCCAATACGCCTGAGCTCAGAGAAGCACCCTCTAATCCTACCATCCTCCTGGCCTAATTTCTTCCCATATTATTATGTATTTATATAGCACTGACATCTTCTGCAGCACTTTACAGAGTACATAGTCATGTCACTGACTGTCCTCTGAGGAGCTCACAATCTAATCCTACCATAGTCATAGTGTAATGTCCTACCATATTATTATTATGTATTTATATAGCACTGACATCTTCTGCAGCACATTACAGAGTACATAGTCATGTGGCTGACTGTCCTCAGAGGAGCTAACAATCTAATCCTACCATAGTCATAGGCTAATGTCCTATCATATTTTGGCTCCATCCATGACCACGCCCACATACTATTGCGTGGCCACGCCCCTATTTTGGTGTGACTTTTCCTTTAAAGGGCGCATTAATAGTGTTTGTCCCCGGGTGCTGAAAGCCCTAGCTACGCCTCTGTACAGCACTAAGGCTGCACTCTGACTATGGGACTGATGCGCACATTACATACAGACTGGAGGACTGGAGATCAAAGGTTGAATCCATCTTTTATATATTAATAGCAGACAGAATTTTCAAGCTTTTTTTTGTTTTGTTTATGAACATATAAAGCAGAAATTAAAATATGCAAAAACATTGTTACACATTTATTGTGAAGGAAAAGGGCAGTGCAAGTACCCATACATAAATCCATATACAAGTCTGATATATTAGTAAGATGGAAAAACACGTCATCAGCACAAATAGGAAGTAACAAAAATACCCATCCCGTAAATTTTTTTTTTGTCTCCTGTTTCTCTGTGGCTTGGTGGGTGAGAAAATGAATGGCACTAATTCCTAAGTTTGGTTTTGTTATTGGAATCTGATCCCTCAATATTGTTTGTTGCTCACCAGATTTATTTTCACTGTCTTTAGTATTTCAGCTTTTCATGCTCTTTAGTCTAAAGTAAAACAAACAGTTGAGAGGATGCCCAGAATTCAGGGCTGCAGCTCCCAGATTCTGTCTTCTCTGTCCCACGCATCAGACCACCAACAGAAGCAGCATCTAAAAAAAACCTCAACATACACTTATGGTCATGCACCGCACATAATCAAAGATTAAAGCTAGAATATGCATACATAAGTGTGCAGAAAGGTCTCAAAACACCACACCACTCCATAATAAAAGCTGAAAATATCTTTATTAATACAAAATACGTGACAATATATATATTTTTATAACATTGCATCATTCAGTAATATTTGCAGTTTAGAAAACACACTGTCTTTTAGGCTGCTTTCACAGTAGGACGTTACAGGCGCACGTTAGAGCAGCCTGTAACGCACCCCCACCGCACAGCAATGGGCTGTTCACAGTGCCCACGTTGCGTTACACAGTAACGCTTCACGTCAAGACAACGTACTGCATGCAGTACTTTATACGCGGCTAAGCCGCGTTAGACTGTTTGCACATGCTCAGTACGGGTGTTTTTTTTTTTACTTTAGGGGCGGAGAGGAGGCGGGGAGAGGCCGCTACGTAGCCAGGCACATGGCTACTTGGCATTCACTGCACTTGCAGTGTTTACTCTTTGGAGCGTCCGCTGATTAGCTGGCGGGACCACGTGATGCGGAGAGCTCCGCTCACATGGTCTCCGCAGCACCTCCGACAGAGCAGGCGCACCAAGAGCTGCTTGTAACGTGGCTCTTGGTAGCGTCCTGCTCCAACACCACCAGGCGTTGCGTTAGGGGCACGTTATGTGCCCTATAACGTCCCCTAAATGCAACGTCCTGGTGTATAAGTAGCCTGAGGTTAGGTGCACACTTAGCAGAAATGCAAGCGTCGTGGAAACCGCTGCATTTTTGCCACTAATGGAAGTCTATGGGCTGCAGGAAAAAAACGCATATGCGTTTTCAAACATAAGTTTTTAAAAAGGCAGGTGTTGTTGCATAATATTCAAAAATGCATCAAAAACAAACATAATGAAAGTCAATGGCAACGCAATGGTACGCATTTTTCATGCGTTTTCATATGCGTTTTGTTTTTTTATTGTTTTGTGATGTATTTCCGCTTCCTATTGTCTTCCTAGTGATTAGCATAAAATGCAATTGAAAAACGCATACAAAACACAAATGCATAAAAAGCCACGCAAACGCTTGAAAAACGCATCTGCAGTAAAAAAAAGCTAACGCAAATGGAGTAAAAATTCACTAAAAACAGACACACACAAAAACCTGCACATGACTGAAAACGCAACCTTTCACGCTCTGTTACCCGTGCACCCAGCCTGAAGCTATAAAACAAAGCAGAAATAATGACCCTTTACACTTCCCTCCAGCAAAACCTTATCTCAAGCTTTCTCTCTCTGTTTCTCTGCGGCTTAAGTGCTTCAAATAACAGGACTGTCTCTGACACATTTTGGGTTGCAGAGCTTAGAGAAGCTCTTTTGCGTAGATAACTGAAGTTTTTAACCCTTCCTGTACTGGAAAACACGTGACTTTTTCTTTGTTACGAATGTTCTATTTCTTAGCTGTACTACACATACATTTCATTATATCATAAGTTTATTTTGACTTCAAGATTTGTGTATATAATGTAATCAAAAATAGCTGTAAAAAACAGGACACCGAGAGCCAAATATAGTGTAGTAAATCTTAACAAATGATAAATGTTTCGAGTAAATGCAGTATACAGGTAGTCCCCGACTTACGAACGGCCGCCAATACGAACGGCATGGATTCTGTGTTTCCATGGGAACAAATTAAAAAAAAGAGAATCAATTTTAAAAAATTCAAAGAAAAAAATTGCTTTTAAACTTGTATAAACAGGTACAAAGGGCAGAGGTGACACAGAGAGGGACACTGGAGGCACAGGGGGGCACAGAGAAGGTTCAGGGGACGGAGATGGCACAATGTTCCGACTCGAGAACAGATTCAGGTTAAGAACGAACCTACAGTCCCTATCTCGTTCGTTAACCGGGACTACCTGTACTCACAAAGCAGGGTCACCACAAAGGTAACCACTGTGACAGCAGGTGGGGAGATTAAACCTGTCCCGACCCAGGATTAAGAAGTCGCTTTCTGTAGATCAGGAAAGAAAGGGGCAACACCCCTCCACCAAGGGTGGACTCAGATATTGCATGAAGGGAACAGAGGCGCCAAAAGGATAAAATCCACCCAAAAAAATTAAAAACATAAATAAAGAGGAGGTAGTGGTGGACTTACCTCCTCAAGCAGACAAATTGACGATTTCAATAGTGAAATGTTTTTAACACTAAGTGCCTCTGTGCTGCTGTCCTGCTGTGTACAGCGGCGCTTAGTGCTACCCTGATCTGCAGCTGTTGTATACTCCGTTTTTTACTGCCTGATGAAGCAGGGTTACGCCTGTGGAACGCGTTGCACAATTTCTTGAGTGTATAAATAAAACGTTTCACTGTTGAAATCGACAGTTTGTCTGCTTGAGGAGGTAAGTCCACCACTACCTCCTCTTTATTCATGTTTTTAAAACATTTTTGTGGATTTTATTCTTTTTGTGCCTCTGTTCCCTTCATACAAAAATAAATAGTTGGTGCAGGATTATGTACATTTTGTACATATATTTATGCAGTTTAAAAAAATGGACCAAACAAAGATTCCTCTCACTTCAGGTTTCCTTGAATTGGTCCAATTTGCAGATTGGATATACCCAGAAGGGATTATGTGTCTCTTTACCTTGGATTCTAAAAATCACAGCAAACTGATACACCTGTGTGAAGTTTCCAAGCTTAAAACAACTGCAGTATTCTGCTAGTACTATGCACATAATAGTACAGTAATAATAACATGAGCTGCACCTTAATGGGCAGGGTGCAGCTGCATTGGGGGAGAAGATGGCTAAACGGTTGGAGGAGATTTTAAACTAGGATCTGGGGGGAGGCGGGAGGGTAAAGTCTCAATATGTAGACACGATAAGGTAAAAAGACAGTGGGAGCCTAACATTATAGGGGGGGGGGGGGGGGGGGCAGTGTAAAGATTAAGGAGTTTGCTAAAACTTCAAGTAGCTCATTTCATGTAACCATAATTGGAAAATGTGGTGGTAAAAACATAAAGTGCATGGTAACCAATGCTAGGAGCCTTGCAAATAAAATGGACGAACTAGAGTTCATTCTGATTGACAATGGCTATGAAGGGACACTATACAGAGATACATGGGTGAGTGGGGGCTAAATGGGGAATACTGCAACAACATTTCTATCAGCGTTCCCATCATTCCCTCATGTCCTGAATTGTTTTTCCGTTGGACTGGGCTGTTTAAGCCTTTTGCTCATAAAAACAGGACCTCATCTGGGTCATATAAGGGCATAGACAGGATTGCTGAAAGGTTAGCTCTTATTAAATGTAACAAAGGGCTTGATTCACAAAACCTTAGTGATGTTGCTATGCGTTTACCGGTGTATACGTAATGTACCTAAGGTGGACTGTGCACGGTATGTATGCAATGCGCGTGTTGCTTGTATAACGTGCATTAAGCTATAATGTGTGTTTATGCTCTCTTCCTTCAAGACAGTCCCAGAGCAGAAAGGTGCCTCATACTTTAAAGAGAAACTCCAACCTAGAATTGAACTTTATCCCAATCAGTAGCTGATACCCCCTTTTACATGAGAAATATAATGATTTTCACAAACAGACCATCAGGGGGCGCTGTATGACTGATTTTGTGCTGAAACCCCTCCCACAAGAAGCTCTGAGTACCGCGGTACTCTGGGCAAACTGCCACAATGTAACAATGTTCACAGACAGGAATTAGCTGTTTACAGCTGTCTCTAACAGTCAAAACAGCTAGGAGCAGCTACATATTGGTAGGTGAACAGAGGCGCCAGAAGGATAAAAGTACATAAAATTTTTAAAAAATTGCTGGGAGGAAGTGGTGGACTCGCCTCCGTTAAAGCAGACACCAAGGACTGTAAATATATAGATATACACATTTATTGAAAATACCCCAAAGATGCAATGCGTTTCGCGGGCACAGCCCACTTCTTCAGGCAATAAGCAGGGGATAAACAACAGCAATTCAGTTATGGCAAGCAGAGCACCTCTGACAGAGGCGCTCTGCTTGCTATAACTGAATTGCTGTTGTTTATCCCCTGCTTATTGTCTGAAGAAGTGGGCTGTGCCCGCGAAACGCATTGCATCTTTGGGTTATTTTCAATAAATGTGTATATCTATATATTTACAGTCCTTGGTGTCTGCTTTTGACGGAGGCGAGTCCACCACTTCCTCCCAGCAATTTTTTTAAAATTTTATGTACTTTTATCCTTCTGGCGCCCCTGTTCACCTACCAATATATTTGAGTCCACCCCAGGTGGAGGGGTGATCTACCCCCTTTCTTCCTATCTACAGAGAGCGACTTCTTAATCCTGAGTGAGGACAGGTCTAATCTCCTCACCTGCCTAATGAGTGGTTACCTAGGTGGTAACCCGTGTTTGTGAGTATTACCATCTCACTGTTTCATTTATCCAATCAATTTTGACATACTACACCATATTGGGCTCTCAATTTCTCTTCAACTTTAGGAGCAGCTACATAACCTGCCCACAGTAAAAATGTCACCATGTAATAAATGTCAGAATGTAAATCGGGGAGAGGAAAGATTTTACAATGAGCAAACACTGACTAAATCATCTATACATAATTATGGTAAAAAATTAAGCACTTTTTTTACTACATTATTTTCACTGGAGTTCCTCTTTAATCTGCTGCTGCTGACTTCCTGTGACAGCCACAAGCTATATCCGAGTGCCTAATGTGTGTACAGCAGCCCCCGATCCCCCTTGATACGTTGGTGAGCGATCTGTCTGATGGATCACGTCAGCTGAGTGCAGGCCAAGGGTATTATTCACCTACACACCCAACTTGCTCCCCCCTCCTCCCCCCTGCATAGCGGCAGAATGCATTGTTAACCTACAGCAGTAGCATAGCTAAGGAGCTATGGGCCCTGGTGCAAGTTTTACATTGGGGCCCCTGAGCAGGCTCCACATAACTATTGATACAGCGCACTAAAACCTGCCAATGGCAACTACAGTGTCAGAGAGGTGCAAGAAGGGGATGGGGAAGAGTTTAATGATTACTGCTATTTAAGGCATGTATAGAAGTGATTATTACCAGCATGGGACTAATAGGCCTAGTGCACACCAGAGCGGTTCTGCTGCGGTTTGCGATCCACTTGCGGGTGCGGATCCGCTAGGGTAATGTATTTCAATGGGCTGGTGCACACCAGAGCGGGAGGCGTTTTGCAGAAACGCATACTCCCGGGCTGCTGCAGATTTTGGATTGCGGAGGCGTTTCTGCCTCAATGTTAAGTATAGGAAAACCGCAAACCGCTCTGAAAAATGGCACTTCAGAGCGGTTTGCCAGGCGTTTTTTGTTACAGTAGCTGTTCAGTAACAGCTTTACTGTAACAATACATGAAATCTACTACACTAAAAACGATTCCCAAAACCGCAAAATGCTAGCTGAAACGCTACAGAAAAACAAGAAAAAGTGTTTCAAAATCTGCTAGCATTTTGCGGATCTGCTAGCGGTTTTTGGTGTGCACCAGGCCATAGAGAGCTAATATTGTGGTTGATCCCAGGGCCCCAATACGGTTGCAACCTCTGCACCCCTATTGCTATGCCACTTTACTACAGGCTAGTGGTGCGCCTGTACAAACTTGGCTCTGAACTGCCCCTCGGGGGATTGGCTCCCCATTTCTGCCAGGTGACAATCTCTGTATGTGTGCAGGCTTTAGGGTGCACTCACACTTTACCCATTGCATTGTGGAATAATTCTGCATGCAAACTCCCTACCCATTCCGTTTTATGGGCCTATTCACATTTCTATGTTGTAACAGATCACGTTATTCTAACTGCTGAATATGTAGCATGGAGAAACACCACAATCGGTGTTAAATGGTGTCCCATGACCACTGTCCCTGTGTCTCAAGGGACATACTAATAGTGAGCAATGCAGTGAACAATGCTATTGCTGCCTGCCTGCCTTATGCAATAAAATAGCTTTTGGACTTTACTCGAGTGGTGCTGACCCATCTTCATTGTTCATTCTAACTGCTGAATGCACATTCCATAGACATTGACCAGGCTTTGAAATAACGTGTGTGTTATAACATGCGCAGTCTCCATTGCAGTTCACACACATTATAACGCATACGTTATGCAATGCACACAGTGTGAGTCCAGCCTTAGGCCACATACAGACATCAGACCATAGTCTTTGGAAAATGAAAGATCACAGACCAATCTTACCACCCTTCCTGTAGTATAAGAGCCATACTCTACACAGTCTTTTCTATGGAGCTGAACTCCACATCAGAAAAAAATCATTGCAAGATGCTGCACACACAGATGCTGTACAGACACAAAAGATCAGTATCTGCAAAAGATCTGTTCCTGCCAAAAATCCATTCCTGCAAATTGCAATGATAGTCTATGAGATCTGCAGATCATCATACACACATGATTTAACTGACATTCATCTGCAGATCTGCAGATCTGAAAATCCATCCTGGTGGATCTGATCTGCAGATGAATGTCAGTTAAATCATGTGTGTATGATGATCTGCAGATCTCATAGACTATCATTGCAATTTGCAGGAATGGATTTTTGGCAGGAACAGATCTTTTGCAGATACTGATCTTTTGTGTCTGTACAGCATCTGTGTGTGCAGCATCTTGCAATGATTTTTTTCTGATGTGGAGTTCAGCTCCATAGAAAAGACTGTGTAGAGTATGGCTCTTATACTACAGGAAGGGTGGTAAGATTGGTCTGTGATCTTTCATTTTCCAAAGACTATGGTCTGATGTCTGTATGTGGCCTTAGGCTCAGTTCCCACGTGTTACAAAAACATACATTTTTGCTCCACTCAGTGTAGGAAGTGGATGCTAATGTTAAAAATAAAATCCG
This sequence comes from Hyperolius riggenbachi, assembly GCF_040937935.1. Lineage (NCBI taxonomy): Eukaryota > Metazoa > Chordata > Amphibia > Anura > Hyperoliidae > Hyperolius > Hyperolius riggenbachi. The sequence goes on along the minus strand of NC_090647.1, from coordinate 481,991,927 downwards.
CTTCCACTTAAAAAAACAGATTGGCAAAAGGAATGCAGAGTCCAAACCTTATTTATTTTGTTTATTGTATTTATAAAATGCCAACATATTACACACACAGGCACACACAAATATACATACAAAGACACACACACACAGCCATACACACACAGACCCACACAGCCACACACCGACAACATATTACCTTGCTGCCTTTTTTGCATGATCGGATGAATTGCCCATAACCACCTCTTGTGCAACGCATCCACCCACAGATGCAAGTCTGCTTCATGACAGAACTGTCCGCTCCATGCCAAATAGATTTGTTGCAAGTAGGAACTGAGCCTTAGGCTGTGTTCACAGTGGTGTATTGTGGAGCATCATAACTTAAAATCTCACACTGCAATGCTACACCTATGTGTGGTTCACAGTGTGCGGTCTAACTGCAAATGGCATCTTAACACACAGCATTAACCCTCCTAGCGGTATGGACAAGCCTGGCTCGTCCAGCAAAAACATGCTGAAAGTGCCATGGATGAGCCAGGCTCGTCCATACCGCCAGAGAGATTTCTAGCTGCTCTGCCCCTCCGGCTCCACTTTTTTCTCTTCAGCGGGATTTCCTAGGACGGCTGAATGCTTGTCAGCACACTAGCGATCTGTGCTACCCATAGTGTGCAAAGCAAGCATCCAGCTGTCCTAGGAAATCCCAGTGAGTGGCGCCGGCGGGTCAAAGCATTTGCAGGGCTTCCCTCTCTTCCCACCCTCCCTGATGCGATCCCCCGCTCCCCTCGATCCTCCGCTGTGGCTTCCTCCCTGCTGCCTCCCATTTCTTCCACCCCCCCCCCCCTTCCCCGGTCCAGCCAGGTATTTATGCGCAGTCTAGAAAGGTGCTTCTCCTCCCACCCCAAAGATCCCCGGCACTTAGGGGAAATAGTATTTACTCACCCTGGCCTCTCTCCAGCAGCAGCCGCACACCCTCCTCCATCGCATACAGTTCCGGTCTGTGTACAGCATCATCAAGCCGCGTCCCGGTATTGTACGCAGATTGAAGCTGTTAGCGGCGGAGGAGGGTGTGCGGCTGCCGCTGGAAAGAGTCCAGGGTGAGTAAATACTATTTCCCCTAAGCGCCGGAGATCTTTGGGGTGGGAGGGGAAGCACCTTTCTAGACTGCCCATAAATACCTGGCTGGACCGTGGATGGGGGGGCGGAAGAAATGGGAGTCAAAAAATCAGCTGTGTAGTACGTTTCTACACATAACATCTGCCTGGCTATCAATACTACTCTCTCACGCTGTGCTAATCTACATATGTCAACAGCACAAGCGCAGAGAGCGTATGCGCATGTGTGCGAGTCTTAATAGGAGCCCGCAGCAGTGCCTGCGCAGATGGGACTCTGAAGGTCCCCTCCGCAATCTTCCTTTTCAACTGTCGCTTGTACACCCCTATACTGCAATAGTCTAAGCCACGTTGCAGTCGCTAATAAGGGGGGGGGGGGGGACTGCATGAAAAAAATGCTGGTAACCAATACTCTCATTACACCAGCTCTTAAAGTAGCAATGTGTAAAAAAAAAAACCATTCGTGACACTGGTCCTTTAAAGACAGGATGTTAACTAAAGTGAGAAATATATGGAGGCTGCCATATTTATCTTCTTTTATACAATACCGGTTGCCTGGCAGTCCTGCTGGTCTATTAGGACGCAGTAGTGTATGAATAATGCCAGAAACAAGCATGAAGCTAATCTTTCAGATCTGAGAATGTCAGAAACACCTGATCTGCTGAATGCTTGTTCAGGGTCTATGGCTAAAAGTATTAGAGGCAGAAGATCAGCAGGATAGCCAGGCAACTGGTATTGCTTAAAAGGAAATAAATATGGCAGCCTCCATATCCCTCTTGCTTCAGTTGTCCTTTACGTGGAGTATTACTAGAGACTGCAAAGTAAAGTGAAGAATTCTGAGTTGTCTATAGAGAAATACACAGCAGGCACACAGACAGGGAGGAAGAGAGACACATAAAGTATATGTACACACAGACACACACACACAGATACACATACAAAGACACACACAGACTCACACAGCCACAGAGAGAGGCACAGCCAGATAGAGACAGCCACTCTCTCCTTCCCTGGCTGCCATACACAAACTGCAGGCTGGCTGTAATCTCACAGGCAGAGGAGGTAGCAGGAGGGGTGGAGCTACATCCAGCCTGCCTGTGCTCCTTCCCTCCATATCTAGTGCATGTAAGAGTAACTACAAAGGTGATAACTTAAGGATTGGTGTGATAAGACAACACTCTCACTGTGTAAGCTTATCACCACGTGCTAATAAGGCAATCTTCTTTAGTGAATTAACACTTACATTACCTATCAGTGTGTGGTGATATGGTTTCACCAGCCTTATTATCCCTAGGGTGATTTTACTGAATTGGCGTTCAGCTTTGAATGCACATAGCCATTGATTCCAGTTTGCATACAGCTATTTATCCCTTGTCAGTACAGTCTCTGGGGGTAAAACACATAATAATTCCTGTGCTGCTTGGATATGTGCTGGAAGTGATGATGACCTGTAAATACCATCTATTTAGAGAAGTCAGTAGTTTCCAGTAGATCAGACAGAGATGTGTGTGAAATAGTGTCCAGTCTCCGTAATAGATAGTGAATGCAGAAAAACACCTTCTGTTATACGTTACAGGCTGACAGTGTGATGTGTGAGATCACTATGCATGCCGTGATTCACTGAAGCAGATATTGTATTTACGTGGAAGCCAAGCATGATAGGTCTTGGAAACTCTTACATTAAGTAATACTATTACTCTGTGCTGGGAATCTGGAATTAACTCAACTCGCTCACGGAAAAGAACCGGTGCCTCACAACTTAACGTAGATGCAAAGCATTTCAGATATTCACAATAAATTAACTGCTAAGTAGTATAAAGGATTGATTGTAATATTTCCCATAGCAGTGGTCAGAAAGCGGCTTTTTTTTCAATTTACAGTGAGATGAGCACAGCTGGAATCTATTGTACTTGTGTCCAACATTTCTTCATGCAGGGATTATCTACTGAGTGATTTCAGCTAAATGTCGGCAAGCACTGTGGTGCTCAAATGGTTAATTATGACATTTTTTGGACACACACATTGTTACTTTGTTCCAAAACAGTCCAACCAGTTCTAGATAAAAATAGTGGATAATGTACTGGTTAAAGTGCAGTAGCACTACACAGGCGCAAAACGCTGCTGGTTACAGGAGTGAAGGAAGCTCACAGCCTGATGGGGGCCGGAGGAAGCCCCAGACAAGTATAAATGTTTTACTTTTACTTGCCTCAGGTTTCCTTTAAAGTGAAAGGGAACCGCATTTTTAAAAAAATGAAGCAAATACTTACCTAAGGAGAGGGAAGGCTCTGGGTTGTATAGAGCCTTCCGTCTCCTCTCTCAGTGCTCTCCTCTCTCAGTGCTCTCTATCCTGTGCTGGCTTCCCCCTCCCCCCCCCCCCGTTTCAATCCCCCACCGAAAGGGTATTTGGAAGTCTTCGGGAGCCGTGTCCTCCCAAAGACGTGCGGCTCCATACTGCACAGGCGTGAGCGTGCAAGAGAGCATGCTTGCGCAGGTGCAGTACAGGGCCGCCCATCTTCAGGAGCACTCGGGCTTCCTGAAGACTTCTGAAGCCTCCTTCGGCCGGGTAAAGCAGTATTTGACTAATTTAGTCAAATACTGCTACCGGGTGAGTCAGCACCGGAACGACGGGACCAGGAGAGGAGCCGGAAGGCTCTATAGGACCCAGAGCCTTCCCTCTCCTTGGCTAAGTATCTATCTCATTTTTTTTAAATGCGGTTCCCATTCACTTTAAAGACACCACCTTTGACACAGGAGACCAGGGTATGAATCCTGCAGCGGCAGCCAGTCACCTGTTCAGCAAGGAGTTCTTGAGCAAGACATCCTAACACTGCAGGTGAGCCTCTAGTGGCTGCAACTTTCTCACGTGTTTTGAGTCTGTCAGGAGAAAAGCGCTATATAGACGTTTACATAATTATTATCATTACTAAGTATGGGACACATTTGATGATGTTGGGATCAGGACTCTACGGGGCAGATCACTTCCAGAACTCCTTGTTCTTCATGTGACATTAGCTGCATGTTTGAGGTCATTGTCTTGTTGCAAAATAACGAGAATCATTACTGCTGTCCCATGATCTTGCAGAAGAGGAAAAACAGAGATAGCCTTTTTTTTCTTGAATAGTGTTAAATCTTATTTTTACTGCTCAGGCTAGGGTTGAAGGCTCTCCATACATGTTTCTTATAAATCCTGTTGCGTGGCTTTAAGGTTACAAGCTCTGTGGCTGCCTTCCGTATTCTTGTTTCACCACATAATGAAAAACTAACAGGGAACTAATATGTAGCTGAACAGGTTAATTTCAGCATACATTTGGTGCAGACTCTCAGCTACAAGAACTGCTTTGGGGGGGTGCTTTGAATGGTGGTAATTAATAACAAATTGTTGTCCAAACATCATGTGTACGCAAAATAGTAATAGGTAGGCAGATGTGCCCACCAATAGTATAAGGTAGACAGATGTGCTCCTTAATAACGTGAGATATTTGAAAAACACCCCAGTCCCCGACAGTATTAGGTAGCCAGAGGTGCCCCCCCCCTATTATTAGATAGTGAGAGGTGTCCCTAGTACTAGGTAGCCTGATATGCCCCTAATAGTATTAGGTAGCCAGAGGTGCTCTGCCCTCCAGCATTAGGAAGCCAGATGTACACACCAGAATTAGATAGCTAGAGGGGCCCCCTAGTATTAGGTAGCCAGAGGTGCTCTGCCCTCCAGCCTTAGGTAGCCAGATGTACACACCAGAATTAGATATCTAGAGGGGCCCCCTAGTATTAGGTAGCCAGAGTTATGCATCTCCATACAAAATTTTGAGCAGAGTTGTAAGCAGAGGTAACTTACCGTACTTCTGCACACTTTCAGGTTCCTTAGTCCCAGTCTCCGCTGGAATCATGGAGATGTGAATGAGGCAGGAGCAGTGGTTGATAGATTGGGCCATAGCATTGCACAAAACAGAAAACAACTGAATATTTATCTGCTACGTGTGTCAGATTCTGATAAAAGAGTGATCCGTTTGCCACGTTTGGGGTAAATTAATTTGTCTATTGCTAGCTTAATCAGATCAGACCTTCAGCATAATTAGCTTAGGTCCAGCAGGGCTTTTGTGCTCTCCATGGTGCTGAACTTCTGCTGTCACAATCAGCAGACGTTTAGCATATAGCAAGATTATTTTTCATTTTAAAAACAAAACCAACATTCAAGCTGATTGTCCCTTAGCAGTGTGTCAGTGAGTTTGTGGCTGCCTTCTTGCTGATTCAGTCACTACATGGCTATTAGTATCTAGTGGATTGTTTTTTAATAATGAGCACTGGACTTTTTTACATACATCTGTGTGGCTGGTAGAGCAGTAATAATTAAATAACAAACATTTCTCAGGTGAATGAGTAAAGGGGTCTTTTCCAAGCATTCATGTAATTAAGATATGTTCATAATTTAAGTCTTTTTTTCTAGCATCCTTTAACAATCTGCAAACATTACATGTCAATGTAAGTACACGCTGAGTCCATCTGAAGTATTTCCTGGGGTACACATACCATATTTTGAGAACCCAGATGATATAAGATAAGAGTGGTGTTAAAGTGGACTTGAACACTTGCACAGCACACAATGAAAAGTCTTTATTCCACATATAGTTTCTTAATAATTTCACTTCATCGTGCTCTGTGTTTGTTAGCCAGATAAAACTGTCTTATCAGCAGCTGTGAATAGACTGCAGGAGCACTGCTGAGGTAGTTATCATACAGTAAACACGGAGGCCTTATCCTTTCAGTGCCCTCTGTAAACGTGAAAATAAGTTAAATTTCGGAGCATATGAGGGTTATCATGCTGGAGCATATCTTTTAGAGCAGATAGGAAGTCCTGAGTTTAGTTCCACTTTAAGCATTGGTTGGGAAGAAGCATTGGTTGGGAAGAAGGCTAGGTTAGTACTGGACTTAGGAGAGGTATTAACAGTATTATGGGCTTAGGAATAGTGTTAAAGCAAACCTGAAGTGAAAATAAAATGTATGAAATAGTTAATTGTATGCATTTTACTAATGGACATACAACTGAGCCTCACTTTTTTTGTTTTTAAGAATGCATTCTAAACAGCATTTGTTACAAATCTGCTTTGTTTAGCAACAACACACAGAACTAATGAAGACCCTTTTAACTTTTTAGTGCTAAAACCTTATCAGCAGCCTTTTCTTTGACAAATAAAACTATTTTAGCTTCTATTTACTTTTCAGGAAACTTGACTGTATTCAACAAGCTATTTGGGAAGCTTATTGAAAACAGCTGTTAAACACTTGCTGTACTAGAAAACAGAACATGACTTAAGACAATTTCTTAGTAGGGCTAGTACTACTTGAGATGTTTATCTCACCTGAAGTGACAGGTGGCATGTCACTTCAGGTACAATTTAAAGGGAACCTAAACTGAGAAGGATATGTTTTTTTCCTTTTAAAATAATACCAGTTTCTGGACTCTCCTGCTTATCCTGTGTCTCTAATTCTCAAGACCCTCAACAAGCATGCAGATCAGGTGCTCTGACTGATGTCAGACTGGATTAGCTGCATGCTTGTTACAGGTGTGTGATTCAGCCACTATGGCAGACACAGAGATCAGCAGGACTGCCAGGAAACTGGTATTGTTTAAAAAGAAACATCCATATCCCTCTGTTTAGGTTCCCTTTAAAGCCTAGGAATATTTAAAATCCCATTGTCTACTTCTGCCAACCAGCAGCACTGAACACTGAACTGTCTGGATACTGAGCTGAATGTGTCCTCTTTACAGTTGCTTGTTTTATGTTAGAAAGATATTGGGGCATTTAATATTTGCCTGCAAGGCCTGTATTATAGCCTCACCATAAGGGTGGTGCTCAGTTTATGGATTGAGAACTGCAGCCAGACATTCTCAGCTCAGCTGTTTTTTATTCTTTGCCACCATAAAATGACTTGCGCAATGCTGACCACAGAAAAGGATGTAGATGAAAGATCTGTTCCACAGTCACTTGATGTTAGTTTTATGTGATTCAGACATTTTCCCAGACATTTCCAAATATCATTACAGAGAGTGACAAAATACATTTCTAACTGAGCAGCTCATAGTGGTTGTATTTATTCATGAATATAACGTAGCGGTGTGCTAGTTTAGCTGATATTGTACATGATAGAATAAACTTATCACAGCACACACGATCATTTTGTTGGCCAGGAGGACCTGAGAGCAACACAAGGATGTTGCCAGTGGTCATAGGATTGTGCTCTGTGAGTGTGCTAGTTTAGGGGGAATCTGACTGGGATGTTACAGCATAATAAGAGTCAGCCTGTTTGGTGTAGGAGGTGTGAAGTGCAGGTTTCTTTCTCTGAAGAGCAAAGTACCTTTGCCCTGATACCACAGGCTGCAGTTCTGGGTATGGGCCATGTATCCAGATGTAAAGCACATTAGACATATGGGCCCAAAACTTGAGGCTTCATCATCCACATAACTTTAGGGAAGAGACACCAGCAACTCTGTCTGTGGAGGGGGTGGGGTGGGGTTGAGGCAGTAACTGTGGTGGACCCAACCTACCTCCCCCCCCCCTTCAATGCAGGGGTCTCTAGATGAGGTGAGCCACATTGTATATGGTTCGTGAGAGGTTATGATGGCCTCGCTAGTTCTGTAATATGGTCTCTGGAAAATGGATCTCCAGGCTGTGGGTGTCAACAATGATAGACATTAAAAGGGATGTGAACAATTGGAGGGGCACCATCAAAACTTAACTGGGGGGGGGGGGGGGGGGGCGGCATGCTTTCTAGTTACTCCACTGCACTCATTCTCATGATGTGGACGTCACCCCATCCTGCTTAAAACCGTATTGTCACCATAAAAATCAAATTTCAACAGCAACTGGTCTGAGTGTATTAAGTGATAAAGATGCTAATCCTGCATTCAAAACTTTCAAAACTTTTTCTGCTGTTATGATTTGGAGTTATCACATACTTAAAGAGAATCTGTATTGTTAAAATCGCACAAAAGTAAACATACCAGTGCGTTAGGGGACATCTCCTATTACCCTTTGTCACAATTTTGCCGCTCCTCGCCGCATTAAAAGTGGTTAAAAACAGTTTTAAAAAGTTTGTTTATAAACAAACAAAATGGCCACCAAAACAGGAAGTAGGTTGATGTACAGTATGTCCACACATAGAAAATACATCCATACACAAGCAGGCTGTATACACCCTTCCTTTTGAATCTCAAGA